>NC_089847.1:30973931-32173931 GCF_035609145.1 Eleutherodactylus coqui | reverse complement strand
AGATAGATGTCTGTCCAGACTCTGTTTGAACACGTCCATTGAAGGAAAACTCCCCACCTCCCGTGACAACCTGTTCCACTCATTGATCACCCTCACTGTCTAATATCTAATCTGTGTTTCCTCCATTTCAGTTTCATCCCATTGCTTCTAGTCTTTCCTTGTGCAGATGAGAATAGGGCTGATCCCTCTGCACTGTGACAGCCCTTCAGATATTTGTAGACAGCTATTAAGTCTCCTCTCAGCCTTCTTTTTTGCAAGCTAAACATTTGCATATTCTTTAACCGTTCTTCAGAGGACATGGTTTGCAGACCGCTCACCATCTTGGTAACTCTTCTCTGAACTTAATATATATATATATAATAATATACCTAGGAATATAACAGTATTGGCTAGATTTGACTCAGACACACAATGGGAGGGTCAGTGTTGACCAATTTTATTGCTTAGCAGTTAATTGAGGAAAAGTTTCACAAAGTGCTCTTTATGATGTGTTGTTGTGGCCACCATTCTGTCGGATGCACATGGCTAGACATTTAATTCAGTCTTCATGAACTCGCTGAATTTGCTGTTTTAGGTGAACTGTACTGGGAATTTTTTTTGCATACACAAGGGGCTTTAAATGACCCCAGAGTTAAGGCCCATTTACACTGGACGATTATCGCTAAAAAGTCGCTAATCGGCGATCGTTTTAGCGATAATCGGTGCGTCTAAATGGGCGCGGGGCACCCACATTTCGAGCATTTTTGGGTGATCATTAAAATCAAGCTCACTTGATTTTAACAATCACTTTTCTCAGTCGTTCTCCATAGGGGAGTTCTAATAGAATTGTTTGCCCCCTGGAGAACAAAGGATCTGAGAGCAGATAATTGCCTCTGGCTATTAGCCTGCATTCAGTGAAGGCTTCATTTACATACATAATTGGTATTTAAGTAGCTGTGAAGCTACTTGAATACCAATTATTTTTTATGCAAAGTAATCACTCAAAGCTGTAGCTCAAAAGGTCGTTTGAGCGATCTTTGAGCAATTATCTGCTCATGTAAATGGGCCTTAAGTTTGCTGGACTTAACATCTTTGGACTTTTATCTTTGGGGCCATTTAAACTACCAAACATTGTGTAATTAGGCTCCAGCCCCATCCCTAATGCTGACCACAGCCCCTTGTTCCTCCAGTCTAGAGGTACATTCTCCGGTCCTAGGAGGAGTTACCATAGGCAGCACAGATATCCTCAATTTGGTTGTATTCCCAAACATCCCCTTTATAGACTGGGGAGTCTCTTTTGAGACTGAGGACGGCGGAGGGATCCGGCCATGTTATATTTGCTTTCCTGCTGTGTGTGCTATCCACTGGGTCTGACTGTCCCAGCCTGCCTCAGGTAGCCCCTAGCTGTCCTTGCTCTCCTGCCGACACAGGGCCCCCAGGCTCGGACTCGCACACTGGACTGTTCTTTGGCTATAATCCATGACAATAATTAGGCTACAGGTAATGAAAAGTGGTGGAGTTTAGAGAGCGGTGAAAGGGGATGTCAAGTACTGATGCCTATGGCTGCCAGTTGTGTGCAGGGAGTGACAGGGGAAGTATATGTAGATTGTATGAGGGAAATATACACTTTGCACAGGATATACATTTGGGTCCTGTGTCTATTCTATAAGTGGCGTCAGTGTGCGCTGTGTCCGGTGTGTAACTGGTGTCTGCAGTATCTGTCTAGTGTGTGAGTGGTGTCAGTGTGCGGTGTAACTGGTAGGTGTGCAGTACTTGTATGTGGCATACGTGGTAAGTGTGCAGTGTGTGAGTAGTATCAGTGTCCGGTGTGTAAGTGGTATTTATCAAGTGTGGAAGTGGTATCTGTGTCAAGTTTGTAATTGTTAAATGACAAGTAAATAAGTGGAACGTGTCCAGTGTGTAAGAGGTAGGTGTCCAGTGTGTAGGTGGTAGGTGTCCAGTGTGTAAGAGGTAGGTGTCCAGTGTGGAAGTGGTAGGGGTCCAGTGTGTAGGTGGTAGGTGTCCAGCGTGTAGATGGTAGGTGTCCAGTGTGTAAGTGTTAGGTGTCCAGTGTGTAAGAGGTAGGTGTCCATTGTGTAAGTGTTAGGTGTCCAGTGTGTAAGAGGTAGGTGTTCAGTGTGTAAGTGGTAGGTGTCCAGTGTGTAAGTGGTAGGTGTCCAGTGTGTAGGTGGTAGGTGTCCAGAGTGTAAGTGGTAGGTGTCCAGTGTGTAAGTGGTAGGTGTCCAGTGTGTAGGTGGTAGGTGTCCAGAGTGTAAGTGGTAGGTGTCCATTGTATAAGTGGTAGGTGTCCGGTGTGTAGGTGGTAGGTGTCCGGTGTGTAGGTGGTAGGTGTCCAGTGTGTAGGTGGTAGGTGTCCAGTGTGTAAGTGGTAGGTGTCCAGTGTGTAAGTGGGAGGTGTCTGGTGTCTAAGTGGTTGGTGTCCAGTCTGTAAGTAGTAGGTGTCTGTTGTGTAAGTAGTAGGTGTCTGGTCTGTAAGTAGTACGTGTCCAATGTGTAAATGGTACATGCCTGGTGTGTAAGTGGTACATGTCCAGTGAGTGCGTTTTACATGTCCATTGTGTAGGTGTTAGGTGTCTGGTGTGTAAGTAGTAGATGTCCGGTGTGTAAGTGGTATGTGTCCAGTGTGTAAGTGGTAGATGTCCGGTGTGTAAGTGGCGTCTGTATTATCTATCTCGTGTGAGGGTAGCATCACTGTAGAGGTATGTAATGAACACAGTATGACATCTACACGCTCCACAAATATCAACTTTATTAATAAACAAGACTGATTAAAAACATTAAAACAAACTCCCGAGACATAAGAATTAAATAAGTATCAATAAATACCATAAAAAAGCAGCAAAATATCAAATCGTGTGCAAGCGAGGGGAGCTACACAGTCCATGCCCCACATAGCACAATAACGTACAAGTGCTGTATATACTGCCCACCGGCCGAGATACCGGGGACTGGCCAACAATATACCTCTGTAGGGATGAAGAGGGATCTGTGAGCAGTCCTGGCCGGTCCCATCAGCATGTAGAGTCTACGACTAATGATGTATACTAATGCACAGCGTGTATCAGGTGGTCAGAGTAGTGGCGCCCCCTCTGTTTGTCCAGGACCGGAGGGTCGCTATAGGCAGTACAGCCCATTGTATATATATTCTGCACCCCTATACATGGCTCTGATTACACTTAGTAGCAGTTTGTTCTTTATGGTTTTCTTTCATCCTTCTCTCAGTAATAACACAAACATTATTTCTCTTTTCCCCTCAGATCCAATAGAATATGAGTCAGTATTTATAGTGTTTGCTCTGTGACTGAGGCTGGAGTGATATCAGTATACTCATATATGTCCCTTAGGTCTAGATCTGTTTCATCTGGCTGTCATATAGTCACTTGCGCAGGTGAACTCAGACATATTTGGTGCGTTGGCCCTCGCATGTGGTATTCTGAATAGTTTTTATGTTGCTCTACAATAGTATTTGGCATTTTGATGCATGCATGCAGGCCGGCTCCAGATTTACATGGGCCCTTGAGCGACAGATTCACAATGACCCCTGAGTCATTTATAGGCCTTGATCTGCTCCTTAGTAATCTAGAGGTAGCACTGTGCTCCTAAGTCAATTATTTGCCCCACTGTGCCCCCTGAGTCATTCATAGGCATGACTGTTCCCCTTGATAAATTAGTAAGGCCCCACTAAGCACTCAAGTCATTTATAGGCCACACTGTTCCCCTTGAATCATTTATAGACCCCACTGTGCCCCCTGAGTCATTCATAGGCCTGACTGTTCCCCTGGACTAATTAATAAGGCCCTACTAAGCACTTAAGTCATTTATAGGCCCCACTGTTCCCCTTGAATCATTTATAGGCCCCCCTGTTCCCCTTGAATCATTTATAGGCCTCACTGTGTACCCCAAGTAATTGATATGGCCCCACTGTGCCCCCTGAGTCATTTATAAGTCTGACTCTTCCCCTTATTAAATTAGTAAGGCCCTACTAAGCACTCAAGTGATTTATAGACCCCACTGTGCTCCCTGAGTCATTCATAAGCCTGACTGTTCCCCTTGATAAATTAGTAAGGCCCCACTAAGCACTCCAGTCATTTATAGACCCCACTGTGCTCCCTGAGTCATTCATAAGCCTGACTGTTCCCCTGGACTAATTAATAAGGCCCTACTAAGCACTTAAAGGAGATGCCCCGAGGCAGCAAGTGGGTCTATACACTTCTGTATGGCCATAATAATGCACTTTGTAATGTACATTGTGCATTAATTATGAGCCATACAGAAGTTATAAAAAGTTTTATACTTACCTGCTCCGTTGCTGGCGTCCTCGTCTCCATGGTGCCGACTAATTTTCGCCCTCCGACGGCCAAATTAGCCGCGCTTGCGCAGTCCGGGTCTTCTGCTTTTCTCAATGGGGCTCCGTGTAGCTCCGCCCCGTCACGTGCCGATTCCAGCCAATCAGGAGGCTGGAATCGGCAATGGACCGCACAGAAGCCCTGCGGTCCATGAAGATAGAGGATCCCGGCGGCCATCTTCAGCAGGTGAGTATGAAGACGCCGGACCGCCGGGATTCAGGTAAGCGCTGTGCGGGTGGTTTTTTTAACCCCTGCATCGGGGTTGTCTCGCGCCGAACGGGGGGGGGGTTTAAAAAAAAAAAAACCCGTTTCGGCGCGGGACATCTCCTTTAAGTCATTTATAGGCCCCACTGTTCCCCTTGAATCATTTATAGGCCCCACTGTTCCCCTTGAATCATTTATAGGCCTCACTGTGTACCCCCAGTAATTGATATGGCCCCACTGTTCTCCAGCAATATAATGATAATATACCCCCCTCCATCACATCCTCTGCCCTGGCCTTTTCTGGCCATGAATATGCAGACCAGCGCAGGCGGTGTAATGACATTACCATGTTGTCTGTGTGGTAGAGAAAGTTCCGGGTGGCAGAACAATAAGCGCTCGGCTTCCTGCATTGCCGCTGCCACAGCTTATTATATCTGCATCTTACAATGGATTTAAAAATACCTAGAACCAGATTAATCCCACCCCATGTGGCCCCCCAGGCTCAGTGTGTCCCCATATCTGCCCAGGTTTGCCGGGTGGTAACGCCGGCCCGGCATGTATACTGTGATTCCTCCGGGACTAAAGATAATGCATAGTTAATGTGCTTGGAATAGGAAGGGTGCGCCCGACTTTACATACTCCACATTATATTATAACCTCTATGTATGTCCTATCGGCCCACAGACGTGGCAGTACAGTTATCTATATAGTGTGGGCACATATCTGCGGATGCCATGTGGGTAATCTATCGGTCATATCTAACTGTTGTAGACGTTTAGCGCACTTGGCTGCGTCTGTGGGTGTTACATCTGTTTTATTCAAGTGGCTGCTGCGCAGGCGTTTCCTACTAGGAGGACCGATAACATAAGGGAATCTTACAGGATCTCGCAGTATTTGGGGAATCAGTTATTATATACGTGATGCAGGGCAATGTGACATATTCTCTCCTTAATTACTAACGCATTCGCATTTCGTTGCATTAGGGGAACTAGCTCATGCACATACATGTTCTAGAATGACGCCACAGAGTCTTATGATATTCATTAGCACTGGTGAAGAGGCAAAAAAGTTGGGTGGAGCAACGCTGGGCTGGTGCCTAAAGGCTTGCATGCAGGAATGTAACTATAGGGGATGTGCTTGCACTCGAGCCCAAGAGCCTTAGGGGACCCATAAGGTCTCTCCTTCCATGTAGGGAGCCCAGTACTATGAATTAAGCACTATAGTTGGGGGCCCTGTTACAGGTTTTGCATTAGGCCCAGGAGCTTCAAGTAACGCCTCTGCTTGCATGGTTATATGGAAGCTGTGGAGGGATAATGGTGATGTGTCTATTGAGGAGATGCTGCCCAACCAGGTAACCAGCCAACTAATATTGGCCACACAGAGATGCAGAATGAGCTCAAGATAAAAGCTGGAGAATGGTTCAAACTCCCATTAACTGCTACAAGATGTAAGTTTACGTCCCAGCAGGGTGGCACTTAAAGGGGTTGTCCCGCGGCAGCAAGTGGGGTTATACACTTCTGTATGGCCATATTAATGCACTTTGTAATATACATTGTGCATTAATTATGAGCCATACAGAAGTTATAAAAAGTTTTATACTTACCTGCTCCGTTGCTGGCGTCCTCGTCTCCATGGTGCCGACTAATTTTCGCCCTCCGATGGCCAAATTAGCCGCGCTTGCGCAGTCCAGGTCTTCTCCTGTTCTCTATGGGGCTCCGTGTAGCTCCGTGTAGCTCCGCCCCGTCACGTGCCGATTCCAGCCAATCAGGAGGCTGGAATCGGCAGTGGACCGCACAGAAGAGCTGCGGTCCACGGAGGCAGAGGATCCCGGCGGCCATCTTCACAGGTAAGTATAGAAGTCACCGGAGCGCGGGGATTAAGGTAAGTGCTCCGGTGAGCTTTCTGTACGTCCCTGCATCGGGGTTGTCTCGCGCCGAACGGGGGGGGGGGTTGAAAAAAAACAAAACCCGTTTCGGCGCGGGACAACCCCTTTAATGCAAGAGGACCTAAGCTTGCATCATGTAGATGGGTCCTGATCCATCCCTCAGTGGGAGTCGGCTATGACTGTTTGTAGCCTACTGCTACAACAGCAGGTAACGATGAGTATAGTCAACCCCGCTGTTAACTCTTCCATGTCACGACCAATATACATTGCGCCATGTAACAAACTCACAGAGGGGGCATGATGGCTTGCCATGCCAACCAGATGCCAGTCACTGATGTCCTGGTCTGCAATAGCCTATGATCACTATTGTAAGCAGTAAGAAAGCAGGAGTCGGGAGAGATTAGCAGGTATTGGTGTTTTGTAGTGTCTCTCATGTGTCAAGCACTATACAGTCAGTCATACAGCGGATACTCTTGTATCGCATGTAGGGGGGAATTTATTATGTAAAACACGTCCGTTTGCTGCTGCAAAATGATTAAACATTTTGGTGCCTTCATTATTTGCGCAAAAATATGAGACTATTTGGATTGTTCTGCTGTTCTTGACCCATTTTTTAGAACGTGCCGGGGGCTCAGCGGTGCGGACCCCTCAGATATGCTACATTATAGACCAGAAAGTGGCGTAAATTATAGCGAGAATCTGTTGCAGCTTCTGGCTGGCAGAGATCTCCTTCTGTGGCACACGGGCAGTCGGAGGCGTTCCTTATATAACATACATTACTAACATATATATAGTAAGGGCATTAATAGACGGCAGATCACCCACCACGGTACATTATTGTTTATTGCACTGACATATATAGCACATACATATTCCACAGCGCTGTACACAGTTTAGCATTACATTGGGCTTTGTCCCCCTGGGGGCTCACAATCTATATTCACAATGGAGTGTGGGAGGAAACTCACAAAATATGGGGTCATATATGAACCCAGATACCCCCGTACTGAAAGGCAACGGAACCACCATGCTGCCCGCAGGAAAACGACCACAATTTCTTTTTCAAAAACACCACATTTTGGTACTTGTCAGGGCTCCACCCACTTCCATTTTTTTAACGCTGCGATATCGCTGCGCTTTTTTAATGCAAATGTCAATGGGACTTTGTAATGTTATAAACTCATCGCAGGTTTGTGCTTTATGATTTTTATGCGATGCGTTTCTAACATTAGAAAGTCCCATTGACATTTGCGTTAAAAAATCACAGCGATATCGCAGCGTTAAAGAAACCCTAGTGGGTAGGAGCCCTTACACAGTGGGGGGCAGCCATAGCGCTGTGATCACCTCCGCTGAGGAACAATTGCTGAATCTACTCACTTCCTAAAGGTTCAGTCACAATTTTTGTCGAATTTTGTCAGATTTGTGCAGATCTGCAGCAGATTTCATCCTTTCATTTAAATACAAATTGCATGGGTGACTGCTGCGGCAGATCTGCGCCAAAATCTGCAGTAAATCAGTGATGTGTGAACATATCCGAAGAATAGGTCATCTAACTGGAAGAAGATGAGTAACAAGGAAGCTGTACATTTCAGCAGCACGTGTTTGCGCGCCCAAAATACGCCAAGATCGGCGTATTTCGGACGGCCAGGCGTTTTTTTTATGCACGATGCATCTGTACACAAACATATATATATAGACAGAATATCTCATTCAGGTCTCCGGAGTATTCACAACTAGAGAAGAGCGAGCATACTTGCTAAGGGCAATTACTCGATCGAGCATTGCCCTTAGCGAGAATCTGCCCGCTTGGGAGCAAAGATTCGGGTGCCGGCAGCAGGCGGGGAGCGGTGAGGGAGAGCGGGGAGGAACGGAGGGGAGATCTCTCTCTCCCTCTCTCCCCCCCCCCGCTCACCCCTGCTCATGGCCGCAACTCACCTGTCACCCGCGCCGGCAGCTGAACCTTTTCTTCCGAGCGGGGAGATACTCGCTAAGGACAATGCTCGATTGAGCAATTGTCCTTAGTGAGTATGCTCGCTCATCTCTATTCACAACGCATTTGCACAAGCGCATCAATGGGCTCTTGCATTGTGCAAAACTGCAGAACATAGGGCATATTATTGGGCATAAGTAGAAAAACTACATTTGATTGTCCCATTAAAATGAATGGGTTCTGTTCACTGCATGCGCAATATGCTGCACAAGTCCGGACGTGGGCATTGGGCCTAAACAGCAGGAACATCTGACATGTCACAATATACATAAATACAGCATAATACAATGGAACATTTGTATCTTTTCTCCCCGGAATACAAAACACATGAATTGTAAGAAGAACCAGAAAATGGTACATTCCAGCAGCTCATCTATAAGGGCTCCTGCACACGGGCGATTTTGCTCATGCAAACCGCTAACATTGAGCGTTTTTGCACCTGTATTTCCGTTGGGAAAAAAAAATTTAAAACGCACCCGAGCCGCTATAACGGCGTGATTGTGCGGTATTAATTGATAACACTCGGACTGTTTAGGCCGCTCAGCCAGCTCTAAAATGGGTGTGAACGATCTCCGCAGCGCAAAAAAGTACAGTAAGCAGCGCGGAAAGGTTCAAGTGAAAACGTAATAGCGCTCCATACACAGCGCAATCACGCCATCTGCTTGCGAGCGTTTATACGTCACACGTGTGCAGGAGCCCTTATCACAGTAATATCTGACATTTCACATTATACAATGTACATAAATACAGTTTGATACAATGTAACATTTCCATCATTTTCTCCCCAGAATACAAAACACGTGAATTGTAAGAAAACGACGAACCAGAAAACTGTACATTTCAGCAGCTCATCCATAACCGCAGGAACATCATACAATGTACATAAATACAGTGTGATACAATGGAACATTTGGATCGCTTTCCTCCCTCTTCCTCTCCGGCAGACAACCCCCATCAATTACCAGACATGGCGGTACAGTGTGGGACCCTCAGGCTGCGTTCACACTTAGCGGACTTACTGAAAATCTGCACCAAAATCCGCATCAAATTCTGTGTCCAAACACAAACCATTGCTGTGGATTCTAATGTGGACTTTGATGCGGATCCTGAGCAGACTTCACCCCTTCAACCAAAAAGATGAAATCTGCCACCGATCTGCACCAATATCTGTCATGTGTGAATGCGCTCCTACAGCTCCGCAGATCTCCAGCGGTACCTGAGCCTCCCGGGTCTTCTTTCTGTATCTTTACAGGTGGGTCCTTTTCTCCCACCGAAGAATCCAGATGCCTCTTCTTGGGTCGCTTCTTCCCAACGAGGTCTTTCTTCACCGAATCAGTCGGTGGAGCGATGGGCTTCGCTGAGCTCGATGACTTCCTCCTTTTCTTCCTCCTCTGGCTCTTGCTTGAAGCCTCATCTGAAGAATCCAAGACGTGTCTTGGTCTTCTCACTCCTTTCTTCCTCCGAATCTCCTCCTCTCCCTCCATAAAATCGCTCTGCTCTGGTCCAGCAGACATCACCTCCTTCTCCATCGCCAGTCTCCAACACTCTCAACTGCCAACTGCCGTGACAACACAATTGCCCTGGCTGTAACCATGGCAGCAGTCATGTGATCAGTAACTGACCAATCACAGCCAACCATGATAAGTTTGAAAGCGTATGTCCGCAGTTACTGAGATGTGATGAAGGACATTTACAGGAATATTCTCACCATTTTCCTAATAATCTTTATTATTATAGTGGGAGCTTGCCATGTCCGAGTGCTGAAGCCGCCCAGGACTTGGTGCGGGGTGATATTTGGGGGCCACATTCACATTCTTACAGTTTATTCTTCTTTCTTACTGCCAGATATTATTATTTTCGTGAATATAATCTTATATTATAAGATTTTGAATCCATCCACCATATTAACCTTCACATATAAATCAGCATCTGTAATAATCCACGTTGCGGTTGTGTCATTCTTTGGTAGATTTCCCAATATGTCCCCATTTTCCCCCATATGACCTGATGATAGATTAACCACAGGCCGGGTCTCCTGTATAGAGATGGTGGTTAATGATAATATCTCTCTACAAGGTGCCTCAATGGTTCTACTTGTAATTGGCGCACACACGTTCGGGGTCTCCAGATCCCTCGCTCCCCATGACATGGCCATAGAGAAAATGGTAAAATCCTGACGGCTGCCATCACTACCAGCTGATTAAAGACAGATGTAGTTTTAGGCCCATCAGAACATCATCCTGCTCTCATAGCCACAAAATAACCTCACAGGATCCATCAACAGCATCTTGTTGGGGGTTTCCAGATACTTTACACCTAATATATGGTACACTGCAAAGACAATGGGAATCTACCAAGAGCAGGAGGATTACCTTATTGACTACAGAGCCAACCTGGGGCTTCATTACAGACAATCTGCGCCCACAATGAAGACATAGAGGGGCGAATATAAGAACAAACATTGTAAATGTTCCTATTCAAATGGGTTTGAAGAGATCCTAAATAACAGCAACACTTGATTGACACTCAGCTGGGGACATTTTCTGCCCATTGATTCTCGCTCTTATGTTTTTAGCTTCAGGCAGGTGACATCACGAAGGAAATATAAGCTGCAGATATACTGATATAGACTGGAGAGCAAAAGGCTGTGAGATAGAAAACAAGATAAAAGACACCAATGTATTCCAAACATATATATATATAAAGTGCTGCTAACATTGTAGCATAGCGTGTGGGGCTCAGATAAATCCATCCAGTCCAGCATATTTTCTGTAATGTTGATCCACAGGAAGGCAAAAAAATCCAATTAGGTAATTTTTCCTAATTTTAGAGGTAAAAATTCCTTCCCAACTCTAATATGGCAATCAGAATCCTATTTGCCTTGGCAGCAGTTGCCTGACACTGGTTACCCCAGTTAAGCTTACAGTTAATTAAAATCCCCAATTCCTTCTCCGTGTCAGTTTTGTCCAGGTTTCCCATTTAGTGTGTAATGGTGACGTGTATTTCTTCTATCCATATGCAGAACTTTACATTTATCAGTATTAGTTCTCTTTCACACAGGCGACATCGATATTTCCATGAGGAAATTGCAGCGGTATTGCATCTGTGTTCTGTGCTATATCGCTGCATCTTCTCACAGCAATATCGCGATTTTATGTTGCCACAAAGTCGCATGTGGCGCTACAAAGTCACACGACTTTGTAGCGCTCATTTCTGGGATTTTTTGGGGGGGGCTTGAAATATAAGCCCTACCCTGAAAATAAGCCCTGACTGCATTAAAAAAAAAAATAGATCACCTAGCAGTCGCTGTCCTCTCCTCGCAGGTCCCCGACACACTTGCTTGTAGTTATCAGTCAGCGCTTCCTGGTCAGGGGTTCAAAAACCTCACCTCCAGGAAGAGCTGGCTCTGGCTGAGCCGTATTGCTTGAGAACCAGTCAATCACTGCAGTGCTCGATAAACCAATCACAGCCATTCAATATATAGGGGACCCAGACATGACTACACAGTGCAGCCTTAATACTTGTCCTAATATATAGGGAGCCCAGACATGGATACACAGTGCACCCATAGTACTTGTCCTAATATATAGGGAGCCCAGACACGGATACACAGTGCACCTATAGTACTTGTCCTAATATACAGGGGACCCAGACTTGACTATACAGTGCAGCCTTAGTACTTGTAATATATAGGAGACCCAGACATGGCTACACAGTGCACCCTTAGTACTTGTCCTAATATATAGGGGACCAGACATTGCTACACAGTCCACCTTTAGTACTAGTCCTAATATATAGGGACCAGACATGACTACACCGTGCACCCTTAGTACTTGTCCTAATATATAGGGGACCCAGATATGGCTACACAGTCCACCTTTAGTACTAGTCCTAATATATAGGGGCCCAGACATGACTACACAGTGCAGCCTTAGTACTTGTCGTAATATATAGGAGACCCAGACATGACCACACAATGCACCCTTAGTACTTGTCCTAATATATATGGGGACCCAGACATGGCTACACAGGGCACCCTTAGTTCTTGTCCTAATATATAGGGGACCAAACATGTCTACACAGTAGAGCCTTGGTACTTGTCCTAATATATAGAGCAGTGGTCCTCAACCTTTTTGGCACCAGGGACCGGTTTCAAGCAAGACCATTTTTACAAGGCCCGGCAGGGTTGGGCGGGACATGGGTGGGGCTTTGGTTATATGGGGCGGGGTTATGAAGGGGGTTGGAGTTTAGTGCATTCTTATTTAATTATGACATTTAGAATGTCCTGGCAGTACACACATAGGGCAGTATATAATCTACCCTCCCCAGCACACACATAGGGCAGCATATCATTTATCCCCCCCCAGTAATAGACAGCCCCCATCCCTCAGTAATTAGCAGTCCCTCCCCCTGTAAAAAGTAGCTCCCACCCCCAGTAATAAGCAGCCCCCCCAGTAATAAGCAGCCCCCGCTAATAAGCAGGTCCCCCGCCTAATAAGCAGGTCCCCCCAGTAACAGACAGCGCCCCCCAGTAATAGACAGCCCCCATCCCTTAGTAATTAGCAGTCCCTCCCCCTGTAAAAAGTAGCTCCCACCCCAGTAATAGGCAGCCCCCCCCCAGTAAGCAAACCCCCCAATAATAGGCAGCCCCTACCCAGTAATATGCAGCCCCCCCCGTAATAAGCAGGCCCTTCCCCTGTAATAAGTAGCCCCCACCCCCCCAGTAATAAGCATCCCCCCAGTAATAGGCAGGTCCCCCCCAGTAATAGGCAGCCCCTTCCCCTGTAATAAGTAGCCCCCACCCCCCCAGTAATAAGCAGCCCCCCCAGTAATAAGCAGGTCCCGCCCCCAGTAATAAGCAGCCCCCCCCAGTAATAGGCAGCCCCGCGTAATAGGCAGCCCCTTCCCCTGTAATAAGTAGCCCCCCCAGCCCCCCCCCAGTAATAGGCAGCCCCCCGTTCCCCTGTAATAAGTAGCCCCCACCCCCACCCCCCAGTAATAGGCAGCCCCCCCATAATATGCAGCAACCCCCCAGTAATAGGCAGCTCGCCCCCAGTAATAGGCAGCCTCCCCAGTAATAAGCACCCCCCCAACCCATATACTTACCTGCTCCCTGCTGTCAGCGTCGCTCCCTCTCTGCTTGCCCTGACGTCAGTGTGCAGCCCGGAACGCTTCCTCCCCGAGTCCTCTCCTGCGGAACTAATGAGCAGGGGACTCGGGGAGGAGAATCCTGGCTGCACACGGAGGTCAGTGTGCGCCGGGATCAGCGCAATTACCAGTGGGGAGTTGCGGCGCCCCCACTGGTAATCGCTTCAGTGGTCAGCGTCGTCGGCACGCCGCGGGCCACATAACACAAGGCAGCGGGCCGGATTCGGCCCGCGGGCCTTGTGTTTAGAGCAAAAGTTCCCGGCGGTGCCGCGGACCGGCGCTAACCACCTAACGACCTGGCCCCGGTCCCCGGCTCGGTGGTTGCAGACCCCTGCTCTACACTATGTAAATAGTTGGAGGACCTACAGGATACCACTGCTGAACCTACCAGGATCTCCGGTGTGAGAGGGTATCTTCTTTGAGGGTCCCGATCAGCACCAGGTGAGTTTATCCTGCCTTATTTATTATTCATTATTTAGGTTATTATCAAGGCACTGACCTTTATATATTTAGAATTTTTCTCTTAGGATAGATCTATACTTTTTCTCAGGCAGCTTAAATTCATTTAAAGTTAATTTTCCAACCACCTCTGCAGGACGTTTGTTCCAAGCATCTACTACACTTTCAGTAAAATAATATTTCCTGGCATTGCTTCTGATCTTTCTCCAACAAATCTGAGACTGTGCCCCCTCATTCTAGTGTTTACCTTCCTAATAAAGACACTTTCCTCATTAACTTTATTTATACCAGTGACATATGTATAGGTTTCCATCATGTTCCCCCCTCTACCTTCTTCCTCATGTAACATATATAAAGGTTTCCATCATGTCCCCCTCTCCATTCTTCTTCCTGTAACATATAAAGAGGTTTTCATCATTGCCTCCTCTCACTTCTTTCCATATGTTACATATATAAAGGTGCAGTGGTTCAGGTACTAGGATGGAGCCTCAGAAGTAGCAGCTGCAAGTCTGGAAAGTAGTCTGATGGAAAGCCAGGAGTCAGCAACTGGTAATCATGGTATGCAGTACAAAGGATGAGATGGGTAAGGTAGTCAGGAGAGAAAGCCAGGAGTCAGCAATAGGTAATTTTGTAGCAATCGCAGGCAGAAGAGAAGCTGGATCAAATGCTGTGGAGCAGAATAATCTCACACCGAAGGAGTGGCAGAGCCTGGCTTTTATAGGAAGTCCAATTAAGACAGAGCTGGGGTCAGGACTAGGAGGCAGGAACTAGGTTAACAGAAACATAGAAACAGGGCTAGGGTTTGAAGGGGAATTTGTCCAAAAGCCTGGATAGCTCAGTGGGTAGAGCTACTGTCAGGGGCATAGGAGGTTCCAGGTTCGAGTCTTGACAGTTGCCCCCTCCTTCCAGGTTGCATCCCAGGGGCTGGTTCTCCTGGATACCTGTCATGAAACTCCCTTGCCAGCCTAGCAGCATGTACATTGGTGGCTGGCTAACAAGAATTTTCTTCTGGACCATATCCCTGCCACTGCACCAAGTACTGCAGTTTGCCTCGGTGCCTACAGGATTCAGGATCTTCTCTACAAGAAACTCATCCTCTCCTTGTACTTTTACAGATGGTTGTTGTCTTTCAGTAAAGGTGTGTTCTTCTGAAAAGGCTTCAGCAGAGACGTGTGGACGACCGGATGGAGCTTTAAGCGGAAGGCCACCTGACTGATCCTTGCTGTAACTTTGAAGGGTCCGATGAATCTTGGTCCAAGTTTGGGAAATGGCACATGAGGTTTTAAGTTTTAGGTGGATAACCACACCTTATCACCCACTTGGAAGGTAGGGGTCACTTGGCAATGCCTGTCTGCCGCCTTCTTATAAGCATCTTGGGCTTCCTGTAGGGTTTGTGATTGACCGTTGGGACAGGAGTGTTGATTGGAAGGCCAGGAATGAAGACAGGATGAGTACCATAATTGGTGTAGAACAGGCTCTGGGTGGTTGAGCTGTGTTTGGCATTATTGTAGGTGAACTCCGCCACTGAAAGATAATCTACCCAGTCGTTCTGAGATGAGAAGTGAAGCAGCGGGGATACTGCTCCAGAGTCTGGTTTGTTCTCTCAGTCTGGCCATTAGCCTGAAGATGAAAAGCCGATGACAGGTTTACAGTGATTTTTAGGGCTGTACAGAAGTGCTTACAGAATTTCAATGTGAATTGAACCTCTCTGTCAGATACCATGTCATCAAGAATTCCGTGCAGTGAATACTTCCTGGTTCATTACTTCCGCAGTATGCTCAGCAGTGGGAATTCCTTTGAGGGAAATGAAGTGAGCCATTTTCAGAAGTTGGTCCATGACAAGAAGAATGGCAGTCATCCCTTTTGAGTGGGGCAGATCCACAATGAAGTCCATAGATATTGATCTCCATGGTCTGGTTGGAAGTGGAAGGAGCTCTATCTAACCCAGAGGATGAGCTTGTGGCATCTCGTTCCGGGCACATACCTCGCAAGAGGTGACATTTCTCTTCACATCCTTTCTGCAGTTGAGCCACCAGAAGGAACAAAGCAGGAGTCCCAGAGTCTTTGCGACCCCAAGGTGACCGGCCAGCTTGGAATCGTGGATCAGTTTGAGGACTTCGAATTGACCAGCTTTAGGAACGTATAGTTGGTGTTCACACCTCCAAAGTCCATTCAAAGAGAGCTTCACATCCTTAGAAAGACGACTCAGAAAGGGGTCACTTTTGTAGCCTCCCTTAAACTTTGTTAGGAGGTCTTCAGAATGCAGGATACCTAAGAAAATTTGGGGGGACAGAATTGGGTGGTCTGTATTCGCCTTCTCTTCAGGCTCCGAAAATATCCTGGATACTGCATCTGCCTTGCCAGAACAGGGCCCATCGTGCTTGTCTCACAGATTAGCTCTTGGCAGTATGGAGAAATTCTAAATTTTGATGGTCAGTAAGAACCGTTACTGAATGATTAGCTCCTTCCAAGAGATGCCTCCAAAGCCACCTTGATGAACAGAAGTTCCTTGTTCCTGACATCATATTTTTTCTCCACGGGTGATAAGGTGTAGGACGGAAATGCACAAGGATATTATTCCATATTATCTCCGACTTGTTGTGATAGGATAGCTCCCACAGCGGAGTTGGAGGTGTCCACCTCCAGAACAAAAGGCAATTCTGGTCTTGGGTGGATCAGTACTAGTTCTGCAGTAAACAGGGTCTTTAGTTTCTCCAAAGCTACTTGTGCCTCCGTTGACCAGGAAAATGTGTGCTTCCTTTGTGAGGGAGGTAATAAAAGAGATGATTTTTGAGAAGTCCCTGATAAATCTTCTGTAGAAGTTCACAAAAAAGCAATCAGGCATTGTACTTCCTTCAAATTTCTTGAGATGAGCCAATCCAGGATGGCTTTAATCTTGCTGGGATTCATACTTAAACTATCTGGAAAAAAAGAGATTGCCAACATCACAGCTTAATGCTATATATAGCCGGACAGGTATATGCAAAGCCACATCTAGGGATCCTGATCCAAGAAAGATCCCACAGTGAATATAAGCGTAAAAGAATAAGCATGGCAGCATCCAGGGTGCAATTCAGAAACGACTCCTTCATTCCTCCAGACACTAAAACATACCGACGTTTCAACTCCTGGGAGTCTTTTTCAAGTATGAGGATATGACAAACATTTGAACAATTATATACACATCTGTGACAAACAATTAACCAATCACAGTGGAAATTTCAGGCAACCATCCATTATAATCAATCGTTAGAGTATCTGGGGAGATAATTTATCCATGAAATTGCATACGGGTCTGTTCAAACTCACACTTTTCTAACTTCATGTAGAAGTTATTCTTTTGGAGTCATTCCAAGACCACTCAGCAGAAGTGACGTCAGACGCCAGGAGCAGCGCGCCGAGGCAGAGGCACGAGCAGGGGTCTGAAGGGCAGAAGGGGACATCGGACCAGTGGAGGAGCCGATACCGGCGCCCGGAGGTGACAGGAGTCCGAGAAAGAGCCGGCAGGAGGAGTGCAGAAGCGGAGCAGGTCCCGGAGCAGCAGCAGGAGGGCAGAGTGAGCGGCCACCGGGAGAGCAGGTGACGTCACTGTGGAGGAGCTGCAACAGGAGCCGATAAGTATCTTCTGTGTGTGTGTGTGAATGTAAGTGTTTGTCTTCTGTGTATCTAGTGTGTCCTGGTTGTGTTTTCTGTGTACCTAGTGTAAGTGTGTGTGTCTGTGGGTCTAAGTGTTTATGAGGCTGGGGAAGAAAAAAAAAATAATTTTTTTTGTTGTGTGAGCGGTTGCATGCAGGCATCAGTGTGTGAGCGGTTGTGTGCAGGCGTCAGTGTGTGAGCGGTTGCGTGCAGGCATCAGTGTGTGAGCGGTTGCGTGCAGGCGTCAGTGTGTGAGCGGTTGCGTGCAGGCATCAGTGTGTGAGCGGTTGTGTGCAGGCGTCAGTGTGTGAGCGGTTGCGTGCAGGCATCAGTGTGTGAGCGGTTGCGTGCAGGCGTCAGTGTGTGAGCGGTTGCATGCAGGCATCAGTGTGTGAGCGGTTGTGTGCAGGCGTCAGTGTGTGAGCGGTTGCGTGCAGGCATCAGTGTGTGAGCGGTTGCGTGCAGGCGTCAGTGTGTGAGCGGTTGCGTGCAGGCATCAGTGTGTGAGCGGTTGCGTGCAGGCATCAGTGTGTGAGCGGTTGCGTGCAGGCATCAGTGTGTGAGCGGTTGCGTGCAGGCATCAGTGTGTGAGCGGTTGCGTGCAGGCGTCAGTGTGTGAGCGGTTGCGTGCAGGCGTCAGTGTGTGAGCGGTTGCGTGCAGGCGTCAGTGTGTGAGCGGTTGCGTGCAGGCGTCAATGTGTGAGCGGTTGCGTGCAGGCGTCAGTGTGTGAGCGGTTGCGTGCAGGCGTCAGTGAGTGAACGGTTGAGCTGAGGGTATACATCAGTGTGTGAGCGGTTGCGTGCAGGCATCAGTGTGTGAGCGGTTGCGTGCAGGCGTCAGTGTGTGAGCGGTTGCGTGCAGGCGTCAGTGTGTGAGCGGTTGCGTGCAGGCGTCAGTGTGTGAGCGGTTGCGTGCAGGCGTCAATGTGTGAGCGGTTGCGGGCAGGCGTCAGTGTGTGAGCGGTTGCGTGCAGGCATCAGTGTGTGAACGGTTACGTGCAAGCGTCAGTGTGTGAGCGGTTGAGCTGAGGGTATACATCAGTGTGTGAGCGGTTGCATGCAGGCATCAGTGTGTGAGCGGTTGCGTGCAGGCGTCAGTGTGTGAGCGGTTGAGCTGAGGGTAAGCGTCAGTGTGTGAGCGGTTGCATGCAAGCATCAGTGTGTGAGCGGTTGCGTGCAGGCGTCAGTGTGTGAGCGGTTGCGTGCAGGCATCAGTGTGTGAGCGGTTGCGTGCAGGCGTCAGTGTGTGAGCGGTTGCGTGCAGGCATCAGTGTGTGAGCGGTTGCGTGCAGGCGTCAGTGTGTGAGCGGTTGCGTGCAGGCGTCAGTGTGTGAGCGGTTGCGTGCAGGCGTCAGTGTGTGAGCGGTTGCGTGCAGGCGTCAATGTGTGAGCGGTTGCGTGCAGGCGTCAGTGTGTGAGCGGTTGCGTGCAGGCGTCAGTGTGTGAACGGTTGCGTGCAAGCGTCAGTGTGTGAGTGGTTGCGTGCAGGCGTCAGTGTGTGAGCGGTTGCGTGCAGGAGTCAGTGTGTGAGCGGTTGCGTGCAGGCATCAGTGTGTGAGCGGTTGCGTGCAGGCATCAGTGTGTGAGCGGTTGCGTGCAGGCATCAGTGTGTGAGCGGTTGCGTGCAGGCATCAGTGTGTGAGCGGTTGCGTGCAGGCGTCAATGTGTGAGCGGTTGCGTGCAGGCGTCAGTGTGTGAGCGGTTGCGTGCAGGCGTCAATGTGTGAGCGGTTGCGTGCAGGCGTCAGTGTGTGAGCGGTTGCGTGCAGGCATCAGTGTGTGAACGGTTACGTGCAAGCGTCAGTGTGTGAGCGGTTGAGCTGAGGGTATACATCAGTGTGTGAGCGGTTGCATGCAGGCATCAGTGTGTGAGCGGTTGCGTGCAGGCATCAGTGTGTGAGCGGTTGAGCTGAGGGTAAGCGTCAGTGTGTGAGCGGTTGCATGCAAGCATCAGTGTGTGAGCGGTTGCGTGCAGGCGTCAGTGTGTGAGCGGTTGCGTGCAGGCATCAGTGTGTGAGCGGTTGCGTGCAGGCGTCAGTGTGTGAGCGGTTGCGTGCAGGCGTCAGTGTGTGAGCAGTTGCGTGCAGGCGTCAGTGTATGAGCGGTTGCGTGCAGGCGTCAGTGTGTGAGCGGTTGCGTGCAAGCGTCAGTGTGTGAGCGGTTGCGTGCAGGCGTCAGTGTGTGAGCGGTTGCGTACAGGCGTCAGTGTGTGAGCGGTTGTGTGCAGGTGTCAGTGTGTGAGCGGTTACGTGCAGGCGTCAGTGTGTGAGCGGTTGCGTGCAGGCATCAGTGTGTGAGCGGTTGCGTGCAGGCGTCAGTGTGTGAGTGGTTGCGTGCAGGCATCAGTGTGTGAGCGGTTGCGTGCAGGCATCAGTGTGTGAGCGGTTGCGTGCAGGCATCAGTGTGTGAGCGGTTGCGTGCAGGCGTCAATGTGTGAGCGGTTGCGTGCAGGCGTCAGTGTGTGAGCGGTTGCGTGCAGGCGTCAATGTGTGAGCGGTTGCGTGCAGGCGTCAGTGTGTGAGCGGTTGCGTGCAGGCGTCAGTGTGTGAACGGTTGCGTGCAAGCGTCAGTGTGTGAGTGGTTGCGTGCAGGCATCAGTGTGTGAGCGGTTGCGTGCAAGCGTCAGTGTGTGAGCGGTTGAGCTGAGGGTATACGTCAGTGTGTGAGCGGTTGCATGCAGGCATCAGTGTGTGAGCGGTTGCATGCAGGCATCAGTGTGTGAGCGGTTGCGTGCAGGCGTCAGTGTGTGAGCGGTTGCGTGCAGGCGTCAGTGTGTGAGCGGTTGCGTGCAAGCGTCAGTGTGTGAGCGGTTGCGTGCAGGCGTCAGTGTGTGAGCGGTTGCGTACAGGCGTCAGTGTGTGAGCGGTTGCGTGCAGGCGTCAGTGTGTGAGCGGTTGCGTACAGGCGTCAGTGTGTGAGCGGTTGCGTGCAGGCGTCAGTGTGTGAGCGGTTGCGTACAGGCGTCAGTGTGTGAGCGGTTGCGTGCAGGCGTCAATGTGTGAGCGGTTGCGTGCAGGCGTCAGTGTGTGAGCGGTTGCGTGCAGGCGTCAGTGTGTGAGCGGTTGCGTGTAGGCGTCAGTGTGTGAGCGGTTGCGTGCAGGCGTCAGTGTGTGAGCGGTTGCGTGCAGGCGTCAGTGTGTGAGCGGTTGCGTACAGGCGTCAGTGTGTGAGCGGTTGCGTGCAGGCGTCAGTGTGTGAGCGGTTGCGTGCAGGCGTCAGTGTGTGAGCGGTTGCGTGCAGGCGTCAATGTGTGAGCGGTTGCGTGCAGGCGTCAGTGTGTGAGCGGTTGCGTGCAGGCGTCAGTGTGTGAACGGTTGAGCTGAGGGTATACATCAGTGTGTGAGCGGTTGCGTGCAGGCATGAGTGTGTGAGCGGTTGCGTGCAGGCGTCAGTGTGTGAGCGGTTGCGTGCAGGCGTCAGTGTGTGAGCGGTTGCGTGCAGGCGTCAGTGTGTGAGCGGTTGCGTGCAGGCGTCAGTGTGTGAGCGGTTGCGTGCAGGCGTCAATGTGTGAGCGGTTGCGGGCAGGCGTCAGTGTGTGAGCGGTTGCGTGCAGGCATCAGTGTGTGAACGGTTACGTGCAAGCGTCAGTGTGTGAGCGGTTGAGCTGAGGGTATACATCAGTGTGTGAGCGGTTGCATGCAGGCATCAGTGTGTGAGCGGTTGCGTGCAGGCGTCAGTGTGTGAGCGGTTGAGCTGAGGGTAAGCGTCAGTGTGTGAGCGGTTGCATGCAAGCATCAGTGTGTGAGCGGTTGCGTGCAGGCGTCAGTGTGTGAGCGGTTGCGTGCAGGCATCAGTGTGTGTGCGGTTGCGTGCAGGCGTCAGTGTGTGAGCGGTTGCGTGCAGGCATCAGTGTGTGAGCGGTTGCGTGCAGGCGTCAGTGTGTGAGCGGTTGCGTGCAGGCGTCAGTGTGTGAGCGGTTGCGTGCAGGCGTCAGTGTGTGAGCGGTTGCGTGCAGGCGTCAATGTGTGAGCGGTTGCGTGCAGGCGTCAGTGTGTGAGCGGTTGCGTGCAGGCGTCAGTGTGTGAACGGTTGCGTGCAAGCGTCAGTGTGTGAGTGGTTGCGTGCAGGTGTCAGTGTGTGAGCGGTTGCGTGCAGGCGTCAGTGTGTGAGCGGTTGCGTGCAGGCGTCAGTGTGTGAGCGGTTGCGTGCAGGCATCAGTGTGTGAGCGGTTGCGTGCAGGCGTCAGTGTGTGAGCGGTTGCGTGCAGGCGTCAGTGTGTGAGCGGTTGCGTGCAGGCGTCAGTGTGTGAGCGGTTGCGTGCAGGCGTCAATGTGTGAGCGGTTGCGTGCAGGCGTCAGTGTGTGAGCGGTTGCGTGCAGGCGTCAGTGTGTGAACGGTTGCGTGCAAGCGTCAGTGTGTGAGTGGTTGCGTGCAGGCGTCAGTGTGTGAGCGGTTGCGTGCAGGCGTCAGTGTGTGAGCGGTTGCGTGCAGGCATCAGTGTGTGAGCGGTTGCGTGCAGGCATCAGTGTGTGAGCGGTTGCGTGCAGGCATCAGTGTGTGAGCGGTTGCGTGCAGGCATCAGTGTGTGAGCGGTTGCGTGCAGGCGTCAATGTGTGAGCGGTTGCGTGCAGGCGTCAGTGTGTGAGCGGTTGCGTGCAGGCGTCAATGTGTGAGCGGTTGCGTGCAGGCGTCAGTGTGTGAGCGGTTGCGTGCAGGCATCAGTGTGTGAACGGTTACGTGCAAGCGTCAGTGTGTGAGCGGTTGAGCTGAGGGTATACATCAGTGTGTGAGCGGTTGCATGCAGGCATCAGTGTGTGAGCGGTTGCGTGCAGGCATCAGTGTGTGAGCGGTTGAGCTGAGGGTAAGCGTCAGTGTGTGAGCGGTTGCATGCAAGCATCAGTGTGTGAGCGGTTGCGTGCAGGCGTCAGTGTGTGAGCGGTTGCGTGCAGGCATCAGTGTGTGAGCGGTTGCGTGCAGGCGTCAGTGTGTGAGCGGTTGCGTGCAGGCGTCAGTGTGTGAGCAGTTGCGTGCAGGCGTCAGTGTATGAGCGGTTGCGTGCAGGCGTCAGTGTGTGAGCGGTTGCGTGCAAGCGTCAGTGTGTGAGCGGTTGCGTGCAGGCGTCAGTGTGTGAGCGGTTGCGTACAGGCGTCAGTGTGTGAGCGGTTGTGTGCAGGTGTCAGTGTGTGAGCGGTTACGTGCAGGCGTCAGTGTGTGAGCGGTTGCGTGCAGGCATCAGTGTGTGAGCGGTTGCGTGCAGGCGTCAGTGTGTGAGTGGTTGCGTGCAGGCATCAGTGTGTGAGCGGTTGCGTGCAGGCATCAGTGTGTGAGCGGTTGCGTGCAGGCATCAGTGTGTGAGCGGTTGCGTGCAGGCGTCAATGTGTGAGCGGTTGCGTGCAGGCGTCAGTGTGTGAGCGGTTGCGTGCAGGCGTCAATGTGTGAGCGGTTGCGTGCAGGCGTCAGTGTGTGAGCGGTTGCGTGCAGGCGTCAGTGTGTGAACGGTTGCGTGCAAGCGTCAGTGTGTGAGTGGTTGCGTGCAGGCATCAGTGTGTGAGCGGTTGCGTGCAAGCGTCAGTGTGTGAGCGGTTGAGCTGAGGGTATACGTCAGTGTGTGAGCGGTTGCATGCAGGCATCAGTGTGTGAGCGGTTGCATGCAGGCATCAGTGTGTGAGCGGTTGCGTGCAGGCGTCAGTGTGTGAGCGGTTGCGTGCAGGCGTCAGTGTGTGAGCGGTTGCGTGCAAGCGTCAGTGTGTGAGCGGTTGCGTGCAGGCGTCAGTGTGTGAGCGGTTGCGTACAGGCGTCAGTGTGTGAGCGGTTGCGTGCAGGCGTCAGTGTGTGAGCGGTTGCGTACAGGCGTCAGTGTGTGAGCGGTTGCGTGCAGGCGTCAGTGTGTGAGCGGTTGCGTACAGGCGTCAGTGTGTGAGCGGTTGCGTGCAGGCGTCAATGTGTGAGCGGTTGCGTGCAGGCGTCAGTGTGTGAGCGGTTGCGTGCAGGCGTCAGTGTGTGAGCGGTTGCGTGTAGGCATCAGTGTGTGAGCGGTTGCGTGCAGGCGTCAGTGTGTGAGCGGTTGCGTGCAGGCGTCAGTGTGTGAGCGGTTGCGTACAGGCGTCAGTGTGTGAGCGGTTGCGTGCAGGCGTCAATGTGTGAGCGGTTGCGTGCAGGCGTCAGTGTGTGAGCGGTTGCGTGCAGGCGTCAGTGTGTGAACGGTTGCGTGCAAGCGTCAGTGTGTGAGTGGTTGCGTGCAGGCATCAGTGTGTGAGCGGTTGCGTGCAAGCGTCAGTGTGTGAGCGGTTGAGCTGAGGGTATACGTCAGTGTGTGAGCGGTTGCATGCAGGCATCAGTGTGTGAGCGGTTGCATGCAGGCATCAGTGTGTGAGCGGTTGCGTGCAGGCGTCAGTGTGTGAGCGGTTGCGTGCAGGCGTCAGTGTGTGAGCGGTTGCGTGCAAGCGTCAGTGTGTGAGCGGTTGCGTGCAGGCGTCAGTGTGTGAGCGGTTGCGTACAGGCGTCAGTGTGTGAGCGGTTGCGTGCAGGCGTCAGTGTGTGAGCGGTTGCGTACAGGCGTCAGTGTGTGAGCGGTTGCGTGCAGGCGTCAGTGTGTGAGCGGTTGCGTACAGGCGTCAGTGTGTGAGCGGTTGCGTGCAGGCGTCAATGTGTGAGCGGTTGCGTGCAGGCGTCAGTGTGTGAGCGGTTGCGTGCAGGCGTCAGTGTGTGAGCGGTTGCGTGTAGGCATCAGTGTGTGAGCGGTTGCGTGCAGGCGTCAGTGTGTGAGCGGTTGCGTGCAGGCGTCAGTGTGTGAGCGGTTGCGTGCAGGCGTCAGTGTGTGAGCGGTTGTGTACAGGCGTCAGTGTGTGAGCGGTTGCGTGCAGGCGTCAGTGTGTGAGCGGTTGCGTGCAGGCGTCAGTGTGTGAGCGGTTGCGTGCAGGCGTCAATGTGTGAGCGGTTGATGCAGGCGTCAGTGTGTGAGCGGTTGCGTGCAGGCGTCAGTGTGTGAACGGTTGAGCTGAGGTTATACATCAGTGTGTGAGCGGTTGCGTGCAGGCATGAGTGTGTGAGCGGTTGCGTGCAGGCGTCAGTGTGTGAGCGGTTGCGTGCAGGCGTCAGTGTGTGAGCGGTTGCGTGCAGGCGTCAGTGTGTGAGCGGTTGCGTGCAGGCGTCAGTGTGTGAGCGGTTGCGTGCAGGCGTCAATGTGTGAGCGGTTGCGGGCAGGCGTCAGTGTGTGAGCGGTTGCGTGCAGGCATCAGTGTGTGAACGGTTACGTGCAAGCGTCAGTGTGTGAGCGGTTGAGCTGAGGGTATACATCAGTGTGTGAGCGGTTGCATGCAGGCATCAGTGTGTGAGCGGTTGCGTGCAGGCGTCAGTGTGTGAGCGGTTGAGCTGAGGGTAAGCGTCAGTGTGTGAGCGGTTGCATGCAAGCATCAGTGTGTGAGCGGTTGCGTGCAGGCGTCAGTGTGTGAGCGGTTGCGTGCAGGCATCAGTGTGTGAGCGGTTGCGTGCAGGCGTCAGTGTGTGAGCGGTTGCGTGCAGGCATCAGTGTGTGAGCGGTTGCGTGCAGGCGTCAGTGTGTGAGCGGTTGCGTGCAGGCGTCAGTGTGTGAGCGGTTGCGTGCAGGCGTCAGTGTGTGAGCGGTTGCGTGCAGGCGTCAATGTGTGAGCGGTTGCGTGCAGGCGTCAGTGTGTGAGCGGTTGCGCGCAGGCGTCAGTGTGTGAACGGTTGCGTGCAAGCGTCAGTGTGTGAGTGGTTGCGTGCAGGCGTCAGTGTGTGAGCGGTTGCGTGCAGGCGTCAGTGTGTGAGCGGTTGCGTGCAGGTGTCAGTGTGTGAGCGGTTGCGTGCAGGCGTCAGTGTGTGAGCGGTTGCGTGCAGGCGTCAGTGTGTGAGCGGTTGCGTGCAGGCATCAGTGTGTGAGCGGTTGCGTGCAGGCATCAGTGTGTGAGCGGTTGCGTGCAGGCATCAGTGTGTGAGCGGTTGCGTGCAGGCGTCAATGTGTGAGCGGTTGCGTGCAGGCGTCAGTGTGTGAGCGGTTGCGTGCAGGCGTCAATGTGTGAGCGGTTGCGTGCAGGCGTCAGTGTGTGAGCGGTTGCGTGCAGGCATCAGTGTGTGAGCGGTTGAGCTGAGGGTAAGCGTCAGTGTGTGAGCGGTTGCATGCAAGCAACAGTGTGTGAGCGGTTGCGTGCAGGCGTCAGTGTGTGAGCGGTTGCGTGCAGGCATCAGTGTGTGAGCGGTTGCGTGCAGGCGTCAGTGTGTGAGCGGTTGCGTGCAGGCATCAGTGTGTGAGCGGTTGCGTGCAGGCATCAGTGTGTGAGCGGTTGCGTGCAGGCATCAGTGTGTGAGCGGTTGCGTGCAGGCGTCAATGTGTGAGCGGTTGCGTGCAGGCGTCAGTGTGTGAGCGGTTGCGTGCAGGCGTCAATGTGTGAGCGGTTGCGTGCAGGCGTCAGTGTGTGAGCGGTTGCGTGCAGGCATCAGTGTGTGAACGGTTACGTGCAAGCGTCAGTGTGTGAGCGGTTGAGCTGAGGGTATACATCAGTGTGTGAGCGGTTGCATGCAGGCGTCAGTGTGTGAGCGGTTGCGTGCAGGCATCAGTGTGTGAGCGGTTGAGCTGAGGGTAAGCGTCAGTGTGTGAGCGGTTGCATGCAAGCAACAGTGTGTGAGCGGTTGCGTGCAGGCATCAGTGTGTGAGCGGTTGCGTGCAGGCGTCAGTGTGTGAGCGGTTGCGTGCAGGCATCAGTGTGTGAGCGGTTGCGTGCAGGCGTCAGTGTGTGAGCGGTTGCGTGCAGGCGTCAGTGTGTGAGCGGTTGCGTGCAGGCGTCAGTGTGTGAGCCGTTGCGTGCAGGCGTCAATGTGTGAGCGGTTGCGTGCAGGCGTCAGTGTGTGAGCGGTTGCGTGCAGGCGTCAGTGTGTGAACGGTTGCGTGCAAGCGTCAGTGTGTGAGTGGTTGCGTGCAGGCGTCAGTGTGTGAGCGGTTGCGTGCAGGCGTCAGTGTGTGAGCGGTTGCGTGCAGGCGTCAGTGTGTGAGCGGTTGCGTGCAGGCATCAGTGTGTGAGCGGTTGCGTGCAGGCGTCAGTGTGTGAGCGGTTGCGTGCAGGCGTCAGTGTGTGAGTGGTTGCGTGCAGGCGTCAGTGTGTGAGCGGTTGCGTGCAGGCGTCAATGTGTGAGCGGTTGCGTGCAGGCGTCAGTGTGTGAGCGGTTGCGTGCAGGCGTCAGTGTGTGAACGGTTGCGTGCAAGCGTCAGTGTGTGAGTGGTTGCGTGCAGGCGTCAGTGTGTGAGCGGTTGCGTGCAGGCGTCAGTGTGTGAGCGGTTGCGTGCAGGCATCAGTGTGTGAGCGGTTGCGTGCAGGCATCAGTGTGTGAGCGGTTGCGTGCAGGCATCAGTGTGTGAGCGGTTGCGTGCAGGCATCAGTGTGTGAGCGGTTGCGTGCAGGCGTCAATGTGTGAGCGGTTGCGTGCAGGCGTCAGTGTGTGAGCGGTTGCGTGCAGGCGTCAATGTGTGAGCGGTTGCGTGCAGGCGTCAGTGTGTGAGCGGTTGCGTGCAGGCATCAGTGTGTGAACGGTTACGTGCAAGCGTCAGTGTGTGAGCGGTTGAGCTGAGGGTATACATCAGTGTGTGAGCGGTTGCATGCAGGCATCAGTGTGTGAGCGGTTGCGTGCAGGCATCAGTGTGTGAGCGGTTGAGCTGAGGGTAAGCGTCAGTGTGTGAGCGGTTGCATGCAAGCATCAGTGTGTGAGCGGTTGCGTGCAGGCGTCAGTGTGTGAGCGGTTGCGTGCAGGCATCAGTGTGTGAGCGGTTGCGTGCAGGCGTCAGTGTGTGAGCGGTTGCGTGCAGGCGTCAGTGTGTGAGCAGTTGCGTGCAGGCGTCAGTGTATGAGCGGTTGCGTGCAGGCGTCAGTGTGTGAGCGGTTGCGTGCAAGCGTCAGTGTGTGAGCGGTTGCGTGCAGGCGTCAGTGTGTGAGCGGTTGCGTACAGGCGTCAGTGTGTGAGCGGTTGTGTGCAGGTGTCAGTGTGTGAGCGGTTACGTGCAGGCGTCAGTGTGTGAGCGGTTGCGTGCAGGCGTCAATGTGTGAGCGGTTGCGTGCAGGCGTCAGTGTGTGAGCGGTTGCGTGCAGGCGTCAGTGTGTGAACGGTTGCGTGCAAGCGTCAGTGTGTGAGTGGTTGCGTGCAGGCATCAGTGTGTGAGCGGTTGCGTGCAAGCGTCAGTGTGTGAGCGGTTGAGCTGAGGGTATACGTCAGTGTGTGAGCGGTTGCATGCAGGCATCAGTGTGTGAGCGGTTGCATGCAGGCATCAGTGTGTGAGCGGTTGCGTGCAGGCGTCAGTGTGTGAGCGGTTGCGTGCAGGCGTCAGTGTGTGAGCGGTTGCGTGCAAGCGTCAGTGTGTGAGCGGTTGCGTGCAGGCGTCAGTGTGTGAGCGGTTGCGTACAGGCGTCAGTGTGTGAGCGGTTGCGTGCAGGCGTCAGTGTGTGAGCGGTTGCGTACAGGCGTCAGTGTGTGAGCGGTTGCGTGCAGGCGTCAGTGTGTGAGCGGTTGCGTACAGGCGTCAGTGTGTGAGCGGTTGCGTGCAGGCGTCAATGTGTGAGCGGTTGCGTGCAGGCGTCAGTGTGTGAGCGGTTGCGTGCAGGCGTCAGTGTGTGAGCGGTTGCGTGTAGGCATCAGTGTGTGAGCGGTTGCGTGCAGGCGTCAGTGTGTGAGCGGTTGCGTGCAGGCGTCAGTGTGTGAGCGGTTGCGTGCAGGCGTCAGTGTGTGAGCGGTTGCGTGCAGGCGTCAATGTGTGAGCGGTTGCGGGCAGGCGTCAGTGTGTGAGCGGTTGCGTGCAGGCATCAGTGTGTGAACGGTTACGTGCAAGCGTCAGTGTGTGAGCGGTTGAGCTGAGGGTATACATCAGTGTGTGAGCGGTTGCATGCAGGCGTCAGTGTGTGAGCGGTTGCGTACAGGCGTCAGTGTGTGAGCGGTTGCGTGCAGGCGTCAATGTGTGAGCGGTTGCGTGCAGGCGTCAGTGTGTGAGCGGTTGCGTGCAGGCGTCAGTGTGTGAACGGTTGCGTGCAAGCGTCAGTGTGTGAGTGGTTGCGTGCAGGCATCAGTGTGTGAGCGGTTGCGTGCAAGCGTCAGTGTGTGAGCGGTTGAGCTGAGGGTATACGTCAGTGTGTGAGCGGTTGCATGCAGGCATCAGTGTGTGAGCGGTTGCATGCAGGCATCAGTGTGTGAGCGGTTGCGTGCAGGCGTCAGTGTGTGAGCGGTTGCGTGCAGGCGTCAGTGTGTGAGCGGTTGCGTGCAAGCGTCAGTGTGTGAGCGGTTGCGTGCAGGCGTCAGTGTGTGAGCGGTTGCGTACAGGCGTCAGTGTGTGAGCGGTTGCGTGCAGGCGTCAGTGTGTGAGCGGTTGCGTACAGGCGTCAGTGTGTGAGCGGTTGCGTGCAGGCGTCAGTGTGTGAGCGGTTGCGTACAGGCGTCAGTGTGTGAGCGGTTGCGTGCAGGCGTCAATGTGTGAGCGGTTGCGTGCAGGCGTCAGTGTGTGAGCGGTTGCGTGCAGGCGTCAGTGTGTGAGCGGTTGCGTGTAGGCATCAGTGTGTGAGCGGTTGCGTGCAGGCGTCAGTGTGTGAGCGGTTGCGTGCAGGCGTCAGTGTGTGAGCGGTTGCGTACAGGCGTCAGTGTGTGAGCGGTTGCGTGCAGGCGTCAGTGTGTGAGCGGTTGCGTGCAGGCGTCAGTGTGTGAGCGGTTGCGTGCAGGCGTCAATGTGTGAGCGGTTGCGTGCAGGCGTCAGTGTGTGAGCGGTTGCGTGCAGGCGTCAGTGTGTGAACGGTTGAGCTGAGGGTATACATCAGTGTGTGAGCGGTTGCGTGCAGGCATGAGTGTGTGAGCGGTTGCGTGCAGGCGTCAGTGTGTGAGCGGTTGCGTGCAGGCGTCAGTGTGTGAGCGGTTGCGTGCAGGCGTCAGTGTGTGAGCGGTTGCGTGCAGGCGTCAATGTGTGAGCGGTTGCGGGCAGGCGTCAGTGTGTGAGCGGTTGCGTGCAGGCATCAGTGTGTGAACGGTTACGTGCAAGCGTCAGTGTGTGAGCGGTTGAGCTGAGGGTATACATCAGTGTGTGAGCGGTTGCATGCAGGCATCAGTGTGTGAGCGGTTGCGTGCAGGCGTCAGTGTGTGAGCGGTTGAGCTGAGGGTAAGCGTCAGTGTGTGAGCGGTTGCATGCAAGCATCAGTGTGTGAGCGGTTGCGTGCAGGCGTCAGTGTGTGAGCGGTTGCGTGCAGGCATCAGTGTGTGAGCGGTTGCGTGCAGGCGTCAGTGTGTGAGCGGTTGCGTGCAGGCATCAGTGTGTGAGCGGTTGCGTGCAGGCGTCAGTGTGTGAGCGGTTGCGTGCAGGCGTCAGTGTGTGAGCGGTTGCGTGCAGGCGTCAGTGTGTGAGCGGTTGCGTGCAGGCGTCAGTGTGTGAGCGGTTGCGTGCAGGTGTCAGTGTGTGAGCGGTTGCGTGCAGGCGTCAGTGTGTGAGCGGTTGCGTGCAGGCGTCAGTGTGTGAGCGGTTGCGTGCAGGCATCAGTGTGTGAGCGGTTGCGTGCAGGCATCAGTGTGTGAGCGGTTGCGTGCAGGCATCAGTGTGTGAGCGGTTGCGTGCAGGCGTCAGTGTGTGAGCGGTTGCGTGCAGGCGTCAGTGTGTGAGCGGTTGCGTGCAGGCATCAGTGTGTGAGCGGTTGAGCTGAGGGTAAGCGTCAGTGTGTGAGCGGTTGCATGCAAGCAACAGTGTGTGAGCGGTTGCGTGCAGGCGTCAGTGTGTGAGCGGTTGCGTGCAGGCATCAGTGTGTGAGCGGTTGCGTGCAGGCGTCAGTGTGTGAGCGGTTGCGTGCAGGCATCAGTGTGTGAGCGGTTGCGTGCAGGCATCAGTGTGTGAGCGGTTGCGTGCAGGCATCAGTGTGTGAGCGGTTGCGTGCAGGCGTCAATGTGTGAGCGGTTGCGTGCAGGCGTCAGTGTGTGAGCGGTTGCGTGCAGGCGTCAATGTGTGAGCGGTTGCGTGCAGGCGTCAGTGTGTGAGCGGTTGCGTGCAGGCATCAGTGTGTGAACGGTTACGTGCAAGCGTCAGTGTGTGAGCGGTTGAGCTGAGGGTATACATCAGTGTGTGAGCGGTTGCATGCAGGCGTCAGTGTGTGAGCGGTTGCGTGCAGGCATCAGTGTGTGAGCGGTTGAGCTGAGGGTAAGCGTCAGTGTGTGAGCGGTTGCATGCAAGCAACAGTGTGTGAGCGGTTGCGTGCAGGCGTCAGTGTGTGAGCGGTTGCGTGCAGGCATCAGTGTGTGAGCGGTTGCGTGCAGGCGTCAGTGTGTGAGCGGTTGCGTGCAGGCATCAGTGTGTGAGCGGTTGCGTGCAGGCATCAGTGTGTGAGCGGTTGCGTGCAGGCATCAGTGTGTGAGCGGTTGCGTGCAGGCGTCAATGTGTGAGCGGTTGCGTGCAGGCGTCAGTGTGTGAGCGGTTGCGTGCAGGCGTCAATGTGTGAGCGGTTGCGTGCAGGCGTCAGTGTGTGAGCGGTTGCGTGCAGGCATCAGTGTGTGAACGGTTACGTGCAAGCGTCAGTGTGTGAGCGGTTGAGCTGAGGGTATACATCAGTGTGTGAGCGGTTGCATGCAGGCGTCAGTGTGTGAGCGGTTGCGTGCAGGCATCAGTGTGTGAGCGGTTGAGCTGAGGGTAAGCGTCAGTGTGTGAGCGGTTGCATGCAAGCAACAGTGTGTGAGCGGTTGCGTGCAGGCGTCAGTGTGTGAGCGGTTGCGTGCAGGCATCAGTGTGTGAGCGGTTGCGTGCAGGCGTCAGTGTGTGAGCGGTTGCGTGCAGGCGTCAGTGTGTGAGCAGTTGCGTGCAGGCGTCAGTGTATGAGCGGTTGCGTGCAGGCGTCAGTGTGTGAGCGGTTGCGTGCAAGCGTCAGTGTGTGAGCGGTTGCGTGCAGGCGTCAGTGTGTGAGCGGTTGCGTACAGGCGTCAGTGTGTGAGCGGTTGTGTGCAGGTGTCAGTGTGTGAGCGGTTACGTGCAGGCGTCAGTGTGTGAGCGGTTGCGTGCAGGCATCAGTGTGTGAGCGGTTGCGTGCAGGCATCAGTGTGTGAGCGGTTGCGTGCAGGCATCAGTGTGTGAGCGGTTGCGTGCAGGCGTCAATGTGTGAGCGGTTGCGTGCAGGCGTCAGTGTGTGAGCGGTTGCGTGCAGGCGTCAATGTGTGAGCGGTTGCGTGCAGGCGTCAGTGTGTGAGCGGTTGCGTGCAGGCGTCAGTGTGTGAACGGTTGCGTGCAAGCGTCAGTGTGTGAGTGGTTGCGTGCAGGCATCAGTGTGTGAGCGGTTGCGTGCAAGCGTCAGTGTGTGAGCGGTTGAGCTGAGGGTATACGTCAGTGTGTGAGCGGTTGCATGCAGGCATCAGTGTGTGAGCGGTTGCGTGCAGGCATCAGTGTGTGAGCGGTTGTGTGCAAGCGTCAGTGTGTGAGCGGTTGCGTGCAGGCGTCAGTGTATGAGCGGTTGCGTACAGGCGTCAGTGTGTGAGCGGTTGCGTGCAGGCGTCAGTGTGTGAGCGGTTGCGTACAGGCGTCAGTGTGTGAGCGGTTGCGTGCAGGCGTCAGTGTGTGAGCGGTTGCGTACAGGCGTCAGTGTGTGAGCGGTTGCGTGCAGGCGTCAATGTGTGAGCGGTTGCGTGCAGGCGTCAGTGTGTGAGCGGTTGCGTGCAGGCATCAGTGTGTGAGCGGTTGCGTGCAGGCGTCAGTGTGTGAGCGGTTGCGTGCAGGCGTCAGTGTGTGAGCGGTTGCGTGCAAGCGTCAGTGTGTGAGCGGTTGCGTGCAGGCGTCAGTGTGTGAGCGGTTGCGTATAGGCGTCAATGTGTGAGCGGTTGCGTGCAGGCGTCAGTGTGTGAGCGGTTGTGTGCAGGTGTCAGTGTGTGAGCGGTTACGTGCAGGCGTCAGTGTGTGAGCGGTTGCGTGCAGGCATCAGTGTGTGAGCGGTTGCGTGCAGGCGTCAGTGTGTGAGTGGTTGCGTGCAGGCATCAGTGTGTGAGCGGTTGCGTGCAGGCATCAGTGTGTGAGCGGTTGCGTGCAGGCATCAGTGTGTGAGCGGTTGCGTGCAGGCGTCAATGTGTGAGCGGTTGCGTGCAGGCGTCAATGTGTGAGCGGTTGCGTGCAGGCGTCAGTGTGTGAGCGGTTGCGTGCAGGCGTCAATGTGTGAGCGGTTGCGTGCAGGCGTCAGTGTGTGAGCGGTTGCGTGCAGGCGTCAGTGTGTGAACGGTTGCGTGCAAGCGTCAGTGTGTGAGTGGTTGCGTGCAGGCATCAGTGTGTGAGCGGTTGCGTGCAAGCGTCAGTGTGTGAGCGGTTGAGCTGAGGGTATACGTCAGTGTGTGAGCGGTTGCATGCAGGCATCAGTGTGTGAGCGGTTGCGTGCAGGCATCAGTGTGTGAGCGGTTGAGCTGAGGGTAAGCGTCAGTGTGTGAGTGGTTGCATGCAAGCATCAGTGTGTAAGCGGTTGCGTGCAGGCGTCAGTGTGTGAGCGGTTGCGTGCAGGCATCAGTGTGTGAGCGGTTGCGTGCAGGCGTCAGTGTGTGAGCGGTTGCGTGCAGGCGTCAGTGTGTGAGCGGTTGCGTGCAGGCATCAGTGTGTGAGCGGTTGCGTACAGGCGTCAGTGTGTGAGCGGATGCGTGCAGGCGTCAATGTGTGAGCGGTTGCGTGCCGGCGTCAGTGTGTGAGTGGTTGCGTGCAGGCGTCAGTGTGTGAGCGGTTGCGTGCAGGCGTCAGTGTGTGAGCGGTTGCGTGCAGGCGTCAGTGTGTGAGTGGTTGAGCTGAGGGTAAGCGTCAGTGTGTGAGCGGTTGCGTACAGGCGTCAGTGTGTGTGCGGTTACGTGCGAGCGTCAGTGTGTGAGCGGTTGCGTGCAGGCGTCAGTGTGTGAGCGGTTGCGTGCAGGCGTCAGTGTGTGAGCGGTTGCGTGCAGGCGTCAGTGTGTGAGCGGTTGCGTGCAGGCGTCAGTGTGTGAGCGGTTGCGTGCAGGCGTCAGTGTGTGAGCGGTTGCGTGCAAGCGTCAGTGTGTGAGCGGTTGCGTGCAGGCGTCAGTGTGTGAGCGGTTGCGTACAGGCGTCAGTGTGTGAGCGGTTGCGTGCAGGCGTCAGTGTGTGAGCGGTTGCGTATAGGCGTCAGTGTGTGAGCGGTTGCGTGCAGGCGTCAGTGTGTGAGTGGTTGCGTACAGGCGTCAGTGTGTGAGCGGTTGCGTGCAGGCATCAGTGTGTGAGCGGTTGCGTGCAGGCGTCAGTGTATGAGCGGTTGCGGGCAGGCGTCAGTGTGTGAGCGGTTGCGTGCAGGCGTCAATGTGTGAGCGGTTGCGTGCAGGCGTCAGTGTGTGAGGGGTTGCGTGCAGGCGTCAGTGTGTGAGCGGTTGCGTGTGGGCATCAGTGTGTGAGCGGTTGCATGCAGGCGTCAGTGTGTGAGCGGTTGCGTGCAGGCGTCAGTGTGTGAGCGGTTGCGTACAGGCGTCAGTGTGTGAGCGGTTGCGTGCAGGCGTCAGTGTGTGAGCGGTTGCGTACAGGCGTCAGTGTGTGAGCGGTTGCGTGCAGGCGTCAATGTGTGAGCGGTTGCGTGCAGGCGTCAGTGTGTGAGCGGTTGCGTGCAGGCGTTAGTGTGTGAGTGGTTGAGCTGAGGGTAAGCGTCAGTGTGTGAGCGGTTGCGTACAGGCGTCAGTGTGTGAGCGGTTACGTGCGAGCGTCAGTGTGTGAGCGGTTGCGTGTAGGCGTCAGTGTGTGAGCGGTTGCGTGCAGGCGTCAGTGTGTGAGTGGTTGAGCTGAGGGTAAGCGTCAGTGTGTGAGCGGTTGCGTACAGGCGTCAGTGTGTGAGCGGTTATGTGCGAGCGTCAGTGTGTGAGCGGTTGCGTGCAGGCGTCAGTGTGTGAGCGGTTGCGTGCAGGCGTCAGTGTGTGAGCGGTTGCGTGCAGGCGTCAGTGTGTGAGCGGTTGCGTGCAGGCGTCAATGTGTGAGCGGTTGCGTGCAGGCGTCAGTGTGTGAGCGGTTGCGTGCAGGCGTCAGTGTGTGAACGGTTGAGCTGAGGGTATACATCAGTGTGTGAGCGGTTGCGTGCAGGCATGAGTGTGTGAGCGGTTGCGTGCAGGCGTCAGTGTGTGAGCGGTTGCGTGCAGGCGTCAGTGTGTGAGCGGTTGCGTGCAGGCGTCAGTGTGTGAGCGGTTGCGTGCAGGCGTCAGTGTGTGAGCGGTTGCGTGCAGGCGTCAATGTGTGAGCGGTTGCGGGCAGGCGTCAGTGTGTGAGCGGTTGCGTGCAGGCATCAGTGTGTGAACGGTTACGTGCAAGCGTCAGTGTGTGAGCGGTTGAGCTGAGGGTATACATCAGTGTGTGAGCGGTTGCATGCAGGCATCAGTGTGTGAGCGGTTGCGTGCAGGCGTCAGTGTGTGAGCGGTTGAGCTGAGGGTAAGCGTCCGTGTGTGAGCGGTTGCATGCAAGCATCAGTGTGTGAGCGGTTGCGTGCAGGCGTCAGTGTGTGAGCGGTTGCGTGCAGGCATCAGTGTGTGAGCGGTTGCGTGCAGGCGTCAGTGTGTGAGCGGTTGCGTGCAGGCATCAGTGTGTGAGCGGTTGCGTGCAGGCGTCAGTGTGTGAGCGGTTGCGTGCAGGCGTCAGTGTGTGAGCGGTTGCGTGCAGGCGTCAGTGTGTGAGCGGTTGCGTGCAGGCGTCAATGTGTGAGCGGTTGCGTGCAGGCGTCAGTGTGTGAGCGGTTGCGTGCAGGCGTCAGTGTGTGAGCAGTTGCGTGCAGGCGTCAGTGTATGAGCGGTTGCGTGCAGGCGTCAGTGTGTGAGCGGTTGCGTGCAAGCGTCAGTGTGTGAGCGGTTGCGTGCAGGCGTCAGTGTGTGAGCGGTTGCGTACAGGCGTCAGTGTGTGAGCGGTTGTGTGCAGGTGTCAGTGTGTGAGCGGTTGCGTGCAGGCATCAGTGTGTGAGCGGTTGCGTGCAGGCGTCAATGTGTGAGCGGTTGCGTGCAGGCGTCAGTGTGTGAGCGGTTGCGTGCAGGCGTCAATGTGTGAGCGGTTGCGTGCAGGCGTCAGTGTGTGAGCGGTTGCGTGCAGGCATCAGTGTGTGAACGGTTACGTGCAAGCGTCAGTGTGTGAGCGGTTGAGCTGAGGGTATACATCAGTGTGTGAGCGGTTGCATGCAGGCATCAGTGTGTGAGCGGTTGCGTGCAGGCATCAGTGTGTGAGCGGTTGAGCTGAGGGTAAGCGTCAGTGTGTGAGCGGTTGCATGCAAGCAACAGTGTGTGAGCGGTTGCGTGCAGGCGTCAGTGTGTGAGCGGTTGCGTGCAGGCATCAGTGTGTGAGCGGTTGCGTGCAGGCGTCAGTGTGTGAGCGGTTGCGTGCAGGCGTCAGTGTGTGAGCAGTTGCGTGCAGGCGTCAGTGTATGAGCGGTTGCGTGCAGGCGTCAGTGTGTGAGCGGTTGCGTGCAAGCGTCAGTGTGTGAGCGGTTGCGTGCAGGCGTCAGTGTGTGAGCGGTTGCGTACAGGCGTCAGTGTGTGAGCGGTTGTGTGCAGGTGTCAGTGTGTGAGCGGTTACGTGCAGGCGTCAGTGTGTGAGCGGTTGCGTGCAGGCATCAGTGTGTGAGCGGTTGCGTGCAGGCATCAGTGTGTGAGCGGTTGCGTGCAGGCATCAGTGTGTGAGCGGTTGCGTGCAGGCGTCAATGTGTGAGCGGTTGCGTGCAGGCGTCAGTGTGTGAGCGGTTGCGTGCAGGCGTCAATGTGTGAGCGGTTGCGTGCAGGCGTCAGTGTGTGAGCGGTTGCGTGCAGGCGTCAGTGTGTGAACGGTTGCGTGCAAGCGTCAGTGTGTGAGTGGTTGCGTGCAGGCATCAGTGTGTGAGCGGTTGCGTGCAAGCGTCAGTGTGTGAGCGGTTGAGCTGAGGGTATACGTCAGTGTGTGAGCGGTTGCATGCAGGCATCAGTGTGTGAGCGGTTGCGTGCAGGCATCAGTGTGTGAGCGGTTGTGTGCAAGCGTCAGTGTGTGAGCGGTTGCGTGCAGGCGTCAGTGTGTGAGCGGTTGCGTACAGGCGTCAGTGTGTGAGCGGTTGCGTGCAGGCGTCAGTGTGTGAGCGGTTGCGTACAGGCGTCAGTGTGTGAGCGGTTGCGTGCAGGCGTCAGTGTGTGAGCGGTTGCATACAGGCGTCAGTGTGTGAGCGGTTGCGTGCAGGCGTCAATGTGTGAGCGGTTGCGTGCAGGCGTCAGTGTGTGAGCGGTTGCGTGCAGGCATCAGTGTGTGAGCGGTTGCGTGCAGGCGTCAGTGTGTGAGCGGTTGCGTGCAGGCGTCAGTGTGTGAGCGGTTGCGTGCAAGCGTCAGTGTGTGAGCGGTTGCGTGCAGGCGTCAGTGTGTGAGCGGTTGCGTACAGGCGTCAGTGTGTGAGCGGTTGTGTGCAGGTGTCAGTGTGTGAGCGGTTACGTGCAGGCGTCAGTGTGTGAGCGGTTGCGTGCAGGCATCAGTGTGTGAGCGGTTGCGTGCAGGCGTCAGTGTGTGAGTGGTTGCGTGCAGGCATCAGTGTGTGAGCGGTTGCGTGCAGGCATCAGTGTGTGAGCGGTTGCGTGCAGGCATCAGTGTGTGAGCGGTTGCGTGCAGGCGTCAATGTGTGAGCGGTTGCGTGCAGGCGTCAGTGTGTGAGCGGTTGCGTGCAGGCGTCAATGTGTGAGCGGTTGCGTGCAGGCGTCAGTGTGTGAGCGGTTGCGTGCAGGCGTCAGTGTGTGAACGGTTGCGTGCAAGCGTCAGTGTGTGAGTGGTTGCGTGCAGGCATCAGTGTGTGAGCGGTTGCGTGCAAGCGTCAGTGTGTGAGCGGTTGAGCTGAGGGTATACGTCAGTGTGTGAGCGGTTGCATGCAGGCATCAGTGTGTGAGCGGTTGCGTGCAGGCATCAGTGTGTGAGCGGTTGAGCTGAGGGTAAGCGTCAGTGTGTGAGTGGTTGCATGCAAGCATCAGTGTGGAAGCGGTTGCGTGCAGGCGTCAGTGTGTGAGCGGTTGCGTGCAGGCATCAGTGTGTGAGCGGTTGCGTGCAGGCGTCAGTGTGTGAGCGGTTGCGTGCAGGCGTCAGTGTGTGAGCGGTTGCGTGCAGGCATCAGTGTGTGAGCGGTTGCGTGCAGGCGTCAGTGTGTGAGCGGTTGCGTGCAGGCGTCAGTGTGTGAGCGGTTGCGTGCAGGCGTCAATGTGTGAGCGGTTGCGTGCCGGCGTCAGTGTGTGAGTGGTTGAGCTGAGGGTAAGCGTCAGTGTGTGAGCGGTTGCGTACAGGCGTCAGTGTGTGAGCGGTTATGTGCGAGCGTCAGTGTGTGAGCGGTTGCGTGCAGGCGTCAGTGTGTGAGCGGTTGCGTGCAGGCGTCAGTGTGTGAGCGGTTGCGTGCAGGCGTCAGTGTGTGAGCGGTTGCGTGCAGGCGTCAGTGTGTGAGCGGTTGCGTGCAGGCGTCAGTGTGTGAGCGGTTGCGTGCAGGCGTCAGTGTGTGAGCGGTTGCGTGCAGGCGTCAGTGTGTGAGCGGTTGCGTGCAGGCGTCAGTGTGTGAGCGGTTGCGTGCAGGCGTCAGTGTGTGAGCGGTTGCGTGCAAGCGTCAGTGTGTGAGCGGTTGCGTGCAGGCGTCAGTGTGTGAGCGGTTGCGTGCAGGCGTCAGTGTGTGAGCGGTTGCGTGCAGGCGTCAGTGTGTGAGCGGTTGCGTATAGGCGTCAGTGTGTGAGCGGTTGCGTGCAGGCGTCAGTGTGTGAGTCGTTGCGTACAGGCGTCAGTGTGTGAGCGGTTGCGTGCAGGCATCAGTGTGTGAGCGGTTGCGTGCAGGCGTCAGTGTGTGAGGGGTTGCGTGCAGGCGTCAGTGTGTGAGCGGTTGCGTGTAGGCATCAGTGTGTGAGCGGTTGCGTGCAGGCGTCAGTGTGTGAGCGGTTGCGTGCAGGCGTCAGTGTGTGAGCGGTTGCGTACAGGCGTCAGTGTGTGAGCGGTTGCGTGCAGGCGTCAGTGTGTGAGCGGTTGCGTACAGGCGTCAGTGTGTGAGCGGTTGCGTGCAGGCGTCAATGTGTGAGCGGTTGCGTGCAGGCGTCAGTGCGTGAGCGGTTGCGTGCAGGCGTCAGTGTGTGAGTGGTTGAGCTGAGGGTAAGCGTCAGTGTGTGAGCGGCTGCGTACAGGCGTCAGTGTGTGAGCGGTTACGTGCGAGCGTCAGTGTGTGAGCGGTTGCGTGCAGGCGTCAGTGTGTGAGCGGTTGCGTGCAGGCGTCAGTGTGTGAGTGGTTGAGCTGAGGGTAAGCGTCAGTGTGTGAGCGGTTGCGTACAGGCGTCAGTGTGTGAGCGGTTACGTGCGAGCGTCAGTGTGTGAGCGGTTGCGTGCAGGCGTCAGTGTGTGAGCGGTTGCGTGCAGGCGTCAGTGTGTGAGCGGTTGCGTGCAGGCGTCAGTGTGTGAGCGGTTGCGTGCAGGCGTCAGTGTGTGAGCGGTTGCGTGCAGGCGTCAGTGTGTGAGCGGTTGCGTGCAAGCGTCAGTGTGTGAGCGGTTGCGTGCAGGCGTCAGTGTGTGAGCGGTTGCGTACAGGCGTCAGTGTGTGAGCGGTTGCGTGCAGGCGTCAGTGTGTGAGCGGTTGCGTATAGGCGTCAGTGTGTGAGCGGTTGCGTGCAGGCGTCAGTGTGTGAGTGGTTGCGTGCAGGCGTCAGTGTGTGAGCGGTTGCGGGCAGGCGTCAGTGTGTGAGCGGTTGCGTGCAGGCGTCAGTGTGTGAGCGGTTGCGTGCAGGCATCAGTGTGTGAGCGGTTGCGTGCAGGCGTCAGTGTATGAGCGGTTGCGGGCAGGCGTCACTGTGTGAGCGGTTGCGTGCAGGCGTCAATGTGTGAGCGGTTGCGTGCAGGCGTCAGTGTGTGAGGGGTTGCGTGCAGGCGTCAGTGTGTGAGCGGTTGCGTGTAGGCATCAGTGTGTGAGCGGTTGCGTGCAGGCGTCAGTGTGTGAGCGGTTGCGTGCAGGCGTCAGTGTGTGAGCGGTTGCGTACAGGCGTCAGTGTGTGAGCGGTTGCGTGCAGGCGTCAGTGTGTGAGCGGTTGCGTACAGGCGTCAGTGTGTGAGCGGTTGCGTGCAGGCGTCAATGTGTGAGCGGTTGCGTGCAGGCGTCAGTGTGTGAGCGGTTGCGTGCAGGCGTCAGTGTGTGAGTGGTTGAGCTGAGGGTAAGCGTCAGTGTGTGAGCGGTTGCGTACAGGCGTCAGTGTGTGAGCGGTTACGTGCGAGCGTCAGTGTGTGAGCGGTTGCGTGTAGGCGTCAGTGTGTGAGTGGTTGCGTGCAGGCATCAGTGTGTGAGCGGTTGCGTGCAGGCGTCAGTGTGTGAGTGGTTGCGTGCAGGCGTCAGCGTGTGAGTGGTTGCGCAGAGGGGGCAGCGTGTGAGCGGTGGCGCAGAGGGGGCAGCGTGTGAGCGGTTGCGCAGAGGGGGCAGCGTGTGAGCGGTTGCGTGTGAGTCAGTGTGTGAGCGGTTGCGTGTGAGCGTCAGTGTGTGAGCGGTTGCGTGCAGACGGCAGCGAGTGAGCGACTGCGCGTGAGTGGTCTCTGCAGGAGGCAGCAGGTGAGTGGCAGCGTGTGAGCGGTTGAGCAGAGGCAGCAGCGTGTGAGCGGAGTGTGAACAAATCTATCTTCACTACTCCCACAAGTAAATTGTAGATCCCCATTAGGATGAGCTCCATGTCTGGCAATGTCATCCAGTGTGCTACTTGTGCAATGTATGCGGTCCTTGATCAGCCGATCGAGGGTGCATACTGTTGCGCAAGATGCGTGCACGTCGCACATTTAGAAGCCCAAATCCTGGATCTAAATGGGCAACTGGCAACACTGAGAGCAATTGACATCATGGAAAGGAGTTTGCTGCTCACTGAGCAGGCACTCGCTGGGGTAGAGGCGGGGGCAGATGGTAGTACGGAAGTGCAGGGGGAGCAGGCAGTCAGCTGGGTGTCAGATAGAAGGAGGCGTAGAGGGAATAGATCCAGGGAGGCTGGTCCTGAACTGGCACAACCCAACATGTCTGCAAGATTGGCAGATGAGGGGAATGCCATTACAGAGTAATCAATCAACAAGTAATCAATTGGATAGTATTGATTAAACAACTAGATACTCTTTATTTAACTTTCTAGACATTATCTGAAGAAAGAATAACACAGTAATACCTTATTGAGCAATGGCAATGATGCATTATTGCTATCAATACAATCTAGGCAGAAGTACAGGTTATGGAAACTAACACATGGTCTCTCTTCATTTGGCTAAGGCTCTTACACCTCTAGAGCTGTTTTTTTGTAATCCCCTCGCAAAATATCTCAATCTGGCTATAAAGGCTTTGAGCAACCAAACATAGCCTGATCTCCCTAACGCAATATGCAGATGCTGCAGCAGGCTTACTAACTATCAGCTAGCTTTCTCTTTTTGTGTGCACATGTACAGTCCTGGTCAGAGGCTGGCCTCACTTACAGTTCAATGCATTGGATGTCTTAGCACGTACTGTTCACAATTAGTCTTTTGCCTTATCCAGGCCCGGAAGGCTTTCTCCAGCTCACTCTCTCTGATTCCTGCTGCCAGTGTTATACTCCACCCACTTCATGCATGCTGTGCCAAATCTTGGCTCATTCTATGATTCCGGTGCATCTCTCCCACTACATCTCCATGGCACTACTACACATTGGCGTGTGTCCCTACATAATTGCTACAAAAGGTGACTCCATAAGGTATTGACTTTCAGCGGGTGACTATTTATACATATTAAAGTTTGCACCGTCTAATTATTAGGCAATATTAGCAAATCTGCCCATACAATTTTTCTGTATACAATTTTTCATTGCATGGTGGCCTATGGATGAATTAGGCACTGCAGCCCCCTGAAGTATTGCAACAGAGCCTAAATTCAATATGTATTCAAAAACTGGAAGCGTGTAAGGGTATGCAATATATGGAATGCTGAATACTTTTGCATCGAGAACAAACTTATTTGACATAATTGGCTTTTTCTTGTTATAAATTGATTATATAAGAGATAAAAATTAAAACTGCAGCCAACATCGAGATAAGACATTTACTTAATGAATTCAGCACTCAGGGCTAAAATATGGCTGCTGTTGGCAGGTAGTTCAAATGCTGATCAGAGCAGCTTGTTTATACCTTCAAAGTATAGGAGTGAATCATTCTCAAAAATATGCTTTTTTTTGGTTTTATAGATATGTATTTATGGGCTATAAATCAGGAAGTGGTGGCAGTGGGTAGGACCATGAAAAAACAAGGCACATTAATACAATATCATTAATATGCCAAGAACAGATGAGACTTAACCCGCAGCAGAACATTCCTATCTCTCAGTTCTCACATTAAAGGCTCATGCATGAAATCTGTGGGCTCATTGGACATCTCTGTATGTCTGCAACTTCAGTAGCATGACCAATCAAAAGTTGTATTACGGAGTTATTCTAGAAGCATTGCACCCTTCAGCAGGACATTGAGTGTGTGCCGTATGTAAGACCAAAGGGACTCCACTTGACAATCTACAGACTCAGTTCATGTGCATGAGGCCTAATGCTTCATCTACATTCAGTTGTCTGCCACCTCTGACTTCCTACTTTGATACCTACTTACAGTCTGGTGAAAATTGACACACATTTTGGCAGTTGGAATGAATGGAAGCCATTTGACAGCAAATTCGTAACATGTGGGATTACACTTATCAATATCCATTGTAGCCACACTGTTACATTGCAGTAAAGCCTTAAGATAGAAGAGAGATTTATGCTAGTGCTATGTTAAAAGGTGTAGTGGCACTGTTCTAGCACTGGATTGGAGCAGCAGGTCTGGAGAGAAGTCAGAAGGGAAGCCATGGGTCGATATCAGAAGGTCTCACTAGAATTGCAGAGGAACAGTTAGAATTGGAGTTTGATTAAGGCTTGGAGCACAATAATCACACGCTGGCAGGGTCTGACTTTTATAATCCTGAATCAGGAACAGAGGTGGGGTCAGGACAAGGAGGCAGGAACTAGATAACTGGGATCAGGGAACAAGGCTGAGAGTTATGCAGGGGAACTGTCCACAGGCTGAATGGCTCAGTAGTGAGAGCTACCGACTGGAGCGCAGGAGGTAACTGGTTAGATTCCAGACAAAAGGTTTTTCAAATAAGTAAATGCATTCGAGGCAGTGGGGGTGGCGATGATATATTAGAAATAAATAATAATACTCACCTATCAGCTGACTATGCTGCTCTTCACCAAACCTGTTGTCGTCCAACTGGTCTGTTTACTTTGGCTGCACCGGTCATGTGGTTTGTATTTCTTTTGCGGTCTGGTTGAAGGTATTTTGGAGTATGATGCAACCATGTGTTATTTGGGATTCACACACTTTAGGTTGCCAATGTTTGGGGGCAAATCCTATGTAAATGGGCAAGATATGTTAAAGCCCATGTGACATGTTTACAGCACATTACCATAGCCAGAAGACCTGGTAACATCACAGTTCACATACCATCGTTTTAGAGTGCCAAAATAGCACTCTGGTACCATTGTGAGTGCACTGATAGCTTGGGGCATGGGGGTCAAAATATGAAAACTGCTTTACACTTAATCCTTGTGTGGTACCAGTTTCAAATCGCAGGAGTGCAATTAACAAGGGTGGGGACGAATAGACAGGATAACCTAGACTAATCACTCTCTAGTAAATCTTGAACTTCTGTAAGAATCATTTGATTTCTATAGGTTTTCAATCTCTGGTTGTAAACAAAAATATTTCTATTCACTGACAGTAAGGGACTGGAAACCTCTTTTACCCTACTACCACAAATATAGAACTATAAAGAAATGAAACAACCAGTTATGGCTTTTTCATTACACTAATGTAGTCAAAAAGCCCAATCCAGCACTATATCTCAAGACTGGTGTCCTATGTTGAAATAACAATAACGCACTTGAATAGGAACATGGATGCGCTACATGATGGTATGAAGCACGGGTTCCTGGGGGCTCCAGAACATTGACCTCAATTTTTGGTTACGGTCCCTGTAGGAGGTAGAGAGTAAAACATAAAGTTGAAGAGTAGCATGTGAGAAGCAGAAATCCGCTTACCTTGTCCTCTAAGTCCCATGGAACCGCTGCTATGACTGAAGAAAGGAAAGTGTACTCAAAGTGGGCTTCCTTCTGCTATGATACATGCATGGAGCCATTGTTGGATCTTCGTTCTTTCCAGGGATTCTTAATGCGTATCGGTACCTGAATCTCCTACAGATGACGGTGGTTGACTTCCTGGATGATCTGCCCCTATCACCGCAGAAAGAGGCCACTTTGAACACGTTTTCCATGCTTCAGTCATAACAGCAGTCCCACAGGACCACTTTTTACGTTTCTCTAGTCCCGTGGGACAACTGCTATTCAATACGCTATTGTTCTTTCAATATAAGACACCAGTATTGAGATGTAGCGCTGGATCAGTATTTTTTACTACATCTGTATATATATATATATATATATATATATATATATATATATATATATATATATATATATATCCCTGTGGACAGAGGGAAACTTGGGTCTTCTATGATAAAAAATGCAGCCCAAAGTATTACAGAGGTGATTTATATTGCTACATTGGGCTGTAATCCCCATCCTTGTTTGGATTCAATTTTCTGGTTGCATAGCTGATATTTATTTCCAAAAATGTTTCATTTTAATCGCTAGTGAATTTTTTAGTCTTCCCTTTACAGTTTTACTACATTCATTTTTTTTTACCTCACATGTTGGCTTCTGTGTTCATCCATATGCTTTTACTATAAAGATACAGAGTTTAAAAATATGAAATACTATAAATATCCCCCAACAGATTCATTCGAGAGCCAGACCCCCGAGCTCAAAGAAACGCTTATTTGAAACTATGTATATTTGTTTTGGATGGTGTGCAGTAAATGAATGGTATTTTCATATTTAGAATTACAGCATGGGACTTTTTATAGCCTGATATTTTGTATATTTTGTCTATATACTAGTATATTCAGATAAGTACCACACCTATTATAAATCCCCTTGGAGGGAGACCAATGGTTATATATAATGCAGTAATACAGTCACCATATAATAGTCAGATACCAGCTCTACACAGTAATAGTTATTACAGTGCAGTTACTGTGCCTCCAGTGATCAGAGGTGACATCTCCTCCAATTGATAATTGTTCACTTTCCCTTTTCTTCTGTGTTTGGACCCAGACTGCAATAAACAGTTCTTTCAGCCATTATTTCCTCTACACCCTTTCCCAATTCTTCCATTATACCCAATTCTCTCCTCACTACCAGCTCTATAAAAATGGTGCCCCCTTTCTTGCCCAAAGTAGTAGTGCCCCTACACAGTGATAATTCGCTATGGTACCCACCACAAGAAATAATACCTTCTTTGTGCCCATAGTAATAGTACCCTCCTCTTTGCCCCCACTCTGTAATAATACATTTCTATAACCCCATATAGTAATAATTTCCCATTGTGACCCACACAAGGTTGTGCCCCTAAAAAGTGATAACACCACCTATGTGCTCACAAAGAGAGCAATAATGCCCTTTCTGTGATTCTCAGATAATAGTACCGCCTCTGTGATCCTGAAAGTAATAGAGCCCAATCTTTGCTCTCTCAAAGTAATACTACTCTCTCTGTGCCCCTCAAAGTCATAGTAGTCTCTCTGTGCCCAGACAAATTAATAGTGGTTCTTCTATGTCCCTCAAAGCACTAGTCATCATCTGTTCCCTCACAAAATAAAAGTGCCCCAACAAAGTAATAGAGCCTCTCTAAACCCTACAAAATAACAGTGCTCCTTGACACTCCCTCAATATACTAGAGCCCCCACTTTGCTCCCCCAAAGTACTAGAGCAGTGTTGGTGAACCTATGGCATGCGTGCCAGAGGCGGCACGCAGAGCCATCGGCCGCTCACCATGTTAGTGAATACCGGGCAGGGGCTGCAGCAGCTCTGCTAGCGGCGCTGATCCCGGCGCACACTGTAACAACAGTGTGCACCCAGGATACTCCTCCCCTGATGTCTCCTCTTAGGTTCTGCGAGGGCAGGGGGAGGAGGTTCAGTCAGCGCACTGACGTCACTGTGTGCACCTGGGATCAGCACCAGCAGCAGAGACGCTTCAACGAGGAGGAAGGGGTAAGTATATGGGTCTCAGCGGTCACTGCTAGTACTGGGGGCCACTGTGGGATGTCACTATTACTACTGGGGTCACTGTGGGATGTCACTATTACTACTGGGGCTACTGTGGGGTGTTACTATTACTACTGAGGCCGCTGTGGGATGTCACTATTACTCCTGGGGGCTGCTGTGAGATGTCACTACTACTACTGGGGCCACTGTGGGATATCACTATTACTACTGGGGCCTCTGTGAGATGTCACTATTACTAGTGGGGCCACTGTGGGATGTCTCTATTACTACTGGGGTCACTGTGGGGGGTCACTTTTACTGCTCGGGTTGCTGTGGGTGGTCACTATGACTGCTGGGGTCACTGTGGGTGGGGGAGTCACTATTACCATTGGGACCGCTGTCGGGGGTCGCTATTACCGCTGGGGCTGCTGCGGGAGGGCTCACTATGACTGCTGGGGCCACTGTGGGTGGGGGGGGTCACTATTACCATTGGGACCACTGTGGGGGAGTCACTATTACCGCTGGGGCCGCCAGGGGGTCACTATTACCGCTGGGCCCACCGAGGGGGTTGGTGTGACTGTTGCTGCTGGGGCCACTGTGGGGGGGTCACTGTTACCACTGGGGCCACCGTGGGGGGTCACTGTTACTGCTGGGGCCACTGTGGGGGGTCACTGTTATCGCTGGGGCCGCCATGGGGGTCACTGTTACCGATGGGGTATATTTACACATGCCAGAAATGCTGCAGAATGTCCTCAGCGGAAATTTCCGTGGCAAATTCTGCAGCATTTCCGCATCCAAAAAGCAGTCAAAATCAGCACCCTTTCTTTTTTATAAAGGTAGAAATTATGCATTGTGATAAGCCCCGCCCCCTGACATGTTGGCACTTTGCGATAAATAAGTGGGTTTTGGGTTGCAGTTTGGGAATTCAGTCTCTCAAAACGTTCGCTATCACTGTACTTGAGCCTCCACTGTACTTCCTCAAAGTAATAGAGCTGTTACAGGTAAAAGTGCCTTCATAAAGTAAATGAACTCCTGCACCCAGGATGAAACCTCTCTCCCACCGTCCAGTAGAAATCACTTTTACTTTCCCAGACTATCACACTTCTCTGCTGCCTGTCGAGCTAACTCTGTGCACAGCATAGCCTGACAACTCCCGTCCTCTTTTCAGCATGTGCTTTAAGCATCACAGACCGGGGGAGGCTTTGAGCAATGCTGTGCATGGAGTTGCATAGCTCAACAGGCAGTGAAGCAGTCCTAGTGAAAGTGATGGATGATGGATGGAGGTTTGGGGACGTGCATGGGCAGAAACAGTTGTTGTGGAGAAGGGGGGCTCTATGTGCCCCTGACTTAGGGGCCCAGTTGCAATTGGGACCTCTATCGCTACAACACTGTGTAATGTTGAAAAGTGCTTGGTGATGTGACTAGTATGTATCTGGTGAAGGAGGGGCCCTGTATAAAGAGGCTGTTGCAAAAAGAGACTGCAGCGTCTCCTTTCAGGCTGAAAGCCCTTTAACTTTTCAAGCATGGATGGTTTACATACTGTGCATGATTTCAGTAAAGGCTTTGTTTAACTCAACTGTTAGTTATATCTGTTTATGCGAAAGAACCCTGAACTGATAGTATTCGTGTAACAGATGTAGAACCCGTCAACCCAACATTCAGCCCAATGCCGAATGTTCCTATACTACTGAGTAAGTGTAGCATGGCCATTCTTATTCTAAGTCAATGTGCAGCATGCTATACAAATGCATAGGTGCTATCTTAACGCCATAGTGAAGAAGGCTGATTATGTTGATGGTTGCTACACCTGTAAATGTGTGTTGGATAAAAATGACATTTTTCCTCTTTAAAGGGCTCATCTGATTTATTAAGCCAAGTTTCAAATATCCTATTAGAGCTATCTTGGAAAATAGACCGCTGCGGAATAAGTTGGCGCTATACAAATAAAGATTATTATTATGTCCAACATTTAAAAGTTTCATCAATTAGCTTAAGGAGAGAGACTCTACAAAGAGTGTATTCCTCTATAGAAGACCTGGCACAATCATACATTGCATGGACAGTTAAAGGGGTTGTCCGATATAAATTATTAAAGGGGTTGCCCGATATAAATTATTAACTTAAAACAGGTTCCCATGCTATAACATAACAAATAGTCATGAGCTTCATACGCTACCAGTTCTGGTTTCACCTGTAATGTAACATTTACAGGCTGCAGCAGCCTGTCACCAGCTGCTGCAGCCAATCAGTGCTGAGGTCTGTGATTGACTGGAGCAACCTGTGTTGTTCCATACACATGCTGACTACAGCTGTAAAGCAAACATCGGACACAGAGGACTGAGCAGTGGTGTGGAAGATGCAGGGAGCTGAAAAAGTTGAGTATATGCTTGTTTGTTATGCTATATTGTGGGGGACTTGTTTTTAAGATAATTTTTGTTGGACAACCCCTGTAATTGATTTCTATGTGCAGGATGTAATGCTTAATTTTCTCTGTGGTGACGCCTCATGGGGAATTAAACATTTGCTGTCAGAATCCTCAAGAGGTTACAACTGATTGTAAGAGTTATCACATCCTTTGTGATCAACTTAATTAAAGGGAGCCTGTTAACAAAAAGGGATTGTCTAACGTGTATAAGGATGGATTTCTACAAATACTACTAATTCTGCCTGAGAATTTGGGCGGTCCTATGGAAATCAGGAGGATTGGGAATACTTTGAAACTTTTTTTTGGAACTGGGCTTCTAGTAGTTAACTCGGAGATCCCATACACAAATGCAATATGTTCTCCATATCTACTTGTCCCAATTAATATGTTTAGTCATGCCATAAATTGCATTTGCTGTTTACCTTTAAGCTCCTAAGCAATGAAACTAATGGTTTCTTATGAATGGAAGATAATTAAATCCGTCTCTCTAATTGACTTGGGCCAAAAGAACATCCTGTCGAATGTAACCTCTGGTTGGATAAAGCTGATAACTGGAGGGGTTTGTGCAGTCTTCATGCTGATTGAAGGTGTTGAAAGCAGATTCACTTTAAGTAATCACAAACTAGAAGATGCCAAACTGGAGAGGAAGCTTTTTGAAAAAGAAATGCCCAGAAACCTTTGCATCTGATCTCACTTAATAAGAAATGCATTTCTATAAGAAACTTTTTCCAATGCCAAGAAGAGCTTCAATGCCAAAGGGTTTTACCAGGCTACAAAAGGTTGTAAAGAAGCAATATTAGATGAAATGGATAAAATTGAGTTTTTGTGACCAGCACACAGTCTGAAGCTCCTATAATTGATTATAGTGTTTGGTGTTCTTTAAAGGGTTTTTCTAGGACTTTAAAAGGGTATTCCGGGCATTGATTGGCAGGGGTTAACCGCTCAGAAGCCCAACAATCAACTGATCTTCTGGCTTACTGTCAGTGCAGTGGGGATGGATGTTGGCATCGGTGGTCAGGGCCATAAGTGTAATAGACGACTTGACTCCCATTGAAATCAATAGGATTGATGCTTTCTATTACGGTCTCATCACAATGAGGAACCGGAAGTGTGGTAGAAGGCATTACTCCCATTGATTGCAATGACCACTGATGTGGATGTCCAGCCCCGCTGCACTGACAGTGGGCTGGAGGATGAGCTGGTTAGCGGGGTTCCCAAGGGGCAGAGTGCCACCCATCAACTGTTGATGACCTATCCAGAGAATAAGTCATCAATAAATGCCAGGAATACCCTTTTAATATTTATGACCTATCTTTAGTATAGGCCATCAATCTCATTACAGTGGGGGTCCAACTTATGCCACCATCGAAAATCAGCTGGCTGTAGGGACTGCGGCACTCCAGCAAGTGCCGTATTCCCTTCATTGTTCACCAGCCATCATGAAGCACGTTTTTCACAACATAGTTCACACATAAGAGATCAGTCGTCAAGATCAACAAATTTCCCAGCTGCACAAAAGATGCTATGAGCTGACAAATGACCATGTGTTGGATGATTGCTGCTCTATTTACACAAGGCAATGATTAGGTGAATGAGCATTTTCATATTAATGATCGCTGGCCAATGTAAAAGGGTATTTAAGCTGTGAACAATAGAAGGGAAGAGTGGAAGGGATATTCGAAAATTAAAGGTAGATCACTTGCAAGTCAAGAAAAATAGGAAAAGGCACATTCCGTGTGAAGATCAAAATCAATTCACTTGCTGCTGATTTTGTTTAACGTGAAGTCAGACCCTATTTCAGGTTTTGCTCTAGGGCCCCATAGTCAAAGTTGTAGCTCAACTTTCTCAAAGATACAGTTCATTGTCTTGGCCCTGTATCTAAATACTCTCGTTATAGTGTCTTGTTGGTACCACCGAAGGCACCCAGCAGCTGGGGTACATACCTCTCCAGCTCTGCTATAGCTAAACCCCTGTCTACAAATAGGGTGTCCAAAGAAGACAACTGATGTTCATATGCCCATATGGACGTCATAAAGTAGGGATCCTCCTTTATGAGTGGAAAATAAAAAGCCACACTTCTGGTGGACTTGACTAGTACTCAGTGAACTGAGCCAGTGGAGCCCTGTTTTGGGTCACACTATGCTAAATGTTGGCTTTGGCGTGAACCTGAACCTTGGGAGGTTTGTCTCAGCCGAACCCACTAAAATTTCTTCTTCTGCTGCTCTTGTTCCTTCTTAATAAATGTATGCGTTGTATAAATAAAGACAATTATTATGAAGAAGAAATCCACACAAACGCAAGAACATGCAAACTCCATGAAGATGTTGTCCTTGGTCAGATTTTACCCTAAGGCCCCCAGAGGATGAAGAGTAAAAAAAAAAAGAAGCATGGTAGCTCAATGGTTAGGACTGTTGACTTGCAGTGTTGTGGTCTTAGGTTGAAATCTGACCAAAGACAACATCTACATAGTTTTCTTGTTCTCCCTGTGTGGGTTTCTTCTTTATAATAATCAACTTTTTTATAAATCCATTTATTAAGAAGGAGCAGTAGAGAAGAAGAGCTTTTATGGCTTTTAGACAGTGTTATCTACCAGTTTTAGGCGTATTGGTGATGTTCCTATTCAGCTTGAACAAACTCGGACTGAACTGAAATTTTAGCCAAAATGTAACTCATTTTGGCCGAATCAAAAGTCCACTTAACACTTGGCCTATGCTCTCCTTGTAGAATGGCCAACATGTAATACTACATTTCCACTACAGTGTCGGCTGCAGGGTAAATGCCTGGTAGGCTACAGCTGGTGCACGGAGTGGGATTTAGGTGATTGCATTCGGAAAGGTGTTGTTCCCGATATGAGAACTTACAATATAAACTTTCATCCCATGTGAGATTCCGAATACCTTGGATGCTTCTTAAATCAATATCAATATATTTCTATTACATTCAAAAAATTCCACTGAAATCGAGCTTATGTGAAGCAAATCTTGAAATTAGCTTTCTTTGCTTTGACATTTCTCCAAGGTACCGTAACTTTCTGTGCACTCTGCAGTGCTGACAAGATGAAAAATGTAGATTATTGCAGTGTGCTGTAATTAAACATGGCAAGGTAAAGACTTATACTGAGACCTTCTGGCTTTTTCAACCCCTCCTCATCATTCTTATGAACTACACACACTCCGCAATTTTTGTGATAGTCAGAATATTTTAGCGTTGCAATCTTGGCAGCGTTCCAATGGAGCCAGGTGCCTCTGCTGGATTATGTTCAAGTAGCCTTAGGCCACCTACGGAGATTTCAGGTAGAATCTGGATTGTGTTCACCTCAATGTGCTGTGATGTAGATGAGTTTCAGGTACTTGTGAAGTTTTTCCAGATGGCTGGCACCTCTTCAAATATTAATATTACATCCCATCACTTCATCCTTCTGAAGTGGGATTGGCTTGAAAGACATGACTTGAAAAGTAGCACTGGACATTCCCAACATCAAGTCTTAGTTTTATATCCAGATATTTGTTTCGGCATTGGAGGCCGTATGACCAACTGATCAAATTTCTTTGAAAGTGGGCTAAGCTGCCATAAAATGATTCTCTCATTATCTCAATTCATTCTTCTGATGTGTTGGGTCAAGTGTGAAATATCTCTTACATTTTAAACGATTGTTTCTGACTATTAGAAAACAAAATGTTGTATGTGTTGGGTGTTTCATATCAATATATTATGTCACAATATAGGTGAAATTTCAAATATTCTTAGCCTTTTATCATAGTGGTGGAGCAATAGATGTTGCAAGTAAGGGCTCAGTCACACGGGCGGCGATCGGCCCCTATTTTTGGACGGCAAAACGCCCACACCGTAGGTGCGGACGAATCTCCGCACCTGCCAGAAAAAGAACATATGGCTGTCAATGAAGCTGGTCATGTGGAGATTCGTTCGCACGAGGTGCAGGCGGAAATATGGGCGGATCAATGCCCATGTGACTGAGCCCTAAAAGTGGACCTTCCATTATCAGTTAATCAAGGGCATATTTAACATGGAGGGACCCTTATGGCTGCTATGAGGCTACTGCAGAGAAGAGGGTAAGCCAAGTTGTCTTCATCCCTCATTGTAATAGGTGATATGTAGAAATCTCCTCACCATAAAAGCCCCTGTGAACATAAGGGAAAGGTTAGCTGAACACACTTTTTTAGCCTGGAATGGCCAACTATCTTACATGTATGGGGCTTGCCAGCTCATAACATCAATATAGTATCAGAACTAAATTCAGAACAAATATAGCACCAGAAACAACCTCTGTACATAGATACAATACCAGAATCAAGTCCATAACACAAACACAGCACCAGAACAGCTAAGTGCATAAATACAGCACCAGAACAAAACTCATTACGCAAATATAGCACCAGAATCAAGCTAATAACATAAATACAGCCACAGAATCAAGTTGATAATCTAGCAGAACTAACTGATTGTGTTGCGGAGGGCTGACAGTGGTGCCTTGGAACATCAGATGGGAGGAGATAGATCCAGGAAAAGGGTGATTCATGTGGCTTCACAAGATGCTTCCACACAGAGGAAGAAGATCATCTTCCCAAATAGACCAAAGGGAGGTGAATGCCCCTAGCCTATATCCACCTGTACCCCTCCTTACGTAAACAGCAAAGCCAAGCTGCACTCATTTGTTTCTGTAATCCCAGATTTTAAAATTAAGTATCATTGGTATGTAAATAAATACATTCAGAACTCTTTTACACAACAAAGCAATGTACAGGAAGCTTTTTGGCGGCACATGGCTCCATTCTATGGCGCAGTAAGCTCTCCGCATTCAACCATATTATGATCCATATGATGATATATTTCAGAGATATTGTCTCTGAGAAGCAATACCCAGGGGCGTAACTATAGAGGATGCAGGGGATGCCATTGCACCCAGGCCCAGGTGCCTTAGGGGGCCCATAAGGCCTCTCTTCTCCATATAGGGAGCTCAGTACTATGAATAAAGCATTATAGTTTGGGGGCCCTGTTACAGGTTTTGCATTGGGGCCCAGAAGCTTCAAGTTATGTCTCTGGCAATACCTCTATAAATAAGTACATCTGTGATACAACATCAAGGATCAAGGCATAGCTATTTCGCCAAACTCTCCCATATCGAGCTGAGTGTGCATGTTTTGAATCTACAGAAGGGACAAAGCTTCTACCAGACACCTCTGGCTCCAGTCTTACCCTCAAGAACAAAAGGATTGGACATTTGAAATGCAACAGCCCAATCCTTATCTTCCCTGACATCTGCCATGGCCCCTAAACACATTAGATAACCTGACCCCGCCACAATTGATGGTACGGCTGATATACATATAATGTATGCAGCCACCTTAAATCTTGGTAAATTGTGAAAGATACAGCCCTCCAGACTAAACATAAGAAAACAAAGGTTATAATTGTGCTTTTATATGGAAATTGCCTTGGGGTCAGTATAAACATGGACCAAACTGTGAGAAGATACTTTGCACTTTGATCAGTGGAGATCACACTGTAGTGGAAAGCTGATAAAGGAAGAATAGGTAAACCTTCAGGAAATGTATGGATTGTCAGTGATGTATTAGAGGTTGCTATTCTGTAGTCATGATGGGGACGGAAAAGTGGTGTTGACAAATCTGTCCAATGAAGAATTCCTCTCTTTAGCTGCATTTTGCTGAGGGCAAGAATCCTCCTTCGTATTGTAAATTATCCATCTTTGGTGTGCAGTCAATAAGCCGATCACACTAAATGTGCTTTTACACAGAACGATTATTGTTTGGATTTCCGCGATCCATCGAGAATGTGAACAATCATTCAGTGTAAATACCTGCACCAACTGAACGACAAACGAGAAGTCATTCACTCATTTTGCATGCAGAAAACGGAATTACGTATTGTTCCGTGTAAACGGGCGCTTATGAAACACTACAGAGGAGTGACCCTGGGACCTTGACTAATGTGAAGAACTGGAAGAGATAAGTGTTGGCTTGTCACGGCGGCACTTACCAAGCTCTGGTCCCGGAGAGATGACACATAGCCAAGGCCAGAGCAGGACCGCAGGCCACCTTCGACATCCCTAGGATAGGGAATGCCAATAAACGGGATAGGCGGAGGAGTAGTACTTATCACTCGTGACGCCACCGTTACCACCCACCAGTATGCCACGCGCAGAGGAGAAAATAACAGAGACTTGGGTATAGCACCTCAGGTCCCCAGGAATGGTTGAGGCCCGGTATATCTTTACTTAAAGAATAAACTTTAACAAACAGGTATTCAAGGCAAGGCTGGTACAATTCATTTTAAATGCCAGCAGGCTGGAGCTCAGAGGTTAGGGAGGATGAAAACCGGTCTTATAGTCTACGTTATCTGTACGGCACCACTCCTGGATTGGGAGTGCAACACCCCAGAGGCTCTGGTCCCTGAGGGATGACATGCAGCTAAGGCCAGAGCAGGATCACAGGCCAACTTCGACACCCCTATGATAGGGAATGCCAATAAACGGGATGAGGAGAGTAGTAGTACTAATCAATCGTGACGCCCCCGTTCCCACACACCGGTATGCTACGCAGCAGAGAAATGAACCCAGAGACTTCTGTATAGTACCTCGGGTCCTGGTATAACTTTTTACTTGTTAATAAACTTATACAACAGGTGATGCAGGTAATATTCACTATAAGCAAAAGCAGACTATAGCTCAGAGGTAGAGAGGATACACAGGATAACTATGGTTTTACAGTCCACGTTATCTGTATGTCACTGGTCCTGGATTGGGAGGACTCCAGAGGAGAAAGGGGGTAGGGGTCACTCGACAGAGTCTCTGGTAGACTATTATTGACAGACAAGGCTTAAACAAACAACACCCAGCACAGCAGGCATGTGGGTTTAACTCACTAAAGTACCTCTGTGCGGGGATCCTAACTATGGACGGCCGCACAGGAAAAGCCTGAAGTGTGAACTAGTACCTGTGCACACCTTTTGGTAGGACTCTGTCTCTCTGATGGTGGGACTCACTCCATTCAGATCCACTCTCCAAATGCTGCGGGATGTCACTCCTCTTCCTCTATCTTCACCTACATGAAAGCTGAAGGTGCTTCCATGTGGCTCTGTGTTAGCACTCTCTCAGGTCAACAAGATGGAACACCAGAACACAGAATGAAGACCCCTTCCTACTCTCAAACACTCCTATTTATACCTTCACTCATACCACATGACATGTCAAACTGATACATCTACATGCAGGCAATAATTTTATTAAGTTAACCTCTCAAGTGCCGCAGCTGTGCAATACACACATTGGATATGACAGGACATGTTTTGCACAGTGCATCTAGATAGGACAAAACATGTATGACATTTATGGAGGGGACCAAGATGGTGTTCTGGGCCACTAGAGGAGCACTCCAGAGGAGGAAGGGGGCAGGAGTTGCTTCGCAGACACTCTGGCTGACAATTATTTACTTTTAGAGATTATCAATACCACCCCACACAGGAGGCACGTGGGCGTGTCATAGTAGAGTACCTCTGTGTGGTGAACCTGACTTTGGATGGCCGCACAGGAAAAACTTGTAGTGTGAACTGGTACCTGTACAATGAGTTCCTCTATACAGAATTATTAGGAATTGCTCTCTCTCTGGGACTCACTCCATTCATATCCAGTCTTCACTCGCTGTGGGATATCTCTCTTCTTCCTCCATCTTCACCTACATGGAAGCTGGAGGTGCTTCCATATGGCTCTGTTTTAGCACTCTCTCAGGTAGACAAGATGGGAGACCTCTTACCGCTCTCAAACACTCACATTTATCACCTGACTTGTACCACATGACAAGACAAAATTATACATCTACATGCAGGCAATGATTTTATTAGCGTTAATCTCTCAAGCGCCGCAGCTGTGCAACACACACACAGTGGATATGACAAGACAAGCTTTGCACAGTGCATCTACATAGGACAAAACATGTATGACATTTATGGAGGGGACCAGGATGGCGTTAAGGGCCACTACACTTACAGTTCACGGATGACTGCCTGCTTACTGTGAATAGAGGTGGGCGGGCCAGAACAATCCCCCTCCATCTCCATTCAGTCAGCAATGCTCATTCCTATGTAAAAGCATAGGAATGAATATCACTAGAACGAACTATTAGGCTTGTGTTGCCCAACAGATCGTCCCATGTAAAATCACCCTTAGTTGTTTCATGTGACACATAACTTCATGCTAATGAAGCTAAGTTGCAACTATGTCGCTGAGAAGACCTCTAATGTTAACTTTGGAAGATCCCACAAATCCACACATTAAGGCCCTTTTAAAGAGGTCTGCGATCAGGCATGAACATTCATAAGAACATTTGTTTGCCAAATCATTGATCCATGTGAATGTGCCCCATATCAGAGCCCTTGGACACTCTATCATCGACTAATCAAATCTCACCGTGTAAACAGGAGGACATGTTACTGATGTATGCAAGCTATATGAGGATAAATAATTGCACTAATGATTGTTCGCCCCCATACTGGCGATCATCTATTGCATGAGAACACCAGAACGAGTGCTGATCGACATACTATATTGTCTATCCGTATTCGCTGAAATGGTAGAAAACTGTGCAATGTAAAACATCTGTTATTCAGTCAGTTGATTTAATCCAAAACGGTGTAATGCCTTATTTCTCCAGTGGGAGTGCTGCAGGAAAATATCAACCTCATTAATTACAGCTGATTATTAGAGACCTCAGCAGCACTATTTAGTCAATTTATGACTGGGATATCCCAAAGAAATTATCCAAAGAGGATACCCTCTTAAAATGTAATAATTATATTAGGATGTAGTGACCAAAAAACAAATTCAAGGGAACATGTATATTTGCAATATAATTTTAGACAGTGGTGTACACAGTAAAGATAGAGCTCCATAGCATAAATCAAAATGGGCTGCTTATAAAAGTGCTGGGTTTTGGCACCCAGTACAGAAGCGTCTGGTGTTTATGTTCCCTTCCACTCCTATTCTACGACCCTTAAGACATTCCAGAACCTAGTGAAAAGCAGATGGGACCAACACTCCTGGACACCCTTTCTCCATGGGCCCCATAGCAGCCACATGGGCTGGCTCAATGGTATGTTCACTCTTGGTTTTAGAACCTCTGAAATTGAAATCTAGCAAGACTTCAAGCAAGTTGATTCAGAATAAGTATACAGTAGGGAAGAGCAGTATGTCTCACATTATACACATGACAAATTATATTTCTAGAATAAGTTATGGTCAGCAGAAGGTGCTTAACTACACGGTAAAGAAAACTGATGTTCTTGGGGAGAAGAATAAAGATGTTATTATCTCCTGGCACATTCACACAAAGTGTACGCTTCCCTTCTGCGGGCATTCGTACTTTGTATTTAGAAGGACATAAACGGCTACGGGTCATCTCCTGACCACAGGCTAGACGTGGGCAGCATGGATTTAGGAAGATAAAAGACTTTTCCGCCAACCTGATCTGTCGATGTGTCAGTTATTTGTGCCAATTCCTTGCTTTTTGGGGAATCCGAATCATCAGCCTCCACAGTGAGTCAGAAGCTCCACAAGACCAGAAACAATGGATGGATCCACATAAGCATACCCAATAACTGCAAGAACTTTATATGGTTGTAAGTCTATACTGATTAATTCATACAGATGTAGGCAACTTTAAATTAAGTGTAATAACTTTCTGAGACAAGTCATCTTATCCTAAGTCATTGAAAAGTCATCTATCTTAACACATGAAAAGCCCATTGTAAAGCTATTGAAAGGGCAAATAAACTGAAGCACAAAGTTATCTTAATGTGTTCCGTTTCAAGTTTTAAATTCGTCTGTATGTATAGATGCAATACTGCAAATACATTATGAACTATGGTCTTGTGACCATTATTAATGTCATAGAGGAGGTTTATACAGTGTTGTATCGAGTCTGTCGTTTCCAAACCCTGTATAGTGTATTATACCTTGAAAAGGGGACAGGAAGGGAAAAGGAAGTTTAAGCCTGAAAGCCAACAGGACGTGAGTCAGAGAAAGAAAGAGGAAGAGATGGGTATGGCGGAAGTGAGTCTCTCCCAGGAGCAACGCTTACATATACGACAACTATAAAATACTCATAGGTAGGGGGACTGCTTTGCTCCCTCTTGTTGTATAGTAAGCATGGCCCTCACTCCTGTAGCAGGAGCAATCTCTGGTACCGCACCATCATAGAGACCATCTTATGATCACAATCTATGCAACCATTATTGCAATGCAACTTGACTGGTTGAAAAGATGTAGCTAAGAATGGCACTTCAGCCTTTACCAACTGGGGTCTAAATTAATTAAGGGGTCTGTTCTGGGGTCTGAATTAATTATAGGGGTCCAGTCCGCAGTGAGGACTCATTTTAGAGGTTTGGTGTCTGATTAATTTTAAAGTGTTCTTCTTAAGGCCCATTTACACCAGCAGATGATCGCTCAAAGATCGCTCAAACGACAGTCTGAGTAACAGCTTTGAGCGATCATTTTGCATAAACTATTAAGTAGCTACTCAGCTACTTAAGTAGCAATTAGGTGTGCAAATGAAGCCTTCCCTGAAGGCAGTTAATAGCCCCAGGGCTATTATCTGTGCTTAGATCCTTAGTTCTCTATGGAGAAACAATGATATCAGCACTCCCCCATGAAGAACTACTGATAAGAGTGAATGACGATTTTTAGGTAAGACTGAATATAACGATCAGCTAGCAGTGCCCGAAAAGCGCATGATGGGCACGTGTTTAGATGGGCCGATGATTGCTGAAACGATCACTGATTAGCGTTTTTTCTTTTTTTCAGTGATCATCGGCTGGTGTAAATGGGCCTTTAATTTTGGTATAGGACCCTAATTAATTTAAAAGCAGTCAGGAACTCAAGATTGATATGCAAATTAGTATCTATGAGGGATGATTACCTGCTGTTTGTTTTCCCACATCTTACTTCTTGTCTGCATTTTAGTTCAGCTCTATTAGGACATAGCTTTGATCTGTGACTGTAGTATAGCCGCAGGGACTAATATGAAGTAGTCTGGGATACAGACTACTTATTGGTTCAGGCTGCAGAGGTGATAGAAAGGGTGTGTGTCCTAGGCTGCTTCAGATTAGGCACTGTAAATAAACTATAGTCACATATTACAGCTCTGTCCTAATAGAGATTAGCTAAAAAGCACCCAAGGAGCAAGATGTGAGGAAAGGTAAGTATTAGGTAATCATTCCCTGTAGGTACTGACTTATATATCAATTTGAGCTCCCGAATAGAGGGTTGTTTTAAGGGTTCAGGGTGTGTATTAATTTCTAGGGTCTGGTTTGGGGTCTGAATGAGTTCAGGGGTCTAGTTTGGGTTCTGAATGCATTAGGATGTCTTCGATTGTAATTAATTTTGGTGTTGAGTCCAGTTTTTCCACTAATAAAGTCTGTGAAACATCTGAAAGCAGGCCATAATAAGCAGAGATTTACTAAAACTACTTGAATAACCCTGGTATATTTGGACAGCAAGCAATGTGTCCACTGATGGATGAACGCATGTCAATGGTTTCTGTTGAAACATGCAAGTTTAGAGTAAGGCCAACTTCACACAGGTGTCCATGAATCCCACCTCCATATCACGCTCCCCACCATTTGAAAGCCCAGTAGATGCAAGGCGTTTTCATATGAAAGCAGCCTCACATAACTTTGGGGATGCAGCGATGCTCTGCCACGGCTGCCCACTCTTTGTAAGGCTTTAGTGAACCCTATATGTACATCTAGTTCACTTGCTTCCTGGTTCTGGTAGAACATCCTAGTTAGTGATGAGTGAATTTTTCAAAAGTTCGGCTCAACCAGTTTGCAGAATTTGGGCAAAAAGTTCAGTTCAGTCCGAATTAGTTCTATATGAACCCAAACTTCACCAATATCCCTAAAACTGGTGTAGAACACAGAAGAGGAAGAAATAGGAGAGGAAAAAGAAGAAGAAAAAAAAGGAGGAACACAGGAAGAAGGAGAGTAAGAAGAAGACATTTTTGTGCTTTCGGACAAACTACCTGATGTCTGGGTTTGTGCTGAACCAAACATTTAGCAAAGTTTAGCCTGAAACAGGGTTCGACTGTTTCAGTTCACTCAACACTAATCCTAACTCAGCCTAGTCCCAAAAGGTTACTTACATGAGTCTAGCTTCCTGGTTATCTGGTGAATCTCCACGGCTTCCATCTACCAACAATTGTTATAATAATTTCTGCACATTCATGAAATTCGTTAAGTGCTAATTAGGTGCAAGGAAAAACCTTTACAGTAGACCTGCTCATCCTAATATAGTCCCAAATAAATTAGGGCTTCACAATACCATCTAGCTCTTCCATAGCTCTGCTGGTAGCAACTCTGGAATTTTATGTAAAGCTTCTGCAATGGTTGGGTGGTCTTTGAGTTTTGCTCCCATAATCAATAGAGAAGCATAGTAATTTACAGGCAATACAGGGTAATCCGCTGCTTTGCCAGTAGTGGTCACACTCTTGTATAGTTTGGCGTACCTATGTGTGGCTAGCATCTTTGGTATCCGTTCACATGTGTGAACTATGTCTGATTGCAATCACTCCTCCCCAATCTGGGCTGGGTTGAGTGAGTGGCTGCACTATTAGTCTGCATTGAACAAGTAGCATCTCCATATCATAGTATGGCTCTCTGCATTCTTCTAGGGTCTACAGCGATTGAGCCTGGGCTGCAGTCTGTTAGGTTTTGCAATATTGGCTTCCTTTTCAGTAAATAATGTCCTTGTTTTTTCTCTCACCTCTGTGATTTCATAGTTATTTAGAGCTATCATACGGTCAATCTTTCTCTCCCTGGTTTTCAATTGTGCACTGTTGGTTCCAACAAATCAAATATTATCCAATAATGTGGGCAAGAGTTTGAGATGAAGCTAGTAGCCAGCGATTACCAGTATTCCCTCCCCCAATGCAATGAATCAGCAAGAACTACATTTTTTGTCTTTCTTCACAGTAGCATTACGGCTTGTTTTCATAACTAAGCCATGACAGATTCATTATCAGATTGATCTCAATGAATCATGATGGATCCCAATGACTTATAATGGAGGTCAGTCAAGTTTCCACCAATATTCTGTTCAGTGATGAGCAAACTTTTGAAAAAAAAGTTTAGTGCAGCCGATTTGCTGAACATTCGCAAAAAGTTTGGTTCAGCCTGAATAAGTTTTAACCGAACCAGAAGTTCACCAAAACTTCTGAAACTGGTGTGTAACACCCGGAGCCATAAAAGATCTGTATTCTACCAGTCTTTTATGAGTCTTAGGGCTGGAATTTCATCCCGTGTGATTATCATGGCCACATAACAAGAAGAAGTTACCCCCTTCGTTTCCACTAAAGGGATTCTCGGGCGCTAATAATACCTGTGAGAAGACAGGGCATGGCCTATCTTCCCGCTTTTTTTTTCAAACTTGTGCGGAAATGCGGACTTTGAAAGGCAAAAAAAAAAAGTGTTTATCTTGTTCATGCAATACTATAGCGGTGAGCATAGTTGTGCATACGTCCATGTGAAGAAGCCTTTAGCCTTAGGCCTCATGTCAACTAGGAAATTCGGGCCCTTTCCCGGGGACATGAGGCCTGAAAATTGAATTTAACTCACCTTTCCGGACGCTGCAGGTTCCCGTCCATCGCAGTTGGATCTTCTTTGCTTCTGCCTGGCGAATGTGCTCGGCACGCTGGCACACCTCTTTTTTTTTAACTCCTACTCTCCCGTGCCAGAGAGCAGAAATTGAGTTGTGGGTGTACCGTGGATCCGGACGGCTTCCATAGGCTTCTATGGAAGCCTGCGGGAGCCGTCCCCACCGGAGACCCGCACTAAAATGGAGCATGCTGCGGGTGTTTTCCCGCGCGGCTGGAAAAATTGACATCTGCAGGTATTTACTTACCTGCAGATGTCCAATGCATCCCTATGGGCGTGGATCACGCGTGCGGGACACCCGCATGGATTCCCTAAATCGATTTATCCAGTGGACATGAGGCCTTAGTGTTACACACCAGTGTTAAGGATTAGTGTTGAGTGACCCGAACCTGTAGAACCATGTTTCAGGTTGAACTTTGCTACAAAATCGGCTCAGGTTCATGCCAAACCGCACTTTTAGTGAAGTTTGGTTCGCTCAACACTAATTCTGTTATTTTTAATAGCAAGAATAGAGGTGCAAATTACTCTAACAGGCAAAAACCCCCTTAAACTCTTAAAAATGAATGACGCCAATGTGAACAAACACCTAAATGCACATTTTTGCATTCTGATTCTGCTTTGGAAATTTTGGGAATTTTTTAATATAAAAAAATGTGTATACAATCCTTCACCGATCGCGTCAGAAGTGTTTTGTTAACTTCTCCCAAGTCAATAAAATTTACTATAGCAGGCTTTGCAATCAGCAGAAAATAAAAAAAAAGTTTTCTTATGTGAAACAAAGTTGAGAGAACACAAGTTAAACCTTCAGTATCTTCAAAATGTCATGGAATGTACTTGAGTGACACAAGGAGGCGTGAACCAGGGAGGGGGCAGGAGAAGAAATCCTATGCTGGGTTTAGAGTGCATTGTATTATTGGGAATGCTGCTGCATGAAGCTGAGTCTAGGGTTAAGATGATCAGTGCAATCATTGAGTCTTCCTTCCACTACTTGAGAACATTTGCAAGCAGAGGCACCTTACATGTCCTGGATGCAACAATGCCACCTACTTCAAGATGATGAGAACATCCTGTCTATTGCTCTGCATGCTTCTTGGAGCAGATACAGACTTGCATGCTGTGCAGAAGATGGATTATTTTGTACTCTTCCTGTGGACATTACCTGTCACCATCCTGAAATGCACTTCTATGCCTTTCTTGACAATCCTGTGGTTTGGAAGCTTGGACAAGGCAGGTTCACTTATTTTTGTGATCCAAATATTTAAGCAAGCTAGAATCCTTCCATCTGTCACTTATATCATCTGTTTTTGTCTTTCAGACTCTTCAACTCTACTGCCTATGTGTGTCGTTCGCTGCCTCCTTAGCTAGTGACAACGGATTTCCAGGAATTAATCAAGGTTTGTATCAGCCAATAGTGCATAGGATTCTACTTTGGGAAATGTTATTATTGCCTGTTTTACTTGTATTATTCACATTTAATGTATATGTTCCGATGTAGCAGAGTTAAATATGTTAGATTCAGCAAGGTATATTGGTTGCCATACAACTCTAGGTAAATCTATTACACTGTCTTAAGTCTGAATTATCACAATGCAAGAATGATGTAGCAACAAAGAGTTAAATGGAAAAAAATCTATCTATCTATCTATCTATCTCATATCTATCTATCTATCTATCTATCCCACATCTATTTATCTATCTATCTATCCCTATCTATCTATCTATCTATCTATCTATCTATCTATCTATCTATCTACCTCATATCTATTTATCTATCTCATATCTATATATCAATCTATCTATCTATATCTAATATCTACCTCATATCTATCTATCTATCTATCTATCTATCTATCTATCTATCTATCTATCTATCTATCTCATATCTATCTATCTATCTATCTCATATCTATCTATCTATCTATCTATCTATCTATCTATCTATCTATATCATATCTATCTATCTATCTATCTATCTATCTATCTATCTATCTATCTATATCATATCTATCTATTATCTATCTATCTATCTATATCATATCTATCTATTATCTATCTATCTATCTATCTCATATCTATCTATCTATCTCATATCTATCTATCTATATCATATCTATCTATCTATCTATCTATCTATCTATCTATCATCTGTCTATCTATTATCTATCTATCTATCTATCTATCTATCTATATCATATCTATCTATTATCTATCTATCTATCTATCTATCTATCTATCTATCTATCTATCTATCTATCTATATCATATCTATCTATTATCTATCTATCTATCTATCTATCTCATATCTATCTATCTATCTCATATCTATCTATCTATCTATCTATCTATCTATCTATCTATCTATCTATCTATCTATCAAATATATATCTGTATATCTATCTATCTATCTATCTATCTATCTATCTATCTATCTATCTATCTATCTATCTATCTATCTATCTATCTCATATCTATCTATCTATCTCATATCTATCTATCTATCTATCTCATATCTATCTATCTATATCATATCTATCTATTATCTATCTATCTATCTATCTATCTATCTATCTATCTATCTATCTCATATCTATCTATCTATCTCATATCTATCTATCTATATCATATCTATCTATTATCTATCTATCTATCTATCTATCTATCTATCTATCTATCTATCTATACCATATCTATCTATCTATCTATCTATCTATCTATCTATCTATCTATCTATCTATCTATACCATATCTATCTATCTATCTATCTATCTATCTATCTATCTATCTATCTATCTATCTCATATCTATCTATCTATCTCATATCTATCTATCTATCTATCTATCTATCTATCTATCTATCTCCTATCTATCTATCTATCTATCTATCTATCTATCTATCTATCTATCTATCTATCTATCTATCTATCTATCTATCTATCTATATCTACCTCATAACTATATATCTATCTATCTAATATCTATCTATCTATCTATCTATCTATCTATCTATCTATCTATCTCACAGCACGGAGTATTGCGGGATGGACAGCTTCCATTGACTGCAATAGAAGCTGTCCGCGCAATTTTCTGTGATAAACAGAATATGCTGCAATTCTCCCCCGCGAGTGGAAGATCACATTTGATTTCCGCTCGTGGGCGGGGGAGAATCTGTTAACATAGCATGTCTGGATGGCTATTGCTGCGGGATTCGCGGCGGGGGTCTGACCGCGAATCCTGCAGCGATTATCAGTCTGTGGGCATTCGGCCTGCCAGTCTATGTATATATAAAATCTCTATTTATTTAATTATCGTTTGTTTATTTTTAATGTTTACAAATATTTAGAAATTATCATTAGACTGCCTGTCCAGAGGCGAAGATCCGCTTGCGATAAATCGCCCGCGGATCACGCTCTGTAAAGCTTTCCATAACATTACTATGGAAAGTGCAGTGCTGGCGTCCATGAGTGGAGAATTCTCCACTCGCGGGATTTATATCGTGGCATGCTGCGATTGCCGCGATTCTCTGTGGCGAGCCTATCTGTCAGATAGGCTCATCTTGGAGAACAGTCAGTTCTCCCCCTCCTCCTCCGTGGCAGAATATCGCTAGCCTTGGCCGTGAATGGGGGCCTTAGACTAGTGCGATATCGCATTGTGACTTTGTGACATCGCAACTAATGATTGTGTATGTGGTCATGTCTCAACACGTGACCTCCAGTGACCCCAGCGGGTATGTTGCAAGAAATCCAAACCTGTTGGACTTTGGGTCGCAGGTGGCAAGTCACATGGGAGTTTTCCACCATGGACTAGTATGTAAATCACATGCAAATGCAACTTTCTGGTGACATGCTTGCTTTTTTGGGGAGCTTTTTGGTCTCACGCCAATCGTATACAGCTTTTCGTTGCGCAACTTATCTAAGGGTACTTTTATACGAGCTGATAATTGCCTCAATAATCGCTGAAATGAGCCATTGTCGGCTTCTGTAAACATGGCATTCGACTGGGTACCGAGCAAGAAGTCGCTCAGTAGTTGCAGTTGTTCAGTTTCAACTCCTGAGCGACTTCTTGCTCAGTATAACAAAACAGAACGACTAGTGAGCGACATCTCGCTCAGTATAAACAGGCAGTCGTACATGCATGAACGACTGCCTGTTTTCGGGTTCAGAAGAGATCTTTGGAGCGCTCCGTCCCAATTCCCTGATCGCCTGTTGCTTCTGTGTGAAAAGCATAGGAGCGATATAGTTGTTGGGACAGCTGTCGGGCACTTGAGTGCCCAACAGTCATCTCATCTTAAAACAGTCTAAGACTAGCTGCACACAAACGGATTTTTGCTCCAGAAACCGCGGTCGGCGTCCACACAGAGGATACCCAGCAAATTGCGTGAATTGAAGGTATATAAAAATCGCTTCTTCCTTCACACTTGTGGAAACAAATTGCGACTTCCACAAACGGATAAAAAAATCGCAGGATGCTCTATTTTGCTGTGGACTCTGATGGAGTGCATCTTACCCACAGCCCGTCCGCAATTGACATTGCGGATAGGCCGCGGGTACCTGGGCGATCGCCTAGTCCATCCGACCCGCAGCCTGTCCGCAATTGACATTACGGATAGGCCGCGGGTACCTGTGTCATCGCCTAGCGACAGTGCGGAAAATACAAATATTAAAAAACATCCGTGGTCATCCGCAATATAGAGAAAATCAGGTACACAGGGTTGCCGGACACATGCGGAATCCGACTCGTTCGTGTGAGACTGGCCTAAGACTCGATGTTGTGCAACACATGATGCTTCATTCCTCCCTTGTTATTTCATGTTACAGCTAAGTTATAATACATAACAACAAGTTCTATTAACTTCGCACTAACAGGATCTGAAATTAAAGAAGTTGTGCAAAGTTATAAAATTACCCCCTATCCACAGCATAGGAGATAACTCTATGATCGGTGGAGGTCCAGCTGCTGGGATCCCCACCAGTCTTGAGAATGTGGGTAGGTCAATCCGAAGAGTAGGGAGTGGAGTTCCCAGAGGTGCACTAATTCTCCATTCACTTCAATGACAGCGCCAACAGAGATTGCCGAAGCACTTCAACTTGGTGTTGTCATTGAATGAATGAAGCACGACCTCTGCTCCATTCATTTATGCAACGACTGGACCCCTGTTCTCGAGCTCGGTGGGAGTTTGAGCAGTGAATATGCCCCAGTGTTTATTTTTGTTGGTCTTCTCGGTATCTTAAAGAAGTTGTCCACAGGATATGGCATACCTACATGATCAGTGAGGTCCAACCAATGGGACCCCCACCGATCCCAAGAACAGGGGTCTGGCTCTTCCTCAAGTGAATGAAGTGGAGGTCACGCAGGAACGTTCTGCTTCATCCAGTTCAAGCGCTTTTGGGATCTTGGGATAAGTACGGGTCTCAGAGGTTGAACCCCGACTGATCATAAAGTTACCCCTATCCCATGGATAGGCAATAACTTTTTAACTCGGCACAGTCCCCTTAAATTCTGATTTTGGGGGATTCTTGTAAAGTGCTAAATAGTTATCGTTTCTGTATTATAAGATTGCAGATCAAAGTAGTTTAATTCATTTGTTCCTATCCATTTTATTAGGTTGCTACACTGAAGCAGCCGCTGCTACAAATCCCTTTATTGCACCCCTGTTGTCTACTGTCTGTTAAAGACAAATGTATTTAAAGGGTAATTGGGAAAAAGTTAGAAAGAGTTAAAAAAGCAAAACCGAGTTTTGCTCTGGAGGAACATGTTGTCTCGTGTAACCCTTTCAGTGTTTTTCATGCATGCCCCGGACTGACAGGATTAATTTACTGTCAAGTTCAATGACTAGGCCTGACCGTGGGGCTGTAAAGTCCTGCTCTCCGAGATATAATGAATTAATGACAGGTCTAGTGCTTGCTAGAGTATTGCCTTTCAATGTTGCTAAGGAATTCCCTTCTCCCGCAGATGTTACTTCCTGCAGACCCGGTCTGGGAACTTCTGCAATTCATTTATTTCAGTCATCTATATATACTACTGTATTACTGTATAGAGGTAATAAAGACCACCTGTGCCAGCTATACAAATATGAGGAAATCCTCCGTAGTCGTTATTGTGGGAACTGAAGACTTTGTGGGAACTGAAGATTGCCCCACTCACCCCACCAATTATACAGTAGATAGGAATAAATAGGACTTTGCATGAATGGGCACAGAGGGCACTGCCACATGGCTTTGTTTGCCAGCCAGTGATGTAACCAAGGGCTCTATTACTTGGCACTTCCTTCTGCCAGAATTTCATGCAGATGACTTTTGCGCCCTTTGGATCCTAAAATAGACCTTAGGCCGTCATTATTCGGGCGAGTTTCAGGCACGAGTTCCTTCTAATAGCGACATGAATGGAAATCGCACGTAAAAAACCCGCATTCATTCCAATGTATTAATTGTCTGAGATCGAAAAATCACAGCAGGTCCTATTTTTGGGCAATTCTGTTCTAACAGAAATCGCCTGTGGGAAGAAAAAAAATCCCATTGAATTAGTATGAAAATGTGAGCTTCATGTGAGTGCAAGGCGAGTTTTCTATTTAAATAACATGCGCGTGAAAATTGCAGGTGCAGTGATGCATTTTTTTCGCAAAATGCATCACAATCGCAGGAAAAATCACTGGTTTGCAAGTGTGACATTCATTGGTCTGAGTTTCTCCGACTGATATCGCACTGGCCCATGTAAATACAACCTTAAGGATAAATACTGTGTGATAGTGGACCTATATATTTGGAATGATATCGCACTCGTAAACCTACATTTTTTCTACAATTGTGACACATTTTGCAAGAAAAACGCATTGCATCGCTGTTCATGAGATTTTCACAAGCGTGAACAAATTGCATGTTGTTCCAATACATATTGGCTGAGCACAGGGACCAATTAGAGGCAGCTCTCAGCTATTGAATGACAGCTGAGAGCTGCCTCTGATTGGTCCCAGTGCTCAGCCAATCAGAGGCAGCACTCACTCACCCATTCATGAATTCATGAATGGGTGAGTGAGAGCTGCCTCTGATTGGTGAGGGATGTGACCAATCAGAGGCAGCCCATTCAGCAGGCGGGGATTTTAAATCCCCACCTGCTGAATACTACACAGAGCAGTTCAGGAGAACGCTGCTAGCTGCAGATTTTTCGGCGAATCGTTGGCCCCGGTGACATGATTTGCGGATCGCATGACAGATGCCTAAGGGCAAAAACACATTGGCGCATGTGCAAAGACATGTGCCGCTAGCCCATGAACCATTTTTTTCCCTCGAACTATTCAAACATCGCACTAGTGCGCATGAGTTTGAAACAAACAAACAAAACGGGAAGACAGGTCCTGCCCTAACTTTCTTACATGTAGTATTAACGTGCGGGAATCCAGATAGTGAAAACAAAACCATTGAAATCAATCGTTATGTCTCGTCCCGTTTTGCGTCTGTGATCCTCATGTCTGCAAAACTGGACAAAATCATGGTGGTCTGAAGAAGCACCAAAACCGCTACAGCAGTGGCACATTTATCATTGAGTTCTTGATAGCAGTACTTCAACTACACCTCTTTCCCCCAACCTATTCTCCAACCAAGATCAGCACTCGGCTGTGTTATCTTACCAGTAGGGTTACGGACTACAATGAACTTTTGCCTTGGCTTTCTGGCCCAAAGGAACCTACGCTTAAATTAGTGTCATGACTTTCTATTGCAAAATTGTTGAAGTTTTTGGAACGAGTAGTATATGGCTCATTCCCTTCTGATGGCCATGGGAGCATTGGGCATATGGTACTAATTAGAGATGAGCGAGTATACTCGCTAAGGCACATTACTCGAGCAAGTAGTGCCTTAGCCGAGTATCTCCCCGCTCGCCTCTAAAGATTTGGGGGCCGGCACGGGTGACAGGTGAGTTGCGGCAGGGAGCGGGGGGGGGGGGGGGGGGGGGGGGGGAGAGGGAGAGAGAGATCTCCCCTGCGTTTCTCCCCGCTCTCCCCCGCCGCTCCCTGCCCGCCGCCAGCCCCCGAATCTTTAGAGACGAGTGGGGAGATACTCGGCTAAGGCACTACTCGCTCGAGTATTGTGCCTTAGCGAGTATACTCGCTCATCTCTAGTACTAATTCTTCATGCCATAGACACTACACTGTATGCTCTTAAAAATCAAGCTCACCATACACTTTAGATATCTTTTCGCTAGACATCTATTCGTCTTGATCCCCATGCACATTCACACTTGGCTCAGTCAAGCATGCAGATATTTCTCAACGGGAAAAGGAGAATATAAGCTGCTGCCAGAAACCTATTGTGGTGGCTTATCTTCCCCTCGAAAACAAAGGGATCAGGCATCCAACAGCCAGATCCTTCTTTGTCTAGCAATTGCCATCGAGGGAAAGTCAGGACAGTCTTATGCACATTAGATGGTCAGCCAGTTAGTCTGACATCAATTCCTTTATTATCTGGCCTTTAGAAGGCCAGATAAGTTTTAGCTATTGGTGTGGTGATTTTATGGCTCCATATTTTTTTTGGACTGCCAAAGATATTTTTGCTGCTTTTTTTTAATGTGACATATAGCGATATTTTCTACAATACCTTTCTTCAGAAATTTTCTTTCATTTTTTTGTCTACTTTATTACGTATATCAATATATATAAAGGCGAAAGCCCTCACTGACTCACTGACTGACTGATTCACTGACTGGCTCGCCACTAATTCTCCAACTTCCTGATGTTGTAGAAACATGAAATGTGGCATGACCATTTAGGACCTATAAAGATAAGCGGTTGCCACTACAATATTCAATTTTAAGCATGAAAAATGAAGGAATTCTGCGATACATGACATAGTTCTTTTTTTCAGAAACCATAAAGCCTAGGGAAATGATTTGTATACTGAGGAGAATCTAATGCTCCTCTATGTGTATATACTGAGGAGAATCTACCTCACCTCTATGTGTATATACTGAGGAGAATCTAACTGACCTTTATGTACGTATACCGAAAGACTGTAAAGTACATAAGTAAGCGGCCATGGACTGCAGGGATGGAGCATGCCTTTAAGGCTAAGAAGGGTCTTCAACCTCCAGTCTGGGGTTAAATGTGAATATAAAGAGGCGTTAACATTAAGGGTAAAAAGTGAGGAGAGTGGAAGGGGTGGCACATTCTGCAGAGGGACATCGGTACATGCAGTCTGAGGAGAATCTAAAGCTCCTCTATATACATATTGTATTCCTCACCTCCTCTGAAGTAACCACAACTTCATAAAATTTTCTGCTCAAACAACATGTAAACACCACTTTTTTACGTTTTTTTAAATGCTTTTCTTTTAACATGCATGTCCCCCACGATGTCATATAAAAGCTATAAAACACTGGTCTATGTATGGAGCTGTCTTCTTCCTACAGCAAAACAGCTAAAAGTGGGACAATCCCTTTAAACTGGCCATAACTATGGACCCAATATGCTTGTTTGCCTGGCAGCTATTCTTCTCAACCTATTCATATAGATACACACTTGGCTCAGCTGAGTGTGCATGTTTATTTCAATAGGGGTAGGAGAATAAACCAATGAAAGACATCTCTGGCACAAGAATGATCTCCATGGGAATAAAGAATGGAATATGATGAAATCCTACATGCCTGATCCTTCTTTCCTCCAACATATGCCCTTGGGGAATACTTGGGTGGTACCCGTATACATTAGCTTGTCATAGTAACACACTAACATAGTTTGCAAGGCTGAAAAATGACATGCACCCATCCAGTTCAGCCAATTTCCTCATCTATCATAACAATGGTAGCTTATGGGCCACCCTTATAGGTAACCCTTAGAGTATGGTCATCCCAGAGGATTATGTTAAATACACCCATACATTCCATCTGACCAATCAACCTGTTATTGTAATATCTATCTTGATTTGTAATGACCATCAGTGGCACAGAAGTCTCACAACTGTTGGCAATGTCAGACAAGTGATGGGAATACTTTGTGGAATCTGTAGATGAGGTTGGAAGAAAGGATCAGGCAGTTGGCATAGTAACCAGCCAATTAACATTCTCTGACCAGTCGTAGTTAACGTCTGTGTCAGAGTATTATTATGAGAGGGGCTAATATATTTGATAGGCAGAGCATGAACAGAACAGGCCCTTTAAATCATTTATTTGCTGACTCGTATTGTGCCGAATGGGTAATCAGGAGAACCCCCTGGTGGTGACAAATGTTTTTTTTTTAAGGACTTATTGTAATCGTTCTTTAAGTTTGACTAATCCTCTTTTTATGCAAGTACAAAAACATAATGGTAGAATCCCTTGTTGACCTCTGTTGTTTTGATTGAGTTGCCAAATGTGCATTTCAAGGAACGCTAGCATCGGAATGGCCTGAGCTTCTTTTGTTGTATACAATTAGCTGTAGTATTAGTTGATGCAGCACCGTTACATGTTTTACATTATAGACTGGTCTGAGTTATACAGTATTTTTCCTTCCTCCCCGTAAAGGTTTTAATTTAAGCAAGTGAACAGCAATGCTATACAGGGCTTTTATGGCTGTTAGACAGTGTTATACACTAGTTTTATGGGCTTTGGTGAACTTCCAGTTCGGTTGGAACTGATTTGGACTGAACTAAACTTTTTGGAAAAGTTTGGCAAGTTGGCCGAACTGAACTTTTCAAAAGTTCACCCATTAATAGTTGGGATCCACTACTGGTCCACAATTCTTCCCATCTATTGGTGCCCAGTCTTTTTTCCTCCTGTACTTATAGTGAACATGTATGGCCAGTTGGACCAACTGTAACGGCTAGTATGGAGTAAATGCTGCATTGGTAAAATGAAAGTTTGCCGGCAAGCACCAATGCCAAGTACATGGACACTTGATTGTATTCGTCTTTCTAATTGCCGAACACAAAAAGTGAATGAGCCTTAAATGTTTCTCATATCTTTCTTTCACTTCTTTCAGATTATGTTTTTGTTACACCAGTGGAAGTGGACTCCAGTGGAGCCTACATCTCCCATGATATCTTGCACAGTAGTAGGAAGAAGCGATCAACACGAAGTTCAAAGACTTCCTTGCACTACCGATTTTCAGCATTTGGACAGGAACTACACTTGGAGCTCCAGCCCTCTCCTCTGCTGTCAAGCCAGTTTGCTTTGAATGTTCTTGGTAAAGATGGATCCTTAACAGATGTGGAACAGACTGTGGAGCCATGTTTTTATCAGGGATTTATCAGAAACTATGAGAACTCCTCAGTGGCTTTATCTACATGTGTGGGCATGGTAAGTTATTTTCATACACCTTCAGTCTGCCGTAAGAGAATGATTGACAAATAATAATTTTAACTTCTTGTATTGAAAAGTTGGCAACAACTCTTAACTTTTAGCTGAAAGTAAGTGCAGTTTCCCAGTTCATAGCCAGTACTGCAACACAATGAGCCTCGTGTGGTGCAGAGTGTTAAGGCGGCAGCAATGCAGTCCTAAGCTCCCGCTCACGACCTGAAGGTTGCGGGTTCAATCCCAGATGGTTCAGGTAGCCGGCTCAAGGTTGACTCATCCTTCTGAGGTCGGTAAAATAAGTACCCAGCTTGGAGATTAAAAGATGACTGGGGAAGGCAATGGCAAACCAGCTCACAAATAGTCTGCCAAGGAAACGTCATGATATGATGTCACCCCAGTAGTCAGTCATGACTCTGTGCTTGCACCAGGGGATTTTATCTTTTACCTTACTGCAACATATAACATGGATGACTAAAACAGCAGCTCTTGATGCAGCACACATCCATTTCATATCCAAAAATTTGCTGAAAATGAGGACATGAGTACTTTCATTATATAAAGCAAAAAAAAAAAACAACAACAACAACAACACTGCTCAGGAGTCTGAACTGTGTAATAATAAGCGATAATTACTTCTTTACTTCCGTGGGGTGCCTATGACTCCCAGCACTCTCCCTAGATCCAGGTTAGCCAAATACAAAGTAACTCTGCATCAAAAATGTTCAGTTACCAAAAGTGTTATGTCTGACCCAAACATATTTGGTTTTGTCCTAAAGGGATGACTATATACACAAACATGGCAGTATAAATGTTGTTGTTGTTAGCCGTTTAGTTGTTCACGACTCTCAGCGACCCTAAAGGCGAGCTCCCTTTATATTTTTCGGTTTTGCACTGCTGCTTTCAGTTGTGTGATATTCATGCCAGTATAAATGTAGACAACACTAAATGGCAAATGGAAACACAAAACAGAACAGATGTGGAAACTAAAGTTTAAGGTGAGGGAAGACCCTACCTACCAGGGGGTGCCACCCTGATAAGGGCAACCCTATGTCAGGAACCTGCGGTGACCATAACTTTACCTAGATAGTGACAGGGAACAGTGGTAAAGTAAAGGACACTCAAAGAATAAGAAACCACAAAGGTACAGGGAAATAGATGCTCAAACACCTCAGATAAAGAAGTGAACAATCAGCAGACTTATCTTAACTAATACCAGGACCAGGAACCCCCAACATGACCAGAAACATCTTCAGACAGAGAGTATAACCAGTGTCCTCTGTGAGGAGGAGCCAGAACAAATATACACAAAACTAAGGTTGATTGGCTGGCTGAGACACCCCCCACCTCCCAGTAAACCAATGAGTCCATAAACCAGCAGAGAAGTGTCCCAGTCGGTGTCCAGTGAGCATATACTGGTGTAAGGATGACGTGATGTTACTCCCAGTTCCAATCCTCATTCGCAGCTGGCGAATCTTGACAAAAAGGACTCATAATGAAAGATTTATTGGCAACACACTAGTAACACATCATGCAATGCATTTTGGAGGTACGAGCATCTTGTCCTTTCTCAAGCAGGAGACATTCTCTTTAGAAAAGAGGAGATGTCTGTACCCCCAAAATGCATTGCATGGTGTGTTACTAGTGTGTTGCCAATAAATCTTTCTTTTAAAGGTCTTTTGGTAAGTGAATATTTTGAAAGCCGAGTTATTTTCTATTTGGCTAACTTGGATATAGGGGGAGTTCTAGGAGCCTTCTATACCCCCCAACCAAAGTAACTGAAGATCTGCTTATATAGCTCATTACTAGTTACTATTACATGGTTCAGACCCCTGAGCACTGTTTTATATTTTGCTTTATATACTGTATATGTGCTGTGGCTGGCATAGCCATATAGGACATACTGGCGCCCTCCATGAAGGATATTTCTAAGTGATGGGAGGCTATAACAACATTACCCAGTCCTACATGGATTATCTGGTGTTATGGTGAACCCCTTATACTGGGTGTTTCACCTATACACCCAGTTAGTGCCATCTTAAGTTATCATTTCTCTGTTATTTACATTGGTCCCCAGGGAGCTGTTTGCCATTGTCTTTTGTGGTTTCTTTGACTACTTTCATGGCACCTGTAATGTTCCTAGATTCATGAAACTGAGGATCTGAATGTCTTGATCCCAACAGAGGAGACATTCATCATCCAACTACAGTATATGGAACAAGGACATATCATATATTTATTCAGTTTCATATATTGCATTAGAAATTCTACATCCATTATTTTATGAGGGCCTGGCTTCACTGGAGGATCCTGGTCAACTGGTTGGCCATACATGTCACGCGTCATGGTCAATCAACCCAAAAGGAATTAATATTTAACATGTAGAATGCATTCACTTATGGCAACCCAATGGCACTCAATAGGCTAGTGTTATCCGACAGAGAGCCAGTATGATTATCGATATATCGATTGGCTAAAGTATCCAATCATCAAGTCATAGGTTGCATCTGGTATTAACATGAATGAGGCTGAGCTGCAGTCATAGATGACTCCTTTAAAGACTCTGCACTGTTTCCTATCCTTTGACTTTTGGATAGCCAAATGCGCCATTACTAGAGATGACCGTAATTAAGGGAGATGGAATAAATCCTCTACAGTGCCACCTATTGAAAGGCAGCATTCCTTCGAGTCAAAGTGGGATTTTTTATACAAATCTTGTTACAATGACTGGGAATCAAAAGCAAAGCCAGACTCCATGTACAGACAGCTGTTTCCGGGTTATTGCCCATCATCAGTGTACAGTAGGAGTCTGGCTTTTGCTAGTGAGAGGCCTGGGACAGGGGTCAGAAACGCTCTTTTCTACTTAGGGAGAGCAATACTATAAACTAAGTGAGGAGACTCAAATGGCCATGCACGCTCCTCTGGGTAATATGCAAATAAGGGAGATGGAATAAATCTGTGGAGCTGGGGGAAGGGAGAAAGAAATCTCTCTCACTCTCCCCCCCATTCTGCCTCGCCGCCCCCTCCCCGCTTTTGCTCGGACGAGTAAGTAGTTACTCGAAAAATACCACTGCTCTCTCAAGCATCTCTATCCATTACCTATCTATTGCTACCGAGTAACAGACTTATGTCTTGTCTAATAAACAGGAAAGTCATAGGACAGAAATGAAGTGAGTTACAGGTAATTCACTTTGTAGAATGATAGAATAACCATAGTCTAAACCCCTTACATTTCACATTTATAAAGCTTCATTGATTATTTTTTATCATTACGTCCAAGGCTAATTTGCCTCATAATGAGCATTAAATAAAGTCCTTTGATTTCAAACTCATTCCTCTGACCCTGTCTCTTTGTAATCTGTTTAGAAACATAGGTGGGGGTTTAAAGAAGGCCATGTGCCAGAATTGTAATCCAAAAAAAAGTTGAATATTTTTGCAAATGCTGTACTTGTGCGCAAAAAATTGCAGCTTTTTGCCTTTACTCCAGCATGGGGCTAAATCTAAGAGGTGGAGCTACCGGAGGCAACAAAACAGGCATAAATTATAGTGCGAATCTATGACAGCTCATGGCTCAGAAAAATGTGACTTTCTGGCACTTGGACTGCTGGAGATATGCCAAATGTATTGAGGTTCGCCTTTTTTAATTTTGACAAATTTTATTTTAGCACATGTTGCATTAAAACTGGTATATAAAATGACGGTCTAGGTAAATTCCTTCTTACACTAGCCAAAAATTAGCTGGAGGGTCTATATATGTATGCAGTTAAATATGTTTATAATGAAATGTCTTTGAGATGGCCACCCAAAATAGCATTGAAGGTGGTCTTCTGGAGCAGTGGCCTTCTCAAAGACGATGACATACATAATACATGGCGGAAATGAAAATTCATCACAGAAAATCTAATCTGGATAAGAGGGTGATTTTTTTCACAGAGGTGGATGCCTAAGCAATTTGATTCCACCTGTCTGATCAGTATTTGTGTGGTCTCCTGGTTTTCCGACTCCTGTTTGTTCCTGGCTATTCTGACTTCTTCATCTATGACCTTGGCTACGTTTATTAGAATTCTCTCTTTGCCAGTTGTCTGCCCCAACTTGGACTATTTATCGTGTTGTATATCAAGCTGAAGTTTATGCTGTCTGCTATGACATTGGCTAAGAATGGCTTTACATGGGACAACCATTGCCAAAAAATTGCTCTAACGAGCGATTTTCGGCTATAGCTGTCCCATGTAAATACGAGATCCGACATATTGCTCTGTGAGAAATCACTCAGTAGACACTCACTGAAGCGAAGTGACTAGTGAGCAAGTTCTTGCTCAGTGTAAACAGGCAGTCATTCATATATGGAGGTGGGTGGCCAGAAGAGATCTCCGGAGCGCTCCACCTTTATTCACTGTATGACTATTACTCTTGTGTGAAAGCACAGAAGTGATAAGACTTGGGATGATTGACAGGCGCATATATGTGCGCAATAGAACAGTCCTCCCTTGTAAAACCACCCCAAGTCTCCTGGTTACGCCTATGCGCACACCCTCGGGTACCATTCCTTGCTCTTGTATAGTACCAGCTGCCACGTAACTGAGACTACTTCTGTGAGGAACAGCCTGGGAACCACCAGCAAAGACCAGATCCCAAGTGGTGAGATGAAAGGGTGAAAAGCAGGATGCTGCCTCCAGATTTAGTCCAAAGGAAAATCAGTGTGTGGCACATCCACTTGCAGCCGAATTGACTGTCCATGTAATGCATGGAGGTGCTGAATCCTCCAGAGCAAGAGTTGCTCTTTGTAGGCTTTTTATGCTCTGGCTAAGAAATGAGGTACCTGATTGAGGCACTTTGTCTATTAACTCAATATTTTCCAGTATGGCATGAAATAATGGGTGTTCAAAGGAAAAAAACAAAAGTTGTGAATGTGGTGTGCTCATACTGCTAAATTGGCAATTCCACATTCCATGGTCTTAGTGACTTGAGGTGTGATACCATCATGGCTCTCAGGCATGCATTGGTGTGGAACCAAAAATAGTAGTCCATTGTAATGGGATTGCTACTTGTTTACTTCTTTTTGAAGAAGTTCCTCCACCTTATGCATTTCTTTGGTTATAAAGAAACACTTTGTTTCTTGGCTCCTTTTGTTCTTTGTATCTTAGTTCCATATCAACAAATAGAGCTTTTTTTTGTTTACTTGGCCTGGAACAGGAAGAAAAACGGTTAGAAAGGCATTGGGGCTGTCAAGGAGTAAGAGGGCAATAGCCACTTACCATGAGTTGAGACAATAGTTTATTTCACTGTTGGAGTTAGGGCTCCCTCAAAGAGATTTATTGCATATTTAGGTTGCGTAAATACTCAGTGTATTAATATTTCCTGGTTATTGCAGTTTATTTTTACATTTTTTCTAATGTAATTTTTTGTGCATGCAGGGCCTGTTCATATGTGCGCACAACACCCCCCCATACTGATTTAAAGGGCTGTTTAGCCTATTGAGGTCCAGATGTGTTCTTTTGCGCAGTGTATTACGCATTTGTGCACCTCTCCTTCTATGGGGTCATTTGCTATGAAACTGTGCAGGAAAGTAGAGCATGTCCTATAGTTTTTTCACCTGCTAGACATGTATTTGGCAGGCCCGTCTACTAAGTCTACTACTCAAACATGGCACTGCCGGGGCCACGACGATGTGAGCAGTCCCGGCAGCACAAAAAAGTACAGTCAAAAGTGACAATACGGGTGCAATAGCCTGCGATCATGCTCCCTGCACAGCGCATATAAGTCACGGTATTGTGAACGTATATGCACTTACCAGAGAAACTTGACGCTCCTGGGCCCCAATGCAAAACCTGTAACAGGGCCCCCAACTATAATGCTTTATTCATAGTACTGGGCTCCCTATATGGAGAAGAGAGGCCTTATGGGCCCCCTAAGGCTCCTGGGCCCGGGTGCAACCGCATCCCCTATAGTTACGCCAGTGGCACTTACACCCATGCTCGGCTGCCCTAATAGCAATGAATGCAATTAGATGGATGAGGCTAATGGTTTACACTAAAATAGCAATCATGACAGTCACTTCCACATTTGTATATGAGTAAATAGGAATTTGGCTGGAATTTGGGACAATAAAATACCTTTCAGTCCATTAAAAGTTAACGCTGCCCAATGTATTCTGTAATAAGGTCAACAAAGCTGGTTTACACAGTGGTTTCAACTATCTACAAAGTTTTTAGTTGCTATCCTCTGCAGTAGAGAGTTAAAAGGGTTTTCCAGGTATTTACTGTCCTCTGGATAGGTCATCATCAATAGTTGATCAGCGGGGGTCAGCTCCTCAGGATCCCCGCCAATCATCTGATCACCTGGCCTGTTCTCCGTGCAGCCAAGCCGGACGTACGGTTGCAGCTGGAAGTGTAATAGAATGCTTCACTCCCATTGAGTTTGACGGGAACAATGTATTCTATTACACTTCTGTCTCCAACCGCAACGAGGAGTCAGAAAAGTAATGGAAGGCATCGTTCCCATTAATTCACACTGACACCAGCCCAGAGGATCAGGTGATCGTCATAGATCCCGAGTGCCAGACCCCCATCAAATCAACTATTTGATGACCGATCCTGAGGATCGGTCATCAATGTTAAGTGTCTGGGAAACCCCTTTAAGTTGCCCATGTATGTTAAAAATCTATCTGAACTTGATTAACTTGATGGGATCAGCAAAGAACCATTTGTATATGTGGCTTCTCAACTCTGGATTTCAACATACGTGATCCTACGGATGTGTTCTTTCGTACCTTGGCTCTTGAAAAGATGAGATGACCGGCATGAGATGAACAGAGTTGAAGAAAGAAAACTTCTTCTATGTCCGACAGAGTAATGCAGATGTTCTTTTCTGAAAGTTGGTCATTTTGTGACAGTCATATTGGGATATCTCGAGCCAAGGAAATAAAAGGGAACATCTGTATGTTACAATATGACGAGATTGCAAAGTAATGCAATGGTTGCGATGGTGATTGGAGTTTAAGAGAGAATGCCACCCAATATAAGCATGGGAAAGAGTTCAATTCTCAGTAACTACTTAATGCAAGTTAAAGCCATCCTCCAGTTTCAAGGGGACATTCTGTCCCAGAACAGAAGGGGTAAGGGGGTATATTACGTGCAGTTGTTCTTCCTGATCCACCTGTTCCAGGACCCCCCTTCAGCCTTCCAATATGGCTGATGCATTTTTTTTTCCTTCAGGCTACCTAATCCCTACAGTGCATTGCTAGTGTTAGACTACTAATGAATCATACATGCTTTCTGATTGGCCAGGGCTAATCACATGGTTGCAAAGAAAATGATCAAGTGATCCCCCTCCCATCTCGGTACAGGCTTTTGTCCTGAAACTGGAAGGTCACTTTAAGGTAAATGTTTTACTGATGAGTTCTGTGGAGCAGGACTTGACAAATAGATTTGCATGGTGCTTGTGAGGCAGATATTGCTCTTGTAGCCCAGACTTTATGTGATAGATTTTTAATTGGGGGGCGGGGGAGTTGAATGTCCAATGATCTCTCAATGGGTTGTCTGAGAAATAGAAATAAAAAACAAATAGTGAAAAAATACTCATTTAGTAGAATAAATAGATCCCTAAATACCTTTTAGTTATTTCTAGCTGCATGATTTGTTGATGGGACCACTATTGGGGAATGAAAATGGCTGCTAAACACAGAGCTCATCCTGCTAGAATTGATAGCATCAGGACAGAGAGATGAGCACCTACCTTGTTCCTCCGCCTGCTAGTAATGATCTCCTCCAGTAGTAACCCCTAGTATCAGTAGTATGTATTGATGCCACTGCAGAGATAACATCTCAGCTGTGTCTGAGGAGAAAGGAAGGAACCGAGTTTTTACCTCCCATGGGTAGAGGCAGAGAGCACTGAGGAGAGCGGCTGCTGCAGTGGTCTGCTAACAGTGTGTCAGGCAGCAGCAGCGCTGGTATTACCAGGCTGTGAGTTACGAGCTCCGTTTTTCTGGCTCAGGTTTTATTCACACAAGCGTTCTATTGCGGCAATTTTGCTGCGATAAAACGCTGGACCGAAAATCGCAACCAACTGATGCATTGGATTCCAATGCAGCAGTTCAGATGGGTGATTTTCCAGTACGTAAAAACGGCCCGCCGGAAAAGATAGCACATATTGTGCGCATTGCGGCCGACCGTTTTTACCCCAGTCGGAATACGGCGGCTGGTCCCATAGACTCCTATGGGAGCCTATGAGAGCTGCCTGAAAGGGAGGTTGGAGGGAGCTAATCAGTGGCTCTGCTGAACTCCCTCCCCCTCTCCGTCCCTTGACAGCTGTCAGCAAAGGGAGGGGCAGGACGGGGCAGGAAATTAGCACACTAGCTCCTGCCTCGTCTCGCCCCCTACCATTGCCGTCAGCTGGCAAGGGGCGGAGAGGAGGAGGGAGTTTAGCAGAGCTAAACTCTCTCTCCCCGCCCAACAGTATCCTGGGATGCGGCATTAACTCGCCACACCTGGGCCGTCTGAACGGGAGATGCAGCCCTGACTCGGTCACGGCTGCCTCTCAGCCACGTGATTTTCGTCTGCACTGCGGACATGATGTGGCCGTCCGGAAATCGCAGTGCCCATGTGAAGGAGCCCTTACTGACACAGCTGAGATTTTATCTCAGCAGTGATTACAATACATACTACTGTGGTTCCAGTATAACTATATGGCAGCTCCTTTAGGAACTGTTCAAATTAGAACAATAAAAGCAGCATGCATGTGATGGTGTAAGCAAGGGGCTCTCTGAGGTGGCCTACCCGCTAATGCCGTTGTCCCGGTAAGCGTGATATATAAATCCCCACTTCCTGCAGGACATTCGCGATCACGGAGGGCAGCAAGGAAACCCCAAAATCCAAGGAATGAAAATCAGAAAAAGGAGAAGAAAAAATTCCTTTACGCTCGCAGGGATTCTTTGGAAGGATGGTATATTTTAGGCACATTTAAAGGAAGGAATTAAAGGGAAAAGCGAACCTCTTCCTACAGGCTCCGTGGTCCCAGAGAAGATAAAACTGTCAGCCTCCAAAAAGTATTAAGGAGTAATTTAATCTTCAAAGTAGAGGTAGAAACGCGTCGTATAGGATCACTGGATATCTACCTATACTCTGAAGATAAAAATACTCCTTCTTAATACTTTTTGGGGTCTGCCAGTTTTATCTTCTCTGGGACCATAAAGCCTCTAAGAAGGGTTAGTTTTTTCCTTTAATACCTTCCTTTATATGTACTACTGTAGTTCGCACTCTTTCACAGGTAATACTAGTGCACTGACTGACTACAGACAGACAGAGGAGCGAGGAGCGGTCAGACAGGCCATCAGCTCTCTACCCTGGTGCTACCCATCCTACCTACAAGGGTTCTGTGTTTAGCAGCTACTTGCATTCCCCAATGATGGTCCCCCTAGATGAAACCAGCAGTTAGAAATAACTAAAAGTATTGAGGGATCTCTTTATACTACCGTGTTTTATCACTAGTTATTTTTTCTACTTCTCGGTTATTTTCCCCTTTCTCCTCTGGGTTTTGTCTGCACAGTTAGCAGGTATCTGAGGGTACTTAATCCTGACACTCCTGGAATCCCCTCCGCAGGCGGCAGCAGATCTGCTAATTACCTGATGATGTGATGTGTTTAAGCTTTTGCTGGTAATTTGGATGCTGATGAACGAGTGTAATTAAAAGCATCCTGTGTTCTCACCTTGTAGCAAGTTACTCTTCCTCCATCAGAAGTCTGCCTGTGGGTTTCCTTCTGACAGGGCTAGGGAATCAATAGTTAAAAGTGTCTGTTTAGCATTTGGAAAATGATCAGTGCCGCAGACTATCCCGGCGGAGGCCAAGTTTAGCCATCACACTGTCAGTCTGAACAATATCTCCAAGATTGAATGGCTTCAATATCCTTTTTACACCAATTACTTTTGTCACTTGGATGCCCCTCTTTCCAGCTTGCTTTGTTCAATGCAATTAAAGTGGAAGTGGTGCTTCTTTTATACAGTTGGCAGCTCTTATCTTTTCTTTGTGGCTTTCATTAGCAGTAGCTTCACAACAATAAAACTGCAACGACCCTGTTCTTTCAAGCCTCCAGTCTTCACAATGGGACTTGGAAGAAATTGCATTTCAATAGACTGCAAGGGTCTCTTTGATCTAATTTTTGGATGACCCAAATGATTCAGTCATTCAGTTCACTGCTGTCTTCTAATACTGGCATTGAAGACTGTGCCGAGAAAGAACTCATTTAAAAGGGGTTGCTAGGGGTTGAGTGATCCTCCGGGGACAGAGGAACCACACAGATTCATATATATATATATATATATATATATATATATATACATAAATGAATCTGCGTCTATATGCATTGATCAATGATTTGCTAAGGCAGGTGGCTCTCCTATTGTTAACATGGGGCACCGATTTGTGTTAGGTCACTTAAAACCTCAATTCCTCAATTCATGATCCAGAGTGGGAGAATATATAGTATAATGCAGAAGTACCAGATGAGCGCCTACAGTACCCAATTATGCTTGGCATAATGGCAGAATAGGCATATTACGGTAATAGACCCAAATCAATATTCTATGGGTCTATTAAACTTTTTGAAGCCTGCATACTTTTCTTAAAGGTTGAGGACGTAATTTTCGTAGGGGTTACCAGGCAGAAACTATAAGCTAGAGAACTCAGGAATATGAGAAGCTAATTGAGAAATGATGGTGGTTTATAGTCCCTTTTTGGCCAGTTTTACATGAGTGTATTTGTAAATGTTCGTAACATAAATCAGCAATATGACCATACAGTATGTTGAACCGGGATGTATCTGTACTCCAGCCATATTTGTTCTCTATTGTACGCCCTGGAGTACTCCTTTAAAAGACAGATAAAGGCATTGTACCAAAATACACTTTTATCACCAATCTATAGGTAATTGTTGGGTTCTCACTGCTGAGATCCCCACTAATCCCAACAATGGGGGTTCCATGTCCCCTCGCCTCCTTATTGTAAGCTATCTGCACCCTCTGCAGTGAGGAGATCGAATGCAGCAGCAGTAGCACATGCGCGGAGATTGCCGAGGCTTGTACTTGCCTATCTCCGTCAGCCCCATTGAAATGAATTTGGCGATGCAGCGCATGTGTTATCGCCACGCTGTTTAGTCTGACGTCACTGCAGTGATTAGAAGAGGGTGACACCGGACCCCTGTTCACGGGATCGGTGGGGGTCTCAGTGATGAAGCACCCACCAGTCTGATTTATTATTGCTGATACTATGGGTAAGTGTTAAAAGTATCTTCTGGTACACCCCTCTTTATATACTTACCGCCACCTTTATTTATAAGAAAGTCAATCTGGTTTGGTCCTCCATTGTCTTACATGACCAAATCCTACAGCAGATATTGGTGGGCCGCACACACAAGGGTGTCACAGGAATACCTCCACAACATTTCCGTGGCCTGACTGGTCATCTGATTTACCACTAATAGAACATAGGGGACCATCTGAGTCACTAATTTCAACAGCTACGAGTTTTCACAATAAAGAGGTTCAATTACAGCAAATGTGGTTCGATCTGCTGTATGATACCAATACGGACCCTGTACGCCTCCATGCCTGCCTGTATCACATCTTGTATCCAAGCTAGAGATGGTACAACAGGGTACTAGAGCCTTCGTGCCCACCCATATCATATCTTATATCCAAGCTAGAGGTGGTACAACAGGGTAATTGAGCCCCCATGCCTGCCCATATCATATCTTGAATCCAAACTAGAGCTGATACAACTGAGTGCAAGTCTATAGTTACTCTTTCCATATGGGGTTTGAGTGTTTCACTTGCATTATTGCACATCCTTAAACACCAAGCAAATTGATTTAGATTTATTTTGAAATTTTCCTTAAATTGTTACAATTTTAGTAGCATTCAACACAATTAACAGTCATTTGTAGGGCATAAAGTCTCACAAATATTGAACATTTACTTGTTTGGAAAGTTCTATAATTGTAAGTTAGCTTTATGGGTACATTCTTAGTTGTCTAGTTCATTTAAAAGAGTGATTTTTTTTTATATGTACCCCCCATTGTTGATGTGCATGAAATCCTCTACAGATTACTGTGCCAGCCGTTCTGGACCATCTCAGGTGGTCTGCTCATTCGGCTGGGTTTGTTCCACACTGTGATTTCATCTTCCCACAACTCCCCCCCACACCCCCCTCCCATCCTTCTCCAAATGTAGATTTTCTACTAAATCACCAACAGATTTGAAGAGGTCAATTCGAAAGTAGAACATCCCGGGACAGTTGGAGGTTGCAACCTTATTCATCTTTGGAAGATGTTTTCATGTAGATAAAAGCCACCAAGCAGAAAGGTATTCACCATGTATTTGTAATTATGTCATGGATTCATAGAAAAACCACAAATTTACTTACGAAGGTCCAAGAAAACCTGAAGTTTTTGTTTAATTTTTTAGATTTTTTTTTCTCTGTTCACATTATTGAGGTGGTGAGAAGTTACACCTTGCACTTGTAGGAAGCAATTTATGGGTCTAATGACAAGTGACAAGCTCATGTCACAATTGTTGTGAATATGCGAAAGTGCTTTAGGAGCAAGTTTACAGACCCTCAATGTCTGTTTTACAAGCATGGACTCATAAAAGAGCTTGGGAAGACTGCAGATTTACGATACGCAGTATCAAGGAAACTCATTGTGTCTTCAGTCCCCATCACTTTTTCTCCATTCCTCGATAGCTCAATTCACAAGCCATAAATAATGATATTTTTTCCACTCTACTAATTTTAGCTTCCCTTCCAGATTGTGCAAGGATGAATAACATTTGTTCTGCAGTATCAGAGAGCAGGACATTAAAAGGACTGTTATGTCTGAGCTGGACACAAAACACCTTTTACGGATCAAACGTGATTAGTAGTCCTAAAAGGGCAGATATACACTGAATATACTAACGTGGGGAACACACAATATCATAACTAAACGAAAAAGTAGGGAAATAAGAGATCTGACCTTAACCTACTAATGCTATGAGACCCTACCTAAAAGAAGAGCACTCGCCCTAATGAGGGCGACCCCATGACAGGAATCTGGGACAACCCTGATTCACCCAAGTTAGAAAAAAGAATGAAAACTACCATATCAGATAACAATATGTACTATATATAATGGACATAATGGACCAGATGTTATATCAATAAGCAATAAGTCAGCAAATACCCTAAATGCCCTTTATAGCAAACAGAGTTATCTGACAGTGGAACAGAACAGCTGCACTGACTAGAGAAGAATACTTTCAGACTAGAAGCATAACCAGCGTCCTCTATGAGGAGGAGCCAGAATAAATGTGTACAGACAAACATTGATTGGTTGGTGTTATAGATGGTACTAATATACATAATGATGAATATCTGCCCCCTTCCTGATTAGTAGGTATAAGGCCTGAGGCCTGTGCATGCACGGAAGAATCAGACTGAAACCTGCTGTCCAGCTAAATGAAGCTTCTTTATTCTAATCGAGCTGCATTGGGTTTTATAGACAGTGGACATGGTTAATACGTCATGAAGTATGAATCTGTAGCTGATTGGTTATTGCCCTTATATGGGTCTCTTCCTCCAGGAGCTGAGGTCTTATCTCGGTTGCATTCCTGCATGGAGGCGCCATGTTAGGAACATGGTGGGAGGGGGGGGAGAAGAGGGAGCAGTTGGTCAGCACAGAGAGGCGGAAGCTGGGTTAGTAGTGCAGAGGAGAGGCACATATTTGCAATAGCCATTTTACTTAGTTTATTACAATCCATTACATTGGCTGGGACACATACCCCTCAGACCACCAGTCCTTGCACACACTAGTAGAGAGTGTTCCTGTTGGCAACCAGTGTCGGAATAACAAGTAAACTGACACAACTGAAGAGCCGTGATGGGCAGATTTGTATCTCTGCATTTTTTCTTATAATGTCTTTAAAAACTTAATTTGCTCTTTGATACAATATAACAGGAGAATGTTCCTTGCCTATCATGATATAAAACGTAGAAATTCGGAACCTGAAGGGCAGTCTTCTGGCTACTGAGCAAGCCAAAGTTCAATCAGTGAAAGATGTAAGATAGTCTATTTAAAATGGAAAAATTCACAAATATATGTGTAAAAGCCATGTACAGTGAGACGTGCACCATCAACACATCTTCTATCCTTTGTAATCTACCATTAAAAGTTTAAAACTGGGTAACCCATTGGTATTCAAATTCTGTAGCTCAGTAAAAAGCTAGTTTTATGATAACCTAAGAGTTAAATTGACTTGCACTTTGAACTTGAAGGACATTCAAAGGGTTTAGGTAGTTCGTTGGTCCCAAAACTTAACTGCTGGATATTTACCCGTAAGTAATTCCTTTGATAATATTGCAGGTCCCAAGACATAAATAGAGGAGTGGAGCAAATGGTTGCTGGTAACAGCTGAGGCCTCGTGATTGTCTTGCTGAGCAGGGGTGTACTTGGAGCATGAGCGGGGCATGTGCCCCGGGCGCATTTAGGTCTGAGGGAAGGGTAGGTGCTAACCTGGCATATATCAGCTGCACTCTCATACAACATATCAGTCAGCTTATAACTGAACCAGCATTTCTGAGGAACAGAGCAGGAACTGCACTGGTATAATAGATAATAGCAACCCTGCAGGATCCTGTCTGGAAGGGATGATGGACCTGTGATCACATCATGTTCACATGACCAAGGTCGCACAGCTCCTTCACTCAATAGTTCATGTGGACTTCTGGAGGCTAGAAGTGAGCAATAGAAGAGGTAAGAGAGGAGGCTGTGTAGCTTCCCTGACACAGTCCCTCCACCTCCAGCATCACTTAAAGTGTCCTCCTTCTGTTGTGAGAAATACAAATGCCAGTGGGGGAAATGACACGATGCTACTGTCAGTAGAGAAGGGGTACAATGCTGCAGTTGTTGTTGGTTAACTATTTGTTCCCCAAAGCTGTGCATACCTAACGACTTTACTGAGGCAGGCCTCACTTACAAGTTGCTGCCACAAACTCTCTGATGTTCTCCCTGATCTTGAACCATTGCTGTACAGCAGAATCTTACTCTCTCTGGCCTCCATGCAGCTCCAATCCCTGGATCCCAGCATTCATTCAGCCAGTGCAGCTCTTTTAACAGTCTCACTCACAGCCCCATGTGTTACCTACAGACTCCTTCATTGTGGGTCTGTAGCATTCTGGCAGCACCTTTGACTACTATCCCCACACTCTGTGTTCTCCCAGTCGTGCAGCAAGAATTCTCCTTTTATAGCAGAAGTCTCAGCCAACCGGTACAGTAAACATCCTCAAGACATGCTCATTCCTACTATGCCGTAATTTGATGCAATATCTGGTGCACGTGGTATTGTAGTGTATCTATTGGCGCATCTTTCAGTCCATTGCCAAACTGACCCTTTAACCTTTTGGTGTAGCCCCTTACATTGGATTTCAACATGTCGATTCTTTTGTTCTCAGGGAAGATAAGCCACTGCCAAAGGAATTTGATAGCAGATTACGCCTGTCTCCACGCTGAGCGGGGCCAAGAGTGAATGTGTATGGGGAGGGATAGCTGTTGGCTAAATAAGTGTTTATCTGAAGTGTATGGCCATCTTAACATAAAGACCCGGGTCAAAACACTCTTTAACTTAGATATTCTCCAATATTCGGTCTCGGCGCTATAAAATGTCCACAGAGTCTGATGAAACAAAACTCAAGAAGAATTTCTGAAATTATTCACTTTCTAAAAAGCTTCAGTCCGGCGTTAAAAGCACAGAAACACCGGAAAGGAGAGTCATACTGTAGGAATAATCCCCAATGTTCATGAAAGACTGGAAGAAGGTAGAAGAACATGATTTACCTGGATGTAAAAGTGCTAAGAAGGTTTTCATGTCATGGTTTCTAGACCTGTATAATGCTCCAGTGCACAGGGATAATGTACAATCAAGTGCCTGCATGTCCGACACGTAAGCCTTTGGTGTTCCGTCTCTGAGAGAAAGATTAAGTTAATAGGTAAAATCTGACTATCCTGCGGAAATCTATAGAACTGAACAAGTTCATTTGTTTTAATTCAATAGTACAATTACAAAGTTGTAAAAACTTTGGTCTCTGCAAAGTCAGTCTCTCAATTCAGCATGCGCATGCTTGAAGAGCTTGTGCTGGAATGATATATATATATATATATATATATATATATATATATATATATATATATAATTATTATTATGTAGCATTTTTCAGCAAGCTGTGTATATGTGTGTTTGCAAACTTTACATACACAAAATGCATACGTCAGCTGGAGGGTTTATTCACACGAGCGTTTTCATGGCCGCCCGATATACGCGACCATCTGAGGCATTGGTTTCCAATGCATTACTTCACACGGGCACATATGCGGTGCGTAAAAGCGTAAAAAATGGAACATACGCAACCAAAATACTTGCAGATGATTATTGTTACCATGCGATGGTTGCGGCTCCTCCCGAGGCGGCGGTGTGCTGGGCCCTGCGCACGGGGCGCAACCCACTGGCTTTTGGTCTGGCTGCCAGGGTCGCAGGTGCCTGGCTGGCTTGGTGCTGGTGGCTCGTGGCGTGGTGCGCGCTCGGTAACCCTGGCGGCGCCATGCGCGCGCACACCTGTGAGTGCAGCTGCCGTGCACAAGCTCCCTTTTTATGTTCTATTGGGAGTTGGCTGTCTCCCTCTCTCCGCCTCTGGACGAAGGCTTTTGTTTAAAAGTCTGGCAGTGACTGCAATCACTGCCAGTTGTTGGTTTCCCTCAGGTTGCTAGCTAGTCTGTATCTGTAGATCTCCTGCCTCTGTCAGCTTGTCTGCTTTTTTGTTACCATCTGCCAGGTTGTTCCATCTGCCTCGGTATTATCAGTATTGTTTCGTGTTGGTATTTATTATCTGCCTTTCCTATCGGTATTCTACCTATTCCATCTAGGTACGAGAGCGTCCGTTTTTTCGGTCCCTAGTTAGGGTAGGGACCGCCGCCCAGATGCCCGCCTGGGGTTAACCAATAGTGGAGGCAAGTAGGAAGGGACAGGGGTTGCGGGTAAGACCAGGGCAAACTGGGCTGGCGTATCCAGGGTAGTTTACCGTAACAATTATACGGTGGGTAAAAAGATAGTTCTGGTTCTGTCTTTTGACCGATATATGGTGGCAGCTCCCATAGACTTCTATGGGAGATGCAAAAAAAGGGAGGCAGTTTAACAGCATCCAACGCTGCAATAAGCTTACAGGTGCCTCTATTTAGGCTTTTGAAGTCAATCCAAGGATTTAAGCCGAGCGAAAGTTGTACGGACGGCGTCATATTTTTTCGCTTAAACGTTGCTCCCGGTCGTGTGAATGGATGAGCAAATGCTAATTATCTCTGGCCGTCATCATGGAAAGTTGTCCATTCATGCAAATATATGACGCGGACGAGAGAATGTAAAAACACATACACTAGTGTGAAGGAGCCCTGGATGAGTCTAAAGAGGTTATTTGGTGAAATGAAATACTTTATTAGCAAATTCTGAGTTTATAGGAGGGAGGACCCTCATTAAGGACCTTCATCCAATATGTTAGCCACAGCTCCAAGTGTATCTTTCCCTCTGAAGAACTAGGGACATTGATGACAACACGTGCTGCTCAGTTCCCCAACACTGCGATCAGCTTATCGTAAGTGGATCCTGCCAAAGAAGATGATCCCTTTCTTTTTTTTTGCGCCTTTTACACCTAATGATAAAGAGTAACTCAATCCAATGTCTGAAGTCCACAATAGATAATGAATTGTCAGTAGATGTCACCAAAATTGTCAAGCACTGCCCACAAAAATCTAATGTCTATGGCTGTAGGCCACCTTTAGTGTAAAATTAAACTGGTCGAAAAACTCTGACAAATGACATCAATCACTGATAATGACAATGTCATTTGATTGACAAGCTGGAGTGCATACCCCGAGGACATCAATTAGCACTCACTTTACTCAGATTACAAGCAATTAAGTCCTGCTCTGTTTTCTAAGAGGGGATTTCAACTATATTTTCTTCTGTATATGTGCAGCGGTGTTTTTGTGGCTTTGCTTTGTTTCGTGCTTAGATAAAACTCTGGATGTGGGAAGAATCTTGACTGTTAACCACTTTTGACACCGGTGTCTTAAATTGGTCATTGAAAAGAAGTGCATTACAAAAGCTATTAGATGATATGGCTTCCCATTTTGCATCTATTGCATATGCAGCAAACAACTTGACTGAAACGATGAAATTCTTTTTTAAAAGGACTAGATAGTAGCAAGTAGAAAAGAAGGAATGTAGCATATCCAATAATAAATCAATGAATATTGGGTACTATGGAGTTTGGAACTCCCTCGTGGTGGTAGAGTATTTCCCAATAGTATAGCTAGCCTTCGTTGTGAAGCTTCGGGTGTAGCCAACCCTAGTTAACACCACACCAGTATAGGTGGGCGTATCAGTAATGAAAGCGTTAAAACATAAAGAACACTGAGGGTAAGTGGCAACCTTGTAAAGTAATGGAGATACACAGGTCCATAGATTTATTATCTAACGTCTTCATTTAGTAATTGTACCAGAATAAAAAGGCACGTTTCGAGGCAATATACCTCTTCCTCAGTATTGCTGGGGACATACATGGGTGGGAAGAGCCTGGGCGTGTGTATTAATGAAGGAAGAGTAAATCTTCTAGTCTAATGTACGACTTGAAGACCAGTTTAACTGATAGAGACTTGTGTTTTAGTGTTACTAATCGGATCTAGTTATTGTTTGAAGTGCCATAAGATTTTGTAAAGCTAAGAAGCAGTTGATACAATATATGTTTTTTGGTGTCCACACATTATATCATCATTACTAACTTTATTTTGCAGGGCAATCTTCTCATCCTTACATTGAAAGAATAGTCACATGGGTTGAAAAAAACAACTCTAGTAGGGAGATAATGTCACCCACCACTCTCTCCTATACCCCATATGTGAAGAAAGGAGGCCTATCAATCTAGCAACTCCAATGTCACCTGTATGTTTTCCTCTCACCAAGCCACACAATCCAAAGACCTCACTGCCAGTGGGTAATTTAGACTGAATCAGCTTTGGCATTCCTTGACCAAGCTTCATTGTTCCCAACAAGTGTTGAGTGAACTAAAAAAGTAGAACTTTGTTTCGGGTGGAACTTTGCTAAAAGTTCATTTCGGTGCAAACCTGAAACTTGGAAATACCTAGTCCCTGCGGTAAAGTCCAAGCTCTTTTACAAGGGTTCAGGGTGAAGCTAGGACCTATTTGGACTCTCCCCAAAGTCTAGCTTGTGCCAGTCCATTTATGGAAGAAAAACTTCACCAAAAGATTTGCAAAGATGGAACCATGAGGCCTTGCAAGAGATAAACCTCAACTTTCTTTATTTCTTGTTTATCCTTTAAAAGTAAATTTAGGTGGAACTTCTTTAAAGGTTAGAAATACCTAAATCCATGAAGAAGCGAGCAGTCTTATAGAGTAAGAACTAGAGATGAGCGAGTATACTCGCTAAAGGCAATTGCTCGAGCGAGCATTGCCTTTAGCGAGTACCTGCCCGCTCGAGACGAAAGGTCCGAGTGCCGGCGGCGGGCAGGGAGCTGCGGGGGAGAGCGGGGAGGAACGGAGGGGAGATCTCTCCCCCCCCCCCGCTCCCTCCTGCTGACAGCCGCTCCCCTGCGCCGACACCCAAACCTTTCATCTTGAGCGGGCAGGTACTCGCTAAAGGCAATGCTCGCTCGAGCTATTGCCTTTACCGAGTATACTCGCTCATCTCTAGTAAGAACCTATCTTTGAGTATCATTCAAAATTATGTCACAGTCACTCTAAGCAACTCCTTTCTATATTCTCTGTTTGATCATACGGACGTCTCATCCTCAGGACTCTCGTCTATGAGTCGCTTTTAAAGGGTTCCAATGCTTGACACAACTATGTTTTACAAGGTCACTCATTCATTTAATGGCGGCAGTGCAATGCTCCACATTCCCAGTAAGAGCCGCTGCATGTGACCAGCAAGGTCTCAGCTAATAATCTAAGTAGCATATATCTAAAGCAAAAGACAACAAAGGATAATACAAAAGATCGCGTGGTTCGTTACACAGGATTACAACATGTGCATTAAATAAGCTCCTCACAGTGGGGAATGACTAATGCTATGTTCGAATCAGACCAATAAACTTTCCATGACATTGTTGCTTTTATCCATTATAAGGACAACGTGAATACTGCTTAATACCATATGGCACAATTATATAAAGATTTAGGGCATTAAAGTGAGCAGCACATCCCAGCAATGTAATACAATAGGGAATAATTATAGGTAAAGGGGCCAGTTTAAATATTTTGGTGGCAGATTTTTCTTATTATGGGCTTTATGAGTTAGCAGTGTATTATTATTACCATTTATTTAGAAGACGCCAGTCTATTCTGCAGCGCTTCTCATGGGGTATTCACTAAGCATCTAAGTATTTCTCTGGAAATGATCCTGGGAGAGTACAGTCATATATTTGTAGACTTGAAAGCCAACTGTAGGCCCACCAGATGGGCCAGAGGGTTGTATACTAGCCACCTCATCGTCAAACTGGTGCAAAGCACTTAGTACTGGTAAAGCTTTAGCAAAATGGTACCAGTTATGGCTGGTGTCTCGGGGGTAGAAGAGATGGCATGGGAGAAAATAGGTAATGCCACAGAGTTATTTTATTGGGGTAAACTGTGAACAGTGGTATACAAGTAGTTACTGTCTGGTGGGAACAACGCTATGGCTTACTGGCTTGGCACTGGTTCAATGTCAATCCAATTGGTTCTCCCATTATATATGACTTCAGCAGCCTTTTACTCCCTTGGTGTTCAATGTTCTGGCAGACTCAGGCTCACCTCGGGCTCAGCTTTTTTAAAGGGCAATAATCCACAATTCTGACTTTGTCTGCTTACTCGCCCCACTGCTGCAGGCTCCTCTGATTGGCACTCCTCCGTGCTGGCAGTGGCATTTAAATATACCTCTCAGCTTTAGAGGGAAGGAAAAAGGAACAGGCAAGGTAGCTAGAAAAAGTGCAATTTTTCTAAGCCATACATCCAACTAGTTCCCGCCTCTGGTCACACCCAGTCACCACCCCTAACCATGCCAAATCTATAAGTAGGAGGTGTTTTTAGGGATGGGATTTAAAATTTTAATAACACATTATCTACCTGGGTGATTAAATTATGAATGTGAAATACCTGCAATGTAGCACATCGTAGAAAAAAAATCCCTAAACTACTCCTCCAATAAAACAATTAAAATACTCTAAACATATATGATTGTAATCATTAATAGTAGAACAGTTCATTACATAAATACAGCACCAGAACCAACTTCATAACACATGTACACCACCATAACCAAGCTCAGTACATAAATACAGCACCAGAACCAAGATCAATAAAGGGATACATTTTAAGTCAAGTCAGCCCCTGCTATTTAAATTTATACTTTTTAGTACGACTTGTATGATGGAAGTTGTCAGATCACAAACAGCTACTATCCATCATCACTCTACAGACCATACAATGACTACTGGACTGATTAGAGGCAGCCTGTGGCAGAATAAGCAATGAAATTGTGACTCTCACATGATGTCATCTCTAATTAGCATTGTGGTTTTCTTCTCCATCCAGTCCAGATTGACATGGCAGCTTCTCCCGGACACAATTTGTCTCTTCAGAGTTACCCACACAGATGTCTTTGGCTGTATTTTCATATCTGTAATAACTATGCTAAGATAAACGTTTAATAGTGCTATACATGGTTTCCTCTAAATGCTATATAACAGTGCAACTTAGTAATATATAGCCATAGTGTTCCCCTGTAGTAAATGAGGAGCCATACTGTCACCCTGTAGTAATAAACAGCCATTATGTCTCCTGTAGTAATAAATATATATACTGCCCCTTGTAGTAATATATAGCCATACTATCCACTGTAGTAATAACTAGCCATACTGCCCCCTGCAGGAATATGTATACCTGTAGAATATATAGCCATAATGTTCTCCTGGAGGATTATATGGCCATAATGTCCCCTATAGGGATATATAGCTATAATGTCACCTGTAGGAATATAAAGCTATAATGTGCCCAATAAGAATAAATAGCCATGATGTCCACTATATGAAAATAATAAAATCACACACCTCCGCCATGGTCTCTCAACGCCTTTGGTCCACCTGCCTTTTTACCTGGTTGACCTGCTCATGCAAGCCCTTATGTTTTAAATTGACTTCTGACCTGCACAGATCTTTGAAGGCTGTATGTCTATTTAAGTGTTCCATATGTTATGCAGACATAATTAATATGGGAAAATGCTGAATATCAAGAGAAACCTGGGTACAGTGGGAACAATGATGAGCGCAGATATGTAGATCACTTTAAGTGGAAAACCCTGGGTAAGGATTGGGAGATTAAAGGGTTTGTAAATCTGGTTGTAAACATGTCTTCTGAGGTCTCCTGGAAATTGCTTGCATCTAGGCATAGTTCAAACTAACCATTCGTTCTTGAGAAGAATAAACTTGTAATAACCTGGCTTTTTGTGCCTTTACTTAATGGGCAAAGCACCTATGAAATCTACATTTCCAATCCCATATCCATAATTGAAATAATTGTAGTGAATTAGCTCTTGGAGATGTAATTAACACAGAGATTCACTTACTTTTTCTCCCTGCACTGTGGATGAATAGTTAGGCTGTGTGTTATTAGTTTAGTTAGATTATGTTTGTCCAGAATTATGTCTAAAGCCCCATTTACACGCAACGCTTGTCGCTCAAAATACGTTCAAATGATGGCATATGAGCGATAATCCCTGCATGTAAACGCTGCCGTCATTCACTATTCAGCTGAACGATGATTTTAAGGTGAGCTTAAAATCCATCGTTCAGCCGGAGAGAGATAACAGGAACCACACGCTGTGTTCTGCATGGGAGTCGGAGATTGCATTGTGTTCTGCTGACAGCCCATGCGAGAAGAATGGAGCTGTGTGCAGAGCTCAGACCACATGCTGTGCTCTGCAAACAGCTCCTAGAGGCCCTTTTACATGCAAATGAAGCTGATAAAGCATTAATGGACCTTAGTGTTCATTAACACTTTATGCAAAGCGATCGCTAAAACTGTCACTCTTTTAATCGTTTGAAAGATTGTCTTTGCGTGTAATGGGCCATTCCGATAACAATCAGATCACATTTTATTAGGAATTGATGCAGAAATCCAAGTAATTCCATAGCGTTCACTTTTTTTTCTTACAACTGTAAATCCAGTTGATAACTTTTTTCAGGCAAGGGCAAGGTTTTTAGAAAGTTCTTGGTGCATCCCCCTTTACACAATCTCCTTATTCTATACAACCTGTGTATACCGCACCTGGTCTCGTCTGATCTTTTTGACATTCCAGACGTTCAGATTAAGGTTCAGATAATGGCTTGTGGTTAAGGCAAGTGCTCTTATGGTATGTATTGATACATCTCTTTCATGCTTCAATGTACAGCACATTTTTAAGAAGATGCCAAACAAAATATAGAACATTTATGTTTTAATCATCCGAGAAGATGACATCATTCCATTGAGTCTGTACTGAGATGGGTGTTGTATGTGGTTTCATAGTCCTGGGTTTGAGAAATAAAGGGATCACTATCAAGGATAAAAAATGTGTGAATTCATTTTCATGTATGGGTGTTGCAGATTCAAAGGGGACATTTTGTAAATCACAAATGAAAGTACTTAATTAAGGGGTTTTCCCACCACAAGAAATGACGGCATGGTATAATATCCCATCACTCATAATTGTGGGAGTCCAACTGCTGGCACACCGATTGATCCTTAGAAGGATTGTCCCACCATAACAACTTATCGGAATGTGTCTGATCATTGATACCAGCAGCTCTGAAACAAGAAGAGACAATGGTTGGTTTATGGATTAACTAGGAGAAGACAAAGATTATTTGAGTTGGATACGTCATATCCGCAAATGCCTCAATCATGGTCAATCTGCAAAAGCGATTGCAAGAGGTCGACCATTTTGTCTACTTAGGTGGTACAATCATCAATGACAGGGATGCCAAACATGATGTCCAGAATCATATCAGGAAGGAGTGGTCAATAGAAATGAGCGAGTATACTCGCTAAGGCACATTACTCGAGCGAGTAGTGCCTTAGCCGAGCATCTCCCCGCTCGTCTCTAAAGATTCAGGGACCGGCGCGGGTGACAGGTGAGTTGCGACGGGGAGCGGGGGGGAGAGAGGGAGAGAGAGGTCTCCCCTCCGTTCCTCCCCGCTCTCCCCCACCGCTCCCCGTTCCCCGCAGGCCTCCGAATATTTAGAGACGAGCGGGGAGATACTCGGCTAAGGCACTACTCGCCTGAGTAATGTGCCTTAGCAAGTATACTCACTCATCTCTAGTGGTCAACTTTCCACCATCTGTACTCTATATGGGATACTGCCTCACTCCCATTACAAATGAAGATCCGACTTCTGGACATTATAGTAATCCCGACTGCATTTATGCTTCTGAAATATGGAAAGCAATCACACGTATCAACTGGCGAATTATGTTTTCTAACAACGATGCCTGTATTGCCTGCCCAAGGTTGCTTACTATGATCGAATCATGGCCACTTTACTACCGAGTCATTGAAGACCAACTTAACAATGGCATTCTTTTGTCACCCGATGTGCCAAAAAGCGTGGCAAGACCTCATTCTAAGGCCTCAGTCACACGGGCGCATCGGCACCCATACACCGGCGCCGATGCGCCCGTGTGACTGACACCAGCAGATGGACGTACCTGAAGATGGCCGTCTCTCTGCAGCGCCGGGAGGAAGAACATGTGACCGGCTTCATTGCCGGTCATGTGTTCTATGATCAGCGCTGGAGAGAGACGGCCGTCTTCTAACTGTCAGTCACACGGGCGCATCGACGCCGGTGTACGGGTGCCGATGCGCCTGTGTGACTGAGCCCTCAGTAAGTCTGATTATTGTGGTATTGAAGGTCTACATGCTAGGACCCTAATTGATCATAAGCATATCCCCCTGGTTGAATGTGTGGTGGCCATGCATGCATACTACTGCTGCATTTGGTGTCAAAGGAACTGATGAAGATAGCCAACTGCTCTTCCCAGCTACAGTATCTCTGTTAGTTGAATTAAAAATGAATAGACTGATAGTATGCATGCGTGACTACAAATGGGGGCATGGTGACCAAGGGGGTCTCAGTGACCGAGCAATCAGACACTATCACCTATCATTTGGATAGTTGATAAGTTATTATTGTGGGACAACCTTTTTAAGCTGGTCATACACATTGGATTAATGTCAGACAACCCGTCTGATTTTGGTGGGATCATCGATCCACCTATTGTGTATGAGGAAATGTTTGGGAAGTTGAATTTCAACATATCCAATTTTTTTTTTTTTATGGGGAGATAAGCTACTGGCAGAGGTGTGTGGCAGCATCTTACGCTCCACTCTCAATCAAGAATATATGCATGCTTGGCTGGCCGAGTATACATGCGTATGGGGGCAGGGGCGTAACTATAAAGGATGCAGGGGATGCGGTTGTACCCGGGCCCAGGAGCCTTAGGGGGCCCATAAGGCCTCTCTTCTCCATATAGGGAGCCCAGTACTATGAATAAAGCAATATAGTTGGGGGTCCTGTTACAGGTTTTGCACTGGGGCCCAGGAGCTTCACGTTACGCCTCTGTATGGGGGATTGGATACAGCTGTTGGTCAAGCATACTTTCATCTATCTACTGTGTGTGAGTTGTTGAACAGCGGCATTCTCATCCACCTGCTATGCCCTGAGCTCCAACACAGCCCTAATCTTCTGAATGGAGCTGTTCTGTGTGGGCAAAACAGTGGGTGAATGGGGAATTGTAAGGGAAAAAGATGAATTGGCCTCAGTCCCTTCATTCCCTGATACAACATCACTCCCAGAGTTTGGATTCCCCCCATTCATAATGTTATGGTACATCCTAGTGATTTGCCCTACCATTCAAAAATGGAAATACTTCTAAGGGTATGTTCACACAGTTGATTCTGCTGTGAAATTCTTTGCACTTAATCCGCCTGTAAAGCTGCAGCAGAAATCTGCTGCTATTTTTGCCGTAGGTCTACACATTGATTTAGCCCTGTCAATATGCAAAATTGAAATGCATTGGAAATGCCGATTACATTGACAGGGCTAAGTCCATATGTGCATCAGCGGCAAAAAACATGGCAGAATGGGGTTTTACAGACTTTGGGCTCTTTCACACAAGCGTATATTGGCTGCGTTTCCAATGCATCAGTTCAGATGGGGGTATTGCCGATGCGTAAAAATGTCTCTCCGGCACAGATAGCATTCCAACCAAACATTTTCATGCCGGCCATGCGGGGGCTCCATAGACTCCTATGGTAGCCTATGACAGCTGCTGGAGAAGGTACGCGAGAGGGAGTTTAGCAGCGTGACTGCTAAGCCCCCCCTTCTCTCCCTCTCTACGCCCCTTGCCAGGTGTCTGCATCGGGAGGGGGCGGGACGGGGCGGGAGCCAGTGTGCTAACCAACTGCTGTAATAATTTGTAATATTACACTGAGTTTAGAGATTAGAAATCTCTCAGTGTGACAAATATGTAATAATTGGAGATGACATCTAGAAGGGTGCAAATACTTTTTTTTAGGCCTCTAAAACAGTTCACATACTGTCATTGCCTCAAAGACCATAAGTTTTGAAAATTGATTTGTGCGCAGGCTGTTTGACAGATGTTGTAGCTTTTCTGGAGTGTATATGTCACGGTCTTTTTGATTTCATTTAATATATCATCTTCATTTTTCTTCAAGCGCCATTTTTTTTTTTTTTGCTGGAGATTTATGAATTTTTTTTAATCTCCTCTCCACCGATTCTTCAATCTTCTCTCTACTGATTGACAAGGCTTTGAACACACTGACTTCCTTCCCCAGGTGCAGTATGCTGCCAGTCTTCATACATAACCCCATTAAAATGTATTTAAGAGATCAGAGTGTATTTGCCAGATGTTGAGGACAAAAATGAAGTTTTTTTAGGTCCAGCATCAGAAATAAAAACTCTGCTCATGGTCAATCCTTGTCAAAATCTATAGTTATATATCGATCATCCATAACAGTAAAACCACCAAAAGGTGAAATAAATGACACTGATTTTCTCATGTGAATGGGACCTCTTAAGGGGTGGGATATAGTAGTCAGCAAGTGAACAGTTATTTCTTCAAGTTGATGTGTTGGAAGCAGGAAAAATGGGCGAGAGTAAGAATCTCTTCGACTTTAATAAGGGTCAAAATGTGCTATCTAGACGTCATCTCCACAACAGTAGGTCTTGTTGGGTCATTTCTGGTATGTAGTGGCTTTCTGCAGTGGTTCCTACCAAAACTTGTCCAGTGAAACATAATATCATAGTTAGTAAGGCTGAGAAAAGACATAAGTCCATCCATTTCAGCCTATTATCGTACAACGTTGACCCAGAAGTGGCTAAACTCCAACTGGGAAGCAAAAGCCAATTTTACTCATTTTAGGAAAAAAATTCCTTCTTGGGTACAAATCTGGCAATTAGAATAATCTCTGGATCACCGACTCTTCTGAAGTAATCAGTGACTATAACATGTAATACTGTAATGATCAAGAAACACTTCCAGTAATTCCATTATGACAGTGCAGAACGTTCTATAGTCTCTCTGCTCTTACAGTAAAGAACCCTCTTCTATGTTGATGTAAAAAACCTCCTTTCCTCTAAACATAGTTGATGCCCCCTCATTACAGTCCTGGATATAAGTAAATATTGGGAAAGAGTTCTGTTTTGACCCCTCTGTGAGCAGGCAACAGGGTCATAGGTGGCGAATGGAAGTTGATGCATGTGGGGGATGAAAGCTAGCTTATCTGGTCCAATTTCACAGTTGATCTACTGTAGCAAAAATTGCTAAAAAGTTCAAGCTGTCTATGATAGAATGGTCTCAGAACACACAGGGCATCACAGCTTGCCGTGTTTAGGGTTGCATGGCAGCATACTGATGTCAGTGTCCACGCTGACCCTTGTTCACCACTTTATGCACATACAATAGTCATGTGAGGATCAAAACTGCACCATGGAGCAAAGGAGGAAGGTGGCCTGGTCTGATGAATCACATATTATTTTACACCATGTAGACGGTTGGTTACATGTGAATCACTTACCAGAGAAACAGATGGCACCAGGATGCAATCCTGCAAAGAGACAAACTAGTAGAGGCAGCTTGACACTTTGGGCAATGTTCAGCTGGAAATCTCAGGTCTTAGTATTCATATAGATGTGACATATATCACGTATCTAACATTGTACAAACCAAGTACACTTCTTCATGGCAGTGGGGTTCCCTAATAGCTGTGGCCTCTTTCAGCAGAGTAATGCAACCTGCCCCGAAGGTCCAGCCGGAAACTCCATTTGGAAGTGCTTGGAGCCAATCATTTACCACTAGGGTCTATTTGTGATGACTTGATTCACAAACAACTTAGTAGACCTTATTGATGATATTATAGTGAAGGAGTGCCGCTCTGATATTAATTTTTTTATTGTTCTGTTTAAGCCGCAAAACACAATGTATCATCTTTTTGATTTTTATTGTACACTGTCCCTTAAAAGGCAGGTGGGTGACACAACAGAGGATCAAATTTCGTGATTATCACGAGCAGCTGTGTGCACAAATAGGGGTTGGTTATGCTCTCTCAGGTAGGAGAGGAAAATCCTTGGTGAGACGTGAGGGGAAAATCCTGCCCAACTGTGGATTTCAGGCTACATCTGGTCCTGAGAGATGAACAAGTCAGCATAGACTACTATAACTGCTAAAAACCCAACATGTTCAGAACTGAGAGGACATATGGAAAATCAGCACCAACAGTTTATCACTGATCCTGTGTTATATCGGCCGCCAGCTTGAGAGTACCAAACTACTGTTTCAGTCAAAGTTCAGACCGCACCTGAATTCCCGAGTCGCTGGTCAGTATGTGGTCGTGGTCCATCCGCCCAATTACAAAGTCATTGGTGATGTTTTACTTGGTGGGTGAACACCTATACGCAATCAGTCTGGTCCAACTGGGCCTGTAGATGTACCCAGGGCCTGAGGCGAGCCTTGGTCAACGATTGAGTTGACAAAGCCTTGTATCTAGTTATGCTGGCAAGAGTGGATAGTTGGCCGCCACCCTTGGCCATAAATGTCCCACTGACCCCCCATCTATCCCCTGGATAACAACAAAAATTATTATGTAATTAAAAGTGGCCATCCACATGCTCTGTATAAAACCCTACAAACCCTAAAATCAACCCTGGTCCCATAATAACCAGAGCAAGTATTATATGTCAGTTTCCCCCAAGAAATTCCAATGTTTATCAGTTTTTGGGAAATATCTCTTGTTGTATAGTAACTTTTTTTCTGTTTATTGTATTAGAATACCCTACTATTGCACCTCTCCTATGATAATCACACCTCTTTTGTAAAGTTTATGTGGGAATGTCAATCCTGCTCCGATTTTGCTCTGCGAGTTCCATTTAAACCATTTATCTTCCAGTCAAGTAGTGATGAATGTATCGAAGAGGTTATTTCCTCTGTGTGCTATTGTATTTTGTAAGCATTCACTGTATATATACCGGCTTTCGGCAATTTAAAGAGCATTTGGTTCTTTTAAACATGTACAATTGGACAGAAAATGAGTCTTGTAAAAACACGGTATCAGCGTGTGCAGTAATTGTATGGATAAATGGTAAATACAGAGTCGTTAAATTGTCAAAGCAGCTCTTTCATGGTCCCATATCCCACACACTTTCCATTGTGTAGGGTCCGTTTTGTTACCGTGCCTCAACCTGCTTGTATGCCATTGGCCATTTTATCACTTTGTTCTGTAACTTGAGCACAGAATGTCTCCCCCTACTCCACCAAGCAAATCTATATCTTTGCGTAAAGCTAAAACAGCAGGGTAAGGAAGGACTAGAGGTTACAAGTGAAATGGGGTAGGCTCAAGGATGAACATAGCGAACGTTGTTGCAACTTGTCTAAGGTAATTTAACATCCAGGTGGTGTCAGGTTCGCTCACAAGGCTCATCGGCATGTAACCTGACTTGCACTAAAAATAACATTTTCCCGGTATTCAACTAGAACGTTCCTGGTTCCAACCAAGACGCTTCAATAATAAGGGCTTGTAAAATTTTGAAAAATATGACTGCTTTCGCAGAGCAGTAAAACCTAATTTACACATCGGCAAACATTGATATATCTGTAGTTTTCAGATAAATCATAACTTTGGCCAAAAAATTATAACACATACTTTTTTGGTTTGAGCAAACGACTCTGATCACACTATCATCATCATGGCATGACTTCCACGTCAGATCTGTTTTTGAACAGATCCCAACTAATCTATTTGGATCTTTTAGGACTTAAAATGCGTTCTCTAAGGGTTCTAATACCTTGACAACAATGATTGAAGACTATGATTTTTTGATGTCAAGAACTCTAGAACCCTTAATAGGTGTTGTTGGCCACCAGCCGCGATAGTCTTGCAGCACGATGGCCGCGACATGGAAGTGGGGTCACGATGTTAGACCTTGGCATTGGTGCACTTGCCTTGTCATTCCAGATTTTCATCTTGGAGACACCGGTTATTGTCCCAGTCAGGTGGAAGTTCTGGTCCGCATCCACCTGCTATCATCTCTGCCAGATAAGTCCTTGGTCTTTATATTTGTTTTCTGGTGATATTTCCATCTGTTTTCTAGTGCTGCTATAAAGATTGTTTTTACATCTGTCAACTATCACCCTTTACCATCAATGGACAATCTAATCAGCCCCCAAGTTCCAGAAATGGGGCCCCTCTTGTGTTGGCGATTGCCCCACTTTTACGCAAGGTTTTCCCATATTAGTATGATAGGGAGAAATTTCTCTTGCCCCCATTGTTTAGTTTTGTTATTAATAGTTTTGTTCTCTGAGTTTTCACATAAAGTGTATATGTCCTTATGGGACAACTTTTACAACCAGTCTAAACGAGGTGTGATGAGTGTTGGGCTCGGACATAACTACAGGATACTGTATATGTTCAGAACTGCATTACTTTTATTGAAACTGACCATGTGGATTTTTGGTGCTTTCTATATGTTTTTTTAATGAATACGGGACTGTTCACAGCATATTAATAAATATGTCCTGAAAAATCCATCCTGGGGTTCCATCTAAATCCCCAAAATGGAAATCAGACAGAATTCCATGATGGTACCACAGACTTCACTGCTCAAAGACCCAGAAGGTTTCCTTTGGACAACTTTACATTCGTATCTGGCTTTTGCGCCCAACAGAAAAGCGTTCTCGAATAATGAAAGTCTACGGCTTTGTCCCAGGGTTTGGTCTAATACTGTTTTCGTGAACAGAACCCTGGGATGTAGTTTTTTGCATGGTGTGAACAGGCCCTTAAAGGAATGTATCACATAAATATGTTTACCAATTTGAATCAGATAGTGACACATATTCCAGTTTTCTAATCAGTTTTTTTTACATTTTTGATTGTACTGTAGATATTTTATTCTGCTGTTTATATATGACTATGGGGGCGGCCATCTTGCCTGAACTACATTCAGCAGAATTCATGCACCATTCACAAAATGGGCAAGGGGTCACCCAGTGACTTCTATGAGAAACTGCTCTAGGCATGTTCTGGGACCTGTGCTGGGAGGGAGAGGAGGTGAGCTGTGAGCATCACGTAATGTATGAATGGTTGATACTGTGTTATGGTACCTTTACGTTGGTACAACTGTTGGGCGCTTATCCATACTAGCAACTATCATTCCTTTGCTTCATACAGGAGTAATAGTCATTGAAGAAGCGGGAGGGGATTGTTCTGGCCTGCCTGCCTCCATTCAGATTAAACAGCAGTCACTCAGAGAAGTTGCCCTAATAATTGCTTAAGGCCGCCTGCAGACGGCCGGATCAGATCCGGCTGCGAGAGTTCTCGCAGCCGGACCCGGCTTGAGCGCCAGTAGAGAGCAGCGCGGAACTCACCCGCTCCCGCTCTTTCTCTGCGAGCCCCGCACAGAATTAGAACATGCCACGGTTTGTTTGCTGCGCGGGATTTCCAGGGGCCAAAATTCTGTGGGGAATCCCGCCGCGGAATTTCCACCCGTCTGCAGGCAGCCTAAGGCCTCAGTCACACGGGCGCATCGGCACCCGTGCACCCGTGTGACTGCAGGAAGGAGACGGACATACCTGAAGACGGACGTCTCTCTGCAGCGCCGGAGGAAAGAACATGTGACCGGATCCATTGCCGGTCATGTGTTCTTTCAGCAGCGCTGCAGAGAGATGGCCGTCTTCAGGTACGGCCGTCTTCTAACTACAGTCACACGGGCGCATCGGCGCTGGTGTATGGGTGCTGATGCACCCCTGTGACTGAGGCCTAAATGAGCGATTTTGGGTGCCTGTTGCTCTGTGTACACATGGCACCTGATAGGGCATTGGGCCAGAAGCCAATCAGCAGTATTTCATTTTCAGTGAGCTGAAGCGGCCGTGAGTACACGGGGCGACAGTCACCTGAAATCGCTCATTTAAGCGATTATTCGGGCGACTATTGGCCCGTGTAAAGGTACCTTTATCTACATATAGCCATAGGTGTTACCTTTCATTGTAATCCTGCTTGTGATGATGATAAGATGACTGAAAAGTTTTCTCTACAGAACAGGAAGTATCAGACTATTACTAAGTTCTGTGGTCTGCGTGAAAAATGTAGGGTTTTAGGATTTTTTTTAGAATATACATTGTAACATCATAAATGAAAAACCACAAAAAAATCCTAAAAAGTAGGTTTAACATAAAAATGTAATTTATATAAGAGATTTTCTGATAACACAGTCTTTTTACTTCCCAAAAAATACACAGTTGGGTTATGCCGGCAGTTAATGAAAAACAAGACCTGATTAACTAGGGCTCATTCGCACGGGAAAAATCGCTTGCGCTAAGCACAGACACTAAAACCCATTGATTTCAATCTGCTCTTCACATTAAGCGTTTTTGCGCTATATTATCTCACACATGAAAATATTCGTGACATGCTCTATTTTTGTGCGCATTTGCGCAGCCCAGACACCACAGGAGTCTATTGGGGTGCACAAATGCACACCCCGTCCGCACGTAATCAGGAATGGAACTGCAGGATTTCACAGCTTAATTTATAACATCCGGCACTAATTAGGCTGCCAGCTGGTTCAAAAACATCACGGGTGCTTCCCACACTGTGAATGGGCCCGGAAGTGTAAAAAAAAATGTGTGAAATTGGTTATTTATTCACAAATGGACAAAAAGCTAATTGGATGGCAATAAAAACTTGCTGTCATTGAAGTAATGGAAATGCAAAACAAGTAAAACTGCGGAGCCCATTCTTAGCAGAGTGATAAGCTGCGGATACGCAGTTTGGGGATATCCTCTGGTTAAGCCACACCTACCTATGGGTGAAGCGACCACACAATTTATTGGCAAAGTCATGTGGCTGTTTTCTACCGTGGGTGGGCACGGGTTAGCTACATGCAACCAGTTGGATGGTATATCCTTCGCCTTAGAGCTCCTTAACACTGGCGTATTTGCAATTGTTTTACGCACGCAATGTGCAAAACACAGGGAATGGAACCCATTGATTTCAATGGGTACATTCACATTAAATTTCTTGGGCGTCCTGATTTTTTGTGCATGCAAAAAAAATAGAACATGCTCTATTTTGAGTGCTTCCGCTCACCAAAGGGCCCCATAGAAGTTTATGCAGGGTGTGCAAATGCGTATGTGATATACGCAATAGTATGCACAAAACCTTGGTGAAAAGAACACATCTGGACTAGAGATGAGCGAGCCTACTCGCTAAGGGCAATTACTCGATCGAGCATTGCCCTTAGCGAGTACCTGCCCGCTTGGAAGAAAAGATTCGGCTGCCGGCGGCGGGCAGGGAGCGGCGGGGGAGAGCGGGGAGGAACGGAGAGGAGATCTCTCTCTCCCCCCCCGCTCCCCCCTGCTCACTGCTGCAACTTACCTCTCACCCACGCCAGCAGCCGAACCTTTTCTTCCGAGCGGGCAGGTACTCGCTAAGGGCAATGCTCGATCGAGCAATTGTCCTTAGCGAGTATGCTCGCTCATCTCTAATCAGGACCTCATCAGACCCCATCATATATTAAGTACCCCTTTAATTTAGGGTGCGGGAACTGGCTGTGCATGCACAAAAAAGTACAGTAAAATGCAGAAACAGGCAAGTAAAAGCACCTCATTCATAGCGCAAATGCGTTCCGCTGAAGGGTGTGCCCATGAGAACAATCCCTTAGGGCGTATTCACAGGGGCACTTCCTGTGCAAGTTCTGACTGATTCCGGGATGGAGAGGACCTTGACGGAAAAAGAACCCATTCGCTTGAATCGGTTAACTTACACAAGTGATTTTTCTCTTGAACCGATAGTCCAAGTTAGAAAAATCGCGGCATGTCCTGTTTTCATGTGATTTTTCCTCAAAAATCTCCCATTATATTCTATAGAAGCTTTAAAAAATGGATCACAAACACATGCCATACAATTTGCATGCAATTTTCATTCGAATGCGATATGTTTTTAACACAGGTTACAATGGGGACCACATTAAAAAAAAGAGAAAAACGTGTAATAAAAGTGCGCATTTTTCACCCATGTGAAAACTGCTTGTGAAAACCACATGAAAATAGCAAGAAAATCACATGGAAAATCCTACATCCGAAATCCCATTCGCCCTTGTGAATACAGCCCAAGGCCTCATGCACACCCGCATATGTAATAATGGTCCCTAAAAAGTACACTATTCTCAATGTGTGTATGTGTGCGTTTTGGTGTTTATTTGGTGCGTTTTTGGCACGCATGTGTTTTTTTGCGCCCGTGTTGTGCCAATTTATGTCACATTTTCTTCACTATCTCCTGACAAAAGGCGCAAATAATGCAGTGATTACGCAATTATCTGCATATTTTCTGCGTTTTTCTGAGATTCCATAAAGATTAAGGGCGGCTTTCCACAAGCATATGTGCAAAACAGAGGCAAAAGGCAAAACGTTTTTCTGCTATGATCGTCGCACTATCGCACGCATATCAGTGCATTTTACTGTACTTTTCACGATAATCAGGATCGTTCACATGGGCGCAGGACATAACCGCTCCCCAAGTCAAAAGGCTATTTGACCTAATCAGTCCCCGTGTTTTTTTCCCATTGAAATTGCGTAGCATCTAACACAATTGCGCAGTCTTGGGTGCGCACCCCCATTGACTCCTATTGGACCTTTGGTTATAAATGCACACTAAAATAGAGAACACAGTTTTTTTTGCACGCACAAAAGCGAAAATGAGAATGAAACCATTGAAAACAATAGGTTCTATTATCTGCTCATTGCACGGGCAAATACGTCTGTGTGAGAACGCAGTAATGGCTTAATTCGGTCTATGATATGGGTATGCAACGTTATTAATGTGCATGAAATTGGTGCGGAAGCAAACCCACGTCTGAGTATACAAACGAGACATAACAATGTGAACAGAAAATATACCTATGTGCACAAGGCCCTAGGGCATCTTCAGATGGGCGCATGCGCAAGTACGCTCGCCGCTACGGAAGGTATTTCCGCATGAACCAGTCCAGAGCCTTTTTTTGTTTTACCGTTTAAACTTCTTACTATTGTAAAAAGAAAAACAAAAACGTAGGTCCTGCCGTATCTTTTCTCGCATGAATAAAAACAACATGCGAGAAAGATACGGCAAGGCCTATTATTTCTCGCATGTAGCAATAACGCCATGAAAATGAAACCATTGAAATCAGTGGTTTTGTTTCATCACGTTTTGCAGGTGTGATTTTCAAGCCCGTAAAACGTTCCGAAATCACGTCTGTCTGAAGAAGCCCTTAAGCTCTAGAATAATTCTTCTTGCAGCAGTCAAGTGTTCTCATTGTGGATATTTGAGAGTGACAGCGCACTCTAAATGATACATCCTTAAGTAAATAGGTAATAAAGATCTATGCTCCTGGTATCAGGCCAAGTAATGCAGTGCGGTAAACTATAAAATGATAAATTCCAGGGGGAATGGGATTTAATGTCAAAGGAAAATGAATGGCATCAAGATTTGTTGAATTTGTTTCATGTACCTACAATAGAGAGATAGATAAATAGATAGATAGATATGAGATAGATAGATATTAGATAGATAGATAGATAGATAGATAGATAGATAGATAGATAGATAGATAGATAGATAGATAGATAGATATGAGAGATAGATAGATAGATAGATAGATAGATATGAGATAGATAGATAGATATGAGATAGATAGATAGATAGATAGATATGAGATAGATAGATAGATATGAGATAGATAGATATGAGATAGATATTAGATAGATAGATAGATATGAGATAGATAGATAGATAGATATGAGATAGATAGATAGATATGAGATAGATAGATAGATAGATATGAGAGATAGATAGATAGATATGAGATAGATAGATAGATAGATAGATATGAGATAGATAGATAGATATGAGATAGATAGATAGATAGATAGATAGATAGATAGATAGATAGATAGATAGATAGATATGAGATAGATAGATAGATAGATAGATAGATAGATAGATAGATAGATAGATAGATAGATAGATAGATATGGGATAGATAGATAAATAGACATTGGCAGGTACCTAGAACCCATGATGTTATCCATGACGCCAATCTGTCTTTATGCAGAAACACGTTAGTGTTGGTAGTAATTAGCAGCCAGTATACATTGTGCACCATTAGTATAACATGTATTGATCTCATTTCTATGATACAGTTCTTTTATTTTTAAAATGCGTCATATAATGAACTGCGCTAATTAAATCTATTGTTTTCAGTCAGGTTTCTTAAGGACACGTTCAAGTGAGTATTTTATATCCCCGTTACCACAGCATCTTGCAGAAGAGCACAACTTTACCTCTCCTGAAGGACATCACCCCCATGTACTGTATAAACGATCAGTAGAAACTGAAGTAAATCTTCACTCAGGAAAGCAACTTTACAGCACAGCAAACCAGTCATACGGTACTGCCCAAAAACAACATTTTTGTGGAAAACGCAAAACATGTAAGTAGATAAAACCTACCTATTTAATATATATCTCTGCTCGATCTATTTATCTATCTATCTCATATCTATCTATCTATCTATCTCATATCTATCTATCTCATATCTATCTATCTATCTATCTATCTATCTATCTATTTCATATCTATCTATCTATCTATCTATCTATCTATCTATCTATCTCATATCTATCTATCTATCTATCTATCTATCTATCTATCTATCTATCTATCTATCTCATATCTATCTATCTATCTATCTATCTATGCCATATCTATCTATCTATCTCATATCTATCTATCTATCTATCTATCTATCTATCTATCTATCTATCTATCTATTTATCTCCTATCTATTTATCTATCTATCTCATATCTATCTCCTATCTATCTATCTATCTATCTATCTATTTATCTTCTATCTATCTATCTATCTATCTATCTATCTATCTATCTATCTATCTATCTATCTATCTATCTATCTTTCTTGATTTGGATTATTACCAACATGATGGTTGACGTTTAGAGATGAGCAAACCTACTTGGTTCGGGTGTTTTTGAACTCGAGCATCGCTTTTTCCAAGTAACTCACTACTCGGACGAAAAGATTCGGGGGGTGTCGGGGGGAGGCGTGGTGGAGCAGGGGTAGCAGTAGGGAACAGGGGGGAGCTCTCTCTCTCCCCCCCCCACTCCCCTCTGCAACCCCCCGCTCACCCCTGGCGCCCCCCGAATCTTTTCGTCCGAGTAGTGAGTTACTCAGAAAAAGCAGTGCTCGAGTTCAAAAACACCCGAACCAAGTAGGTTGGCTCATCTCTAAACGTCTCTATTGACGTTCCTTTTAGTGTTATCACTTTTAGACTACATTGCTTCTGGCTATATCACGATTATTCTACTACTCCTTTATTTCTAGATTTGAATAGAAATAACGCCAAATATAAGCCAGATGAAGAAGTCCGTCTATCTCGATCTAAGCGCTCTGCAGTAAAATCTCCGCATGGTGGGAGTTTGGTTGTCGAAACCCTTGTAGTGGCAGATAAAAAAATGGTGGAGAAACATGGCAAGGAAGGAGTGACCACCTACATCCTGACAGTGATGAACATGGTAAGCTAATGGCCTTATGTATGACTTAGTATTCTACAATGTTACTACAGGATGTTTTTGAATTCCCAAAAAACTGCAATCCATTCTTTTTGTTTCTTTGTAAAGTCTTTTCAACTAATGTGATCGTCCAAGTATACAAGGAATGATATAGTAATTGTGGATATGTAAAGAATAGGAGAGTAAATCCACATAAATATTGGTATCTTCTTTTGTCTTTGTACATTTGGTTAGGTATCTAGCCTATTCAAGGATGGGACCATCGGAAGTGACATTAATATTGTTGTTGTGAGTCTGTTACTCCTAGAAGAGGAACCAGTAAGTCTTTTATCTTCCTGATTTACTACACAGTCTATAACATGACCAATCTTTCTGGCCAAATATATCAAATAACTTTTTTTGTGCTGTGAATGTGCAGCAATATCGATTATGAGCCCTTACACTGAGCCCACAGCTGAATGAAAGGACTCCTGCGTATAAGTGGTTTTGGGGGATGGGGGCGGGGGTTTAAAAAAGTTGGCATACCAGTTCTAGCACCCGAATATACTGCCATTTTCTTTGCTCTTTCTCAAGACTATGCGAGGGTTCAGCTCAACACAACTGAGGTTAACTGAGCACCTATAATAAGTTAAAAGAGGTAGTAAAAATACACATATGCACTTATCCCCGACAATTGGGTTCATCACCAATACCCATAGTTTTAAGTGTGCCCTAAAAACTCATCACTTTAGGGAGCCCTATCATATCCCCTTATCTAACGCTTCTCAGTTTATGTTGTTTCTACAATCTCCGTCTGTACCAAATTTCAGTATCCCCCGCCCCCACACCCCATACACCCTTATACACTTCATACCTGCATATGCACTGATACTGGCTGACTGGCTAATACAGCTTTATGTATACAACCCTACTTGTATAAAAAATGGCTTGCCCATTGTACAGACCTTCTAGAGTCACCACTATTGTCTCTTCAAATGTCAGCTCTTGTGAACAGGGCCCTTACTCCTACTGTTTGAATTGTTTTAGTTTAATACTATATGTAATGTCTGATTTTGCCTGTACATGTTCCCTTTGATTTGTACAGTGCTGTTGGCGCTATATAGATATAGATTATTACATACCTACAATTAGGATTTTGTTTGGTGTCATAGTAATGAAATAGAGCAGGTTTCTCTATTTGCAGTGTCCAGTATGAAAAATCCATCCTACTCTTGATAACTGATAATTAGAGATGAGCGAGTATACTCGATAAGGCAAACTACTCGAGCGAGTAGTGCCTTAGTTGAGTATCTGCCAGCTCGTCTCTAAAGATTTGGCTGCCGACACGGGTGACAGGTAAGTTGTGGCGGTGAGCAGTGGGGAGCGGGGGGGAGGGAGGGAGAGAGAGATCTCCCCTCCGTTCCTCCCCGCCCCCCGCCGGCAGCCGAATCTTTAGAGACGAGCGGGCAGGTACTCAAATAAGGCAGTACTCGCTCGAGTAGTTTGCCTTATCGAGTATGCTCGCTCATCTCTACTGATAATACGACCCAAAGTCATTTTTAAATTAGTCTTTTTTCTAACAGACATAGAAGCAAAACACTAAAGCTCAATTCAATCCCTAGTTTTCAGTAAGTGGCACTTATATTACTTGTTGTCTTTCCTAATACGATGTATAAATGCCCCCCCCCCCTCCTTTTCTTTACAGGCTGGACTTAAGATCACTCATCATGCCGATCAATCCCTACATAATTTCTGCCAATGGCAATCTGCTCTGATAGGCAAGAATGGGAAGAGACATGATCACGCCATCCTGTTGACAGGACTGGATATCTGTTCCTGGAAAAATGAACCGTGTGACACTTTAGGTGAATAGTCCTTAATGAGCCAAAAAAAAGGACCACATTTATGTATTTATGTTGACATTTGAGGGGGTACCCAAAAGATACAGGAATCTTCTTCTGGTGATCATTACTAGTACAGGCTTCTGCTGCTAGGTGAATGTCTTCGAAACCCTTCTGACCCGGTTTGCCATGTTGTTTGATGTTGGTGGGGAAGGTTGCGTTCTGCTCAAGTGATCTTTTCAACAAGTTGTTAAATTTTTCACCTATTTTGTCTAGCTACCAGCCTGTACTAGTATCACCATGCCAATCAGTAGAAGATTCCTGTTTCTTTTGGGTGCCCCCCTTGTATTTAGTTCTTTCACCTATTACTTAGCTTTCCAACCACATTTTTAGCGTTCCGATGCATTCAAAATGAAAAACATTCTTGATTAATATTTATTTATCTTTACAACTCATATGCACACCCATGTGTCTCCATGGTAACAGACTACAAGCAAACCCAGTGTAGTCTGATCCTGCAGTCATACTCATTCCTCCAGTCCCTTACTTCTTGTAACTTAGTATATATATATGTATATATATATATATATATATATATATATATATATATATATATGACAGATAACTGCAGGAGCAGGCTGTAGGATCTGTGCAGACTTTATTTAATACTGCAGGATCTGTGGAGTTTATTTATTAGCATGGAAACACATAGGTCTCCATAGGAATTGTGGAAGAAGAATCATAGGAACTTATTAATCAAAACTAGTGTTAAGCGAACCGAACCAGTAGGACCTTGTTTTGGATTGAAGCTTGCTAAAAATTCGGTTCAACATGAAACTAAACCGAGCTTGTAGCAATGTTCTACCCTAAACAGGGTTCTACTGGTCCAGTTCACTCAACAACTAGTCCTGAACACCGATGTATAACACTTTCTAAGAGCCATAAAAGCTCTCAGAGTGACACCCAGGGTTTTTATGGCTCTTGCACTGCGTTGTACACCAGTTTTAGTGGTTTTGTTGAACTTCCAACTTGGTTCGAACTAATTCGGACCAAATAAACTTTTTGAAAAAGTTAGGCGAACTGAACTTTTCAAACACATCACTAATCAAGATTTATTGCAAAGTTGCTTAATTTTTCATTTTGGACGCACTGGGACAATACAAAAATGTGGCTGTGAGGGTGTATACAGCCTTTAAGCAAACTGAAAGATACATTTTTTTGAGGTGCTACTTTTGCAAATAGAAGTTGATTCTTAACATTGATCAAGTTTTTGTATTTCTATTATTAGGTTTTGCTCCAATTAATGGTATGTGCAGTAAATATCGCAGTTGTACCATAAATGAAGACACAGGTTTAGGTCTGGCATTTACAATTGCTCATGAGTCTGGCCACAAGTAAGTGCATTAAATATTATACATGTATAGAACTACTAATAGCCTTATTTATGTGCATTACTACAACTTCTGTAATAACACCAGTTATCCTAATCAGAGATGAGCGAGCATGCTTGGATAAGTCAGTTACTCGAGCGAGCCTCGCTCTTCTCGAGTAACTGCATTCTTTTCCGAGAGTGCTCTGGGGGGCGGCGAGGGGTAGCGGGGGTAGCAGGGAAGAGAGTGAGAGAGATAGGAATTGGCCAATCAATGCCGTGGTTCATCAGCCACTGCTCAGCCAATCAATGCAGCACTCGATCAACCAATCACAGCCATCGCATAGGTTGATCGAGCACTGCATTGCTTGGCTGAGCAGCGCTCGAGAACGAGTTACAGCTATCGCTTTCTGCAGGTGGAATTTATGAATCCCTTAACCAGAAAGTGATCTTCTGTGAGCGGCTGAGGACTTCAAGAAGCACGTTGAAGCTCCTGAGAGCATTGGGAGGGACCTGGACCGAACCGGCTTGATAGTATAATAAGATATCCCTTAAAAAAAAGATCTAGCGCCTCTTTTGGGGCAAAAATTAATATTATACAGGTTCTTATTTTTGGGGAAGGATATAAGCTAATAGTAGGAGGGTTTGACAGTCGCATGCATGCTGATCAGAATATCCCTGGCGGATTCTTTAAGAAGAGGGGTTGTTTTATTAGGAGAACACTAATTTTTTAACTTTTTTAATATTTTCAAAAGTTTAAAAAGTACAAAATACAAAAATATAAAATACCGAAAGAACCATTTTAACTCTTTAGCAACTCTACACTATTTCATTGGTTGAGTCACTGATAAAATTCTAAGTACTTGTGCAAATAGTTCCTAACCATGGGTGGGAAGCAAATTAGTTGCAATTAACTAAAGTCCATTTTACACAGACTGACACTTGGGCACAAACAATCATATGAACTCTCATTTGGCTGACTGGTGCTCTGTGTAAAATTGCACCCGATCAGCTGAGAAGCAAACAAACGCTCACTCATTAGCTGATTGTGCAGCTGAAAAATAAATAATCGTTGGCTGCACATCTCACTGTGTTAATAGGGGATGTGCTGCCGACAACGCTGATGAGAGACAAATGATAGTATGAATGAGTGTTCATCCTGCAAAGAGTCTGAATTGGTTTGTGTAAAGGCCTGGTAGATGAGTGCTGATCTCGTTGATCAGCACTGTCTACGGGAGCAAATCACTCCATGGAAAAGGACTGTAACTCCAAAATGCTAATTTTCACCCTGACCAGAGTAACCATTTAGATATTTTTATGACCTTTCTTGCTCTACACATCAAAATATTGGAACCCAACATGATTGGTAAACCCTAATGATGGGTCAACCATTACTACTGCATTATCTCGACCAAAGGGTGTACCCAAAACATAGTTTACCCAACCTCTGTGTCGTGCTGGAAGTTCTAACGTTACATACAATTGAAACTCGAATACAACCTAAAAAAGATACTTGGATGGTTCTTCTGGACTTTTTTGACTCATTTTTACTCAATGCATGTTTAGTGAATGTTGGAAAATATAAAAAGTTAACTTTAATAAAGTTTTTTTGGTTTTTCCCTTTTATTAGTTTTGGAATGGTTCATGATGGCGAAGGAAATCCTTGTAGAAAGGCTGAGGGTAACATCATGTCCCCCACTTTGTCTGGAAACAATGGTGTTTTTTCCTGGTCGGCTTGCAGTAGACAGTATCTGAAGGAGTTCCTCAGGTGAGGATGACTGACTGACAAACATAGCCTGGAAATGTTTTCAATAAGTGTGTTTGAGTTTCTGAATTTTATATGTGCTAATAAAGCTCCCAAGAATTCCAGTAGGATTGTAACTGGCAAATTTTATTAGTTCTTTTATCTATCACGTCTGTCAAAGTCGGTCCCAAGTCTGCATCACGTTACTGCTGAAGAAGAGCAAACCAGATGTTCCTCTTGTTCTCTGAAAATGGAACAATTCAGAAAAAAATGACCTTTTGTTTCAATCTCCAGGTGTTGCTGTTAACCAACACCTTCCATTTTTACTCTTGTTTCCTGTTAACGACTTAACAGAATTTCTGTACAAGTTGGAACATCTTGGGAGACTGGACTGAATACATGTTGGCATGAATCTAAAAAATTCCCAAGATCCATACAGCCATATGTTTTCTTTTATTGTAAAGTTCCAGGTCGGCGTAGTAACATAATGCATCTTGTATGACCTTAAAATTGAGCTCCAGATGGATTTATTGGCTTAATAGTGGTAAAACTTTTCTTGGTTTTGTTCTTACCTGCTCTCATGGACTGTTCATATAATGTATGGAGTCGCCAGGTCCTGAAAGGGGTCTTTAATGGGTGACATATGACAACTGGAATTTGACTGGGTCTTACTAATTATTTGTTCTAGTTTTCATGCATTTGTGAGACATCCAAGGCCATGGTTGTCTTGGTCGCATTAATGTGTTAAAGGAGTTTGGGTGCATTAATGAGAAACATAACCCATTACCTCAAAGACTTTGTGGGGTCCAGCCTGATGAAATTGGGTCTCAGTGATATGTCACAAGTTATTTTGGAATTGAAGGTTTTATTTTAAGATCTCTGGGTTCTTTCACATCGTGTTTTGTAGTGTCTGCTTGCTGTACACACCTGGAAAGCTCCCAACGCGTACAACACATGTTTCTGTAGTCCCCAGTTCACCTGACATAGGCCAAAAGAGTGTTCTGGGGCCTCTCCCAGGCCTGCATATGTCAGTATACATTTTTTTGCTCGGTCTGCTGAGCTATTCTATGCAGAATCATCTAGTAATAGAATGTATACCAAACGGTGTCCTTTTTTTTTTTTACGATGCAAGCCTATGGGTGATGGATGCCACTGTAAGCCTATACAGGGGCATTCATCTGAGGTGTATATTGGAGGTATATATTATGAAATCCTGCTGTATACCTCAGCCGGATACTGTGAAATTCAGCATAAAACCACCCTTAGGCCAAATTGACAATAAAGGGGTCTTCCAGGGAAATACTATTGATGATATATCTTCAGTCAGCTGTTGATCAGCTGGGATCTGCCATTCGTGTCCCCAGCTGATCAGGCGCCCACTGTCATTGCCGCTAAATATAGGGGTTGGGAACTGAAGCTGCTGCTCCGATCCCTGTGTAGTGGCCAGCGCTTGTAACTGCAGGTACAGCTATCATTGATTTTATCGGGACCCTAACTTGCTCTGGCTACTACACAGGGACTGGAGCAGCAGCTTCTGCTCCGTACCCCTATATGTTGTGGCACTGACAGCTCGTGCCGGATCAGCTGATTAACCTGGGTACAGAGCGATGGGCACAAGCCAATCAACTATTGATGACCCAAGATAAGTCTTCAGTAGTATCTCTCTGAAAAACTCTTTTAAAGAGATATTCCACTTATCTATACTAACCAACATCTTGGAGTCTGACCATTGGAACCTTAACAAATTGCCAATACAAGGGTCCATCATCCCTCCCTCCTAGTACGGCTGTAGTGAGCAGGAGTTGTATAGAATATTGGCAGAGCACCTACTATACACTATTGGGTGTAAGGAAAAGGCTAAGCATGCTCATTCTCCATCTATCATAGACTTGTGATGAGCGGCAGTGCACATGCTTGGCCCCCATACTGTCTATGTCTTTTTCACAGTGGCAGTCTTTCTGGGGAGATAGGCATTTCCAGTTGGGGTTCACAGTGATCAGACCCAATGTATCCTGTGGATATTGTTAATCTACAATCTGTAGTCATAAGCATGTATCTGAGCTTGCCTTTTTTTTTGCATAAAATATTGTGTTTTCTGTACATTTCTCTACTTTCGGCAGTAACAGTAAATAAATGCACATTCAGCCGGGTGTTAGGAGCACATTACATCAAGTTAAAGTCTCAGTGATATACAGAATTTAGATTGCAAACCCATCCGCTTTGGTTAAAATTGGATCAATTTCACTAAATTGTCATTTGATAAAGCATGACTCAACTGAATTTAAACCAGTTATAACAATTGTCTATGAGGAAATCATTCACACTGAATCCCATCACAGCACAGCTCAATCCTCCTGTCTTGTTGACGAGCCAAAGCAATTAGGCCATTTCCAGTATCCTGAGAAGCTGCCCGGACAGATCTATGATGCTGACACTCAGTGTAAATGGCAATTTGGACCAAAAGCGAAGCAGTGTAGCCTGAGTTTTGTAAAGGTACGTAAACTCTTATCATGTCTTTCCTGTAGCCAAGGCTGTTCTGCATTACTAATGGGATCTCCAGATGATTCAGGGATCACTGGAGTAAATCAAAGAAGAACAAAAGTTGGCTTTATGATACATCACATTGCTTACAGTATGTCAACAATTGTTCACCATAGGGATGTATAAGAAGGGGCTTAAAGTGAATACAAAATGTGGCATCAACTATGTTTTTAGCCTTTGCAGAATCATTTAAAGTAGTTTTTGGAAAAGACTCAGTGAGGTGATGTAGTTAAGGCACTTTTACATGGGCAGAAAGTCGGGCACCATATTTGTTAGAACGCTCGTTGGACCTGTCATTGGGCAATTTGAAGCTGCACCTGATTAGCCAACGAATGAACAAACATTCGTTGGTTGGCTGATCTCCTCAATTATGGAACCCAAAAAATGATCATTCTCAAATTATCAACAGTAGTGATTCTCTGCAGCCACTTGTGAAATACCCTTAGTCCATTATTCCTTAGGACTTAGTCACATGGGCGCATCGGCGCCCGTGTGACTAAGCCCTTACTGTTTAAGTGCAGGGTTTGGAAAAAGTGCCAGTGATAAGTGGTTCTCAAATGCAATTTACTAATCCCAACCAGGTGTTTTCCAGCTATAGTGATAAGTAAAAGGCACACTGTCACAGCTCGCCAGCCGTGTTGGATCGGGACCATGGTGACGTCATGGTGTCAGCCTCAGCTCACATGATCCACAATTATTTAAGCTCCTCCTCTTAGAGGAAGCCAGTTATACTTCTAGTCTGAAAGGGTTTCTAGTTTAGTTAGCAGTTCCTGTCCTGTTCCATTAGCAAATAAGTCTGTTCGGTGTTAGATTTTTGGGGTGTTATAACATTTATCTCTTGACTTGTTGTTTCTGCATTAATATTAGATCTACTTCTTTGCATGTTGTTTAACATCTATACCGCATGTATTGTTACTTATTGTAGCAAATATCATTCCTATTTCCAACTATGGAGAGTCAGGGTCGCACCAAACTTCTGACGTGGGGTCGCCCTCATCAGGGCAAATGATCCATGTTTAGGTAGGGTCTCATTGCATTAGTAGGTTAGGGTCAGATTTCCTCTTTGCCCTCTTTTGGTTTCCTTATAAATATTTTGTGTTCTTCGCTTTTATATATTGTGCGCATATCTGTTTGTTTTGTACACTAAATTCGATCCAGACTAGGTGTTTTTACATCCAGCACACATGTAACACACATGAACTTAAGATGAATTGTCCCAACATATAAACTAATGCCCTATTCATAGGACTAGGGATAAGTGTCTGATCAGCTGGATTCTGACTGCTGAGACCACCACCGACCCCCTGTATGAATGGCGATAAAGAAAGCATGCGGCTGCTCTATTTATCTCCATGATACTATCAAAGACAGCTGAGCTCTGTACTTTTTCTTCTATTCGTCAGTCCCATAGGGATGAATGGAGCAGCAGCAACTATGTTTGGCTGGTGCTCAATTCATCCACTGGACCATCACCAAACAGACACTTACCCTCTGTCCTGTGCAGAGGAGATAAGTCTACATCTTGGAAAACCCCTTTAAGCTCATTGTCATTATTTAACCCTTTGCTGACATTGGCTATATATGTACAGGGTTATGTGCTTAGATTGTATGGCGCTGGTTCTGGAGCCAAGCGCAATCTATACATGGCAGGCGGCACTCGGCCACAGCAGCTGCAACCGGAGATAATGCTGATCATTTCTGTTAACCATATAAACTGTGCTGTCAGTTCTTACAGCGATATTTAAATGTCCTGATTGGCATTTAAATGTCCCAAACAGCTCCCTGCATTGAGACTGTAGAGTACCTTTTTGGGTGTCATGGCAGCTCAGGGCCTTGTGAAGACCCCCAGGGTTGCCATGTATTTCTGACTATTAAGATATTCCTGCCTGTCTATTGAAGTTTCTTAATAGATTACTTACGGAAATGCAATATGCTGCAATACTAAAGATATCAAATGATCAATAGTCTATGTCCCCTACGGGAACTAAGAGAAAAAAGTGGAAATGCGGTTTAGTCATTCATGACCCTCGGCGACCCTAAAGGCGAGCTCCCTCCATGTTTTTTGATTTTGCACTGCTTCTTTCAGTTGTGTGATATCCATGCCAGTATCAGCTCTGACAGTATCAGCCATTGTGTCCTTTGGCGCCAGGTCTTCTTTTGCCGCTGATCTGTCCAAGCATTGTAGATTTTTCTAGCGCCTCTGCTTGCATTACATGGCCAAAATCTGTGAGCCCGGATCTTGTCCTCCAGTGATATATCAGGTTTTATATGATTCCAGACTTCTCTGTTCCTCTCGCTGTCAAGCTTTCGACAGCACTGCAGCTCCAACGCATCAATCCTCCTTCTATCAGCTTTTTTTTGCAGTCCAGCTTTCACATCCATACATGGCTATGGGGAGGGTGATGGTTTACACTATCCTGCGTTAGTTGTGATGCCAATATCCCTACTTTTCCAGATATTGTCCATGTTTAGCATTGTGCTGCGCCCCACTTCTATCCTAAAAAATACAGAATAAAAAAAAATTCAATTGACATAAAAACAAAAAACATTTGTTATCACCATATCTATAAAAGTCTGGTTTATGAAAATAATACATAATTTATCCAGCATAGTGAACACCATCAAAAAAATATACACAACACCAGAATTATGAACTGGAAAAACTTAGAGTGGTCAGAAGATGTTGACAAAAAATATATATTTTTTAAATCTGATATCGTCATAATTGCACTGACTCACTGAATAAAGTTATCATGTTGTTTTCGCCACAGTGTATATGTCATTAAAACAAGATACCCCCCCTCCCCCCAAAAAATGTCGCAATTGTATTTTTTTTTTCTATTTCACTCAACTTAGAACTGTTTATAAATTCTTGAGTGCATAATATGGTACTTTAAACAGCACCAATGAAGAATACAACTAGTCCCAGAGAAAACAAGTTCTCAGGAAACTACAGAAAAATAAAAAGTTATGATTTTTTGAAAGTAGGGAGGAGAAAACAAAGATGAAAAAAAGTATAAAAACTATTGTATTCGCCGGGGATTAAAAGACATTTCAGTTTGGCATGCCAGTAAGTATATCATGGCTGACTTCTCCTTTAAGTGATGCCCATTTCCTGTAAGTTGGGCACAACAATGGTTAAACAAAGTCAAAACTGAAGAATGTCTTTAAATACACCCATATTAACAATCCGAAATCTAACACTACAAGTGACATTAATTTAGGGTGGCCGTAACGTGTAAGGATATATGGTTACATATGGCTTTGCATACACTCATAACCCCTAGAAGAGCGGAAGATAAGTTGGAAATATGTATATCGACATATACTTTTTTTTCTCTGTAGGATATATGTAAATCTCTGTGGTGCCACAAATCTGGCCATAGGTGTGAGACAAAGTTTATGCCAGCAGCAGAGGGCACAGTGTGTGGTCTAAATATGGTAAGAGTCTTCTCTTTTAATACCATGGACACCTCCACCCGCCTGTCATGTTAGAAAATGGAAAAGTCTTTATTCCTAGGCTATGAGTTTATGAATACTTACAATGCTGTCCTGTAATATCAATCTGAGTCATTACTAAGTGTTATCACACTTCAGGGGCAATAATACAATTTCTATCACAGTGGTGCCGAAGGGGACAGTGTGTGAGATTTGGAGACAATGGACCAAGACCGGTGACTGGAGGATGGTCAGATTGGTCAGCTTGGTCCCAGTGTTCCAGAGACTGTGGTGCCGGAGTGAAGTATCAGGAGAGATTCTGCAATAACCCAGTGTAAGACATTCATTTTTGATTATCCTGGATGAATTCTATGACCAATCAGAATAATAATTAGTGCAAGTGTCAACTGATACAATGTTATTTATATAATAGGCCTCAGCATGGAGGAAAATACTGCCAGGGTTCAAGCCGGATTTATCAGATTTGTAATGCTCAGCCTTGTCCTACTAACACTCTGGACTTCCGAGCACAGCAGTGTGCCGAATACAACAGCAAGCCGTTCAGAGGGTGGTACTACAAATGGAAGCCCTACACCAAGGTGGAAGGTGAGGTGTATAGTAGAAAAAGTTGAATTGATATTCTTCTTAGGCTCTGGTTGAGTTCAGTCTACTTAGTATTTTTCTCATTAGAAAACTTACTTTAGTTTATAATTTGGATTCTTGAAATATTTCTGACATGTTTCTGTCCCACCCGTGCCAAAACTGCTGCAAGTGTCTACATGCAGCCTTCAAGTATTTCCTCTTTGATCCACAATCTTGGGTTTATTAATAATCTATTTAACAAACATTTCAGACCACTTCAGACAGTGTCTGATTTTAGGTCCTTGTGTCCATAAGAAGAAACGATTTTGATGGTTCACCAATAGAGATGAGCGAACGTACTCGGCCACGCCCCTTTTTCACTCGAGCACCGCAATTTTCGAGTACTTCTCTACTCGGATGCAAAGATTCTGGGGGCGCCGTGAGGGAGCGGGGGGTTGCAGAGGGGAGTGGGGGGGAGAGTTAGAGAGAGAGAGCTCCCCCCTGTTCCCCACTGCTACCCCCCGCTCCACCACGCCATCCCCCGCTCCCCGGCGCCCCCCGAATCTTTGCACCCGAGTAGCCAGGTACTCAAATAGCGATGCTCGATCGAGTAATTACTCGAAACGAGTACGTTCGCTCATCTCTATTCACCAACCCAACATATGGTGTCCACTTTTAATTGTATCATACACAGGATATGTCATTAATAAGGTTTATCGACTTATTTGTGATCATCTCATAAGATATAGACCATAGTGGCAAGTCCCTGACTTCATAGTTACTTCCAAATGTGGTTGTTCTCTGCTGTGTTGTGGCCCATTATGGCGTCAGAGCCTGGGCTCATGCTGTACTTATCAAAGGAAATATCTCCATTTCTAGATGAACCATATTAGTATTGTCCTGTCACCTTCTTTTGATCTTTATTTCAAGATGAGTTTCTAGGAGGAATTTCAAAAGTCTAAAAAGGATCGTGAGTCAATGGCTTGGGTCAAGATATTTATCACTGTTGAAATTATAGTTGTATTATTCAGTACAGTTAATAACAGTTTTGGTGGGAATCTCTTGTGTGTTTCAGAGGAGAACATCTGCAAGCTGTACTGTACAGCTGAAGATTTTGATTTTTTCTTCGCGTTATCCAACAAAGTAAGAGATGGAACACCATGCTCTTTCAATGGACTTGACGTTTGTATTGACGGCAGTTGTGAGGTAAAACCTTTGTTATTACATTGCCAATGTTTTTGCTAAGTTTAGTTACACTAAGCTGTTGTCCGGACTTTATGGAGAACATTTGCCTTTAATGGAGTCATCTGTATTATAGTGTTAGGTCAGCTACCCAGTCTGCCACACTCTTGCTATTCCGGGGAGACGTGGGCATCACTCTGCTCCTCCTGAATGAATGGACTCCTTGCTTCTACTTTCCATCAGCACTGCAGGAGTTAACTGTTCTCAGTGCTCTCAGCCTAGCTGCAGGGTAAATGGTTATTGCCTGCCTATTTAGCTGAGTTGGGGATCCCTCTCTCTTTGCCCGAGTGTTGTTGTGTGTTTGTCTCAGACACCCAGCATATATAGGTCACCTGTTTCTGACTTTATTATCTGCTTTATCCTGTATATTTTCTGCCTTTCTGACTTTGCATCAGATTCTGTTTATGTGTTTATCTCTGTCATCCGGCATAGCTTTCCTATCTCTGACTTCACTGTCTACTCTTTATCCTGTACTTGTATCTATATACTCTCTGTCACCCAGCATACCTTTCCCACCTCTAACTTTGCTGCCTGCTCTTTATCCTGTTTGCAGTCCATCCTGTTCATGGTGCTGTGCATCAGTGCTTCTGACTCTTGGGAGTCAGCTGCCAACCACGCTAGGAGTATTCCAAGAGGTAGTGGTCTGTTCGGTTCCCCGCAGCAAAAGGCTAGATCCCTGCACAGGGGTTAAAAGGTGAATAGCAGGGAGCTGGCAGAATAACGCCCTTAGATTTAGCCTAAAGTCAAACCGATTGGTTGACACAGTGGGTCCACACTCGCTGTCCGCAACATATGGCCACTGGTCATGGCTGACAACATCCCCTATATTCTCCTGCTGTTGGATGCGGCCAGCTCCATATTTCTCAAGTTGTCTATGGCATTTGCTACATTTTCTGTCAGTTTCCTTGCCCTTATAAGGTGCGTATGCCATCTCTTTAAGGGCCAGCATGCGCACCCTGCTTTCCACTCCCCAATCAATCGTGACAAGTTCTGGGCTATTTAGAGCTACTCTGCCCATCAGCAGGTACCTGAGCAATCAGTCTCCATACTATGTGATGCTGTAAGTATTTTTTTGTCTGACCTCCTGGTTTTTGATCTGTGCCTGAATCACCCACTATCTTAACCTCTCCAATCCTGACCTTAGCTTGTTAGTTCACAACACTTTCCTTGTCTACTGTCTGTCCTGACCCTTGGCCTGATCTAAGTTGTGAAAGTATTTTTTCTGCCTTGACTCTGGCTCTGTTCTATGACTATGTCCCTGTCTATACTCTCTGGTACTGCCTTATTGAAAACCTGACCAAGTACAGCAGCTGTCTCTTAACAGAGACTAGGGTAATGGTCTGGGGGTCCCCGCAGGAAAGACTAGATCAAAATTGATCGGGTGAAAAGCAGGGAACTCCAGGTGCTGTCCCTGGATCCATCTTTTTTTCCCATGTCTTTTTGATATGCTGGTTCTGGGTCCTGTTTTTGGTCGTCCAGGAAGGCCGAAACAATCTTCAGACTATCTAGTCTCAATAGTGCATTGGTACTGTTAAATTACCAATGCATTATTCCTCCTCTATGATTGGTCAGAGCTACTCTTGTGATCAGCACTGGCCAATCAGAGAGCAGTGGAATAGTGTGCATTAGGTAGAAAATTGCTGCAATCATCTTGGACGTCTGGAAACAGGGACAAAACTGGTGGATCGGAGGAGGAGTAGAGAACAACTGCCTGTAATATACCATCTGCCCCTCCTGTCCCGGGACAAAAGTTTTTCAAGAATAAGGCTCGGGTTTCTCCATCTGCCTGCCACTGTGAGATCATTTTTCCACCCATGTGTGGTCAACATTCCATTTATTTTAATGGGGCTGATGGAAATATTCGAGTTCTTGCTGCTCTTCTATCTCCGCAGTCCCATTGAAAGTGAATGATGTGGCAGTGCACTTGCATGACCAGTACTCCTTTCAGTCTCCGCCTCACTACAGGGGGTACAGTAAGCCAGCAGTGAGGAGGGATAGAGGACCCCCATTCTCGGGACTGGTGGGGGTCTCAGCAATCAGATCCACACCGAACATCAAGTTTTCACCTATCCTGTAGGTAGAGGATAACTTGCTCTTCTAGTACAATCCCTTTAATACATTACTGCTGAAGGGCAAATGTGTGGCTGGCCATAGCTTGCCCCAGCAATAACAGCTGATCACAAGCGGTTTCTAAGACTAGACCCTTGCAGATCAGCTGATCCATGCGATGGCTTCAATAAAAAAAGGTTTTGAGACAAGCCCCTTAAAAAAAATTCTGAACCTCTGAAATTCTAATTTTGGTAAAATTTGCATATTTTCTAATATGATTTGCAATATATGCAATCCCTGTGGCTAGATCAAGTGCTGAGTATTGTTCACCATGCAATAACATCAGAGCGCAAGTTCACAGAAACAGCAATTTCATCTGACTCTGAAACATAAAACTACTGTAAAATGTCAGAATAGATGATGTGTAATTCATATTAACCGCAGAACGGCCTTTAACTAAGTACTTAATTAATTGGTTGCATCCAGATTTCTATTATCTGTTGTGGTGTAAAATATCATCTTACTAAATGTACTGTGCAGGAAAGTGAATGGATTTTAATTTCACTTTGGCTCAGAGACAGCATAAAGAAATGATCTCTCCGCATCCTGTGATATGATACGTTCTGACACTCACGGTCTCCTAACGCACATCTCATTTCTGTATATTCCGCTGCCAGCTTGTAGGGTGTGATTATGTTCTTGGATCAAAAGCAACTTTGGATGCCTGCGGGATCTGTAAAGGTGATAATTCAACATGCAAGTTTTACAGAGGACAGTATCTGAACCATCACAAAACTAATGGTAAGAACTTCTAATGCTTTAGAACAGTGGCAGCCTAGCAGAGACCGTGATTCTCTGTCTGGCTTCATATGATCCCCTAACTGTTAGAAGCTACAGATACAATAATGTATATTTTAGTTCAAAGGATAGAGCCATACGAATAGCATGTGGCACCACAATAAGGACCTTCACTTGGTTCCTGGGTCAGGATCATAGAAAAAAAACTTTGACCCTATAGTCAGCACTATAGAACTGTACTTTGCAAGAATGTTATGTCCGTTGGTTGTGGCTGACGGCGCTTCCTCCCACCATTTTACTCTCTGATTGTTGGCATTCTCCTGGACTCATGTGCAGCAGATGCCACAATATCCATCCTGATGTTTCCTCTGCTCATAGGATGTTTGCACTTGGTCTGCCCCTTAAAAGCCAGCCTGCGCATCCAGTTTTCCTGCAACCAGCCTATCCTGGCTCGTCCTCATGCACACGGGCACGCACGGATTCCACTGCTGAATCCTGCAGCGGAATTCGCCCGTACCAGACATGGACATCTTACCTCTCCAGATCCGGCACGGGTCTCCTCCGTCGCAGCTGGACCTTCATTCTACAGCACGGCGGATGCATTCGGGCACGACACCAGACGCGCCCGGCGTGTGCGCAGTACCTTTTTTAAAAAATCTCCTGCATTCCTGCGCATCCGCAGCATGTCCGCAGTGACAGCTGCGGGTGAGCCGCGGGTCAGATGACTTTCATTGACTTCAATGAAAGCTGTCCTTGCGTGATCCGCAGGAAAATAAAGCATGCTGCAATTTCTTCCTGCGTGTGTGATACGCACGCCAGGGGGGAAAAAAAATCACATCCGCATGCTTTTAGCTTCTCTGCAGGCGCGCATGTGTTCCTATGGGCGGCTTGATTTGCGTATCTCCCACGCGGATGCCACAAATCAATTCCGCCCGTGTGCATGAGGACTAATGCAAAGTTTAACTTAACTGTAATAACTTTCTACAAGTCATTAACAGAAAAACTGTTGAAAAGCAATTGAAAGGCAAATAAACTGTGACACAGAACATTTTCTTAAGAGTAAGTTCTTACCATTCAACGGAAGTTGTTTCAGTATCTGTTTGTTTCCCAGTTTGGACCTTCTGCCTTATTATCCAGCTTTCCTGAACTTTGCCTCTCCTGACCTCAGCCTGTTATATTAAATACATTTTGCTTTGACTCCACCTGCTCTGATCATCTGCCTGTTCAACCATGTTGCAAGAATTCTCCCAACCTTGGCCTCTTAGGGCTCTTCCCCACTGGCGATAGATTTTCCAGCTATGCAAGACTGAGTGAAAACGCATGAGTTTGAAAACCAATGATTTTCAAAGCTTTCATTCTCATTTGTGATGTTTTCACTTACTGCAAGTTGCTATAAAAAAACTGCGATATTACCCATTGTATTCAGTGGGTCTGGCTGTGGTAGTGCCCGTCCCATTGAAATCAATGTAAGAAGATCGTGAAAGAGCTTTGGAGAGCCCTATAGCAGGGAAAGAGAGGTGGTGGAGCTACAGGGGATCTCTTTCATATCTCCACATATTTGGAGAGATAGGAGGTGTGGCTAGAGGACTTTCCCAGGGCTTCCCCGATAGTGGGGGCAGGGCTAGAGAGGGGGTTGCCCAAGAAAGGATCCAAATACAGCAGCAGAAAAAATATTGTCAAGGGCAGCATAAATTGGTGCAAAAAAATTACATCTGAACCAGATGTACACTTTATTTCTCACCGTCACATGCAGAAACGTTTCGACCCAAGATGTGAAGTGTCTTTGTCAAGGTTGTACAACATTTCTGAATTTGCTTATGTGAAATGTTGATCATCTGTCCATAAGTTGAGGCTGGTTTTGCAGCTCAGCTATTAATGTGAATGGGGTTCAGCTGCAATACCATACACAACCTGTGGACAAGTGTGGCACTTATTTTTAGAAGAAAACAGCCATTTGTGTCTAATCCTAGACAGCTCCTTTAAAAATCTGCTTGTGTCCAATTTCCAAAGTGCAGCTAACTCTAGAATGTATGAAAACTGCCTACTAATTCCTCTTTCCCTTCTCCTATATAGACTACTATTCAGTTGTCACTGTTCCAGCGGGTGCAAGGAGTATCCATTTTCAAGAGCTCCAGTATACCACCAGTTACCTTGCTGTGAGAAACCTTAATAGAAAGTACTATTTGACTGGAGATTGGACCATTGACTGGCCTGGAAAACTCTCATTTGCTGGGACCACTTTTATTTATCAAAGATCAACACAACAGCCAGAAAGTCTTTACGCAGCTGGGCCAACCAATGAAACTCTGGTTTTGGAAGTAAGAAGCTTTTCACTTTTGTTTCATTCTAACAAGCCCATGCTTCACAAAGCAGAAAAATTATTGAATGTGGACAATAGTCCTAATGGGGCTAAGGGGGTCCCGGGCCTGTGAAACTTCCTCACATCTCTCTTGACTGGAGGCTATATAAATAATAGCACCATACTATGCAAATTAGCTCTACTCAAAAAGGAGGAAAACTGTATTTCTACTGCTACCTATTGTTAATGCTTGTTTTGAAAAAATAGGGACATTCATTCTATTAGTAAATCTGCTGCAATGGGGGGCATTTTCCTAAGACCAGTATTTTATGCACCAGTTATAGTGAAATGCCCGCTGGAGTAAGATGTGACAAGTTTATTAAGAGGCGTACATCTCTTAAAAGCCTTGTGCCAAGTTATAAAGTTATCCCCTATCCACAGAATAGCGGATAACTTTATGACCAGTTCAACCGCTGGGACCACCACCAATCTAGAGAACGGGGGTCCAGTTGGTCTCTGAGTGAATGGAGCAGAGGCCATACAAGTGTGACGCTGCTGCATTCACTTCAATGACAGCTCCAGAGATTACCGAGTTCAAGAGCTTTGACAATCTCTGGCGCTGGCATTGAAGTGAATGGAACAGGAGCACACTTGTGTGGCCTCTGCTTCTTTCACTCGAGGACTAACTGGACTTCCCTTCTCAAAATCAGTGGGGTTCCAAGCAGTCAGATCCCCACCAATCATAAAGTTGTGAATAGAGGATCACTTTATGACTTGTCACAACCTCTTTCATAAATTCTGAGGACCAAAAGTCTCAAATTTTTGTGCAATTTGTGACTTTTTATGCCAGAATGCTGGCACATGGGTTGTATTAAATTCTCCCTAATGTCTTTACAATCAAGAGAGAACTAAGCTTCATAGTCTGTTCAAGACAATCCCAGTTCCTTCCCAGTTTATCAAATTTTTATGCCTATCGATTATGCAGTCTTAAAGAAAATTTCTGAGAATTCCCAGTGATAGGTTTTCTTTAGGATTGACCGTCAATGTATGATCATTGCAGCTTGGACCTCTATGACCCTCATCAGCAGAATGAAGGGGCCACAAACTGAATGAGGATGAGATACAGGACCAAGACTAATCGAATGTACTGTCTGTCAACTATGACATTATTATTTTTGGTTTGTTATGCCCTGCCCTGGGAGAGGTAGAGTTTCTTCTTGTGGGGACTAGATATTAGGAGTGAGGAGGCCATGCAGTGCTTCTCTGGGAAAATTGGTATGCAAATGGGAGATGCTACAATGCCGCATAAGCCCCATCCATTAGAAGGGGACTTTCTTACAAGTCTTTGTCCGACCTTTTAACATGCCTTTGTAACATGAGTTGGAATATAAGCCAAAACTAGAGTCTACTCCAGAAGGAAATGATAACCATGTACAAACAGCTGTTTTGGGGTTTTTGCCCCACGTCACTGTTCAAAAGGTTCCTGGCAATAGGTGGCACTGCCACGGTATTGTAACATCTCCCATTTGCATTGTAAATGCCCTCCCCTTTTAGACCCAGTGCTAAGAATAATACAGTCTACTAATTTTGTCTTATGTCTTCCTTTAAGAACACTGCTCTACAGCTCAGAGCCTATTATATACATCTTAAAAGTGTAACACACTAAGTTAAGTAGTTTAGAATGCAACCAGACACTACTTCATCCAAACAGTATTCCTTATGTTAAAACCCAACATGCGAGCCAACTTTATCAGCATGTGTGCAACTTAAAATATATTTAGCACTGATGTTGCCAAGTAATCCCAACTATTAATTTGAGGTCAACACTATATAGGCTTAGAGATGTTTTCCCAGTGACCTGTGACCATGTTGAAGATATGAGTCACGGATTTGGCTACAAGGTACCTTTAGTCAAGCTGGTTAAAGCAATGTGCGGTTTGCTTGAGATTAAAGCTCCAACTATATAAACCAGACATAACGTATCTGACCTAATGTAAAGGCGTAATGGTAATCCAGGCTTACTGGGTCCCACCAAAGAAATGTTTGATGACTGAGATGTGTTCATAACAAGTTTCTGGTGATTTGGCTAGTTCCAATAAAACTTCATTGTGTCTCAGCATTTTACTTTGTTAGTGGGCAATCTGCATCTTATTGAAAAGCTCCATGTCCTTTGTCCTTTGTGAGAGACCATCCAAAAAGTTCTTCTTAAGGCTCCTTCATTATAGTGTTGCCGCAGTCTGCTGTTTGGCTATGTTCTAGAAGTCGAACAACGGTAAAGCTAGAAGTGCCAAATCTGACCCATACTGGATCTAAAAGGTGGCAGAAGGACCCAATTTATTAAAGTGGGACCTGTCCAGATTCCGTTACGCGTTATTTTGTCCTGGATTTTAACGGACATCTGTGATGGAGGCTCTGAACAGAACTTCTGATGCAGATATTAATGAGCTGATACAGATATCAAGCATGCACTAGGTCCAGTTCTGCAGGAAGCTAATTGATTTATTAGTATGTAGGAAGATAGCAAAATTTTGCAAAAATAACATTGCTCATTGCAGATAGACATTCGGGAAATTTGCCCCCAAGGAATCACTGCTCATTTTTGCACCATGTGTCAAAACGTTTCACTGCACCAAGTCCATGCATTGACAAATTAACTTGGCTCCCATCACTCAGACCTTTATGGTATATCTATTTGATAGAAAAAGTCTAAGGGAAAATTCCTTTAAAGGGAACCTCTCACATTGAAAATTCAGTCCAATCAGCTGGCGGTATATTACGGAGAAGGAGGAACTGAGCGGATTGATATTTAGTTTTGTGGGAATAGGTTAAGTATTGCTATATTCATTTAAACCTCTACTCATTTTGCTCTTAGGAGTCCAGCAGGTGGTCCTAGTCAGTCCTTGACAAGTTTTGTTGTATAAGTCTACATACAAAGGTAGCCGCCAATCACTGATAGGACCATCCATTGGGCTCCTAAGCGCAGAATCAGCAGACACTTGAATTAATAAATTAATAAAATACAAGTTCTGCTGACTCTTTTCCTACAAAAGATATATGAAGCTCCTCCTGCTCTATAACATGATGCTCGTAGATGGAACTCCATTTTTAACGTGACAGATTTCCATTAGGTGGTGGTTTGGTTCCTACTAGATGCTCCCAAAGGCTTCTACATTTACATCCCAGAGGTTTGGGGTTTGTATAGATCTGGAGTCGTTTCTGTTCTATACAATCTGATTGCCAGCTGTTTCTTACAGCCCACATCTGCTCACAACAGCTCTAATCAGCAATGCTGCTGATTTGAGCTGTTGACCCTTTAAATGCCACCGTCAGAATTGTACTGTTTTGGTCACCTCATCAATGCAATAAAAAGCGATCAAAAAGTCATATGTACTCCAAAATGAGTACAATAGGAACTACAGGACATACCACTAAAAAAACAAGCCCTCGCAAAACTATGTTGATGTAAAAATAAAAAGGTTGTGGCTGTTAGAAGATGGCGGCAGAAAATAATTTAAAAAAAATCTTTGAAAAAAAGTAAAAGTAGTAAAGAAAAAAAAATATATATATACATTTTGTAATGTAGTAATCGTACAGTTCCATAGTATAAAGCTATTGTGTCATTTTTGCTTCAGGGTCTACGCCATAGAAGCAAGAACCCCCTCCCCCCACTCCCCCAAAGTTGGCTGAATTTCCATTTTTTTCTATTTCACTCAACTTAGAATTTTTTAAACATTTTTCAGTACATTATATGGTACATTAAATAGTACAATTACAAAATACAAATCGTCCCCAGACTGTTACATGGATGAATAAATAACTGAATTATGATTTTTTTGAAAGTAGGGAGGAAAAAACGAAAATTGGGAAAAAAAGGGCTGCGTCCTTAAGGGGGTAAAGTATGTCTAGGTTATGATAGTTGACTCCATCGAATACTCATCATGCAACTCTTGGACTAAATTCCCATACACATGGCAGAATTATGTGTGCAGAGACTGCTCCAAGGCAGACAGTGTTCCTGTGGCGGTGTACTCTGACCCCTTAGGCGACAGTATTATGGAGATAGTCTTTCCTAGAAGCATCATGATACAGAATATGATTTAATTGTTATTGCTAAACAAGATAACCTTGTACATATGATAGTTTTAAAAAGAACCCTGTTACTGGGTTCATGCTGCTCCAACCATAGTCAGCATGAACCCTGGACAGGTATGCAATTGCCCTTGTATGTGTTAATTAGAGACACTGCAACTTTTCACAATTTTAAGTTTGAACGGGGCTCTAAGTCAAAGGGGTGGACTGCACAGACCTCTCCCCACCCGCTGATTGACAGCTCTCTCCCTATACACAAATGGGAGTGCAACGCTGCTATTTCACTTCACTAGGATGTCAGTAACAGGAAGTGGAATAGCATTGTGGAGCTCCCATTGATTTCAATGGGAGAGAATCCGGTATCCCTACTTCCTCTCCTGTCCGCCGAAGACTTATGGCCTATCTAGTGGATAAACAAAAAAAAAACATAAATTAGGGACAACGCTCCACCAATCTTAGCGCAACAGTAGCAAGGATGAAGATAAAGAAGGACTTACTCAGCCCTAGTGGGATAACCTCCTGGTTACCCACCAACATCTCCAAGTCCTAGTAGGCATATATCAAAAACAAGGCAGGATCCATCCGTCGTTCCCTTTAATCCTGAGACAACAGGTGAGCTGCCTAGCAAATTTGTTCTAGTGGATAAGTCATGAGTTAAAAAGAGCCCAGACAACCCCTTTAACAGCAGGCTTGCTTTCAAAACTACTTAGGTCTCTTCATCACGCCGTATAACAACAATAGCAATAGCATTTTTTTTCTACTGGTTAACATAGTACCAAATGTTTCTCTTTTTACAGAATCAGATGAAGCATGACATGATTCATATGGGATCTAAGAGAAACAAATATTTCTATGCCTCTATATGAAGTCATCTGGAAGTACAGTGTATAGATTTCACTACACATTATGGCTCCATGTACAGTAACTTGGAACAAAGCCATACTATGACCATGTGCACGAGGCCTAAGGATGTCTCGAAAGGGAATTGCTGGCTAGTTTCCCCAGCATTTAACTCAATTTGTCAATCAAGTGCTAGTCTCCTAAAGCAAATACTGTAATTGTATTGTGATTTATTCTTGTTTGTTGTGTGAATGTAATTCTACATATTTCCTGTGGGGGAGCTGCAGAAAAAAACAGCATGCAATTTTGCTGTCACTATGATGTTTTTAGAGGTAGTTACTGTAATTACCTGACACTTTTACTATATTAGTTGATAAAGTAGTCATATTTCTATGAGGTTGGTAAGTTAGGACGAAATGAATAAACTAAAATAAAACCGTCACAGTAAAGTCGAATATATTAATGCAATACATATTAATATGCTGTTACCGAGAAACAATACCATAAAAGTACATTAGTTGGGCTATCTACTAAATTTAATAATTTTTTGTTTAATTTCAGCAAATCTGGCAAGCTGAAGGCTTGGAGTCTGTGGTTTTAAAATGAAGAAACTGTAAATTTTATAAGTCTTTCCTCTGTGGTCAGGCTTGCTGAGTGCTGTGTCTGAAGTCAGGTGGCTTATGTGTCAGTGGTAGACCTAAAAACTTTCTTCCGAGCCTGGCTGTACATTAAGACCTCGATCACCAACTTTAAATGTACAGTAGAAGTTATTTCCACTTGGCTGAGTAGGTTCTGGATGCTGGCCAGTTAAGTAGGCTGTAGCCCTGGAGGTCCTTCCAACATGAAGGGTTTACATTACTGGATCGACGGCCAGACTTTTAATGTGGAGTTGTTAGGAAATAGCTCCATTTATTATTTAGGAAAATTTTAAATTACCGTTGGATTTGTTCCACCTCAGTTTTAGGAAGTTACTATATGTGTTACAGTAGAGACTGCTACAGTTTTCACTACTCCACATGTAGATGATAGGGATTGCATGATTGGTGGGATCTCTGCACACCTGCAAAAAACATATTTTATATGTTTCGTTACAAAGAATGACTACATTTCATGTCTAGCAATCTGAATTATGATTGGTGTGAAATCATTAAAGGGGTTGTCTCGCGGCAAACATCAAAATTTTACATTACCCCATTCCCCCTGTCACCCCCTGGCATAAAATAGCAATTTAAAGCGGTTTTTAAACCGCTTGCTACTCACCGATCCAAGGAAATATGGAGTTATAAAAATCTTCTCCCTAAGATGGCCGCCGGTCCTTTCCCAGGGATGCACTGCGGTTTTCTCCCATGGTGCACCGTGGGCTCTGTGCGTTCCATTGCCGATTCCAGCCTCCTGATTGGCTGGAATTGGCACACGTGACGGGGCAGAGCTACGATGACGACGCGGTGACCAGCTCTCCGGCACGAGCGGCCCCATTCACCAGCCAGAAGCACGGACTGCGCAAGCGCGTCTAAAGAATTAGACGGATCCATGGTGACGGGGACGCTAGCAACGGAGCAGGTAAGTGAATAACTTCTGTATGGCTCATATTTAATGCACGATGTATATTACAAAGTGCATTAATATGGCCATACAGAAGTGTATAACCCCACTTGCTGTCGCGAGACAACCCCTTTAAAGGGGTTTTCTGGGAATTTATTACTAATGACTTATGTATCTTTAGGATACATAAGTGGCGGGATCCCGGCACTCGGGATGCCCAACGATCAGCTGATCTTCTGGCCTGCTGTCAGTGCAGTTGAGCTGAATGTCTACTTTGGGGTTGTAGCTGGAAGTATAATACAAGGCATCACTCTCATTGATTTCAGTGGGAGTGATGCCTTCTATTACACTTTCAGCTGCGACCCCAATGCTGACATCCAGCTCAACTGCACTGACAGCAGGCTGGAGGATCAGCTGATTGGTGGGAATTCCGAGTGGTGGGCCCCACCATTCAACATCGGATGGTCTATCCTGAGGAAAAAAGTAAATTGCCAGAAAATTCCTTTAAGGGTTCACCCCTGAGCTTATTTTACTGAAGTCCATTTGTGATATCACACCAGCATACCAGACAGAAAGAGAGTTGTGATGTCATAGCATAGTACCTTCCCCAAAATCCACTTATGATGTCACAACAGCTTTGTAAAATGATACACATTTGTGATGTCACAACATATGTTGTCTTGTCACAGGGGTTTACCTCACTTTAACCTACTTGTGATGTCATAGCAGCTTATATGACAGAAAGACATGTGTGATGTCACAACAGCTTACTTGTCTGAAGCCCACCTGTAATGTGATAGTACAGAACTATCAAGTGTCCACAGTATTCATGGCCCACTATAAAAATGGCATGGACACACCACGACATCTACACTATTTGTGTAACACAGCTGTTGCTACTCACATAGAATGGCCGATGCACTATGCCAAGGCGTCCTTAAGTGGTTAAAGTATGTTTAGGTGATAATAGTTGACTCCTTCGAATACTCATCATGAAACTCTTGGACTAAATTCCCATCCGCATGGCAGAATTATATGCGCAGGGACTGTTCCAAGGCAGACAGAGTTCCTGCTGCTCTGTACCCATATAGCATGCCAATGCAATACTGTTGGCGATTACTAGTGTATAATGTATCTTACCTGATGGAAACACACTTGTGAAGTCACAGCTGTTACACTACCTGATGGAAATACACTTGTGATGTCACAGTAGCTTATCTGATGGATGGACATTTGTGATGTCATATCAACTTTCTTGACAAACGTTTTTTGGATGTCACGGCTACCTATAGACTGAAACTTATGTTATAACTCTAGCTTATTTAATGGTAGACACCAACAGCAGAGGGACCCTGTACATGAATAGTATATGGTCTTCTTCCTTTCCAACATCTAATTTGGTGGTGCATACAGTATGCTGATGACTAGTAGACATAGAGCATCTCCTTCATGGCTCTGCAGAAACTAAACTCTTATTTGTGATCTAATAGAGAGAAGTAATCACTATTATTTTTGGCCCCTCTTTCCTTCAGGGTCCATATGGAGCTCCAAAGGTTTTAAAAATGGTGCATCCACCCTTGGGCTCAGTACCTTCAAACTAGGTTGTTTCACAAGCTGAAGCTGGTACCGTACTTGTGCCATAAAATATACTAACCATTATCTCTTCCTTCATTACTGTCATATTATGAAGTATGCAGCTTGGGACCTCCAAGTGACCAGTTTCTTCATTGTCAAAGGGTGGAATGATTCGCCCATAATCCCCCCTCTTATGTATACCACTGGGTGATTAACCTGTACCACAAAGACAAAGCAAAACTACAAAGATTTCATAGACTTTAGTTTACTAATTAATTATATAGTAATGTAATGAGGGCTATTGCTTTACCTCATAATAACACATAAATTATATTACACAATGCAAATACAAATGGGATGAGAGCTCTCTGCACCGCCTAATGGTCAGGTCTGGCATTGCACTTTTGCAAAAATGTTGAATAATATGGGAGATCTAGTAGATATTTATAAAAAGATAATAGTATGCAAAGCATGAAATATCTGTCATCACTCCAACCTTAGTATAATTTTATTGCAATAATTTTAACTACAGGGCGTTGTGGGCCTGTGATATTTTAATATGTCATTAAGAAAGCATCTATCAGCATAATTTCCCTAGATCACTGATTATTTTATCTTTCCCAGTGGAGCCTGTAAAGTCATTAACATACACTAAACTTTAGGGTGTGCCTTCTTAACAAAATTCCTGACTGACATTTGTCTTAAAGTGGCCCAAAAGAAAACAAAAGTTATTTTGAGATAGTTCAAATAGTTAACTACAAGCCATTAAATCCAATTTTATTGACCTTGACATAAACACTGGGTTAAAAATGATGATTTTTCCTGTAGCGTTGCTTACAAAGGCCTTTTATTATTCATCTGGAACATTGTTCACATTTTTGCATTCCCACTTGTGTTAATTAAAAAGTTATATTCTATTTTCTCAATCATAAAAGAAGCAAGCGCTCTATTTTGGCCAGTGTCGAAGCCTTAAGGCTGTCTCGATAGCCACCAATGGGATTTGTATTACTTCCGAAGGAATGAAACTAAACAAAATATCTGTCCAAGGGCTGAAATCAAAATTTATGGCAACAATACAAATAGGGGAATGTAAAAGATAATTCACGTTCGGAGTCCCACGAGTCATGGCTCTACGGGATGAGATGTTAACGTATAGACCATTGGGTTATCATGGGAGATTGTATATATTTCAAAAAAATCCCATATTAATTTGTAGTATTTATACATTTTTCATATTTTTTTTCTTTGAAGCTTTAGTTTCACGTAGAATTATTTATGGGCTCAGTCGAGGATTAATAGTAGAACGATTTATAAGTCTGTTGAGATCTATTTTACTATGAGAATCAAAAGTAAATAATTTTCTGTAGCAGAAACCTGGTCCATAAAAGGTGGTTCTCGAATCCTGGATGACATACTAAAGAAGCAATAAAATCTAATGGGATTATTGATATAAAACAGGCAAATTATAGCAAAAATAAACTTAGAAAGAACATAATGCATCATCATTTATAGTAGGTCTCCAACCACTTCTCTTGGGCTCCTGTATGCCTAGAATTCTGCTGTGAACTATTATCTGATGACCACATGACCGTAGGATAGTTCTGGGCAAAGCTGGATCACAAATGGAGCAAATGCCCCATGGAGATTTGTAAAAGCAGGACTGGGGTGTTCAAGCTCCCTCTCGTCCTGGGAATAAGCCACTGGGAGTCGTTGGGATGAGCCCTTACATGGGTCATTGGTACAGGAGCAAGGGTTCTCTGCTCTGTGAAGAACCAGGTCCTGTAGGCTTGTGGAGGAGAGACACAGAACCCAATGACTTTCTTGTCATATTTGTTTTGGGCCAAGACAGGATATTGGACAAACAGTCCAATGACAGTCCAAATAAAAAAAAAAATGAGAGCATGCGTTTATTTTGGTGTGATTTTAATACAAAAATCGCCCTTTGCAATCCAATTTTTGATTCAGGGTTTCCTAGGAGGTTTTCTCTTTCCGCCATTATACAATGGCCCCACCTGCTGGCTAGAGCCAGTACTGCGGTATTGGACATGCTGGAGTGGCCCCTAACAACAGAGGGGCCAGTAATATACAGTAAGAATACCCTGACGGACGTCTTCCGACATTGGAAACTGTACAGCCTTCAATCAGAATGTCTTTAGACGTCAGACAGTGGATTTGAAAGGGTTAAGGTTTATGGGTACATAAAAAAATGGATTGTACTTGCATGGTGTGAGTGTAATCTGTTTTAAATGCATATAAACCTGGCGGCCATAATTTAAAAAAGAATTAGAAATCAATTTTTTTATTTGTACCTGGAAAAAATACACAAAACAGGAAATTGGCAAAATTTCACGAAAATTGCACAAAATGACAAGCAAAATCAGATTGATTTGTACAGACAGAATTCGCAAATCTCTGTATTAATATGTCCTTAAACTGCACAAAATAACAGATTCTTTAACCGTTCGGTAGTGCATGCTCCAGTGTGCAAAAAAACACTTTCTTTGGCTAGCACTGAGGTAGGGTCAAAAGTGTAGCCGGGTCCCCAAGATACGGAATGTGCCAGCAGCTGTATTGAGCCTGGATACAGTACTTCTCCAGTTAGGGGCGTATTTACACGGGTGAGTGCGACATTGTTCTGAGGAAGTCAGACCAAAATGGCACCTGTAAATCCGCAATTTTTTGTCTGCGATTGTGATGCGTTGTGCAAAAATTTCCCTTCGCATCACTGCACATGCGATTTTGACACTCATGAAAAATCGCATGGTGTTTCAATAGTAAATACAGAAAAACATATCGCACATGCGTGAAAATTGATTTTTTTGCAGCTCCCACAGGAAATAGCAGCCAATTTCTGAACAGAATTGTGCCAGAATAGCACATGCTGCGATTTTTCGTTCTTGCACTATTAATGCGAACGAAAAATCGCTCATGCACATTAACTTACTGAAAACAATAGATTCTTTTCACGCGCAATTTCTCTGAAGTACTCAGAAGTCGCTCGTTAAACTCTGCCATGAAAATTCGCCTTCGCTTGTATGTGTGCAAAATATGCCTGCGCATTGCGCAGAGAATCAAATCCATTGTTTTAAATGGGTTGATTCTCCCTTTCGCTTAAAAAAAAGAGCGGCATGCGCTACCTTTGTGTGCATTTGCTTATCTAAATCTATGGGGGTTTGCAAATGTGCCATCATTTCCTGCAAAGTTGCGCAATGAACTGTGCAATTTCGCGTGGAAACCGATAACACCGGGACTAATTAGGCTGCACAGCCCCAATGTCAACAGACCCAGCAGCGCAGAAAGTACAGTAAACAGTGCTGATACGGCATTTTGTGTTTTGGATGAGCCCGACTTGCTAAAAGGGCAACTTAACAATAGGTGGATCACATCTTTTCCCCTTGATGGGACACCAATTGATCAATTGTAATCTGTCGGGAAACCTGGCACTAAGTGTTCAATTTCCATGCAGTGCCTCCTGAGGAGAGATGAAGCATTGCAAATTGTCTATTCAAATCAATATGTTGTCTGTATTACACAGGACAGGACAAGTCCTCCAGAACAAGAGACACTCTTCGTAACCGCTCTGGCGAAGAGATGAAGATCCTGAACAGTGGAGCCTCCTCTATTAACTCAAAATTCCCTAATAGGATGTATGAAAAAGCACTTTTTAAACTACCCAGTTTCCCCCCAAATAAGACCAGCCCCGAAAATAAGCCATAGCCTACTTTTTGGGGAGACTTGAAATATAAACCCAATGCAGAAAATAAGCCCTAGTTACACTACATTAAAAAAAGAATATATTACCTAGCAGGCTCGGTCCAGGTCCCTACACCTACTCTCTAGAGGTTCAGCACAGTTCACTCAGTCCTCAGCCATTTGTAGAACAAAAGTTCATAAATCCCACCTCCAGGAAGCGATGGCTGTGATCGGTTCTTCAACCACTGCATTGATTGGCTGAGCAGTGGTCGAAGAACCAATCACACCCTTCACTTCCTAGAGGTGGGATTTATGAATCCCGTAACCAGGAAGTGATGTTGTATGAGCTGCCAAGGACTGTGGAAAGCGCGTTGGAGCTGTGGAGAGCAGCGGGAGGGACCTGGACCAAGCTTGCTAGGTAAGTATAAAAAGACCTCCGCCATAAACAGATATATGCAAAAAGTTGCTCAATAAAACTTTTGACAACTTGTAGGAAAAAGAAACTTCAGGACTGGTGTTTTTTTATTGGTGTTTTTATATAAAGGTGTTTTATATAGCTATAACTGCTTTAAAAAGTTAACTTGAAGCACTACTACTGCCTCTATCTGCTTTTTATGGGGGGCTCTGTTTGCTGACTGATCCTACATTGATGTTGTAAGGACCAATGTAAAATCCTAGAAACCCTTTGAAAACTGGCAAAGTACTGTACAATGTTACATATGCTGGTTCTCAATCCCATATACCTCTTTTTGGAAAAATAGCAGTTTATATTGACAGCAAGGACAAAGGAGTATTATCAGTAAAGAAATGTCATTTTCTTTCAAGGTCCTTTATCAAGGAAAGAATGGGGGATTTTCTTGGGAGTATACATTACCCTTTTCTACAATTGAAGAGACACCTGTGAAGAAAACATCTTTTACATGGGTCCCTATGTATACAGAATGCACTGTGACATGTGGAGGTGGTAAGCAAAAAGTTTTATTAATACATATTATTTAATATTTTTGGCTACCTAAGGGTTCAGTGACACGATGTATAGGTCCGTGAAATCGAAACGCAAAACGCATGTATAAAATATGCGTGACCAAAACGTCAGACGCATTTTTTATTCTCACTGCTTGTGCGGTCAGACAATCCTAAAATTCGCACATATAGTGCGGCCCAATTGAAAGCAATGGGACAAGATAGCTATACCCTGCTTGAGCTGTGACAGTTGCAGCAGGGGATTCCTTGGATGTGAAACCCCTGAATGCTGTCACATCCTTCACTTTGTTGTCAGTGGGGCCGGCGGCAGCAGCGCCGGCCCCATTGAAAACATAGGGAGAAGATTGCGCTCCTCTGCCACAGCTGTGACAGGTCTGGCAGGGGATTCCTTCATCCCCGCGGGGAGTCCCCTTTTCACTGAACACCGTGACAGCACTGTCACAGTATTTATTGAGGAGGGGACTCCCTGCGGGAAGAAAGGAATTCCCTCCCATAGCTGTAACAGTTGTGGCAGAGGAGCGCAATGCTATCCAATTGCTTTTAATGGGGCCGGCGCTGCTGCCGCCCCATTGAAAGCAATGGGATGATGGCAACCCCCGCAGCGATGATCACATGAAGTAACTCCTCAGTAATCGCTATCACTCTGTAGAGCTGGTATCTATTATATAGTGATTGCAATATTTAGAGGTATTCCAGGGCTGAATCACTGTATCTTTGCCAGCCGTGTTGGAAATGTTATGTAATAGAACATATTTCTATTTTTTTTTCACATTTGTGGGGTCTAATTCCAAGTTTTGCTATGGGACCCCATGAGTTCTATGTAATGTAATCCCCTGCCTAAGGTTAATTGTGTGTGCACCTAGTTATTTTGTCATTGATGCTAGTGTAATTTTTACTCTGTGAGAAGAATAATGAGGATTTGAAAATGTGACTTTTTTTTTTTCATCCATTGGGAACTCTTTTTTCTAAAAAAAAAGATCCATCATATACACAAAGGTAGACAGTTATAGGGGTTATACAGGATTACAAAATCATGGCGGCATTCTCCCAGAAATAACGCCTCCCTTGTCCATGGGTCGTGTCTGGTATTGCAGCTCAGCTGAATTGAATTGGATGGAGATGAGTGCAATGCCACATACAACCTGAGTGCTGCTGTTACTGGAATAACACAACAATCAGCCATGTACGGTATGGCTAACAACCCCTTTAATAGTTACCACTTTATTAACTATCAATATTCACTAAATAGATAGAAAAACAGACAGAGTCTTTTGGTATTAATTGTAATTTCTTTATTTTGAAGGCCAAATGAATGTGAAATTTGTGTGTTTGCAAGATCTTCGGATTCAAGTGAATTCCAGCATGTGTGGCTTGTTGAGCAAACCTCTCCTGGAGCCAAAATTCTGCAATACCCAACCATGTCCAGCCTAGTAAGTAACCTGCAATGATTCAATGATAGATTCCTGGTTCATTATTGTGAATATCTGATAGTCAGATAATTTGATATATAGTTTGTGACAATCTGAAGTTGAGTATGAACCCATCACATCGCCACCTTATCTGATGGCAGAACCTGATCTATCTATCTATCTATCTATCTATCTGATATTTTTATATTTCTAAGACTATATTATTGTTTCCTATAGTTGGTCAACTGGTCAGTGGAGTTCATGTAGTGTCTCTTGTGGTGGTGGCCAACAAACCAGGACTATACAATGTCTCCAGAGAAAGACTATGCAGGGTGAGGAATTGGTTGGACACTCCAACTGCCCAGTGAGTACACCCATCCAAGTCCAAAAGTGCAACACACAAGACTGTCCGGCAGAATGGAGCTCTGGACCATGGTCTCAGGTATAATGAGAAAGAGATATTGCAGAAAATCAAGTAGAGTTTGATTTTTTGTTACTAGCCTTGTTGTCTTTTGACAGGTTCCGTAATATTTTTTGTAGGTTGATATATAAAACAGATAAAAAGATCTGCCTTTAAGCATCTGCTCCAGAGACCTGTAGACAGTCCTAGTCTTCTCTGCACGTGTTCTTGTTACACTTAAAGAGTCTTTGTGGGCCAAAGAATGGACCACCCAGAAATATTCTAATTGAATTGTGTTTACCATAGGGAAATGAAGCTTAATGGTCTGTCCTTTTACACAGGTCAGATTTTTGGGCCTATGTAATACGTACTCATCGACATGCATGTTGATTGCCGCTTGTTTCATTTCTTTTTAACACAGGCCAAAAAACGGCTTATGGGGATGAGTGATCACTGATATAATAGTTCGTCCCCATTGGCCAGCTGTACATTTCCCTGTTCACATGGTGAGACGCCCCATTAATCAGCAAGCAATTTTATGCTCACAGAAACAAGCATTTTCTCATTTATTGACTTATTGGTCCCTTCACCCGGCCCAATTGTAGGTGAATGAGTGTTCTGAGTTACGCTTCGGCCCAGTAATCAGCTTGTGTAAACTGACCTTTTCCTGGTACACACTGAAACCCACTGTGGTTGACTAGAGCTACAATGGTGCCTGACTCTGTTTTGGGATCTAATTAATAATGGAAGGATTAACTAGGAACCCATTCCCTCAGCATTAAAATATTTTGATTAGTTTAACATCTCCCCCCAATCCACAACATAGGAGATAAGTGTCTGCTCTGTTGGGGTCTGACGATTAGGACCCACTCCAATCACAAGAGTGAAAGTCACTTATTCCTTCATTTGAATGGAGCTGTAGTCACTTATGATCGCTGTTGGTCTAATCAAATCTATAGGACTGCCGGTGATTACTGAGCACCCTACATAAAATCCCCGGCAGTCCCATAGAGTTCAATGGGAGCGTTAGCGTTCATGCATGATGTGGGTCCTCGTGGTTCAATCCTCACCAGTCAGACACATATTGTAACGTCTGAGCTGGATGTTAAACACCTTATCTGGATCGGACTTCATAGATGTCCAATAAGGATGGAATTTGTAAATGTAGAAAGCAAAACTATTTATGATGAAACTAAAACGTGGGGAAAGGGGATTCTCACCCACTTATACTAATATAAGGATACCCTACCTAAAAGCGGGGCTATTGCCCTGACAAGGGTGGCCCACATCCGGAACCAGGGGGCAACTAGACTGTCCCTAGGTGATGACAATGTAAGAAAAAAGGTGGAGCAACCCCAATGGAAAAGAAACGGTATGAGAGTGGAAGCAAGGAGCTTAGTTGCTGTGGTGAAGTAGAAGAGTATTTTTGTTCATGGAAGGTGCAGTCCACCCTAGATAATGTTATACCCAATGGGAAAACAACCCCCCAACCAACCAATGAAACCCCACACCAGACGTTGATGCTATTTTATTAGTGCCCAGCGACAAGTAACAAGACGTATACACCATTACCCCTATCACTTAGGCAAGGGCTGACATCGTGACATCACCCAGGACCTACTCCCTGGTTGCGTCTGGTGTGCCGCAACACTTATCTTCTATTTTATGGATAGGGAATGAGTGTTAAACTTAGCACCACCCATTTAGGGCCAGGGTTGTCTAAAGCAGGTGACACTTATCAAGGGGTATCATCAATGCAACATGCAAACAATCTGTTGGTATGTAAAGTCAAGTCAAGTCAAGTAAGATAGTATATAGTAAATAGTTCGTGATATACTTGTAGAATGACTAGAATGCATATTATGAACAAGTACAATTGAAGTACAGCCTCCCTGAAAGTTTGCCGTATACTTGATTAATAACACAGGGGATACTCCCCGGCCCAATAAAAGGACCAAAGAAAAAAAATTCCTAGATAGTAAATTTAGCTGAATTAATATTGTTCTCATGGGCCACACAAATGTCTGTCTCCAAAGCCTTGTAATAAGCCAGGTCTTATAGCTGTCACTAGTTAAGTAGAGTTGCATCAGCCAAGCTGTCTGGTTTGATGACTGAGACGCTCAATGTATAGATTTATATAGGGAAATCTTAAGGTTTCAAGAATTCAAACTTGGCTTCATACTGACCCCGAAGACCTAAGGTGTTCACCTCTGGTATATATCGTTGTAAGTAAGCCCTGATAATATCATATTAATGTAATTTATGTCCATGAGCTATGCATCTTAACGTCTGACAGCTGGCATTCCTCATCAATTCCAGTGCTCCCGATCTTGTGGAAAGGGAATTAAGAAACGAGAAGTTTATTGCAGAAGTGTCAACTTGGAGAAGTATAAAATACTTCCAGAAAACTTGTGTGCAGCCAACTCAAAGCCAGAGTCCACCGAGAGCTGTATGTTAGCACGCTGCCAGAAGAATGACAAATTACAATGGGTGATATCTGCATGGACTGAGGTAACCTACATAAAATCTATGTCAATATACTAAAAAATTCTGTTTCACTTATATTAGTTCATGGTTGGTGTTGGAACACTTGTCACCGTTTCTTCAATGGTAGCATGTAAATTCTAAGAGGGAGACGATGAGGGTATGAGAGTGGCAAAGTATTCAAGTCTGCTCATTTCCTCTATTTAATGTGAAGTTTATACAAAAACTGGAAAAAATGTTTTTTCTTGACGTAAGGTTGATGATCCCACACCCTGCTTCCACCAAATGAGGTCACCATAGATATGCAGTGCATAGTTGGGTTAGGAACAAACATGTTCAAAAATATGCTCCCTCTTTTGGATACTGCAATATAGAACATGAGGTAGGAGCTGTTTATTTTTGCAATGCACTGAGTAGATCGTAAAACAGATTAGTGACAGTTCTAAGGGTGTCAGGATGAAGAGGGGGTAGACCAATGGGACTTCCAAAAACTCAACAAATCTGTAAGAAGTTAAGATGCAAGTGGAATTTTTAATTTTTTTTTCTTGTAGAATTAAGCTTTAAAGGGAAAATCCAATAAAAACGTCCTTCTGGTATATTATACATTGATTGGCCACTTTATCTTAGACCTCGGCTCTTTCAAGATTTGAGATTCCCTGTATGGAAATTAGACCTTTGACCTCGGAGAGCAGCAGAGTATCAAGTGATGAGTTTTCCGTAGATCAGTTTTAGAGTGACTCCACTTCAGATGGAGCCATCTAAGAACTGTCCAACGAGGTCTGGTCATCGGTGCTAGACTAGCCGAGATCAGGACTTAATGCACTGCACACAGGACTAACAGACTGACAAAAGGGGTCAGAGGAGGATGTCAGGAATCATTCTGATAAGCAGACGATACACAGTCAAGCAAATTGCTGCCGAATACAACACTGATGCTCCAAGTTCAGGATGAGGTGCTGAAGTAATGGAGTAGGGAATGTATTCTTGGCATTCCATGAGTCCGGCATTCTAGCATAACAATTTCAACACCTAGTGAAATCTATGCCATGATGAATTGTAGTAAGGGTTTAAACCTATTGATGGCTTTACATAGTTAAAATGATATATATGTTTTAAGGACCTTCAGAGAGGTCACATGACTTTGTTCACTCTGATTTTATTGTTCTGGACTGACAGGACCTTTGGCTCTGCTCCCAGATGATATCATTGCTGGGAAGCAGAGCTGAGAGAGTGATGAGACTTAGGGCATATTCATCATTGCACTCCGAGCATGCTCAGAACATGGAAAACATAGAAGCCAGAACTGCTCTCAGCTCTATCCCACCAACTCTGTCTGGCTGTATTCTGCCTCTATTCAGTCACGGTTTTTATATTTTCCATGCTCCGAGTATGCTCGGACTGTAATGATAATAATGCCCTAAGCCCCCTCTTATGACTTTATTGCTATAGGAAAAGGGCATACGTGCCCGAATGTTATTGCCGCAGCAATTTTGGAATAAACTGTAATGCAGCAGATAAAGGGAGAGCAGAGAGTCTTATGTAGGCAGCCCATTTATCGAAGTGGTGGAGGCCGCCGCCATTACAGCATGGAGGACGCAAAACCTGCAAGTGAAACCTGCAAATGAAATGACGTGTGGGATCCAGGCAGAAGGGTACATGCTATACGCCCGAAGACTACCGCAACATCGAACATTGCCAGGCGCTGCTGAGTCGAGGATTACACTGAGTACTACTGAGGCTGATGCTGTGAGCTGGTTTTTGTGGAAGAAATAGCGCAGCAGAACGTGCTATTTGTTCCGTAACCCCCCCCCCCCCCAAAAAAAAGCAGAAACTGAATGGAACAGAAGCAAATTGAAAGATTTCTGTTTTTTTGAAAACCCATTGAAATTGATGGAAAAAAAAATGAAACCTTTATTTCCGTCTTTCTGTTCCAAAAATGGACCAGATAGAAAGAATTACAATGGAAATCCGTAATGCAAGTTACGCCCCTTTAATTAATTGATTGGTTGATGACTAAAATGTAGTATCCTTCGTGGTGCTAATATAGTTATTTACTTGTGCACAGTGTTCAGCATCATGTGGCCCCGGAGTAAGAAAGCGGGAACTGAAGTGCGGAGAACAAGACAGTCATGGAAAACTTGTCACTGTCCCTCAGAGAAGATGCCGTAGTGTCAGAAAAGTGAATGTGCCCTTAGAGCAGCCGTGCAATAGCAAGCCGTGCCCCGGGCAGGTGCCGTACACTGCCTTTTATGGATGGCATACATCTTCATGGCAACCGGTAAATCCTTTATCCTTATGCTACAAAAATGATTTAACTGCTGAAAATGTTCTAAATATCAAATACAATAACCTGAAAATCTTCCTACGATGACTTTTAATACGTGTCCATTCTCATCAGTGCACAGTTACGTGTGGTGGCGGTGTGCAGTTACGAAATGTCCAGTGTCTTCATCAAGGTAGACCTGCAGCCGGATGTTTGCCTCATCAAAAGCCACCAACTTCCCAAGCTTGCAACATGCACTTCTGCCCTTCTTCAGGACCCCAAGGTATGAAACGTAAACCTGAAGGAAAAAATGTTTTAAAAAAGTGAAAATCCTCCATTGATAACAATAAGACCAAAACTGAATAATACCGCCATACACAATTATTAAATACTGTCGCCATATAGTGGCCAAGTTATTCTTTAAAATGAGAGACTCAATCAGGGGCGTAGCTAAAGGCTCATGGGCCCGGGTGCAAAAGTTTATCTTGGGGCCTCCCAACCTCTCTGAGCCCCTTAACAATACTTCAGTAGCCACATTTCCTGGTTAAAACAGGTGCCTTTCTACAAATACCAGCACATTTTGCAAAATGCTCCCATACACTTTGTCTGTTGTAAAGTGCAACCATACATGATGATGATTTATCCGTTCAGTTGTTGCCGACTTGTGCATAGGCATACGCCATGCTTCCCTGTCTTTGGCGGCTTCCTTCAGATTTTCCTCATTCATGTTCGTGTCAACCTTGATTGTGTCTAGTCAGCATGTTCTTTGGCGTCTTCTTCTTCTGGACCCACTGATTGCGCTGAGCATTAATGTTGTTTATAGAGAATTGGCTCATATGACATGACCAAAGTATGAAAGCCGTTGTTTGGCGATTTTGCTTTCTAGTGATACTTTTGGTCTTACACGGTCTAGGATCACCTTATTTGTGACCATCTCTGTCCATAGTATGTGCTGCATACGCCACCAGCCCCACAACTCAAAGGCCTTAATTCTTCTTCTGTCTACTTCCTTGAGTCTCAATACATAGCCTCCATATATAGTGTCTACCATAAAGCGCCCCCATATATGTTATCTATCAAAATACCAGCTACAGGCACTGGACTTAAAGGGGTTGTCTGAGTTAAGTCTTTCTATATAGTTTTGGGCATGGAGGTTTTTGCCCCTCATCAGTGTGCAGTAGGATCTTGGCTTGACTAGTGAGAGTCCTGTGACGTGAATCGGGAGGGGTATTGTCTCTCTGTGAGAAGAGCAACAAGAAGGTGAGTGAGGAGACTTATAAGGCCATCCATACTCCTTTGGGTAATATGCAAATAAGGAAGATGGAGCAATACCTCTGCAGCGCCACCTATTGGATGGCAGCATTCCTTCAAATCAATGATTGACCCTTTATACAAGTCTGTAGCGAAGTGATTGGGAATTGAAAACCAAGCCAGAATCCATACACAGACAGCTGTTTGGGGGGTGTAGCAGGATCCTGGCTATGACGCTTTTTATTTTTTCCTATAGGTCTACAATCTTATCATGGAGTAATTAAGCTCAAATTAGTATACATAATTATAAAATATGCCCGACAAGTGAACCATGACTTAGATAATTACAACTTCTTGGCCAAACTTCTGTTAAATATGAGTGACAGATTTTCTAAGTAGCAACAAAAGCTAGGGGAATTCTAAATACATTATTACTAATGAATTGGTATTTTTAAAGGCACAGGCATTAACTTGTAGGCTTATACAGAACTGTCAAAATGCAAACATGGCAGATCCATGAGCACTTCTGACCATTTGTTGTAGTGATCAATGGGGTTCCAGCACCCAAAGCCCCACTGCACCAATCAAAAGTTCTGACATGTTACTACAATATGTCAAAACTTTTGAAAAAGGTTTAATTACCCTTAAAAATTATGTCGTTAAAATACCATGTAACAATGTATTTTCTCGCTTTACAGAGGATCCATCATGCGTGGACTACTTCACTTGGTGCTCCCTTGTTCCTCAGCATGGAGTATGCAACCATAAGTTTTATGGGAAACAATGTTGTAAGTCATGCACGAGAAAGAAACACTACAGTGACACCGGATGACCTCCCACTATTGGCCATTACTTGTCTTCACAGCAGAAAATTTCCTCCAAAGCAGAAATTTATGCAATCAAAAATTAATAATCCTTTGATCCTAAGGCTGGAAAGTCACAGACAGGTTCTAAACAATCAGATATATCTCTGATTAAATGTTCCTAGGTGCATTTAGGCTGCAAACAAAACACTTGAACTTATACTGGAAGGACATTCGATTCTGAGGAACCTGCACTGTGGTCACGGGGAAGAGTACCAACAACAAGTTGACATGGCTTTCAGCAGATACAAGGTCTAGGCTCCACCAGAGGTCTACGACAACTGCTAAAAAAGGATGTCCATGTTTATAAACCTTGCATGGACTGTCTCTGAATCTATAGATTGTTCTCTTCATGAGCCAGACATGGAATAATTCACTCAACGGTAGTGAGTGGTCCAACAACTGGACATAAATCAACTAATACAAGAAGGTGGTCGGACATCTATAAATATAGATATGGAGATCTTTAATTAAGGAATTTGTATTTCACATATTTATAGTACATCTCATTGTCCATCATGAATCTGAACTATAAGATGGTCCTGCTTTGGTGCTTGCATGTAGGTGCTATTGCTATGCGTTAGAGATGGTGCTCTTCGCCTTGCTGCTGGAGAAGTAGGGTGATTATCTTTGGAACTTTTTGCATTTATCTTAACAGAAAATGTAAAACCAGAAATCGAGAGAAGATATGAATATACCAAGGAACACTTCGGATGTCTCATGTTCTCATCCATGGTTATGTTAGTGATAACCTGCTTTGATGAGTTTCAGGACATTACTTGAGGTACATTATCTGACCATTGACTGTGTTATATTGCGTTGAGACTTGACCTCAAGGAAAATGTCCTTTCTCTAAGCTCTAACTCAAGGAAGTTTCTCCTAGAATGTTATTTTTACATTTTACATCTTGTTTTTGTCCAAGAAAGATTTGCCCATACCTTGAAGGTAGCCCTTGTATTCCCAATCTACAAGTGACAACACTGGGACCAATTTTTCAAGGTGTTTTCGTACCTGAATTTCATTGTTGTTTGAGATCTCAGACCCAGTCACGTGATCTTCTCCAATGTCATTTTCGGCATTTCCACCACGTTGCGTTCATGTATTTCTAAGTACTTCTAGTCAGGGCAATGTAAGCCATATCACTAGTGATGTAGGATTCATTGCCTGGCTGGATACTTAGAAGCTCTAGCTGCATTGTCATCCATGAGCATGGTTGGGAAGGGCTTTAAAATACTAACCTAGAGTCTCAATATTACAGTTTTGGGAGCAGTAGATGGGACTAAGGTATTGTATGTTGTACGGGAACATATTAAGGAGAGACGTAGCACTGGCATGATCCCATAGGGTGGAACAGGAAGTGATGGGGGGCCAGGTCCCAGACCATAACTGCAACTTGGATGCAACATAAGTGCGTAAAAAGTGCTTGAGGGGCTTCTTAATGCTAGCTCTACTGGGGACAATAAAAAAAGTGTAGTGGGGAAATCCCTTTAAGCTTGGCAATCTAAAGAGGTACCAATTGGCCCGAAGGTCAAGCAGTCCTTCACATCTATGGGGTGTGGTAATGAGAACAAACACTAAATGCAATGGACAGGCATTGATTTTTCTTTTGAGAAACAGTGCCACTCTTGTCCATAGGTTGTGTCTGCAATTGCAACTCAACCCGTTCACTCAAATTAAGGTCAGCTCGAATACCAGATGCGACCTGTGTACAATAGTGGTCTGTTTTTAGAACGAGTATTACACCTCTCTTTGTGTAATTTTAGACACCTTTAACATTTAGACAGGTAGATATCACCTGTAGATTCTTGATGGAGACCTTTTTCTGACCATTGAAGTTAGTCATTTATAACTTTAAAAAATCCGTCTGTTCCCCTTTAAACTCTACATTCCTTTAAGAGAAAAAATAGGCATAAAAGGAACAAAACAGTCAATTCGATTGCCAAAACCAAAAGGGCTCAGACATGGTTGTATTCTACTATAATTTTATAAGGAGTGGCAATAAAGAGTATATTTATGGCATTCCGCTAAATACCACAAGTTATCGTTGATGAATGAAGTTTAGTTTAGCTGAAGCAGTAAATGTAACATTTAATTTCGATGATTACTTGACTCAGCACTAATTTTAGATAGAGGTTACTTTTAATGAACATCTTGGAAATGAAAAAAGTGTTTTTCTTAAAAAAACAGACATTTTAGGAATTTCAAATTATCTTTTTTTTACCTTATGGACATATATACGGCGACGGAGATCTTAGAAAGCAATTTACTTCTCACGGTTATGTAAAACTAAATATAACGCAAAACATTATAATTTATTACATAGAAAAAAGTTTTATTGAAATCATAATTAGGTTTTTGTCATTTTTCTTGCTTTGGAATAATCGGCTACCTCTGTATGTATTGTACACATAGCTAGATCAAGGTTGGTGGAGGACATTCGGCAAAGAAATTGGTAGTAAATCCCTTCCAGGTTATATCATGTGTGACTAATTTAAAGGGGTTTTCTTCAGGATAGGTCATCAATAGTTGATCGGCCAGGGTCCCTGCCGATCAGCTGATGCTCTGGCCTGCTCTCAGTGCAGCTGAGCTAGACATCTGCATTGCCGAGAGAACCATAAGTTTAATAGAAAGCCTTACCCCAATTGAAATCAATGGGAGAGAAGCCTTCTATTACACTTCTTTGCTGCAGTGGGAACCGGAAGTGTAATACATGGCATTGCTCCCATTGATTTCATTGGAAGCAAACCCTTCTGTTAGACTTACAGCTTTGACCCTAATGTGGACATCCGGATCTGCTGTACTAACAGCGGGCTGGTGAATCGTCTGGTTGTCAGGGATCCCGAATGGTGGAACCCCACCAATAAACTATTGATCTCCTATCCTGAGGATAGGTCATTAATATTAAATTCCCAGAAACCCCCTTTAAAGGAAGTCTGTTGCCTCTATTCACCATTACAAAGTAACTCTAACATACAACATGTGAACAAATCTAACTACACCAGTTTTTATTTCCTCAGTAGTTCCAATGCTAGGAATCCAATTTTTAGTGTTTCCTGAATAGTGTGATATTGCTCTCAAACCATGGGTGGGGCAATTTCGCTGCCAAACTCAACCACATTCTCTCCCCATCCATCCGGGCAACCAAGCCAATCATGCTGATGATTGATATCTACATCTCCACTTAGCTGTAGGTGCCATGAGTTCCAGTGAGACTGCTTTTGGTTTCAGGACAGGTACATGATATTATGGAAGCTATGAAGAGATGAATGGCTGTCACTATGTATGAGCCAAAGCCAAAAAGGCAGTGCCAGGGCAGTCTCTTTGGAACACACAACATCTCCAGCTGAGGGAAGCCGCAGATGTCAAACATCAGTATGATGGGTGTGGTTGAACGAATGGAAGGCAAGAGAGCCTGAATGAGTTTGGCAGCGGAATTGCCGATCATATAGTTTGAGAGCAATTAGTATACCATAGGGGAAGTGCAGAAAATCAGATTTATTGGCATTGGAACCATTGAGAAAGGATAAAAAGGTGTCGTTAGATTTATCTGTTGTTTGAACCTTGTTTGTGAAGATAAGGATTACTTTACACAGGATTACTGTTGGGCATAGAAGCGCCCGCCAGTCACCCCAATGACTATTGCTCCTGTGCTTACACACAGGAACAACAGTCGTTCAATAAATGGAGGTTAAGCACTCCGGAGATCTCTTCCAGTAGCCCACTTCCATTACTGGGCAGTTGTTCGAAGATGAATAACTGTCTATTTACACTGAGCAAAAGTCGCTCGCTAGTTGCTTTGTCTTCAGTGATCTGCGACTACTGAGCCATTTCTTGTACTGTTGGGTCTTGAGTAGAGATGAGCGAGCATACTCGATATGGCAAACTACTCGAGCGAGTAATGCCTTATTCGAGTACCTGCCTGCTCGTCTCTAAAGATTCAGGTGCCGGCAGGGGGCGGGGAGCTGCGGGGGAGAGCGAGGAGGAACGGAGGGGAGATCTCTCTCTCCCTCTCTCTGCACCCCCTACCCCCTCCTCACCGCCGCAACTCACCTCTCACCCGCGCCGGCACCCGAATCTTTAGAGACGAGCGGGCAGGTACTCGTATAAGGCACTACTCGCTCGAGTAGTTTGTCTTATCGAGTATGCTCGCTCATCTCTAGTCTTGAGCTTACACAGGACAACTGTTGCTCGAAATCTCTTGGGAGCCATTTTTCAGTGGATACTTACCTATTAGAGATGGGCAAACACGCTTGTTTAAGGCTGATGCTCGATCGAGCATCAGTCTTGTCGAGTAACTGATTACTCGACCGAGCACCATGTGGGGGGGAGAAAAAGAGAGATCTCCCGCATGGTGCTCGGTCGAGTAATCAGTTACTTGACAAGACAGATGCTCGATCGAGTACCAGCCTTAAACGAGCATGCTCGCTCATCTCTATTACCTATACTTTAATATGGTAAATGGAGATGGCAGACATCCTTTAATGGAGTTTGTATGGGACTTTAGAAAATGATCATTTTGAAAGGCGGCAAACTCCAAAAATAGGCTTTCCAAAAATCTTAACCAACCGCTATCGCTCTACAATAACAGATGATAAAAACAAACGAACCAGATACAAAATAACATCAGGGGCCAGAATGAATATTAGGAAATGTCGAACACAAGAACGACTGATTATATTTATTCTACATAACATTTAAAAAAAAACTTTGATAAAACACTTCCCACGCGACCATAAAATAGTCGTGGCGCATTAGTAATGTAAAACGTTATACAATTAATAAGAAAAAAAAAAACATACAGACGGGTCTGTGTTTTTTTTTTTACACTTGAATAAGTGAAAAAAAAGTAAAACATTTTTTTTTGTATTATTAATATTATTTGATATAAGAATGAATGTTTGAACTCCTTTGGCACTAAAGGAAGCCGGTTCTTTGAATGTTTGTAGAGGAGTCCAAATATGTCAAACCGATGGTCTGATGTATGATAGCAAAAATGTTATAATATTTATTTGATGTTTTATAATAAAAACTTTTTTTTATCAAGATGTAAATTTCACAATAAAATATTTGAAATGCTTAAAAATAATTATGGTTATTATTTTTTTTCATAATATATTTTGATATCCGGAACCACTTAATAAATAGGCCTGAGCCTCCCACTTCTATTCAGCCTGTTGTTGGCCACTTTGTTAGAGACACTGGCCCTTATATGATCGGAGCTTCCCTATGTGGAAAACAGACGTGGGATCTTTCAGTGCAGCATAAAATCAAGTACTTTTTCTGCGGATCAGTTTCAGCTTGAATCCACAGAAGGGAAAATCCAGAAATCTGAGCGACTTGTAATGAGACCTGGTCATCGGTGCTAGACTAGCCTGGGGATAGGATTTCATTGCCAACCCTGTGGGGTTTTCTCGTGCAGTGGTGTGGTGAGTATACAGAGATTGGTGTGATCGAGGAAACAATTAATCTCTGAAAGGGGTCAGAGGAGGATGTCAAGAATTATTCTGACAAACAGCTGATGTACAGTCCAGCAAATAGCAGTCAAATACAATGCTGATGTTTTGAGTCCCAATGCACTTCTAATTGTTCCTCAGCACGGTTGGGCTATAACAGCAGATGACTAATTTCAGCACCATGGCTGCCTAAGGGCTCAGTCAGACGGGCGTTTTTATGTGCGCATGTTTCTTGCGTTTGCGAGCCGCATCTATTAAGAAGCAATGCTTTTTAATGGCAGCGGTCATATGCCCGATATTTACCTGCACACAAAAGTGCGTAGCGGTAAATATAGGGCAGCAGATTTAAAAAGGCAAGTAACTGCGGCAACCGTCTTTTTGGATGTGAAACCCCTGGATGCTGTCACATCCAGGGGTTTCGCCTTGCTCTCAATGGGGCTGGCAGCAGCTGTGCCGACCCCATCGAAAACATACAATGAAGATCGCAATCCTCTCACACAGCTGTGACAGCTGTGGCACAGGAGCGCCATGTTCTCCCATTGAATTCAATGGAGACAGCGCTACAGCCGGCTCCATTAAAAGCAATGGGCTGCCGTCAAGCCCTGCAGTGATTTTCGGGCTCAGGCGCATCCAGCTGGGTCTTCTCCCTGCACTGCTCTGAAGTGCTTTCAGCAGGGCTGCCTCTGATTGGCTGAGCACTGGCTGAAAGGGCTGCCTCTGATTGGCTGAGCACTGTGACCAATCAGAGGCAGCACTCAGCTATTGAATGAAAGCACTTCAGAGCAGTTACACATTTTAGGGATGATTTTCAGGGAAGGGCTTATGTTTAAAGCCCTTTTCCGAAAATCACTGCAGGGCTTGCCGGCAACCCATTGCTTTCAATGGAGCCGGCTGTAGCGCCGGCTCCATTGTATTCAATGGGATAGCATTGCGGTCCTCTGCCACAGCTGTGACAGCTGTGGCAGAGAATTTCTTCATCTCTACAGGGAGTCCCCTTGTCACTGTACACTGTGACAATGCTGTCAGTGGGGCTGTTCTCTGTATGTCAGTGAGGCTGCCGCCGGCCCCATTGACCAAAGGTGAAACCCCTGTATGTGACAGCATCCAGGGGTTTTACATCCAAGGAATCCGCTGCTGCAACTGTCACAGCCACAGCAGGGGATAGCGAGCAGCGCATAAAGGCTTCCAAGGGAAATATGGGTGATAAAAAGAGCAAAACGCAGAAATATACAACATGCTGCGATGTTTCTTTTTTTATTTTCACGCAACAGCGCATAAGTGAAAACATTCCAAAAGGGAAGGAAACCATTGAAAATCATTGGTTTCATAATTCTGCGTTTTCACTCACTCTCGCATCATTCAAAAAACGTGCAATTTTCTAGCAAGTGTGAAGGCGGCCTCTGAGAAACAGAAAGAAGAGACTCCAGTGGGGAAAAAAGAGCACAAAGATTGGATCACTGGGCAGTGGAAAAACATCACCTGGTCAGATAAATCCAGATTACTGTTGCACCGTGCTGATGGTAGGGTAAGAATTTGGCGCAAACAGCATATAAATCTTGTTAAAATAAATAAATCTTGTTATTTGTATAGGGCCAATTCCACAGCGATTTCAGGTAATTTATTTATTACCCCCCAGCAAGCTGGGTACTCATTTTACCGACCTTGGAAGGATGGAAGGCTGAGTCAACCTTGAGATGGCAACCTGAGCAATGCAGGGATTAATCTCGCAACCTTCAGGTCGTGAGCGAGAGCTTAGAACTGCATTTCTACTGCCTTAACACTTTGCGCCACACGATGCATTAACCCTTCCTGTTAGCTGGCTAGAACATGTCAGTACCTCCGTCTAATTTGCAGAAGCTTCCTGTCCGTGTGGGCTAATATTCCAGCAGAACAATGTCAATACCTAGGGGGATCTACGCCACAACGAATTGCTACGAATTGCTGAAGACCAAAGAAGGTCCAATGCACTACTAAATGGGGGTCTCTAATAAAGTGGCCATTCATTGTATATCTGTTTTTGGGAAAGCTGATTAATAATGATCAGAATGACCATCTTTACAGCTTTCACCAAAACTCAGTAACATAGTATGTAAGGCCGAAAAAAGACATATGTCCATCCAGTTCAGCCTATTACCCCCAATGTTGATCCAGAGGAAGGCAAAAAACCCCAAAAAGCTAGAAGCCAACTCCACCATGAGTCTCTATCGAAAGGGTTTACCACCGGAGTATAAATTACGCTTTATACTGTATTTCTGGCATAGTGAAGGGTTTATTCATTACACTGGATTCCCTGAAGCTGTTTTTAATAATTGCAGAACATTCCCCACATTTCTGGCTCCGATCTGATATCTTCTTAATGGCCTTTTTGTTGTGGCTCCTTTGTGTAGTTCCTGTTGTGTGGTTACAGATTGCCGCGCACCTGAGGGGGTTAATAGAAGAAACGCGGTTTTATATTCTAAAAATGATCTATATACTGATAGAATGAAACATTGTTGATGTTCTGTTCCTCCCTATGAAGTACGCGCTACTGCTTATCCTCTGATCAAACACGGAAACAATCTGGATCTTTAACCCCTTAAGGACGAGACCCTTTTTTTTCCAGTTTTGATTTCTTTTTTCCCCACCACTTTCAAAAAAATGTGAACTCTTTTATTTGTTTATCGTCATCACTGTCTGAGGGCTTGTCTTTTGCAGGACAAGTTGTATTTTTAAATGCTACTATTTAAACCCCTTAACGCTCCAGGGCGTAAACTTACGTCCTTTTAGTTTTTCTACTAATTGATAAAACATTTTTAAACTAATTTCTACATTTTTTTAGTTCCCGTAGGGGACTTGAACTTGCAATGTTTTGATGGCTCCTGCAATATAATGTAATATGATAGTACTACATTATACTGGGATCTGACAGGTAGTTGATCAAGCCAAAGGTAATCAAGATAGGCAACTAGCCATGGCAGCCCTGGGGGCTTTCAAAAGGCCCCAGGCTGACATGCCAATGAAATGGCACCTCACAATCTCATTGTGAGGGGGTCATTTGGAGAACCCACAAAAATAATCGGCTGAGCGCTACCTCTGATTGGCTGAGCGCTGTGACCAATCACAGGCAGTGCTCAGCTCTCATTCAATGAATGGCTGAGCGCTGCCTGTGATTGGCTGAGCATTTAGCCAATCCGACACAGCCTTTTTGTGAGGATCAGTACAGTGCCAAGAGGGCAAGCGTCAAGACGCTCCGACCCCCGACAGTGCTGGAGAGGTGAGTGTATATTTTTTTGATTTTTCACACAAGCTAGGGATGATTTTCAGGAAATGGTTTATATTTCAAGCCCTTCTGGGAAAATCACTGCAGAGGTGAACATTGCGCTCCTCTGCCACAGCTGTGGCAGGGGACTCTTTACTCCCCGCAGGGAGTCCCCTTGTCACTGAACACTGTGACAGTGCTGTTACAGTGTTCAATGATGAGGGGACTCCCCGCGGAGAATATTTACACGCAGCATGGACCTTCCCGACACGTGGATGTCCTGTCTTTTGCAGGTGCGCGAATTTGCATGCCTGCAAAAGACGGACATGTGAACACACAATTGGAAACCAATGGTTTTAATAGACGCGCTGTTTTGTGCGCACATAGGTTCTCTTCTGACCTCACGCTATCCTCAGAGCTTGACTGTATGCCCTGTTGTGCTAAGTATCTCCCTGCCAAGATGTACAGTTATGCCCTGTGGCGGGAAGGGGTTAAAAGTTTCAGAACGCTTCATTATATAAGGACTAAACTTTAGTTCCGTGTTTCCCACCTCAGAGACCCCCAACAAGTCATGTTTTCAGGATTTCCTCAGTATTGCACAGGTGATGTAATTATTATCACAGGTGTTCTTCTATTCTGTAGGATATCCTGAGAACATGACCTGTTGGGGGTCGCTGAGGACTGGAGTTGGGAAACACTGCATTAGTTACATAAAAGTGGACAAAAGTTTGTAAGAGGGTCCTACTAGTCACTGCCTATATGAGCAATATCCATTTTTCTGGTTAAGGGTGAACATATCCTAGATGCAGACCATGAGGATGCTATGGGGTCCTTGAAGACAAGGGATCAGCCGCGGTCGGTTCCATGCCTTTTGTTACTGTGCAGGACTCCCCTCCAGAGGGACTATGTTATTACCTAACAAGGGGGGTCTAGAGTTGCTCAAAAGGTTCTTGCTGGCAAAACCTGGCACTATAATGGGGGCACATTTTGACTTTTTCTTTGGGGTCCTTCCTCTCACTACATCTAGAAGAATGAAAGAGATTAAACAGAGTATCAATACAAAAACTTCTGCAGCTCACGGTCCCCCCCTCCACCGCCCGTATATGATGAGTATCGTAGGTGCAGGAAGGATGTGGTGGGAATACACCGTTGCTCTTGAGGTCATTCCTGGCATATTTGCATTGTCTTGCTCAACGATTATGAAGAACAGAGGTAGTCATAACAGCAGGGAGACAACAGACAGTCCGCTTGTGATGGAGCGCACCTGGGCTACCTGTGGGCACCTTTACATCTGGGAGGTAATGATGTGGCTTCTTCTCCACTTCTCACCAGACATGTAATCAATGCAGTAATTGTTCCACGTCTCCAGGTACAAACTATGGAAACGCTGCTGGAATCAGATTAGTTTCCATCTGCAGACGGCTCACTTTTATACCGGATGGAAGAGAATGGCAGGAAGCACATCAAGAAACTGAGGTCTTTGCTCCGGCAGCTTGGTATTGCTCCATCGCCATGTGCACAGGCCTCAGCACAACGCAATTCATTCACAAACATCCCCCGATTTAAATGACTTTTTAGTTTAATGAGTTCCAGATGGGTTCTTCTTCCAATGGAGTTGCGCATCTTCTTGCGAAACGCATGCGCAAAATAAGGAAATGTGAACGAACTTACTGAAATCAACGGGTTCTATTCTCTGTGCGCAAATAAGCCCGTGTGAAGTAGCCCTTACACACATAGTACGTATGCACACTGACGCACACTTGCAGATACTTTTACATCTATATACATAGAATGCAAGCAAATATGTTTATATACCGGACAGAAAGTATATATACAGACCTGCATCCACTGCGCTCCCTCTCACAGGTTTAGTGGCAGGCTCTTGGCAGCTTCAAGAATGAATAGACCATTTTGTGGCCCCTCCCGGAGACCCGGGCCCTGAAGTCTTTCCAGTTCTACTGCCTGTACACTGTGGAGGAGTGCAGCGCTGAGCTTTAGGTTCTCATCCTTGCTGCCCCTCTCCTTGCACCATAAACCATTCACTCTGCATTTTGTTTCCTCCTCCGCGCTCCGCTGGCAGTGAGATATCTGCACTCATCTGTTTCTGTCTGCTCTACTCACACAGAAGAAGAGGAGTGCAGATATATCAGAGTGATAACCCCACAGAGGGGGTAAGGAACATGGTCATTATAGCACACACAGTTTTACTGTGGTAAGGGGGGTCTGTCAGCCCCCTGGTGACCCTGTGACCCTCTATAGCCACATCGCTGATCTTGGGGGGATATGTGATGCTCAGGCCATGCTTTTGTCACTGACTTACTCTTTCCTCTTCAGCTGTTGCAGGATGCCTCTCTTAGCCAGGTTCTGTTATGGTCGGACAGTATTACAAGCTGTTGCTGTCATGTTTACATTATTGCAAATTGGATCTTTCATAGCTCAATGTTGTATGGTGGTTCTCTTTTAGATGGCTATGTTATAGATCAGTGCTGCAGGTTCACTCTGTTATAGGCGCAAAGTTGCAGGCTGGTTCTGTGATGGATATAATGTTGCAGGTTGGTTCAGAGGCTGGCTCTTCTATAGGTGCAGTGTTGCCGACTGGTTCGGCTATAGGTGCAATGTTGCAGATTGCCTCTATTATGGGTGCTATTATAGAAAACCTGGATCTGAACCAGAAAAACATTGCTGTCATTCACAGCAATATCTATATTCTGCGAGGATGACGCTAAACACAAAATATTTTTTTTCTTGTTGCCTAGTGTAATAAAAGCTTCAACCTTCCCAGTCGGCATAAATAGTTGCTAGCCATAAGTTGCCCAATACCCTGTTTCCCCAAAAATAAGACACGTCTTATATTAATTTTTGCTCCCAAATATGCGCTGTCTTATTTTCAGGGGGTGTCTTATTTTTCAATGAAGAAGAATTCCCATTTATTGTTTAACAAAAAAAATGAACATTTATTACCGCATATACTGCACAGTACCGTAGTTGTCACCACAAACCAATATAGCTAGACAAACTGTGAAAACAAAGCAAAAATTACTCAATGACAGTCATGTCATCATCTTTTAGCACAGAAAATTTGCCTGACTCACATACAGGGCCACAAAAAATAAAAGTTGTAAAGTACCTGGCTCCCACACACTATCTGGAGACTGTAATGCTCACCCCCTAAGGCTGGAAATACACTCTGTGAGAACCCAGCCTTAAGAATCACACATATGGTTGCCTGACTCACACACAGAGCCATAAAAAAAAAAAAAGGGCTGTAATTTAAGTAACGTACCTGTCTGCAGACAGAAGTTCCTGTACCACTTGTAAGCAGGGATGGTATTGCAGCTTCCGGCCACCAGGGGGAGCTCATCACAGCAGACGTGTACAGCAGCAACAGAACGACAGTATGGAGTTTTCCAGCCAGCAAGGGGAGCTCACAACAGCACACTCGTACAGCACAGGAGGAGGTAGGAGACAACGGGGATGGCAGCAGGGGACAGGCCTCTCGACTTGCCTGCACACTTTAGTATGCCTTATTATCGGGGTGTGCCTTATATTTGCGATTTCTGCAAATTTCTTAATGTGTCTTACTTTCGGGGGTGCCTTATTTTCGGGGAAACACGGTAGCTACAGCCTTTTATATGATTTGTCAGGCTTATTTACACTAGCGTATATTGGCCAGCATTTTCACGGCCGGCCGATAGACACTTCGTTCTGAGCAAATCCCCGCTTTCCCTCCCCCTCACCGGCTCTCTGCTTCTTTCCTCCACTCCGTCATTTGCAATGGGAGGGTGTGTGTGTGTGTGTGTGGGGGGGAGCTTAGCTCTGCCCCCATCCCGCCCACTACCATTGTAAACCACTTGGAGGGGAGGAGAGAGACAGAGAGCCGGTGAGGGGAAGGGAACGGGGGGACTGCTCAGATGGAAACGTCTATTGGCCGGCCGTGAAAACTCCAGCCGATATACACTCGTGTAAATAAGTCCTAAACCACATATTTCTCTAGTCTTCATTGTGGGTTAACCCATTAAGGACCAGAGTGTTTCAGTCCTAAAGGACCGAACAACTTTTTAGTGATTTTACCCATGTGATGCTTTTATTGCTCTTTTTTTTCTTAGGGTGCCAACATTATTTTTGTTGGGTTTTTTTGTGTGACATAAAAGACAATTTTTTAAAATATGTTTCTTTACTGAATTTTTTTAAAAATGTTTTTGTTTTATTAGGGGTAATGTGTACAAAAAGTAAATTTTTTTTTAGTTTATAGTTTTTTATTTTTAAAGTATATTTATGCTAAAATAAAGTACAGGAATGGGTTCCCATTTTGTTTTGGACATTTAGATAAATAATTTGTATAGTTTCCCATTATAGGGCAGACATGAGGATGGTTTAGGTTAGTGTGGGTGGTGGGTAGAGATGAGCGAGCATACTCGCTAAGGGCAATTACTCAATCGAGCATTGCCCTTAGCGAGTACCTGCCCGCTCGGGAGCAAAGATTCGGCTGCTGGTGGCGAGCGGGGAGCGGCGGGGGAGAGCGGGGAGATCTCTCTCTCCCTACCCCCCCGCTCATGGCCGCAACTCACCTGTCATCCGCGCCGGCAGCCGAACCTTTTCTCCCAGGGAGATACTCGCTAAGGACAATGCTCGCTCGAGTAATTGTCCTTAGCGAGTATGCTGGCTCATCTCTAGTGGTGGGCTGTTTTCTTTACTTTTTATATTTGTATTTTATTATGCATATTTTAACTTACTTTTGCAACTTTCTGAATGCCTTATATGACATCTTGGGGGATATAGATGTTAAAAAAAAAAGTTGCAAAAATAAATTAAAAAATATATTTTTTTTTCTTATTTGACAGTTTTCAACTGTAGCTGGGTCATTCATTATTTCTTTTACCTTAAGATATACTACAGTGTGTCTATTTGTGTAAAGGTGACAACAGGGGTGCAGCCATATTCTTCGTCATTGATTTTTTATTGGATACTCAGGTTCTTATGATAAAACTCATACTATCAGCAGGCTGTAACAAATATTACCACCACCATCATCATCATCATTAGCAATAATTATACTTATTTATATATTTATGTATTATACTTATGCTACTCTAGAACTAACTGCAATATATTGCCAAAACATTAAAGAACCCGCAAACTTTCCAGCCGTGCATCGCCACATATGAAGAAAATGGCTTTTACAGTGTCTCTATGCTGACATCTGGTGGTGAGATGAGAATAGCATGTCTAGGTTTATTGATCACAGGAGGATAGTACAAGTGCACAACGACATCCTGATTGCTGTACGTGATTTTCGGGAGAAAAACTTTAATTATAAGCCATACTTTTTGAACTATTGTGGGTTCAGGATAGTGCGGGGGTGACAGATGGAGGTGGAGACAGCTCTAAAAAAAACAAAACATATAACTTTTATTGGTACTGAACTGAATTAAACTAAAGTTACCCTAAATATACTTCTAGCCCTTTTCCCCTCATGGCACCCATCTGGGTGAAACATGTCGGTGGGGAATGTTCAGTTTTTAGGCTCAGGATCAATCGCTGATCACTTTGTATCTTATGATCTTGGGATCCCCGTGTTATACCGTCTCTCTCTCTCTCTCTCTCTCTCTCTCTCTCTCTCTCTCTCTTTTGTTTCTAAGGGCAGCTTCATATGGGAATATTTGCGCAGACAAAAATTTTCTTGTGCAATACGCAGAGAATAGAACCTATTGCTTTCAATTAGTTCGTTCGCAATACCTTTTTTTGTGCACGCATTTGGGTTCTATTCTCTGTATATTGCACACGCAAATGCGCTCGTGTGAAGGAGCCCTTAGGGTAACTTTAGTTTGATTCCATTACATTGTTTTGCACATCAACGCACATCTTCTAACTCCCATTGTGCTCCCTACCAGCTAATGACAGTCCAAGCGTAACTCTAACCCCCTTAGTGATACTCCCCCAGTCTGTATACGTCCGTCATAGTCTCTCATAGTGTGCCCACTACTGTTTTCTCGGCATGGGGACAGCGCCCTCGAAGCCCATATAAATGGCCGCCGAATTGTACCTAGCAGGCCTGTGTCTAGACCTGCTGTGTCCGGCGCAGCTGCCACAATCCTGCTGTGTCTGTCTCTCCTGCTTCTCACTTGGGATGCAATTTTCCCAACTTTTATATAAGGGGAAGCGTGGCAACCACTGGTGTCGCAATAGCAGTTGCAATTGCAACCCATTCTCTAAGCTAGGGGGGCCCCGAGGCCCCCTGATCACTTATATCATTGTGAGGCTCCCCTGCACCCTCCGTCCGGTTAAACAATTAGTGCACAGTAACGAGTTTCACACACAGCAGCGCTGCACACAATCACACTCTGCTTGTTGCTCGACTCCTCCGGCTACAGCGCTGCATACTCTCACCTGCGGCCCATTGTTCAGTTTGGTCAGAGCATAGGATGACAACTCCGCCTTTTTCTGATGTCACAAAGGGAAGAGAAAATGGAAGGAGGAATCATGCCACACTGTGACCAAACCGAGCGACATGGCATGTAAGAAATAGTGCAGTTTTGGAATCGGAAGGGGCCTACAGTAGGTTTAGGTGGAGTACCGAGCAGTGGGGTAGACATCAATATGTCATCAGTTTTTATGGTAGGAAAATTCCTTTAACCTGCTTTTAGCCCACTAAGATCAGATCCTTACCATATACTGTGTATACTCAGCTTCCCTTTGTCATTATATAGAATGATAGTGCACATTGGGTGGGGGCAAATACTTTGTATAGTAATGTTGTAGATTTGCATGGTGCAGTTGTTAGAAATAGCAGGGAAATAAACATCAAGTTGAGGCAGAGTCCAATTTTGCAGCACAACAACACTTTACTGTACAGGAGTGAATTCATGGATGGTGTCCCGGCTTGGAGTCTCCTCTTCTACAGCTGATTCCACTCATGTGGTGCATCATCCCTCTGTGTCCATTAGGGGCTGAAACAGGAATTCCTTTTTACCCAGTGGCACTAATTCTGATGCTTTCTTCTTCACCTGGGACTCTGGCCTTCTCACCTAGCAGTGTCGAGGCTGAGGGAGACCTCCCTCCCCATGAGCTTTCATTGACTCGTCCCTCTCCGTCATTGCTGCAGCCATCTGTTCGGTCAAGGTAGATTCTCTCTTCCCACACACAAGTGCTCCGACTTTTTCTAATCCCCAGTAGGGAATTTTATACATGATTCCCTTTCCTGCACCTAGTCTCCAGACAGGGACACTGGGCCCTGGTCAGCATGCTCTTCTGCTGTAGACGGCAGACATGTCCAGTGCTCACCTCCAGCGGGAGAGAGGGTATACAGTATGCCATGCAGCACACGTTGCACTACACCACCTGAAATGACGCCATCTGGCACTTATAGTTGGGCACCTCCTACTGCCCCGGAGTGGGTGACACACTAGCCATGTCATCCTTGCATCATACAAAGGGGCAGCACCTAACGTTGCTCCTTCGGAAGGGAAATAGCAAAACAAGCTATAGGAGGGTGAAATTAGTCACATCACCACCTGTGTCATATAAGGCGGCTGCTCTGCTCATCTCCATCTTTTCCTTGGAGAGGCAGTGTCACTTCTATCCCCGGCAAAGGCTACTAACCAGAGAGAACAATGTTAGAGCGGCCTCACTGCTTGGCTTAAAAGCAATAACTTTTTTATTTTTCAGTTGATGGATCTGCGTGAGACTCTCTGGCAGGGTCTAATGGGCTTGAGATTATGGAAGACCTGGGGGGTACTGTTTAGAACTTTGGCTGCCATAGGAATCCATTGGCACCCACTGCCTTTGCTTATATCGTGGGGGTGGGGAGGGGTAACTGAGGAAGTCTCCTAACTCTCAAACCACTTAGATGCTGTAATTGCTATTGACTGCAGCATATAAGGTTTTAAATGGCCAGGATCAGAGGTTTCTCTGGTCCTGGCTATTAGAGCTGACCCAAGATGTCCTTAGACACCTGTGCTACTGCCAGCACGGGACTCCTACCTTGCCATTAAAAGGCATATGAGCAGGTGTAGAGCAATGTATCTATAACGGTGCAAGGAGCTTCATCATTAGGCAGTTGAGGATTGGAAGAACGTTCTTTGGAGTGAGGAATCACTCTACTCCATCTTCACATCAGATGGCTGTACCTCGGTGTGGAGGATCCTGGGGAACACCTTGTGCCTGAGTGTGTTGCACCAACAGGTAAGTACGGCGGAGGTTATGTTATAATCTAGGGATAGGTTACGTACCATGGTCTCGGTCTGTTGGTTGTAGTGACAAGAACCATGAACACTGAGCTGTACCCCGACCTTCTAGAAAATAATGTCCTGCTGACAATGTGACAATACTCTGGGAATGGTCAGCCATACTTCCAACAACACAACGCACCTTGTCACAAATCCAACTCTGTTTTACATTGGTTTGAGGATATGGATGTTCCACAATTGGATCAGTCTGCACAACCTGAACCCTACCGAACATCTTTGGGATGAACTGAAGAGTTGGGTCACGAAATACAAGCAGCGTCCATCTTCTTTGGGAAAACTCGTCAGCCATTTGCAGGATGAATTGAGGGAAATACCAGCGTAAGTGCATCAGATGTTAGTAGAAAGTACGCCACAGAGGGTATCTGATGTCATTAGGGTCAAAGGAGCCCCACTAAGTACTAACATATAGAAATAAATACTACTTTTGATTCTTGTTCAATTGTCCAATCACTTTTGGTAGGATGGTGTAGTTTTCCCTCAGGACGCCAGACACACTGATGACAGCTACATTATCTTTCCTGCTTTACAATGAAATTCAGTGCTGATCAGCGACCAGTTATTATAAAGCTCATGTGGGGAATTCATATGGCTGCTAGAAAAGAATGAATTCCATAAGAAGAGGGCATGAGGGGCCATACATACATTAAAACGCAGTTCCAGCAGTTCTTGCCTGTGAAATGGACCTTAACATCTTTGTATCTCGGATGACTATTATTTGGATGATATGAAACTTATCAGCGGTTCTTCGACCTGCTGTGAGGGGACTTCACTGTATGCTTAGGATTCATTCTTGCAACATCGTTAGCATTCCATTAATTGCTAATTATTTTGGCAAGGTTTGTCTTGTAATGCAAAATGCTTATGAATGAGATGGAGTCCGCTGTAGCATTTTATTATATGGCCTCAGCACTTTGTACTAGATGCGCCATTCTGTTTTTTTTTTAACATAAACAAATTTCTTGAGCAAAAATATTTTTAAATCAGCAAAAAAAATAAAAAAATTCATACATTCTATGGCAAAAACAAATTGGGCCTCTTTCACACGGCCAAGAAGCACGCAGTAGATCTGTGCGTTGCGAGACGAACGTGGACCCCATTCTTTTGAATGAAGTTATACACATGAGTCCAGCGTGGTCTATCCTTTCACATTCTTCAACACACGTTGTGCATTGTTTTCAATGGGACAGTAAAAGATATCGCACGGCGTGTGATGTGTACACAAGTGCGAAACACTCACCAATCCTCTAACGTGGCTGGAAGCCGCACCGGAGGATCCACATGAACGCCGGGACCCACGATTTGCAGGAGAACACTGCCCAGAGCTTTATAACTTCCTCTGCCACCTTGGCGTCTTCCCCAGTACACCCTGGTGTCATTTTTCTCTCCGAGTAAGTGACATACTCAACTGGGTTTTGGGTCTAGTGATGCTTTGTGAGCTGCACAGTGTGTTTTGGGGCTAAGGGATGCTTTGTGAGCTGCACAGGGTGTTTTGGGGCTAGGGGATGCTTTGTGAGGTGCGCAGTGTGTTTTGGGGCTAGGGGATGCCTTGTGAGGTGCACAGTGTGTTTTGGGGCTAAGGGATGCTTTGTGAGGTGCACAGGGTGTTTTGGGGCTAGGGGATGCTTTGTGAGGTGCAAGGGGTGTTTTGGGGTTAAGGGATGCTTTGTGAGGTGAGCAGGGTGTTTTGTGGCTAGGGGATGCTTTGTGAGGTGCACGGGGTGTTTTGGGGGCTAGGGGATGCTTTGTGAGGTGCACAGTGTGCTTTGGGGCTAGGGATGCTTTGTGAGGTGCACGGTGTGTTTTGGGGCTAGGGGATGCTTTGTGAGGTGCACGGGGTGTTTTGGGGGCTAGGGGATGCTTTGTGAGGTGCACAGTGTGCTTTGGGGCTAGGGGATGCTTTGTGAGGTGCACGGTGTGTTTTGGGGTCTAGGGGATGCTTTGTGAGGTGCACAGTGTGTTTTGGGGCTAGGGATGCTTTGTGAGGTGCACAGTGTGTTTTGGGGCTAGGGGATGCTTTGTGAGGTGCACAGTGTGTTTTGGGGCTAGGGGATGCTTTGTGAGGTGCACAGTGTGTTTTGGGGCTAGGGGATGCTTTGTGAGGTGCACAGTGTGTTTTGGGGCTAGGGATGCTTTGTGAGGTGCACAGTGTGTTTTGGGGCTAAGGGATGCTTTGTGAGGTGCACAGTGTGTTTTGGGGCTAGGGGATGCCTTGTGAGGTGCACAGGGTGTTTTGGGGCTAGGGGATGCTTTGTGAGATGCACAGTGTGTTTTGGGGCTAAGGGATGCTTTGTGAGGTGCACAGGGTGTTTTGGGGCTAGGGCATGCTTTGTGAGGTGCACAGTGTGCTCTGGCTAAGGGATGCTTTGTGAGGTGCACGGGGTGTTTTGGAGGCTAGGGGATGCTTTGTGAGGTGCACAGCGTGTTTTGGGGCTAGGGGATGCTTTGTGAGGTGCACAGTGTGTTTTGGGGCTAGGGGATGCTTTGTGAGGTGTAAGGGGTGTTTTGGGGTTAGGGGATGCTTTGTGAGGTGCACAGTGTGTTTTGGGGCTAGGGGGTGCTTTGTGAGGTGCACAGTGTGTTTTGGGGCTAGGGATGCTTTGTGAGGTGCACAGTGTGTTTTGGGGCTAAGGATGCTTTGTGAGGTGCACAGTGTGTTTTGGGGGCTAGGGGATGCTTTGTGAGGTGCACAGTGTGTTTTGGGGGCTAAGGGATGCTTTGTGAGGTGCACAGTGTGTTTTGGGGCTAGGGGATGCTTTGTGAGGTGCACAGTGTGTTTTGGGGCTAGGGGATGCTTTGTGAGGTGCACAGTGTGCTTTGGGGCTAAGGGATGCTTTGTGAGGTGCTCGGGGTGTTTTGGGGGCTAGGGGATGCTTTGTGAGGTGCACAGCGTGTTTTGGGGCTAGGGGATGCTTTGTGAGGTGCACAGGGTGTTTTGGGGCTAGGGGATGCTTTGTGAGGTGCACAGGTCGTTTTAGGTTCTAGACCAGGGGTGTCAAACTCATTTTCACAGAGGGCCACATCAGGCTTATGTAAGACAGCGTATTTGCGTACATAATATGCAGTGAATAGAAGCCATTGATTTCAGTGAGTTCATTCACATGTTGTATATTTTCACATAGCATGACTTATTTTGTTGCGTACTGCGCACCGCAATAGGCCATTAAAGTGAATGGGTCTCGCAAATACGTGTTAAATGCGCAGGAAACCTATGTATTCACTGCATATTTGCGCACCATCTCATTGGGCTCATCTGCGCTCTTTTTTGCTTGCCCAAATTTGCAGGCATAAGCGATTTTCAATTGCACAAATACGCAGCGTATTTATGCGACTGAAATATGATTACGCTTGTGTGAATGAGCCCTAATAGTGACCCCCACAGCGGCCCCAGTAATAATATTAACCCTCCCCTCAGCAGCCACCATTAACCCCCCCTCAGCAGCCACCATTAACCCCCCCGGCAGCCGCCACTAACCCCTCCCAGCAGCCACCATTAACCCCCCCCCCCCCAGCAGCCACCAATAACCCCTCCTCAGCAGCCACCAATAACCCCTCCTCAGCAGCCACCAAACCCCCCCTCAGCAGCCACCAATTACCCCCTCCCCGCCCCCAACCCATATACTTACCTCCTCCGCTCGCGCTGAGCCCGGATGCGCACTGACGTCAGTGTGTGTGCCACCACGCATATTACCACTTTCCACCCCACTTTTGCCCTATTCAGCAACCTGAACCATTAACCCCCCCTCAGCAGCCACCATTAACTCCGCCTCAGCAGCCACCAATAACTCAGCCTCAGCAGCCACCAATAACTCCCCCTCAGCAGCCACCAATACCCCCCCAGCAGCCACTAATAACCCCCCTCAGCAGCCCCCAATAACCCCCCCTCAGCAGCCCCCAATAACCCCGCCCCCAGCAGCCACCAATACGCCCCCCCCAGCAGCCACCATTAATCCCCCCTGCCCCCAACCCATATACTTACCTCCTCCGCTCGCGCTGAGCCCGGATGCGCACTGACGTCAGTGTGTGTGCCGCCACGCATATTACCATTTTCCACCCCACTTCTGCCCTATTCAGCAATTCCAACAACCTGAATCATTAACCCCCCCAGCGGCCACCATTAACTCCCCCCTCAGCAGCCACCAATAACCCCCCCCCTCAACAGTCACCAATAACCCCCCCTCAGCAGCCACCAATACCCCCGCAGCAGCCACTAATAACCTCTCCAGCAGCCCCCAATAACCCCCCCTCAGCAGCCACCAATAACCCCCCCTCAGCAGCCACCAATAACCCCCCCTCAGGAGCCACCATTAAATCCCCGCCCCCAACCCATATACTTACCTCCTCCGCTCGCGCTGAGCCCGGATGCGCACTGAGGTCAGTGTGTGTGCCGCCACGCATATTACCATTTTCCACCCCACTTCTGCCCTATTCAGCAATTCCAACAACGTGAATCATTAACCCCCCCCAGCGGCCACCATTAACTCCCCCCTCAGCAGCCACCAGTAACCCCCCCCTCAGCAGTCACCAATAACCCCCCCTCAGCAGCCACCAATAACCCCCCAGCAGCCACTAATAACCCCTCCAGCAGCCCCCAATAACCCCCCCTCAGCAGCCACCAATACCCCCTCCCAGCAGCCACCAATAACCCCGCCCCCAGCAGCCACCAATACGCCCCCCCCAGCAACCACCATTAATTCCCCCTGCCCCCAACCCATATACTTACCTCCTCCGCTCGCGCTGAGCCCGGTTGCGCACTGATGTCAGTGTGTGTGCCGCCACGCATATTACCATTTTCCACCCCACTTCTGCCCTATTCAGCAATTCCAACAACCTAAATCATTAACCCCCCCCCCCAGCGGCCACCATTAACTCCCCCCTCAGCAGCCACCAATAACCCCCCCCTCAACAGTCACCAATAACCCCCCCTCAGCAGCCACCAATACCCCCCCAGCAGCCACTAATAACCCCTCCAGCAGCCCCCAATAACCCCCCCTCAGCAGCCACCAATAACCCCCCCTCAGCAGCCACCATTAACCCCCCCGCCCCCAACCCATATACTTACCTCCTCCGCTCGCGCTGAGCCCGGATGCACACTGACGTCAGTGTGTGTCACCACGCATATTACCATTTTCCACCCCACTTCTGCCCTATTCAGCAATTCCAGCAACCTGAACCATTAACCCCCCAGCAGCCACCAATAACCCCCCCAGCAGCCACCATTAACCCCCCCTCAGCAGCCACCAATAACCGCCCCCTCAGCAGCCACCAATAACCCCCCTCAGCAGCCACCAATAACCCCCCCCCCTCGCCCCCAATCCATATACTTACCTCCTCCACTCGCGCTGAGCCCGGATGCACACTGATGTCAGTGTGTGTGCCACCACGCATATTACCATTCTCCACCCTACTTTTGCCCTATTCAGCCATTCCAGCAACCTGATTGGTTGTTTTGGGTTGGCTGATTCACCAAACAACCAATCAGGTTGCTGGAATCGTTGAATAGGGCAGAAGTGGTGTGGAAAATATTAATATCCCTTCATCCCCGCCACGGCTGTCACAGCCGCAGTAGAAGATCGTGATGTTGTCCTATTGTTTTTAATGGGGCTGGTGCTGTTGCCGTCAGCCCCATTGAGAACATATGGAAACCCATGGATGTAACAGCTTTGCACCCCTGCGGAGCTGAAGGAATCCCCTGGCGCAGCTGTCAGAGCCGCAATCTTTTACTGGAGCAGCTGCACTTTTTTAAGCAACATGCTGCTCCAGTGAATGCGTGATTTTCGGGTCTTCTGCGCGTGAAAAATTGTGCGTTCACGTAATTTTTCATGTACATAATTGCAATTTTTAAACGCGCCTATTCTGCACGGAAATGACTCTTGTGTGAATGAGGCCTTAGGGTGTGCATATTAATGCAACCACATTTTCCTTTTTTGGCCCCTCTAAAAATTTTCAGTTTTTTTTCCAATAGAATTGTACAGATAATGGGACATGTTGAAGGTGGAAATAAATGTGAAATGATTCCTCTTTGTCAGATTTTTCAACATGAAAAAACAGGGCATTTTAACAGGGGTGTGTGCAGTTATTATATCCACTGTATTTATTTGTGTATTTGTACTCTACGTGATGTGTATATACAAGGGGTGGACAAGAATATGGAAACACCATACGAAATGCATGGGATTTTAAAACTGAGCTGTCCTTTCGACCCCTGCTTGGCGGAGAGCTTTCCCACCAAATTTGTGTTTACTCCACCTCTTGCCCTGCTCTGGGTGGTTTTGGGAGCAGCTGGTGACAGCAGCTGAGTGGCTCAAACCTCTGACCAATGGAACCTTGTTGCTCGGGCAGATGTTCACTTCTGCCCAGCAGCATCTGTGTCATATTACCTCTACTTAAAATAAGTTTTCTATCATGTCTTATTGAAATATGATTTATAATCCCATACAACTTAAGGCATGCATTTCGTACAGTGTTTCCATATTTTTGCCCACCCCTGTATGTCTGTATATATGTGTAATTCACGTGTGTGTATATGTATGTGTTCCGGCCACTGCTCATGATCAACAGCCTCTCTTTCCTCCCCCTGTCGTTAGCAATTAGTGGTCCTTCCTTGAGTCACTTGCAGCAGATGCCGCATCCTATTCTCCTGCCTTTTAGCTGTCACCCCTGTTCAAAGTGTGTGTGTCCAGTTTGCCCCTTAAAGGGCCAGCGCACAGTCAGCTTTTCAGTCCCGATCCAGATGAGCTCCAGAATACTTAAGACACTCTCCCTGGAAGGTGCCTGAGCAATTAGTCTCCTACAGTGCTAAAGTGCTATGGCGTTCCTGTCTGACTTCCTATCTGATTTTACTTGTTCTTGTCCTACTTTGCTGTCTTAGTTTTCTCCTCTACTGACCTCGTCTTGTTCATGCTTGTGTACCAAAATTGAAACTTTTAGACACCGGAAAACTTGCATCCGGGGCTTCATAAATAGACCCATTGTGTATTTAAAGAAAACCTGCCGAGGAACGTGAAAAAGCTGTAAATATGCAGTTGACACCCAACATGTCTGGCTAATATATGAAATGGTAATCCACACAGGTGCGCGATGTGAAAAAAACAAGAGTACCCTTCGAACCTTCTAGAATAAGCAGATATTTCCTGAAGGAACGTTCTGTAGACCTCGTATCGTCTTCCCTCCTTTCTGTGATATTCTAATTAAGAAAAGTTCACAGTTAAAATAATTGGTTTATCAGAACTGTGTAATGCTGCAATGCTTCACAATAGCCGCTGCTCAATAATTCACATGCAATTAATGGCCCTTGCTCGTTTTTTTTTTTTAAGTCCATTAGCCTGGGGGAATACACTGATGAGGGCCCCGTGAGAGTCAGGTTTTATGGGGCATTGAAATGATTTTTTGTACAGGGATAATGCAAAACTACATCGGTAAACACAACTTTATTTTGTTTAGTTTCATGCTCTGTTTCCTCCCATTTGTACGGCTGCACAATTCTTCTCTCCGTGCGATAAGATCTCTCTTTGCTTTCAATTGTAACAAACAAATTACCGAGTACGAGCCTCGTAGTCCTTCCTTCCAGCATCTTAGATTAGAAGGGGACAACAGAAAGTGGCTCTAAAAAGTAATATGACGTAAACAAAGAAAAGGGCTTTTCTGGAAATGGGTGCACAATAAGACAGTGTCGTTGTTCGTCGCCACCAATCAAATTGAATTTCTGAATAGACCATAGGAGCTAAAAGTTGGTTCCTATGGGTGGGGGTGTGCACAGTAATCATAGGGACTCCTGAGCATCTAAAGGCTCCAATACATCTTCTACATATTGTTAAAGAGGTTCTCCAAGACTTTTAAACTGATAGCTAGCTTTAAGTGAGCTGAAACAGTAGAACTGTGTTGTGGGTCAAACTTTGGTAAAACCTGAACCTCGGGCAGTTTGTCTTAGCCACACCCCCTAAAGAAAAAGTAAGAGAAAGAAGTAGAAAGAAGAAGGAAAAAGAAGAAGGATCAAGAAGGATAATAAAGAAAAACAAGGAGAAGGAAACAGAAGAAGTAAAAAGACAGAAGAAAGGAAAGGAGAAGAAAAAAATGAAGGAAGGAAAAGGAAAGCTAATCCCTTTCTTTCTTCTTATTTTTTTCTTCATCTTCTTTTCAAAAGTTTGCTCATCTCTACTGATGTCTTATCTTTAGGATGGTTCATCAATATTGGACTAATTGGGGTCTGGCTCTTGGCACAACAGGTGTAGTGGCCCAGAGTTAATGCCCCCCCCCCCCCCCCATAAGTATGAATGTGTTTGTCTTGTACATTTGTATTGTCAGTGTCTTTTATGTGTGTACATCTGTGATGTCTATTGCACCTCTGCAGCACGGAATGGGTTAAAATCTGGGTTATGTCTGGAAAATGTATCTTGTTGTGTGCCATTTGGTCATGTTTTATATATGTGTATGCAAGGATGCTGTGCAAGTCAGTCTGAGTCTACGTCTTCATCTGAAGATGGGTCTGAGCCTATGTCTAGGACAGTCAATGCGAGTCTGCAAGTTAGTTGGAGTAAGAACCTCTTAGTGAGTAGGAGAAACTGCGCCTCATCCTACGAGGACTCCCAGGATGGAAGAGGCTGTGCGATGGCCGGATGTGTACCTTGGACATTATTCACCAAGGCCTCCCTGCCATTAATATGGAGGGCTGTGAGAGAGTGAGAGGAACCGCCATGCAGCACTGAGTGCTACGCCTAAATGTGATTGTTGACCGGTAGAGAGCTGGAGAGAGAAGGAGAGTAGCCGGCAGCAGAACCCCACAGATAACTGAGACTGTGGATTCTTCTGCCATCCAGTGAATCCTCCCTGTCACACCACTATTCTGTAGGCATCGGGAGTATGCTGGCTGATGTAGAGTTTATGGGCTGTAAATAAGTTATTCAATTAAACGAGCTCAACTGACCTTCCCGGTTTGCTGTGAAACGTTAACCCTGTGTGGGGACTCTTTATTAACAATGTCTGGAATCACCGCAGAGGATGGAACAGTGGCGTCACGAGTGACAAAAGGACTTAAGATAAATTGCGTATTGGGTTACCCTGTAAAGCTCCCCCACCAGTAACTCCCGTGCTACTCCTGGGGGGAGATGGTAGAGCCCCGTGACAAGGCCTCAATGTACCCCGCTATCTCCTTGGCTGTGGGCCCGCTCCGCAGACGCTGCACAGGCAATCAGTGGTTTGAAGGATCCGCCTTTAGCAGCAGTTGTGCCCCATTTTACAGCCTCATCCCATTAACGTGAATGGCACTGAGCTGTAATACAAGCCACAGGAGTATGGAGGGCGGTGGTAGAGTCATGATCCCAACAACCCCTTCCCATTTCCCGAGACAGTCTCCTATCCAATGAAATTCTGAGGCCAATCTCAGTAGATACTAGTAGGTGTGCACTCTGCTAGGGATGAAATGTCATCAGGCCTGCTATAGGAAAGGGTAGCATTGCGGACACTGATATTGTAAAACATCCGAGTTACGGACTATGATATTTAAAGAGACATACTTGGACACGGGAATTAGCTTTTCTAATGGCCTGCGTCGGGGTGGTTAGCACTAAAGTGAAGTTTTGTATTGCACTTCGCCATACGGCCTTGTTAATTAGTGAGGGGACATTGTATTATCCACAAGTGCTGTTGTTACTATTTTGGGCCAGATACAAAGTATTAATTCTAGGATTTACTTAGAAGAGGCAGTTGCATCTATGGAAATAGTTAAACTGCTTACTCATTCTTAGCCCTTCATTCGCTTGTTATTTACTGTTCTGTTCTTAAATAATCACTGCATATTTTTTGTAATTCCTTCTGCTGCATCGTATCTTGAATCTGCATTGTGACACTACCTACCTGCAGCACTGTGAATTAAAAGTCTCAAAATTTGTCGAAAGCCTGGTTTGCAAAAAACAATTTTGCAACTTTTTGCTGTCTACGCCATCTCATGCAAAAAACGTGAAGACTAGAGATGAGCGAGTATACTTGCTAAGGCACATTACTCGAGCGAGTAGTGCCTTAGCCGAGTATCTCCCCGCTCGTCTCTAAAGATTCGGGGGTCGCCGGGGGGTGGGGAGCGGCGGGGGAGATCTCTCTCTCCCTCTCCCCCCGTGCTCCCCCGGCTGCCTCCCGCAACTCACCTGTGACCCACGCCGGCCCCCGAATCTTTAGAGATGAGCGGGGAGATACTCGGCTAAGGCACTACTTGCTCGATTAGTGTGCCTTAGCGAGTATACTCGCTCATCTCTAGTCAAGACAGATTTATATATAATTTACACCACAAACTGGCTTACATTATACCAAAAATCTACTACAGCTCATAGCTGGCATAGATTTCTGTGTAGGTGCACTGTGTATTGGTATAATGTAGACATCATATAGTGCTGTTATTGGATTCTGTATAGAGCTGTTATTGGTCACCATATGTTGGTATAACATATACACTATAGGAAAGTACATACTCAGGCTCTATGCTGCACTACTACTTAGGTATTGCACCATATATGATTGTTGCAGTGTATGATTGTGGCAGCACTGTGGACATGCTTTTTGGAGGGCCATAGTTTGTTTTGCTTTCTTTCACTTAACATGCTTCATTCCAAGGAAATTACAGTGTTTACATCGGTCCAGGGGTGTAACTATAGGGGATGCAGAGGATGCGGTTGCACCCGGGCCCAGGAGCCTTAGGGGGCCCATAAGGCCTCTCTTCTCCATATAGGGAGCCCAGTACTATGAATACAGCATTATAGTTGAGGGCCCTGTTACAGGTTTTGCTTCGGTCTACCTGCATGGGTCTATCGGTTCGTGATATTTCCTCTAAATCCAGGTCACCAGATCAACTGTGAGTTACTTGATCACAAGGTGGAGGATAGAGGGATGTGCCACGCCTAAACCAAGAACCGTCCAACCCAAAATATCAAAAAGGTTACCCCGGCAGCGCCCACCGGGATACATCGGGGTTGGAACGGAAGCACTTCAACGACCCCTGTCTAGTGGCCGGTGCTTATAATTGCAGGCTGGGGTCGCATTGAAATCAATGGGAGCTGTGCCTACAATTACAAGCGCCGGCCACTACACAAGGGTCGGAGCAGTGCTTCCGCTCCAACCCTGGTGTATCCCAGTGGGCGCTGCCGGGATAACCCTTTTAACTGTAATGGACTAAAACAGCTGAGAGGTATTGTTTGCAGAGCTTACTTTTCCACTCTCCAGGATCACACAGAGAACCTGCAAGTGAGTGGAAACCAAGTCAGTGTCAGCACCGTATGACGGGAGCTGCACGCTATTGGATGTACTGGGGATGCCGCTGCACATAAGCCATCCTGATTCTTGCTCGGGTGTCTAAATGCTTTGGTAGGATGGTGTATAAACTTCTTTCTGTATCAAGACGGAAACAGATAAACTAGATGCATCATCAACAATCTACAAGGAATCGAAGGAGTGGACAATACAGCTCTGGTGAGGCTGAATATTGGGATGAGGAATGCAGAGGGAACAGCCGATAAAGGAGGAGGTCATGGACCTCGTTATACATTTATCTGGGAGTTTTCAATTGGGTGTAGAGATTTAGAGAGTGGTGAATGGCATAAAAATGAAGTTCTGGAGAGAAGGAACGGCGCAGAGTAGTCTTGGATAGTGATGGTGAAATGACAGAAAGGGCTGTAATTTGAAAGGTAAATGGGAGCCAAGGAATAAGGGTCCTTTTACAGGGGACGACCTGTCGGGCACAGATGCCCAACAGGCCGTCCCAGTGATGATACTTCATGTGCTTTTATACAGGAACGATCATTGCTCAGTAAATGGAGGCAAAATGGGCTGGAGATTCGTAGTGAACAGGCAGTCATTCATAGGTGAACGACTGCCTGTTTACTCAGTCCGATCTGTCTCTCAGATTTTATCCATGCAGGAACTGAACGACAAATGATAAGAGAATGAATCGCCGTTCAGTTGGAACGTGTATTTGGACTGAATGATAATCATTCAGATTCTCGCTCGTTGCGGGAGAATTTGAAGAATTTACAGGGGGGGGATGAAAATATGGAAACACCATACAAAATTAATGGGATTTTAATCACTAGCACTGACCTGCCCTTTTGACCCCTGCTTGGCTGAGAGCTTTCCCGCCAAATTTGTGTTTATTTCACCTCTTGCCCTGCTGTGGCTGGTATTGGGAGCCAGCTGGTATCGGCAGCTGAGTCGCTCAAAGCCATGACCAATGGAACCTTGTTGCTCGGGCAGATGTTCACATCTGCCTGGCAGCATCTGTCATATGACCTTCCCTTAAAATCGGTCTCTACATGTCTTATTGAAATATGATTTATAATCCCATGTAACTTAAGGCATGCATTTTGTACAGTGTTTCCATATTTTTGCCCACCCTGTGTATCAGTCTTTATAAAGGGGCCCTAAATTGGAGTTGTGACCGTCTGTTCATTTGTTGGGCAAATACAAAGCTTTATCATAATTTGTCAATGCTGCTGAGCAAAACATTGCATAGGTATCCTATCAATAGTTTGGGAAAGAGAAAGGAGCAAAGGAAAACCAGGCTGGGAACTAGAACATGTCAAAATCAGGCAAAACAGGGCCCTAATAAAACCGCCATATAGTAACAGTAGTATTCAATGACCAGATAACAGTGCTTAGGTCCTAGCTTTCAAGCCAAGCATCAGAGACTAGGAATTAGTCCTTGGTGTGTCTCCGACTAAATTACCCTAGAAAGCGGAGGGTCTTGGATATTTGCCCTTTCTGCCCTCTTTATAGTCAGGCCCTGTGCACAGAAGAGATAGCGTTGAAGTAATCTTACTGGGAAATGACTGTAATATGATAAGTGCATGGGTATAAAATAATAGGCATGTATGAATTTGATGCTTTATCTGCAAGTGTTTAGACCTACAGCTAAGACAAGACGACTTTCCTCCTTCGACCACTAGATGTGAGCATTGCTCTATGTTCCTTTTCGGATTGCTTTTCCGTGTACGGTAGATGTGTTATGTCTGGTAACTTGGTAATATTTCAACATCCTCCTTTTGGGCATCTGTGCCAGTAAGACCACATTAAGGAGTTGGCAATACTTTATAAAGAAACACCAGCTGCACTTAATATAGGCGCTAATAACGTACACAATTCATATTAGTGCTTGATGATTTGTAAGACTCAACAGCAGCAGATTGTGGAGTACAATGGATATTGTACAATGGACGGACCATCTGCTCAGATTTTAAGGCCTCCTTTAGGTACGTCCAATGCAAATACTCACAAACCTGAGGAATAATTTGAGGGTATTTGAAATTCTGGAAACTTCTGCAGCCAATCTGGCAATTTTTAACAATCACTCAACATCACCCATAAATGTATCCATTCTATTACAAAGCTCCAAAAACTAAAGCTTAAAGTGAAGATTGCATTGAAGCCTACAGTTCGGTGACAAAAGTTTGGGCTTGTTTTTAGATGTCTTCTAAATTTGCATATTTAACTTCCAATAAGCTGGAAAAACTGTTTCTTTACTAGAGGATTTGTAAGATTTGCTGAACTTATCAACAGTCCAACAAAACGACTTTTCGGTAATGCAAATTTAAAGCGGTATTCCGGGCATATACTATTGATGACCTAGCCTAAGGTTAGGTAATCAATAGTTGATCGGCATGGGTCTACCGCTTGGGATCCCAGGCTGTCAGCTGATAGTCCGGCCTACTGCCAGTGTAGTTGACATCCATATTGGGGGTCAGAGCCAGAAGTGTAATAGAAGGCATTGCTCCCATTGAAATCAATGGGAGTGATGCCTTCTATTGACTACCTTCTGACCACTGATGCAGACGTTTGGCCCTGCTGTTCTAATATCGGGCTGGAGGATCAGCTAATCGGTGGGGATCTCAAGCGGCAGACACTCACCGATCAACTATTGATGACCTATTCTCAGGATAGCTCATCAATAGTAAATGCCCAGAACACCACTTTAAGCACAACCAATATAAATCTATGGCTGGATGCACATGGGCATATTTGCATTGCATTGCGTCCATCCCTGGATTCCATAGCAAATAGCTGTTACGATATATTACCCTTGATACGCCAGCCCGGGTTCCCTGGATCTCACCCACAACCCCTGTCCCTGCCTGTTTGCCTCCACTACTGGCTAACCCCGGGCAGGCAACTGGGCGGCGGTCCCTACTTTCTCTAGGGCCCAAAAAAAGGACGCTGGCGTACCTGGATGGAAAGGGTAGAATACCGACAGAAAAGGCAGATGTAAATAACCAACACGAACAATACCAAGCAGAACTGAGGCAGATGGAAAAACCTGGCGGATAATAGCAAGGATAGCAGACAAGATGACAGAGGTAGGAGACCAACAGAGGCAGACTAGCTAGCACACTGAGGGAAACCAATAACTGGCAGTGATTGCAAGTCTCTGCCTGACCTTTAAACAAAAGCCTCCGCCTAGGGGCAGAGAGAGGGAGAGACAACTCCCAACAGAAAATAATAAAGAGAGCTCGTCACAGGTGCGCTGTGCACCACCAGCACCACGCCGCCCATGCCGGCCAGGCGCCCGCGCCACCGGGAGCCGGACAATAAGCCGGGGGGATGCGCCACGACCGCGGGACCCCGCACACCACCGCTTCGGGAGAACCAGCAACCGCCGCATGGTAACAATACCGTCTATAAGATGCAATAAAAAAGCGCTATTTTCCTGCACGCAAGTGGAAATAAATTGCGTTTTTCCACTCGTGGGGGAAAAATCACAGTATGCTGTATTTTTGAGCGGATTCCGCTCGGACATTGAAGCAATTGAAGCCGTCCGACCCGCGGTCCATCCGCAATTAACAAATCTGTACTGCACATGTCTGACAGCTTGCCAGCCGGATGATCCGCAGTACAGAGGAAAGAAGAAAACTACAGGTAGGCAGGGTCACCGGAATCCAACCCGTTCGTGCGCAGCCGGCCTAAGTGTGTTGCCTGCAAATCTTTTTCATTACGCTCATTGGATCAGGTCAGATAACCCCATAGAGGATGCAGTATTAATAGGGACTTTGATGCTTCTTCTGCATGAAGAATATATCCACTGTACATTAGATTTTCTTAACCCTTTCACTGACAGTGATCACCAAGAATACCATTAACCCCTTTGCTGTTTAGGCATTCTACTACTTAGACAATGAAAGCAACTTCTACTATAGTGAATAGCAGTTTTGAAGATCTTTTAAAGTGAATCTTCTAATGCCAATTGGAAACATTATTTGTATGGAAGAAGTTCTGAAACCTTTTCCTTTATTTTTCTGTGATAAGATGCACAATTGAAAAAAAAAAGTAAGTGAACCCTTTGGAATTTCCTGGAGTTAATCAGCAAGAGTCCTGCATTTCCTTCATTTGCAGATATAACTGTAGACTGAGATCTTTAGCAATGTTTCTGTAGACTTCTCTAAGCTTCTTGCACCTCTATAACATTTCCTCTGAAGTCTTCTGAAAGTTGTTTACATCAAGGCCCGTTTCCCACTAATCAATCTTTCTTCAGAAGAACAGGTAGCAAAGAAGCAGAAATTCAAATATATGTTTCTCCAACACTGTAAGAACTAGAAAAACTTTTAAGACATCCATTAAAAAGATGTGGGAGAGGAAATAAGCGTTTAATTTACGAACAGCCTTAGGCCGCCTGTCCACAGGCGGGGCGGATTATCGCAAGCAGATTTCCGCCGCAGGAGATCATTAAGGCCCCCTCTCTATGGGCGTGAATTCGCTGGCAGTAAATCGTGTCCACGAGCAGAGAATCATTGCGATTCTCCGCTTGCAGCCGGCAATTTGCAGCATGCTGCGAATTGCCGCGATTCTCTGCGGTCAGCCTCTCTGTCTGATTAGGCTGATCATGGGGATCCGTCTGCGCCTCCTGCTCCCGGACAGTGGCTCCTGCGGTGGAGATCCGCCGTGGGATACCACAACGCCCGTGGACAGGGGGCCTTAAAGTCATCATGATGAGCCTATCATTATGATAGGTTCATCACGGAAAATCGTGGCATGTCGCAATCCTAGACGCGAGAGGAAAATCGCAATGGATTTCCCGCTCATGTACATCGGGCTGCGTTTTTCATAGTTTTCCTATGGAAAGCGTTTCAAGCGTGATCTGTGTGTGATTTATCGCCGCGGATCACGCTATGAACTATCGTCCATGGACAGTCAGCTTTAGTTATAGTGTATTCAGCCATATAAGTGGGCCACACACTATCAAACGAGTGTATGCTGCGTCGTGGTTGAAATTCCGTGAATGAAGAAAAGCCCCGATCAAGTCCCGAGCTTAATTAGCATTTTCTCGTCCATTCACATGGCCAGGTGCGACATATTAGCAAACAAATACGCTGCAGCCCAGAAATCCCTCGGTCAGTCCCTTCGGAATGACTTCTAATACCTACATAGAGGGTTAATCCCTCTGCTTTTATGTGCTTTACATTACAAGGGTTTCGCCCCCAAAGTCTATTATTTTCTCCTTTCTACAATTAAGCATTAATGACCGGCTGCAGATCTAACAGGCTAGTAAAGGCCCATTTAGACACAACGATTATTGCTCAAAATTCACGCAAAAGCCATCGTTTTCTGCTGAACTATGGTTTTCAGGTCTGCTTGAAAACCAGCATTTGGCAGAACAACTGATAAGAAGGACTGCACGCTGCGCTCTGCCCAGGGAGAGCTGATAACAGCTGATTACATTGTCTCAGCTATTCTCAGCTGTCAGCCCAGGCCGCAGAACAAACAGAATGTAATCAGGGAAGAGCCGGAGGTCTGTTCCCTGATTACAGCTCCCAGTGGCTCACATGCTGCTACTTGGTGCTAATAGGCATTAGTACTAAGTAGTAGTTTATGCAGATTGATCTTTTGAGCAAGCATCTTTGCAGTGTAAATGCACCTTTAGTCTTCTTCTTTACCTCATAGCCCCTGTCATGTTAGTACATTATTATCATGGCATAAGTTGAACCTCTAAGGGAATAAAGTTTCACCCTGTGACGTGCACAAAGTTGGCTTAGAGTGACTTATAGTCCACCAATCAATGCTTCCTAGAGAAAATATTTGCAAATGGAAATATGGCTCTGCAGCGCCGTCGTTTGGAAGGTAGCTTCCCTATAAGTTAATCTCCAACCTTTTAACAGGCCTTGCAACATGACTAGTAATACCAGTAAGAGCTCTTTCAGGTGGGCGTCGTTTTCGTGCAGAATAGGCATGTCAAAAATCGTGGCTAACTGCTCAAAAAATAGCGTGAATGGGCGATTTCCAACTATCAAGTCCCAAGCGTAATCAGCGGTGAAATTGCTCGTACACGCGATCAGGAGCTGCGTGGTGCGTGTTATCCAGCTCCATTAGGAGTCTACGGAAACTCCTGCGCATCACGCATCAAAGATAGGCCAGCTCCTATCTTTTCTCGCAGCACGGACCTTAGATGTGGGCATTGCAGTCACATGTCCTTCATCTGAACGCTTCTATAAGAAACCATTGGTTCTAATAGACACGATTTTTTGACGGGCCTATTCTGCACGAAAACGACGCCCGTGTGATAAAGCCCTAAGTCAAACTATAATCTCTAAAAGGAAAATTATAACTCATCTATGAAAATCCAGCATGCTGGACCACCCCAGTAGCCATATAGAGTTGCCTCCCTGCCAGTAAATCACCAGCCTGGCTGGTGCTCATTTTTATGCTTTTACCGGCTGGGCAGCAACGCTGTCATCAAGTGTTATAACACGTAGTCAAGCTCCGGTCAGGATGCAGCTGCAGCACTCACAAGTGATCTTCACTCCTCCCTGGTGTCTGCGTTCCTGCATGTACTGTACGCAGTGCAGACACTGGGAGGAGGAGGAGAGCGGATCTCCTGTAAGCACTGCAGCAGTGTATCATCCTGATCGGAGGTTGACTGAGTTACAGTGCTTGATGAAGGTTGCTGAAGGTTCAGGGGGTTGGGAGGACACTATTACTGCTGGGTTCCCTAAGTATGTGGAACTATTACTGCTGGGACCCTGAAAGGGGGCACTATTTTCACTAGGAAGACTAACAGGGGGCACTATTACTATTGTGGCCACTGAAAGGGGGCACTATTACAATTCAGACCACTAAGAGTGGGCACAATTATTATCAGGGCCACTGAGAGGCGACACAATTACTACTGTGGCAATGAAATAACAGAGATAAAAACACGTTGTGATAAGCCATACCTCAAACCATGCCCCTTTTACCTTGGCTATTATTTTTTGCTGACAGAGGTAGCAACCCTATGGCCATAAGATATTAAGCCATGCATTGCCAATTTAATCAATCAGTCATCGCTATATGCAGGGTAATGCAAAAGTCTAGACACGCTCATTGAAACTGATGTAATAATGAAAAAACTGATTTCCTATCCGTGAAAGCATAAATTGGGAGGGAGGCTACTTTTTTTCCTGGAGGAAACTTTTATTTTTTCAGTGGCCATTTTGAACTCAGCTATATTGAATTCAGCTCAGGTCTTTCTAATGGGAAGGTGGCCACCTGAAATGGCAAATCCTATGGTACTGTGAAGAAATATCCCCTGCTGTTCTTCAGCATCTTTACAAAGACTGGATTATACATTTAACCATATGCGTCCGGGAGAATGGTGGACACACTGAACACGTCATGTAAAGGACTTTTGCCCTTACTTAACTCCTAGACAAGAGCAAACCTGACACCAGTGGGAGTCGATTTCAGCCAAGCTTCATATATCCCATGACCGCCTTCCCATTTGCAAAACCAGAGTTAAATTCAATATAGCAGTGTTCAAAATGGCCTCCAAAAAATATCTCCTTTGCCAAAAAATGCTGCCTACCTCCCAATTAATACTTTCACGCATTGAAAGTCAATCTTCTCATTACTACACCAGTTAAAAGAGTGTGTCCCAACTTTTGCCTCATCGTGTACTTTCCCATCACTAAGTTTCCAGTCTGATTTTTGATCCTGTCTTAAACCTTCTACGTGACGCAGTAGAACCAGCTCCATTAGTATGCGCTGCATGGCTAATAGAAGTCAAACGAGGATATGAAAATGAGTTTACCTGCTGCGGCACGCACAACTACTCTTCAGTAATAGACCGGGGACTCGTAGGTGAACTACAAAGTATACAAGTCCCTCCATAACAAAGCCCTTTATTTAATTTGACATACCGCATGAAAGAACAACCGTCTGCACTTACCCAATCCATCCAGAAGGGGGCAATATTGCACATGCTAAAACTTCAAAACTTTCCAAATTGTCATCCGAAGCCATGTGTTATTAGTGTAATGCAGAATTGTAGATTCCTCAAGTAGGAACATAATAATGGATCCAAACAAAGGCTATCCTTAATAGAGCACTATATGACGATATATTCGGTTCTGGCGATTGCGTTAATCATTAACATCATCTTTCTGCGCCAATTACTCTTCAAGCTGTGATTAGAACCCCCCCCCCCCATCCCCATTTTGATTGCTTTGGGGTTAAGTCCGCAGGTGATTTGCATATCATACATTTCAATATGCAAAAGGTGTGATAGAAGCATTTTTCGGCGCAGCGTATTCAGCCGCCGTGATCAGGATAAGAGTTACTATTTCAAGGAATGAAATACAAAGTAATAAACTCATACTGTGAACTGGTGTGACTCCAAGCTTTTACCTCTTTGTGGAAACGAACGGAGCTGCAAAGAAAGGGATTTACTTGTCGTTAGGTGCCAAAGCGACAGATATAAATATAAGCTTTTAAGCCAGAAAATCCATAAATTACAGCCGCTGCCGTTGTGTCCTCTCTTTTTTTTTTTCCCTGGCTTTTTTATTCTCCGTCTCTCTAACAAAATGTATTAGCTTTTTCTTTAGGGAGAAAAAAAAAATCCGGTATTGTTATTAATCAGCGGTAAAATCTGCGGCCGGACAATGAAGGAGGGTTTAAGCCGCGGTTCCTGAAGTGTGGAGTTCTTAGATAGTATATAATCCACCTCCTATGGAGCCGGCGGAGGGATTAACCTCTTTGGGGTTGGACACTGTTCATCAATCATTGGGGAACGTAGGGTTAACAAGGCACGGATTTGTTTTCGGAGAATTTAGAATGGCGGAAGACAAGTATGTATGAAAAACAATGATTTGACTAAATTAGTTCTTGTATCAACTGGAAATTTGGGGAGTGACGAATACGGGTGAGTTACGAAAATGGAGTCAGGAAGAGGGTCACGTTGGGGAAAAGGGAGGGGAAGAGTCAGCCGTGTGCTGGGAGCAGCAGAGAGGGGTTTAAAGATGGCTCCGGTACGGGGAAGGGGGTAGGTAGAAGGTATTTTGTGAGGCGCAAAAGGGGCTGAGAGTGAGGAAAGCTGGGGAAGGTCAAAAGAGGGGGCGAAGGTTAGTCAGATCTTCGTTGTTTTCACGGACGTATTTGCACACGCAAAGTTTATGCGAGCAATACGCAGATAATGAAACCCACTGATTTTAATGGGTTCGTTCGCATAAGCGTATTTTTCCTGCGTATTTCAGTCGCACAAAAAAAAGCAGAACACCAAAGCTCCCCATAGAGGGGGGTGCACAAATACACGAGATGCGAGATACGCTACTTAGTACTGCTGGAAAAAGAACTAATTCGACTAATTAGCCATTTCAATTGGTGCGTCTTTGTTTACCGCACGCAAATGAACAGGCCTTGCAGGCGCAAAAGGTGCAGTATAATACGTTGATGCGCATGCAAGAAAAGCAGGGTTGCGCAAAAGCGCTCCGCTCATGTGCACTCACATACGTAGACACTCGTGTGAAGAAAGCCTTCGGCTGCCCTCACATAAGCGTTTTTTACAACGTTTACCGAAGCGTTTCAAATGCCGCGCTAAACACTGTAAAACACTTCTCAGACGAGCGGTTGTGCGCGTGAGTTTCGAACGCTGTCTGCTCTATTTTAGTGCGTTTCAGGAATTTTTAACGCACCTCATCACCCGATGCCATGATGGGGTGCATTTAGAAACGCTGTTGAATGCAGTCGAATGTGTTTGAAAATGCAGTTTGAAAACAATGTAAATCGTGTTTTTAAAAAATGTGGCATTTTTACAGACACCCGTGTGAGAGCGACTCAAGGGCTTCGACAGACAAAAGTGTTGCGTAATATATTTGCCACTGCGCAATTTTTTAATGCAGTGAATGAGTGGATTTTGTGTGTATTTCATGTCTGCGCAATAGCTGAGCATATTTGCGTAGGCACCGCTTGTTCACATGGAAAGGGGAATCACCCATGATTAAAATGGCTAATTAGCATAATGTGGTGCACTGTGCTTAGCGTATACCCGCGTGGGCAGATGTGCACCTCCCATAGATCTCTATGGGGCTCCATGCTGCACAAACACACATAAGATAGAGCAGGTCCGTTGTTTTCATGGGCGCAAAAAAAAAAAAGAAAGTGAGAATGAACCCATTGAAATCAATGGGTTCTAATTTCTGCGTTATGCACGTAGGAATTTCCCGCACGCAAAATCACGCTAAACACTTTCGTCTGTCAGAGCCCTGAGGCTTCATTTCAAGTACCTGGTATTCACCATGTGTTTGTTTATATAAGGCGGAAGCACGGCACTTCTACTGGGTGGGGGGGCATGATGGGACCCCACAAAGGGTTGTGGCACTGTTCATGCGACCGCTTCTGTTGGGCAGCTATGTAGACGATAGCTGGCATAAACAGCTAACGAGGATCGGCCTTTATAATTATGCAGTCATTCATCTATGAACGACTACCGCCTGTCTACTGTGAATGGAGGCAGTAGGGCCAGGACGACCTCCGCCGTGCTCCTCCTCCATTCACTGAGTGATGATCGCGCCTGTGTACATGGAAGCACAGGAGTGATCATCGTGTGGACGGCTGTTGAGCACACAAGGTGTCATCCCATGGAAAAGGGCCCTATATGCCAAAATGTTCCATGGTGATAACGAATAATTATTGGGGGTCGCTGAAGCAAGAATCACAGGAATCCGCTAATTGCCTGGCCACCTTCAACTTAAAGCAACCCTCCGGTTTTGGGACCATACTCTGTCCTGGGACCAGAGGGTTGTGGGGTATATTACCTGCCTATTGATCTGCCAGTTTTGGGTCCTGTTTTCATCTGTCCACGATGAGCAACACAATCTTCAGACTACCTAATCCCCATAGTGCGTTGGTAGTGTTAGACAACCACTGCACCACACCAGTTGTCTGATTGGCCAGTGCTGGTCACATGATCATCACTGGCCAATCAGGGTTCAGTGTGCATTAGCTAGTAAGAAGATTATAGCCACCAACTGGGACGGCAAAAAACATGCACCATAACCAGCAGATTTAACGGATTGTAGAGAAGGAGAAGAACAAGTACAGATAATATAATCCGGGTTCCAGGACAGCATTTTGTTCAGAAACTGGAGGGTCACTTTAAAAGGATTTGTCTTTATGAGACCCCTTTAAGGCAGCCATAAAGTTGCATGACAATAACAGTATCCATTCCAATTATCCCATTAAGGGGCTTGTTAATTTAGAGCAGCTGGGGCTCGTATAAGGGTTGGGGTTGGTGTTTTTTTTACTACAATGTGTTGCCCCAAAACATTTTTTTTTTAACTTTTTTTAAATGTATTTGTACTTTTTGTTTTGTACTGTTGCGTTCTTCTTCCACCTCATTCATCGTACAATATAAAGCTATAGAAAGGACAGAAGTGGTTAAGCATCATATTTAAATGCGACCTGCTGGGGGCACTCGGAGACTGGTGTGAGTGATTGCTGGATGGAAGAAAAGTCTGTTTTTGACACATTGATATTTTACAATCTATTGAAATAATATGTTAAGGTATCGAAAAAATAACACGTGAGCCGTGGCAAAAATCTCACTGCACTTGTATCACATTAGATCAGTGGTGAAGAGCTGGTCGTACAGCTCCGTGATCCAAAGTGTTGCCTTGTCTCATTTAGGTCCTATGATTGAATCCGGTCTGACCAGATTTCATTTTCTCTCCATATTTGTTTCCTCGGAATATTCAAGAAATCCTGAAAATCTGGCATGTCCTGAAAAATGTTTACATGCTGGTTAAGGAATCTTCTTGATGGACCAACAATGGGTTTTCGACAGTCCATGAAGTTTATTGTGACTATTAGGAGTTATTAGGAAGCAGGTAAAGGATGCTGAATCTTCAAATTGAAAGATAGAACATTGCCTTTACAGCGCCACCTATTAGAAGACAGCATTCATACAAGTCAATGCATGACCTTTTTACAGGCCTTCTAACAATGACTGGGAATATGAGCCAAAGCCAGAGTCTTCTCCAGAAGGAAAGATAAGCAGACAGATTTGCAGACTTTGGCTTACATTCCCAGTCATTGCCACAATGCCTGCTAAAAGGTCAGATATTGACTTGTAGGAATGCTGCCTTCCAATAGGTGGTGCTGTTGAGGCATGGTTCCACCTTTGCATACATTTCCGAGAGGAGCATGCATGGCCTTATAAGTCTCCTCACACCTTCTAGGTGCCCTTCGTAAGGAGAAACTATACCCTTCCTGGCCCATTGCTGCAGTGATATGACTAGCCCCAGGCCACAGGTCAGGCCAGTATCAGTCCACCCCTGTTGTAAGCAATTGAAAACATGATCATATATGGGACATACAAGTGGTACATGGATGCACAACATGTCCATGGGCTCGCTCTCTACTCATTAACGCCATCTCCACTGCTATACAATGTCCTCTGCCTCTCCAGTAATTTTGGGTAACTGCATATTGCTCCCCATTGTACGTTTTCTTTTCCAACTCTTCCTGTTCCTTAAAGGTCCTCTTATACGGGCCAAAAATTGTGCACAAATGTGTATAAAAATGCTCCGTCGTCGGCAGCACATCTCCCCACGTAAAAGCAGAATGTGCTGCTGATGAATATATTCTGTATGGAAAGGAGTGATTGTAGTCCCCATAGTAGTGATTATCTGCTTATGTAAAACCACTTTACTGGGCGCCAATTAACATGCAAAATTTTCGCTACTCGTTAACCGTGTAAAAGGGCCTTAAAGGGGCTTTCCAGGATTATCCTTCAGATAGGCCATCATTATCTGTCCTGAAACCAGAGGGAAAGTGGGATATATTAGCTGGACATGCTTTTCTCTGCTGCCTGTCCAATCTGCCAGTTTGGGGTTCCGTTGTCAGCTGTCCACAATGAGCAACACAATCTTCAGGCTACCTACATCTGATCAGTGAGGACACTTACTGATCAGTTGTTTGGAGAGGCCAGTGACGCATCACGTTCATTCATTGTGTGGCTTTTCAGCAGCTCAACCCCATTCAAGTGAATGGGCTTGAGCTCCTAGACCAAACATGGCCATTATGAATGTAAGAAATGTGTAGCATTTCTTGCTCCCCTGAACTTGAACACAACTGAAGCAGGTTCTACCTGCATTATGTGTGCTCTAGCCAGCATATCCGAAGAAGAGGTTTTCATGCCTCGAAACACGTCAAGCTCTTGGTTTCCTATTCACAATCATTGTTTTACAGACTTGTTAAAGAGTCGTACATTGATTTGAAGGAATGCTACCATCCAGTAGGTTGCGCTGCAGAGGTATTGTTCCATCTTTCTTATTTGCATAAATTACCCAGAGGAGCATGCATGGCCTTATAAGTCTCCTCACTCACCTCTCAGGTGTCTTTTTACACCTCTTCTGAGTGCTCTCCTCGGGGAGAGACAATGCCTTCCCCTGCCCCACTCACCCTCTAGGTGTCTCCACACACTTTTCGGGTGCTCTCCTTAAGGAGAGACGACACCCCTCTTGGTCTGTGTTTTGCATACTTTTGTATGGAGCTAATATAAATCTATTGTGGCAAGGCAGCGCACAGAATGGCTGAAAACAGGCCTTCTGTGTGCTAATCAGCAGGGACAGCTGTGTGGGTGTGTCTGGAGGAGTTAAAACCTCCAGACACATTAAATTCGCTGATGAAAGCTGGGGGAAGAGGCTGCCTCCACAGCTACAGGAGCTGCAAGCCTGTGGTCCGGCGTGGACCAGATGGTGTCCATTATAAGTCTGACAGGGGAAGACGCCCCCTAGACACCCTGGGTGGGGTATCATGACAAGGATGGAAACCCAGAATTCGTGTTACATTTCAGTGGATATGCCATATGTGATGCTGTAAACCCTTTGCTATGTGAAATAAAGCTGATGAAAGCCAGAGATTTTCAAGTATTCCGGTGGTCCAACGTCTATATTAGAGTGGTGCCAACCATCTTAAGGGAGCAGATGGTGATCCCCATGAGCGAGTAACCCTCAACTTACCACACTATGTATTTATTCATATGGCTATATTTCCAAGGCCATTCTTGGAAAACTGTGCATGCTGTATTTTTTGCGTTTCTATCTCTGTATTGCAATTCTCTTCTATTATTACAGATGTATTACAATCCGCTCGTCTAAAACAGGCGTTATTGTAATGTCCTGTCGCCAACCATTTTCTGGTTTTGAAGGGATAATACACAGGAGCGAGCGTAAATGTTCATCAATTGCTTCACCTCTGATCTCGGAGAAGGAAAATACTCTTCTATTACTTACTGATTTCCTCCGTGCTTACAGGTTTCTTATTTTCAAAGGCTCATCGGCAGAGCAGACGGTGCACCACATCTGGGTCAGCCCGTCGTGAAGGGAGAGGTCAGCCATGCTTTTACACTATCGGCTTATGAAGACAGTGTTTTGGATATTGTTCTGGAGGAAGCAAAAGTTAGGGAACTTCCTTAAGGATATAATGAACCTTTCCTATTGGGAATAGCCTGGGATTTGCTTGACCCTTGTTTAGGGGGTCCTTGTATCAGGTGCTTTCATTATTATTGGGAAATATTAGGCATGTCTTTTGTTCACTGTTGCTTTTCATAGCTAGATGGGGTTTTATATGTATTTGGTCCTTGCTCTTGACTTTGCTTGGTTTTGAACAAAGGGTTTGAGAAAAAAAGTGTTTTTTTCCCCCACAAATAGCGCCCTTCTGGTTCATAGGCCGTGTCTGGTATTGCTGCTTATTGTTATTAGCCCATTCCCACTCTAGGGCGCATATGAACGTCCTGGGTGGGAAGGGGTTCCTGCAACAGACGAAATAGGTATATCCTATGGACGTCGCAGGCTCAGAAGCCGAGTCTGGACCATCTGCAGCAGGAAATGGTTGTCACTAACAGCCGGCCTCCCTCCGTGATATCATCAATCCTCTGTCATGAAATCACAGAGGACCAATGGGTTTCAATGGCAACCAGATACACATTTAATCAGTTGGCACCTTTTAGGGTGGTTACACACAGAGTTTGTCAGAAAGAGAACAGGTTTTTAGTGCCGGTTTTAGGGCTCCTTCAGATGGCCATGTTTTTATCATGTTTTGCGACCGTGAAAATCATTTTGTTTTCACCAGCGGGATTCTTCTGTGTCGATACTACACGCGAGAAAAGATAGGGCAGGACCTATCTACCCGCTTTCTTTTTATTGCCGGCGGGCCCTCAGTGATCAACTATTGACCTATCCTGAGGTCAGGTCATCAGTAGTAATTGCCGGGTAAACCTAGGGTGGTTATATTACCTGCTCCCCATTATCTGCGCCGTTGTCCCTCAGATATGCCTTTTTTTAATGACGGGCCCATTTCTGTTTCCAAGATGGCCAACGCAATCTTCTGAATACCTAATCCGCACTTTGCATTGGTACTATGTTAGACTACCGATGCAATATATCTGCTGTCTGATTGGCCAGTGGTACTCATGTGATCATTACTGGCCAATCAAAGAACAGCCTGAAGTGCCTATAACTAGAGATGTATACTGTGCAGTAAAGGGGTATCCTGGTGGTTATATGCTTCATAAGGTAATAACTTGTGATTTTGCAATATAATGTTATTAGTTATTATACAGCGCTGCAGATATGTAGCTTTACCTGAAGATCTACCCCTTCCTCCCTGCTTAGTTCTGCTTTGGTATCCAATGGTTACATCCTGTATGCTCCACTGTGTTACCGGTCAGGCACGCTCAATGCCTTCAAATCCTGTAAGACACAGTTTGTACAGTCGTAATTGCCACCTCGTCATTAACTGGCAATAGAGCATTGTGGGAGATGTAGTTTTTGCACTGCCGGGCAGCCATTATAAAAACAATGTAGAAACCTGAAGCTGGCTGGGAAGCAGCGGTGGCGCAGATTGTCTAAAAAAGGTACTGGAGTCCAGTTTGATGATTTAGATGGATGTTTAGAATAATGGCGATAAGTGGAAATGTTTGGGAAATTTACTAAACTAGATTGACCTGATATTCACTATGGGGACATAAAATGTTTGGAGAAATGGTGGTTGTGAACTTCTAAATCTACTTGGTTAGGTGATTATTCAGACTGTCACTTTGTATTTGAAGCAGATATCTCTCTATCTTTCTGCTTCTCTCTCTTTCCCCCCCTCCACTTCTTTCTCTCTTGCTGCTCCTCTCTCTCTCCCCACTTTTCTCTCTCTCTCTCTCTCTCACCGCTTCTCTCTTCCTCTACCCTTACTCTCCTCCCTCCCATTGAAGGCAGTGGGAGAGCTCCGCAATCCTCTGCCACAGCTGGGGAATCCCGAGGGGTTATTCCTACAGCCGCAGCTGGGGAAATCCCTTCAGTCACGGCTGGGGGAAATCCTTCATCCTCATGGTGATGCTATATTGGGCAATGAATCAGGGACCAATATCACCATCGCCCATGTGAAACCAGCCTCACTCTCTCCTCCTCGCCGCTCGTGCCTCACGCTGCTTAACCTTTTGCAATCCAATTTTGGATTCAGGGTTTCCTAGGGGACTTTCTCTTTCTGCCATTACACAATGGCGTCATCTGCTGGCTAGAGCCAGTACTGCGGTATGTGACATGCTGGAGAGGCCCCCGACAACAAAGTGGCCAGTAATCTACAGTAAGAATACCCTGCCGGACATCTTCCAACATCGGAGCTGCAAGTCTTCAATCAGAATGTCTTTAGACGTCAGACAGTGAATTGGAAAGGGTTAACAACGCTTCACTCTCCCTAGTGGTGTGCGCCCATAGACTTAACATTGCAGCTTTGAGCTGCCCTCACAGGTCACTCAATGTATCAAACTCAAATTGTATGATTTTACGGCCGTGGTGAGGATGCCACTAATCTAATAACACCAAAAATCATCCACCTAGGGTCAGGCAAAGGGGTCAAAGTGTGGTGCAAGAAAAGCCTGTTTCTGGAATCCCCCTTTAAGTAGAAGATTGTGATGGCCATCTTGGAAGATAGAAAAACAGAACCTGGAAACCGGTGGATCGAAGGGGCAACGACTCAGATAATATAACTCCCTCCTCTGGTCGCGGGACAGAATTCAGTTCCAGACTGGAAGGTCACTTTTTATCTTATAGACGGGGATGACCCCTGTACGAATCTTTCTTCAGCTTGCTCCCCCTAGTGGCAGGTTTGTCTTGCAGAATTACACATATTTTACGAATCTGTGCATAGTAATGATCCATGTATCAAACCAATTGACTTGAGTACACTCTTACAAGACAGTAATAAATTATGTAATGGCGCATCTAATGAGTGTCGTTGCCCCGTTATTTGGAGCTGAGGTTGTGCTTCTATAAACTATTATTATGCGTGATGTTGCTTATTACTCGGTGTATTTGCTGTTCTGCTTTCCTGGAGGGAGACGTTCCCACCAAGGCCCTCTGCTCCGCCATCATTCATTTCCAGTGACTGAACACTGCAACATTTTCATCTTTATTGCGCTTATCATTCTATGTAGACAAATGGTGAACAACAAGCACTGCAGGAATTTGTACGCAGCCCCCCTGATCAGAGCTGATGCTAACATCTGACTACTAATTCTTTATTCAGCATGCTAGAAATACACACAGGCAGTGATAGCTTCTCTGTGATTGCATGCCGATGCCTGACTTGTATAATGCACAGCTTCCCGCATTGTTACAGATATTCCAGCTGATCTGTGCGGCGTCATCGACTCATGATAATCCCTCACCTTAACATTTCCATTTTATCAGCTTACCAGTCCATGAATAGAATGACAAAACTACAGTTAAGACTGACACCAACTCCAACAAAAAAAATAATCATTTTGTATACAATTTTTTAATATGCATTCTGTGCTATTAGAAAGACGGTTCCAGGTTGAAAAAAAAAAATAAAATATATATATATATATATATATATATATATATATATATGTGTATATATATATATATATATATATATATATATATATATATATATATATATATATATATATAATCTTTATTTGTATAGCGCCAACTTAATCCACAGCGCTTTCGAGGCACATGGGAACACAAACAATATGAAAATTACAGAAATTACAAGAGTTACATGTGGTATTCAATTATTTGGAGACAAAGTGGGTGGGGGTGATACAGAAGGTACGGGGGCAGGCGGCGGAGCAAGGGGGAACACAACAAAGCGACGATAACATGTGATATGCAGTTCTTTGGACAGAAATAGGGTGAAGGTAGTACAAGAGTTGCAGGCAGGAAGGGTACATGATAGGCAAAAGTCCAAAGCCATAGAGAGGGGCAGGGGGCATATTGTGGGGATGGGGGACTAGATCAGGAGGTTTGGTATGCTTTTTTGAAGAGGTGCGTCTTTAAGGCACGTCTGAAGTTCTGTGCATCGGGGATTGTCCGGATGTTCTGGGGTAGAGCTTTCCGGAGGACCGGTGTAGGTCTAGAGAAGTCCTGGAGGCGAGCATGTGAGGTTTGTATTAGATGGGTGTTTAGTCTGAGTGTGTCAGCGGATCGAAGTGCGGGATGGGTGATGTACGAACAGGAGGGAAGCGATGTACAATGGCGCCGCGTCATGGAAAGCTTTGTGGATGAGGTGGCTTCCGAGAAGCAGCTGGATAGGAAGATGAGTCTAGCTGCCACATATAACCATGCTCTGGGAGCTTATTCAGTGGAATCAGGAATAATAGTTAGGGCTCCTGCAGATGCACGTGATGTTTTAACGCTCACGAGAGTGTAATGTAATTGTGCTGCCATGTCCTCACGCTCCTTGCTGAATTTTTTTCCTCTTCCGGGCCCGTTCAGGTGGAGCAGCCTACTTAACAAAATTGTGCAGTTCAGTGCGCGATTTCGTGCAAACTCCTTTGGTGCGCAGATGAACACAAAAACAGAGCATGTCTTGTATTTTTTCAGCCCTAAGGAAATGCGGCACAAAAATGCTCCATTTGAGGGAACCTATTTGAACCATCTTTTGGATTTGAGGTTTGCGCAAGCGATTTTGCGTGTGCAGAACCACGTGCAAAATTGCCTGTGTGAAGCAGCCCTTATAATGTAAAGGTGTCAACTATTTCGAATACACAGAATACTCGGTAGTTGCTGGTGACATTTGGGATGACCATCTGAAGGATAGGCACATTTGTTACTGGACTGACAATCGTAGTGTCATTGATTGCATTAATCAATGTCTTCTTCTTCTCTTTCATTGCCTAGTCCTCTCCATCATCTAGTGTTTAGGTGTCTGGAGTTTAATCTTTTCTGTAGGGCTAGACATGTTCCCAGCAGCAAAAATGTTATAGCTGATGTTCTCTCACGTTGTCATTGGTAGGAGTTCCAAGGTTTGCTGGCAGAGGCATGTGGAACACCCCTCCTAACCCAACTATGGGACCCGGTGGAAGTCAACTGGTTGGAGCATCTGTCATCCTCGTGACATTGCAACATCATGGTAAGGCCTGGTTAGACTGACTTCAAATAGTTGGAATTCAGATAGCCTTTGAGTTACAGTGTAAAACCTTTGCAAGTCGCAGAGGTGTCAGGCGAAGTCACCCAGCGACCTATGGCCAGGGTAAATTTCTATTTTCAGCTGTTGTAATGGGCTGACGTTACTTAGCATTTCATTATTCAGTAGACCCTTAAGGCCTAGAAAAAATGGCACATGCGTCGGAAATGCCAATGGCCAGTATCTTATCAATTGCTGTGTCAGTTAGTGTCTTCATTCTCGAAAGTATGCATTTCTCCATTTGAGTCAGATCTTTTTTCCACCAGTTTTTGTCTAGTGATCTTTTGCACCCTACGAATTGGTGAGCTGGTCCCTCCTTCCAAGGAGAAACCGGTGGGGTTATCGGAACGGGACGTTGTCGTTGGTAGAGGTGCGGTTTGTGTATGCCTTTATTGGTCTAGGACAGACGAGTTTGGTCATGAGAATGACTTCCATTCAGCTCAGGGTCTGATATGCCTGTTGCAGGTGGTATCTAGCTTCAAAATGACTCAGAGTTGGTCACTTTACCTGCTGGCCATCCCCAGTGATCCTCCATACCCAGAAATGTCCATCTGATTTGAACATTGAGTAGCGTAATTCCTCACTCCATTCATCCATTGCTCAACTGTCCAATGATGGAGCTCCTTGCACTATGGGCCGATGCATTGTGCTTCGTGATGGATGACTTATGTGCAGCAACATAACCTGTATATCCAATAGTGTGCAGTTCCCATCACAAACTATGGCCGACACCTCCAAGGGTCTACATCTCATGTAGTATGGTTTAGGACACATGATGTGCTAATAAGACATGATCCATTCTACTGATAGAAATAAAAGTATAAGAACAGCGCTTGGACAAACCCAAAGATATCAAAGTAACAATAGCCAATGGAAGGGAACTCCAGTGCAGGCGGTTCCCGCCAGAAGAGGACTGGAAACACTGCTACACCAAGAAGATGCCCCCAAGACCAATCATTGACTTCTTTCAGATTTACAAGGTCCCCAAGTAAAAAGAGCTGAAGGAACTACCACCAAACACCATCGAGGTTCCCAGGATAAATAATGCAAAATTACAGTAAAGAAATCAGAGATATTGCGCTCCTTTACGGGAATGAATACAAATGCATAGTGAAAGGGTTAAGTTCACTTACTTTCTCTCCATGAAGACCCCCCTAACTTGGAGAAGAAACTTTGAAAATCGGTGTCCAATAGGAACCTCCAAAGTGGGTCCAGAAAGGTTTAGAACCCAAGGCAATGGTATATTTTAAAAAATAGCTATTAGAGATGAGCAAGCAGACTCGGTAAGGCGATATACTCGAGAGAGCATCGCCTTTTTCGAGTACCTGCTCTGCTGGCTCGTCCCTGAAGATTTGGGGGGGGGGGGGGGGGGGGCGGCCGTGGGGGTCAGCGGGGGGTTGCAGAGGGGATCGGGAGAGAGAGAGAGGGATCTCTCTCACTCTCCTCCCCGCTCCCCCTCGCTGCCCCGTGCCGCCCCCGACCCCCACGGCCCCCCCGAATCTTCAGGGACGAGCGAGCAGGTGCTCGAAAAAGGCAATGCCCTCTCGAGTATATCGCCTTACCGAGTATGCTCGCTCATCTCTAATAGCTATTTATTAACTTACTATCATAAATAAAAAGGACAAAAAACATTGTCCTATATGTTGCCTACATATAGCTTGAGATAATAAAGTAACGCGTTTCGTGGTCTCAAGCTTGATAAAGGGGTAAGAGACCCCCGAAACACGTCACTTTATTATCTCACGCCATATGTAACCCTTTCACTATGTGCAAAGGAGTGCAGGATCTCTCTTTTTCTACTGTATTTTAGCATTCTACTGATGGTAAAGGTAAAGTCCCCTGGTGCAGGCACCGAGTCGCGACTGACTCCTAGGGTGACATCACAACCTGACGTTTTCTTGGCAGACTGTTTTTTCACAATGGTTTGCCATTTTCTTCCCCAGTGCTCATTTTACCGACCTCTGAAGGATAGAAGGCTGAGTCAACCTTGAGCCGGCTACCTGAACTATGAACCCACAACCTTCAGGCCATGAGCGAGAGCTGCCTTAACACTCTACGCCACATGAACCTATTCTACTGATAGGTGTGTCTAAATACTTTTTATCGGACAGAGTATATGTGCCCTTGAAGGAAATGACTTAATATACTTTATAACTAACGGTCCACTTCTCCTTTAAGAAAAGCCCCTCTGTGGCCGCTAACCAATTCCGCTATTATGCCGGCTCTGAAATTATTGATATTAAAGGGAATTTCTTACCTACAGATTCCTGTTATCTTTTTAGAAGGCTCTGTGTTCTATAAACGCATCAGATAATGCAGCGTTGGATCTCGCCATAAAAACCCTGGCAGACTAGTGTCTCTCAAGGCTTCATTATATTTCTGATGTACAAAACTAAGCTTGTATATTTAGAGGCTGACACTTGCGGAAATCTGATGCCTCAGCCCAGAACATGTGTTAAAAGCAATTTTTTTTCTTCCCTCATGGAAACAAGTTTAAACAGAATACAGATGTAGTCGTTGTTTGATTGCTGACCGGGAGGGCTTTGCTTTAAATATGGCCTCTGACTACAGTTAACCCTTCTTGACCCATCCCGATGGGCAGCAAAGATACCTCCACACCCCCCTCCTCCTCCTCCTCCGGATTCCGAAACACGTCTGATTGAAAAGCTATAAGCCCGACGAGAGCTGCACTGCGTTCTTTACGGTGACTAAAAGACATAAACTGTAAGATGACAGCAGGGAACAAATTCTTCCTATCAGGCGAATATTGGCGCCTTCTTTACCGCTAATTTCACTGGAGACCAATACCCTAGAAATCCAGTAGCTGAAGCAGAAAATGAGCCATGGAATAATGGCCACATATCAGTCTTTTTAATAACGATCTCTGCCGAGCAGTATTAACGAGTCACTAACAGCGGAGAATTCTGCCATGGCAATTTTTTTTTTTTTCTCGAATGCGGAAAAGCAGCAGGACCTGAAGGAGCATTAATGGAGTGTTATGTTATAAGAGGTAAATAATGTAATAGAGGATATAAGGATGTCAGCAGGAGAGGGGCCATCGCATGGAAATTCTGCCGCTCAGACTCCAACGTGTGAAGATGAAGCCTGCAGCTATTTTTTATCACCCCTTTCAACAATTCCCATTTTCCTTCTGATTGTTTAGATGATAAAAAAAAAAAGTTTTATCCCAAGTACTAACTTTAAACGCAAAACTTAATAATGGAGGAATAAAGACTTTGGCGCGTAATGTACAAACGACTGTAAGGGTTGCTTCAAACAGGACAACTACCATGTTTCCCCCAAAAATAAGACCCGGTCTTATATTAATTTGTGCACCAAAAGAGGCGCTAGGTCTTATTTTTGAGGGATGTCTTATCATACTTACCTATCAGGCTTGGTCCAGGTCCCTCCCACTGCTCTCCGGAGCTCCGACACGCTAAGCCGCGGCATTGATAGGCCAATTCATAAATCCTGCCTCCACAACATGATGGGTGTGATTGGTTCTTTGACCACTGCTCAGCCAATCAATGCAGTGCTCAATGAACCAATCAAAAGCCATCACGTTGGTTAATCGAGTGCTGCACTGATTGGCTGCGCTCAAGAACTAATCAGAGCCATCGCTTCCTGGAGCTCGGATTTATGAATCCCGTTACCAGGAAGTGATCTAATGAGGGCGAACAAGGACTGCAGGATGCACTGCGGAGCTCTGAAAAACAGCAAGAGGATCCGGACCAAGCCTGCTGGGTAAGTATGCCTTTTTTATGTAATACAGCTAGGGTTTATTTTTGGGTAACACATATATTTCAAGCCTCCTCGAAAATCGCGAACAATCAGGGTTGGTCTTATTTTCAGAGTAACAGGGTATCCTATGAAAAGCTGCTCAAAATGCATACCTGTACATAAGCAATATTTCTCTAGGACCGAAAGTCTGAGATCAAAAAATCTCAGCATGCCCTATTTTTGGGTGATTCCTGTTCAACAATTGACCATAATTTCCTATGGGAGCTTTAAAAAAAAAATGACATCACACTCGTATAGATGCTATCTGCATGCGAATGGGGTGCTTTTTTTTTCATTTTTAACACTGAATTGCACATTTTTAACACTGAAATGCATCTCACATGCCAGAAAATTGCAGACTAAACTAGTGTGATATAATTCAGATTTTCACTGATCTACATCACGCTGATCCATGGTAATACGGTCTTGGGGGGGGGATTTTTTTTGGGCAAGGGTGTATTTGTTATTTTGACCACGCACTAATGCAAGACCATTGGTTGCTCAGTCCACGGAATTCAGATAAAAATGTATGAGCGGTTTTCAAGTGAACAGTCGCTGCTGCTTCGCGAGTGTATCTTTGAAGACCAAAACCAGACAGCGACCGTAGCAATGAGTGTTCTTTTGAGGACCAGCAAAGACTGTTCAGTTGAGGATCACTAGCAAGTATTTATGTGTTTTCGGGAACCAACAAACATTAAGTGGGGGAACAAAATGTAAAAAAAAAAAGGCGGGAGCCAGTCATCGCTATGAGAGTCAATTTGTACGTGTGGCACCTAACCTGCTTGCGGAGCTCCATTTGAAGACGGTGCAATAATTGAGGTAATTTAGGAATACTCTACTCCATAAGAGGCACAGAACTGAAGGATATATTCACACATAGCGGGAATGATGTGAATTTACCGCAGCTGAACATCCTATGACAAAATCCACAGCATTTCCACAAAGAAAACAAAGCCAAAATCCGCACCATCGGATCATCCGCCACCGCACCATCCTCAACTCGGCCATTCCAGCAGCCACACTGCTCCCCCCATCTCGGAAGTCGTCGCACTGTAAGCGCATCACAGCCCATGGCATATGGTGGCCTCTAGTGAGCTGGTGTGGAGAAGTGCACCAATCGTTTTGTGTAAATAGGGCTAACGAATGAACAATGAATAAGAATCCGTTTGCTTATCGTTCATTTTATGCAGGCAAATAAATGATTGTTCTTCATTTGGCAGTCACACCATGTAGAAGGCGTTCGTTCAGTCATTCGCAAACCACTCCCCTGACACATCAACAATGGATCGAATGAGCTAGGATGAAAAAATTACAAAAAATTGAAACAATTATCTGTGTGCGTAAACGAACGTCGTTTGAAAGCAAATTACTTGCTCACACTTTCCACCAATTAATTGCTCCATTCTAAAGGACCCTTAGTTCTGAATTCTCCATTTCAAGATCACAGTCACCAGGGGTATCGGTTTAAAACTTACAAATGAGGTACATAACTTGGCAGTAACAGTTTGTTATCAGGGCACACAGCTTGGCAGTTGCCATCTCTGTTACTTAGTTCAACAGAACAAAACACAGGGGAAAAGGTTATGCCCAACCACTTAATCCAACTCTCCAAGTTCTTAAGTAGTTCACAGTGCAGAATTCCAGGTAGCAGTCTGGAACTGTCCAAGAGGGCAGGGTAGCAGACCATCACTGATATAATAATATTGGTAAATTGTCACCCAGCTTTCGGTGTCAACCTGCCATCGTTCTGCACTAGGGGAAAGCTGGGTTGAGCTCTTCAATATTCATTCCCCCCTCCCTGCAGGGGTCTTTGATGCACACTTGTCTCAAGAAGTCCTCTATCCTGATGGTAATGTAGCGAGCCAGTGACAAAAGGATGTTAAGTACCCCCTTTCCACCAAGCATTTGTTCCCTGGGTAATTCAAGCAGACATCTTGGCCCCGTATCCTTGGTTGTGTATTTATCAAGGGAGAAAGTTATAATGGAGATTATGGGTCACCTGACAGTAGCAGCCCAATGGCAGTGACCTTTTTGGAACTGTGAGGATGCTGCAGACCTGGTGCAGTTACTCAAATTGCTGTGTAACCCCCTAGAACCTACAGAATGACCTATTTGCGTAGCTGATTATCAGTTGCATATCATGTTTGGTATCCACAGGTAGGTGAATTCCTAATATTAAACATAATGGCCATATCTTCCCTATTGGAGCACCCCCTGGGGAAATACGGCTGAAATATTAAGTCGGAGTTCCATCCAGATGATCCATGCATATACTCACTCTTCCCCTGATCACGTCACAAGAAGGCCGGCGGGGGAGTGGTTCTGCGGAGGCTTTAAAAGCAAGTGGGTTCCTTCCCCAAGAGATCAGACCCCAGGAGAAGCATGGAAAGTTGGCTGATCCTCTTTCTGCAGTGGCTCCCCGCGTATCACGGCTATCGGAAACAAGATAGATTGGTATTTTCTCTTATTTTATCCCTTTTCTTTTATACTGCTTGTGTGTACTCATAGGCTCCTTATCTTTTACGTAATTAATCCTTTGTACATTTTCATCTAAGCACTGCTACTTCTTTTTGTAGAATAAAGATTTAAACTTTACTAGGCTTCCTTGAATGCTTTAACCCAGGGATCCATAACTCTGAAGTGTGGTGATTGTGTCTGTGTGGTGGCTTGTTTAACCCCTTAAGGACCAGGTTGTATTGTACCTTAAGGACCAGATACTTTTTAGGGATTTTACCCATGTGGCGGTTTTACTGCTCCATTTTTTTTCCTTTAGCTACCAAAATTATTTTTGCTGCGTTTTTCTTTCCCGTGACATATAGGACTATTTTTTTAATATCTTTTTCACTGACTTTTTTTTCCGTTTTTTAGTTTTATTGGGGGCAAAATGCTTAAAAAAATGATTTTTTTAACATTTATAGTTTTTTTTTAAAATTATTTTTATATTTACACTAAAGTAAAGTATGGAAACGGGTTCCTCTATTTATTTCGGACATTTTGATATATATAGTATGTATGGTTTTGGTTTACAGGGCGCATACGGCGACGGTTTTTGTTGGCGTCTGCTTTGTGTTATTCTCTTTCTTTTGCATGTATTGTTGTTTTATTCTGTTGTTTTGTTTTACTTATGTATGTAATTGTGTTTTTTTTACTATCTGTGTCCCCCATGACGTCATATAAGACCTCTGGGGGACATTCATTTTTTTTTCTTTTTTAACTTTATTTGACAGTTTCCCACTGTAGCTGGGGCGTCCATAGGAGCCCTAGTTACAGGGGAAAGCAACCCCTGTGGTGACATTAGTCACCTGCAGAGCTGCCAGGGTCTAGTCTGACCCTCCAGCTCTGCAGTAGCAGGGAATCCCAGGAGGTCACATGACCCCCCGGGGCTCCTGTAGTGAAAGAACATCTTACTTTCACTTTCCCCATACAGTGCTCATTGAACACTGTATATCGGGGAAGCAGAAGGCAGGAAGGGTTAAAAACCGCTCCTGCCTTCTGCTCCGGGTTATCAGCTGTCACTAATAGCTGATAACCTGTTCCTGCCTCTGACTGATTGCAGAGGCAGGAGACTTAGAGCACCGCCGTACTTTTACTATCGGCGGTGCTCTAAGCCCGGGACCAGCTGCCGTATATTAACTGTGGCTGGTCCTAAATGGGTTAAAGAGTCCTACATTGATTTGAAGGAATGTTGCCATCCAATAGGTGGCGCTGCAGAGGTATTGTTCCATCTTCCTTATTTGCATATGTTACTCAGAGGAGGATGCATGGCCTTGTAAGTCTCCTCACTCACCTCCTAGGTGTTTCCAAACTCCTTCTGGATACTCTCCTTAAGGAGAGACAATACTCCTTCCGACCATGGTGGCTAACCTACGTGTCAGAAATGGTCAGTGATGCCAGCGAGGTGTGTTGGGTTGTGTTAGACCTTACAGGGTGTGATTTCAGCTTCATATGGCGTGAGTGAAGGATTCGGGGAGCTATAACTAAACCAACCCTACAGGTCTACCCCTGGTGTCGACATCACAGGCTGGTAACCTTCGGACCCATAGACTGCCGTCAATGACAATTCGTCGTAGCAGAAGTGTAGGAATCGTGATAATCACCTATAGGATCTTAGGGATTTATGCTTTGTTATACCCAACTAAGTTGGCTGGACCCAACTTCAACCTCACAGTAAAGTGCGCATGGCTCTTTAACTCCAGTCACTCTTAGGCTCACTGACACTGCTGCACTCACTGCCTCTACTACACATCACCAGTCACACGAAGCAGCCCCAATTATAGTCTCAGTCCTTGATGGAAAACACGGCATCCGCACCTATGACTAGTCACATACATTATAACATACAGTAAGTAATATTTAACTGTTTGGACTCTTGTGTTCCCACAATTAAATATTAGCATATAAGGTAGCAAAACAGTAGGACAAAAATATAGTTTCAGAGACAGCATAATGAACTTTAGAACATTGCTATTTGGGTGTTACAGTACATAGTTATTATTTTGGCACTGTTATGTGTTCACAGTATAGCAGTATTATGTGTACATTATATGGCAGTATTATGTGGGAGCTGTATGGTACTGTTCACACACACCATGGTGTCCTATCTGCTGGATGCAGCCAGATATCTCCTCCTTGTACATTGGTATGCAGTAGCATCAGGACTACTTGCAGGTATTCCCATACTGCTTCCCATACAAACAGTGCGCGGAGGAACTCTCTGCAGGTCACCTGGTGCTGATGAGCGGTGTGGTCATGTCAATGCAGTGTGACCCGCCTCCTGATGCTTACCTCTCTGCTTAATACTGAAGTCTGGGCCTGTAGCTCTGAACAAACAGCCTGAACTCCTTCCTTTTGGCGCAGACACTGTAATATGTTGAGGACATATTTCCAGTCCATAGTGGCAGCAATCCCATGGAGCACCCCTGCCCTCTAGGAATCTGCCCAGTAGGACGGATTACCAGTTTGGACCTGCAACATATACAACGAACTTATAAAACAGAAATATATAACTCCAATAAACTCTAAAAAAAATTAGTAGAAAACAAAAAGTAGACATTTTAGTTGGGGTCCCTTTGTACCAAAAACCTCAACCAACAATTTTTTTTAAGACTGTTCTTCTATATTGGCCAATGATATACAATTATGCATATCACCCTAAGAATGATCTATTCTGTCCAGCGACTGGTTATGATCTTGCGAAAAAAGTCAACTCCCAGACGTTCCACATAATTCATCTTCTGGTGTATCATTTAAAATGTTAGTATGTAAATCCTTAATGAGCCTGTAAGTGAATCTGAAATGCAATTCATTAAGCAACTTAGTGCTAAGTCAAATGTAACAGACATGAAAAATGCCTTTTCATTAGTTCCCATTGGCTTCAGTAAATTCTGACTCGTGAGCCATCTGATATGTGGCGGTGAATTAATATTATGTCCAGTGCCTGCCATGGAGATCAAGTCTATGGTAACGTCTGAGGTTTGGAGGTGGTCATCTTGTAATTTATAATATAAATTGGAGAAGGCTTTAAGGAAACCGATTTGTAATTGTTGAAGTGAATCCTTTTAATTTTAATTTAGAATACTGATATCTGCACACTTGGAGCCGCTCCGAAATCTGCCTTAATTTCTGCTTCAATAAAATCCATTTTCCTATCTCCATGCACCAATGCAGCCATTTTCTTGCTACTGGAAACAAAACTTTTACAAAGTGGATTCTCAAGTTGACCTTCGATAGCTTGGGCTTGAACATAGTGCCAACAGTATAGCAGACTTTGACCAATGAAGTCCTATAAAACAACAGAGAGATACAAGTGTGTTTTCAGTACCAATGCTTTGGCCAGAATTAGCCAATCATGATTAACGAATGAGTAGACCACTTTTTAAATTCTTTTTTCAACCGGTGACTATGCGAAAATTCAACATTCTTGGTTGGCTAAAGCTGTTGAAATGTCCCATCTAATTTTTATGGCTTACTATTTACATACTGTTTATGCTACAATTAGGCAAGTGGTCATTACAGGCAACTTACAAGAATATACATAGACTTCCTAACAAGACCAGCATAGTGTAACAACCAAATTGCATATACAGTCCAATGGAATTAGCACAAGAATTCGAAAGTAGCAAATGGAGTAGAATGATATAATTATGGAAATTAAAGGGGTTGTCTCGCGGCAGCAAGTGGGGTTATACACTTCTGTATGGCCATATTAATGCACTTTGTAATGTACATCGTGCATTAAATATGAGCCATACAGAAGTTATACACTTACCTGCTCCGTTGTTGGCGTCCCCGTCTCCATGGCTCCGTCTAATTTCGGTGTCTTCTTGCTTTTTTAGACGCGCTTGCGCAGAAGGGTCTTCTCCCTTCTGCTCGGTCCAGGCACGAGCGGCGTTCTGGCTCCGCCCCCTTCTATGTGTCATCACGTAGCTCCGCCCCGTCACGTGTGCCGATTCCAGCCAATCAGGAGGCTGAAATCGGCAATGGACCTCACAGAGCCCACGGTGCACCATGGAGGAAGACCCGCGGTGCACCATTGGAGAAAACCGCAATGCATCCCTGGGAAAGGACCGGCGGCCATCTTTGGAAGAAGTTTTATAAGTTGCTGAAACGCTGGAACTGTGAGTAGAAACCGTCTTTAAAAACCATTTACACTTGTGCATAGTAATGTTTGCTTTAGAAGGGGGACTGGGCAAAAAAAAAAAATCACTTTTGCCTCGGGACAACCCCTTTAACAAATAAGCCCTAAATAGCATGCATGCTGCAGAGTGGCTAGCTATAAAAAACTTGTGTGAAAACCTAGCCTTCTTATTAAGGAGGCTTGACAAAGAGGGAAATGTTGTGCTATGGCCCTATGGTCTCTATGTTAACTCTTTCCAATCCAAATTGTATCCTGGTTTTTCTAGGGGGCTTACTCTTTTTCTGCTGTTATACAGCGGCGCTATATGCTGGCTAAAGCCAGTACTTCATGAGGTGACACATTGGATAGGCTCCGACAGCAGAGAGGCTGGCGATATACAGTAAGAGAACCCCGACGGACGTCTTCCAACATCGGAGCTGTACAGCCTTAAATCATAATGTCTTCAGATGTCAGACAGCGGATTGGAAAGGGTTAAAAAAGTTTGTAGGCAGCTCAGTGATGAGCAATACTACCAGAAACTTTCCTGTGACCCCACTTTTGTTGACAACTTCCCCAGCTACTCTCTATTACTGGGTCCCAGTATGTGCCTCACTTCACTGGTTGCAGATAGGCTCTTGCCCACCTATCCCTTACAGATGGTCAGACTCCCCATTCTGCCTACGGGAAGGCCTAAGGCATTCTCTACCCATCACTCTGAATGGACTCTCAGTTTCTGGACTAGTCTCTCTTCCATCTAACCAGAGGTTCATCTCTCTACTCAGTTGTTGTTGGCATCTTAATATCTTCTTGGCTTGGTTTATTGGGGCTCAGTCATCTCATCTTCTTCCAGTCAGTTTGGTGGCACACTTGTAGGAGGAAGAGTCCCTCTCCTCCCATGCCCTCCACTCCATTGCCTAGGCTTAGTCAGTAGGTTGTAGCTTGGTTGACATTTGCTGCTGTCTCATCTCTACTCTAGTGAGAGGGGTTCTTCCATTACCTCAGTTGTCTCTTGGACACTCTCTAGGTCACCAGAGCTGCTGTCATCATCCCTAGCCAGAAATTCCTCTCTCTCCTCTGCTGCCAACATTGCATAAGTCACACTCCGATTAATGGTGCAGTGCCCAATGCTTTTATGTGGCCCCTTTTGCTGTGCACATAAAGCACATGACATGCTAGCCATGCCATCATCCAGGAGTCAGACCCCCATCTCTCATTCAATATCGGTGGTGTAGCAGGACTATCAACTTGCCATCATACTTTTTTATACTAGAACACCGAGCCGCTGGTCCAAGGGTGTATTATAATGGTACAGACATTTACCTACATTGAGGAGAAAGTCTGCAACAGGGGTGTAGTAGCTCATCACTTCCAAAAGGGGTTTCCAAGGCAGGCTCAGTATTGCGTCTGCTATGGCCAAACCCATTGCATATGGAACGGGCTATGGTTGATTGTGTGAAAGAGTTAAATAAGAGGTGCGACTTAGTCTGTACCCTCTTTTCAGAGCCCTCATAGCCATGGCATGTTCTTCTCGTGCTGAGGCTGTAGTCTTTTCTAATGTTACTGTATGTGGTAGATCTCCATCCAAATTTTTTTTTTTTTGTTCCAGTTAGTAATTTCTTCATCAATATTGCATTTAGTGTGGGGAATAGAATATGCAAAGAGAAAGCAGATAACATTTAACACATATTTTTCCTTTAATGTTTGTCTGATCAAAGTCCGGGATTTAAATCTACAAAGTTTCTAAAAAATACACTGTTAAAGAAATACCCCTTTTAATAATTCTTTGTGAACCAATTTCAAAGACCTTTTCCTGCCTGATCCTGAACCGCTATATACTCATTTAATATTCTTCCTTTTTAGTTTACAACTGGCCATTTTGCAGTAGAAAGGCAAACAAAACACATTTTTCTTTGCTCTCCAAAGGCCTCTCGCAGGTTCATTATGGTTTCATAACCTACCACACATCTGCGAGTCCCAGAGAGTCAGCACAGTAATAATTCAGTCAATATCAATGTAATCATTGCACATTGTAAGCCTAATTGCTGCATTCCCTTCTCCGCAAACTTTCATTGCCGGTAAAATCATTGTTTGCACTTTATATATTATAATCCAGTTGTGTGGATAAGACCAGAAATATTTAGCTATGCAACCTAACGTTCTATTCATATTATGCTCATTGTGACATGATGCAATGGGTTGATCCAGTAGGACAGGACTTTATATCTGATTGCCCTAATCCTGCCAATAACGTTTGATATTAGAAAAAACTTTCTGACAGTGAGGGTGATCAATGAGTGGAACAGGTTGCCACGTGTGGTGCTGAGTTCTCCTTCAATGGAAGTCTTCAAACAAAGGCTGGACAAATATCTGTTTGGGATGATTTAGTGAATCCTGTATTGAGCAGGGGGTTGGACTTGATGACCCTGGAGGTCCCTTACAGCCAGGGGCATAACTATAGGGGATGCTGTTGCTCAGGACCAGGAGCCTTAAGGGGCCTATAAGGCCTATCTTCTCCAAGCTAGTACTTTGAATAAAGCATTATAGTTGGGGGCCCTGTTACAGATTTTGCATTGGGGCCCAGAAGCTTCAAGTTACGCCTCTGCTTCCAACTCTATGATTCTATGAACATCTGTAACTGGGACTCCATCAACCATGTTCCATTAATAATACCGGTGGCATATGTGGAATAGGAGCCTTTAGTCCCTCTCAAACACCAGATGTGACTGGTACGTGTATGCCCCCTATAGCTAAGCCTAACTCTGGGTTATACAAAATGCACTAAAATAGTTCCCTTTACTACTTTTTTAACTAATACATTTAGTATCCTGGTATTTACTAGTAATGACGTTGATAGTGAGAAGTGGTTTGGTTATTCTAGGAATGGCAGTTCTACATTAGTTTGTACAGTATCCCTCCTCCCTGTGTTCTGTTGTATCTCCTCTCAGTTGTTCCTTGTGTGTGTCTGAATTTATCATATTTGGCCTATACCTAGGCAAAGTTACCCTATTGGTATGTTTTTTAATGTAGGAGGAAACTTAAAGACTTAGAGGAAACCTTTCTAAACATGAAGTGAAAATGCAAACTGTATGCAGATGTTGCTCTTGGTCAGATGCAAACCAAGGGCTCCAGCACTGGAATTCACCCAGTTAAGAGAGTTTGAAAGGGGCTAAATTATTGGAATGCGAGAAGCTGGGTTGTAATATTGACGAATTCTTCACCACCTGGGCCGTTCTGACCAGAATGTTAGAAGGTGTTGGGACCAGTGCATGCGTGAAGGCACACAAGGTAACCGGGCTCCGAACACTCTTGACAGACCACCAGTAAAGAGGGTCATCGCCCGATAAGCACGAGCAGCTACAACTGTTTTGTTGTTTGCCATCCAGAGACAGGTGGCGCCATCATTACAGGTTCCTGTGTCTGTCTGAACCATTTCCAGGTGCTTGGCTGAAGTATATTTGGCCTCACGGCACCCATTACGTGTGCTGCCTTTGACACTCACCCACAGTCGTCTCCGTTTGCAGGGATGTCGTGAATGATAAAACTGGATTGCTATGGAGTGGAACTGGGTTGTCAGCAACAAATCCAGGTTTAATTCTAGCTGTTTGTGTTTGGAGACCTAGACGTGAGCACCTCAAACTTGATTCTGCTATGCAGCGGCACACTGCCCCCACTGCTGGCGTGTTGGTCTAGGAGGCCATCGTATACAACAGTCAGTCTCTCCTAGTAGTGGTACGAGGGAGAATGACAGCACAGTGATATGTTCAGGACATCCTGCAGCCACATGTGTTCCTCTCATGGCGGCTTCCAAGAGGCAGCAGGATAATGCTCAGCCACACACACAAGAGGGTCACAGGAATGTCCCCACAACATTGTCACACTTCAATGGTCTACCCGATCACCAGATTTATTGCTAATAGGGCATGCATGGGACCATCTGGGACACCATCTTCAACAGCCTATGAGTTAGCACGATCTAGAGGCTTGGTTACAGCAAATGTGGACCATTATGCCACAGGATACCATATGGAACATGTATGCCTCCATGCCCTCCATATCACATCTTGTATCCAAACTAGAGGCGGTACAACACGGTACTAGAGCGTCCATGCCACCGTATCACATCTTGTATCCAATCTGGAGGCGGTACAAAAGGGTACTAGAGCCTCCATGCCCAACCGTATCACATCTTGTATCCAAGCTAGAGGCGGTACAACAGGGTACTAGAGCCTCCCTTTAAGGGGTCAGTCTTCCACAGTAAATTGCAACATAGAAGACACTGACAACAAATAGGCACACGACAAATGCATTCATACTTATGGAGGGACCCCATTAACACAACCAGAAGACATTGACCCCAAAAGGTCTCCTCCAATGACACAAAAACCAACGACCAAACAGACGTGAATGCACAAGGACAAATCCATATAAGGTGGACAAGCACAGAACTAGAGGGTCCCTAACTCTGAGTCACTACATATTCCATGGACAAGAATGACTCAGTTTCTGGGAGAAGCAGATACTTTTCATTCCCATTGGAGACATACTGTACATTGATTGGTTTAATCGCATAGCTTATATGATTTTCAATTTGATGATTCAATTTTGAGAAGGTGACAACCGCATCCAACATGGCTTTTTTTAGAGAAAACATATACCTGCAAAATCTAGTTAATTTCACTAATAACATTGGGAAAATTGTGTCTTTTGCACGTTTCGAAAGTGTAGAAGCAGCAGGAACGAGAATTATGCCTGAAAGGGTAATTAAGTTTTTCCATAATAAAATACAAGTTCCCTTTCAGACGTGTCGCGTGCTATTATATTATGCCTGACGTCGACTTTGTGTATCAGCTTGAAGGAGATTGCATAGAATTTCTTCCATCGCTGGGTCAGACAGAGTGTTATCCAAAACTATAGTGCAATTGTCCTTTTCTTTCTATGTGAAATGTGACCATCAAACAAATATCTTTCTTTCCATTTTCTCCAAAGTATGTGGTATTATAATCTCCACAGGCAATAAAGCAGATACAATTGTTGTCACACTGAGCTGCGAGATTGTGCTGTGATATGCTCAGAATACAGCGAGGTGTATGTGTCACCTACGTTAGTTGTTACTCTCGCATTCTCAGGAAACATTGACAAAGGGTGTAAGAAAAATACTATTTGTTTTCTTGAATATAGGAAATTAACTCCATTCCTTCCGCTGCTAAAGGGGCCTACGAATACATGGATGCTTCTTCATAGAAGTGATGTTCATTGCCTAGATGCAATTGTGCAACAACGTTAGCTGCAATCATGTGACTTAGAGATGAGCGAGCGTACTCGCAAAAGCACTACTCGCTCGAGTAATTTGCTTTATCCGAGTATCGCTGTGCTCGGGTCTGAAGATTCGGGTGCCGGCACGGAGCGGGGAGCTGCAGGGGAGAGCGGGGAGGAACGGAGGTAAGATCTTTCTCCCCCTCTCTCCCGCCCGCTCTCCACTGCTCCCCGCTGCGACTCACCTGTCAGCCGCAGCGGCACCCGAATCTTCAGACCCGAGCACAGCGATACTCGGATAAAGCAAATTACTCGAGCGAGTAGTGCTTTTCCGAGTACGCTCGCTCATCTCTAGTGTGACTTTCATTGGTTTGTGTTAATGGGGTTGTCTGATCGAAGACAATCAGTGGCACACAAGGAAGTGAACATGTAAGGCTCACACGGAGGGGTTGGATTCTGCAGGAGGATTTCCGCAGCGGAAGACCTGCAAGCATTCATGGAAAGTCATTGCGAATGATTGCGGAAGTTTGTGAGCAAATGGGCGATGGAACACATGCATCCATTGCCTTAAATGGGGGCCGTCCATACGGGATTGGCAATAAAATAAAGTATTCTGCGATTTTTCTTCCTCTCGTGGAATATGCAATTCATTACCACCAGTGTGAATGAAAAAGAAAAAAGCATGCCTTTCAAAGCTTGCGTTTTACCGTGGATCACCTGCGTGGATGGCGATCGCAGAATCTGCAATCGAATTCTGGCACTTGTGAGCCCGGCCCACAGAGTAGAATGGCTCTCTTGCCCTAGAAATGAGCAGAACTGCTGCTCCGACTGGCATAAGCTCTGCCCCTTAAAGTAACCTTCCGATTTCGAGACACAATTCTTCCCCAGGATCGGAGTGGTCAGTGGTATATTACGTGCATTTATTCTTCTCAGACTTCCCTCTGACCCACTGGTTCCAGTTCCTGTTTATTGCCATCAAAGATCGCGAGCAATCTTCTTACCACCTGATCTCCCACTATACCAGCTCTCTGATTCGCCAGAGCTGCTCACAGGATCAGTGCTGGCCAATCAGACAGCAATGCAGTGTTAATTAGATAGAAAACTACTTCAGCCATCTTGGGCAGCTGAAAATGTTGCCAGGAACCAGCAGTTTGGAGGGGTGGCCAAGAAAAATAACTGCAGATGATATACCCCTTCTCTCTCCTGTCCTGGGACATAATTTTGTCCTGAAAGTGAAGGCTCACTTTAAATATATGATTATAGTGAAGGACTGTAGAGTAGTGTGTCCACTTTGTCCATGTGGCTAGCGCATTAGCAGTGAAGAAGGAGCGATTCTGTATAAAAGCGCCAGGGGGCATCATCTCAGTGAGTTTAGCATGGTGCATGCCGCATCGTGTGCACTCACACCTCTGCTGGGGCTGAGTGTTAGTTGGCTTCAGTGGTAGGCTGGGTCCTGGGAATAGTAAGGTGCTAAAAACGGCCCATGTGAGGAGTTTAGAGGACTGATGGTATGCTATCCCTGACTAAGGAGAGAAAGATCATTGCGAAAGTGGGGAACCACAGCCTCAGATGTGTGTGTGACCCTAGGACAAAGAGCCTGTATGCATGAGGAGAGGGAGACATTGGACCAGAGAGCGTTACCTTCCCATTAGACGATGACAGCTTACCTCCACATCAGCGTAGAGTTGTTTTTAAGAGATTTTCAGTTGTTGCACTGTATATAGTATTGCAGTGTAATTGACAGTGTTTGTCAGAAACACTATCTTTTCTCCTTAGGGAGAGTAACTATACGGTAAGTAAGGAGACTCAAATGGCCATGCACGCTCCTCTGGGTAATATGCAAATAAGGGAGATGGAATAAATCCTCCACAGTGCCACCCATTAAAAGGCAGCATTCCTTCAAGCCAAGGTCAGACTTTTTATACAAGCCTTGCTACAATGACCTCACTAGCAAAGCCAGACTCCTACTGTACACTGATGAAGGGCAAAAACCCTAAAGCAGCTGTATGTACATGGAGTCTGTCTTTGCTTTTAATTCCCGGTCATTGTAACAAGGCTTGTATTAAAAATATGACTTTAGCTTGAAGGAATGCTGCCTTTCAATAGGTGGCGCTGTGGAGGATTTAATCCATCTCCCTTATTGACAGTGTTTGCAAACAATGTTCAACTCAGAAGCCCAAAGAAGGTAAATGCAAATACACTTGAGTGCAGTGCAAAAATGCTTTGTAAAAACAGCATAGGCCTCATGTCGACGGGGAAAATCAGGCCCGCTCCGGATTCTCCATGGAGAATCCGCAGCGGGTCCCTCCTGCCCCGCGGACATGAGCGCTGAAAATAGAAATTACTCACCTCTCGCCCACTCCGGATCTTCCCTTCTTCGCTGCTTCATCTTCTCTCCGTCGCGGCCGGATCTTCTTTCTTCGGCCCGGCGGATGCGCAGGGCACGTCGGCTGCATGCCGCGCGCATGCGCTGGCCCAAAGGAAAAAGATCCGGCCGCGATGGAGAGAAGATGAAGCCGCGAAGAAGGGAAGATCTGGAGCGTGCGATAGGTGAGTATGTTCTGATTTTGGTCTCCCGCGGATCCGGACGGCTTCCATAGGCTTCAATAGAAGCCTGCGGGAGCCGTCTGCGCGGGAGACCCGCACCTAAATGGAGCATGTCCAGATTTTTTCATGCTCCATTTTTTTTAAAATCACTTTTATTGACCATCCGCAGGTATTTATCTACCCGCGGGTGGTCAATGCATCCCTATGGGTGCGGATCCGCATGCGGGTGATCCGCTGCGGATCTAAGGCCTCATGTCCACGGGGAAAATCAGATCCGCTGGGGATTTGTAACGCAGATTTGGGCTGCGGATGCAGTGCGGATGCACTGTAATTGTCTTTTATTTTTCATGCGGGAGATCAATTGAGCTATGTGCTCTATGAGCCTAAGCACGCGTGATCCGCACTAAAATGGAGCATTTTTTAATTACCATCCGCAGGTATTTATCTACCTGCGGGTGGTCAATGCATTCCTATGGGGCGCGGATCCGCATGCGGGAAAAACGCTGCAGATTTTAATTCTTATTTTCCCCGTGGACATGAGGCCTAAAATCCTATTTTGCCCGTGGACATGAGGCCTTAGGCCGCCTGCAGACGGGCGGGTTGGATCCGGCGGCGAGAATTCTCGCCGCGGGACCCGACCCGAGCGCCTGCTGGGACCAGTGCGTACTCACCCACACCCGCGGCCCCGGCTGTTTGATGTGTCGGCTTGCCGGGCAGCCGGCACATGTGCAGACCAGAGTCGGCGGCTGAGTGACGTTTCTGTGCGGGGCTCGCAGAGCCCCGCACAGAAATAGAACATGCCGCGGTTTGTTTGCCGCATGAGATTTTGCGCGGCCGTCTGCATAGGATTGTGTTTGTTAACGCAATCCTATGCGGGCTTCGAGCAGCGGAAATCCCGCGGAAAATCCCGCCGCGGAATTTCCGCTTGTGTGCAGGTGCCCATATGTATAAATAAATTAACACATTCTAAGGTGACGTATGTATTTTGGGTGAAGTTTCCTCTTAAAGTATCGCAAGAACATAGTTTTGCCCTCTATAGAGATCACTTTCCTGAAGCCTGAAGAAGGACAACAGTCCAAAACATTGCTACAGTTTGAATATTTTTGAAACCCTGATGAAACTAAATAAAACATAACCCGAGAGAGAAGAACCCCCCCCCTCCCTACCCCACCCCTAAGACTCCCCCTTCTCCCTTCTTTCCGTTCTAGAACTGTTTTTTGGCCCTGGCCAGGCCACTGTGTTCAGTGAAATACACCTACAAGAAAAGCACTAGCAAAAAGCGAGAAATTCTTACTAATATACTTTGTATAATACCTGAACAGAATTCGTTTTGTGATCACTCAACTAGGATATGCTTGTACAACTTTTACTGCTGACATATTCCTTGTATATCGAAAAGTTTCTCAATAAAAATTAATGTTTAAAAAAAAAACAAAAACATAACCAGTTTTTGTTTTCATGAAAAAAGGAGTTTTTTACGTTTTTCCTCTTTATCTCATATCAGATGCAAACCATGATGGAACCCCTTGGACAGAATGCAAAACGAGGTGTAATCCTTCTAGAGGATTGAAGGCTATATCATCACGGAAAAGGATTCTTTACTGCAACAGCACTGAGACTATGGAACTGTCTGCCGCATGATGTTGTGATGGTTGATTCACTGGAGAGGTCCACAAAGACCCTAGATGAACTTCTTGAAAAATCTAATATTACAAGTTATGAGCATTGGATTTCAGGAGATGGGAAGCTGATCCAGGGTTTTATTCTGATGGCCATCTTTGTTGGGAGGCAGTTTTTCCCCTAAAATGATCCTTTGGTTTGAGGACAAAATTCTGTACCGAGACAAGAGAGAAAATGGGGTAGATGATCTGCAGTTGTTCTTCACTGCTGCCTTTTCTATCTGCTGGTTCCAGGATCTGTTTTCAACCCTTCAAGATGGCTGTGGTAGTTTTCTAGCTACCTAATGTGCACTATGCTCTGTTCTATGACTGGTCAGTGCTGAGCAGGTACAGTGTATTCATAGTCTAACACTATTATTGGGGATTAGATAGTCGCAAGATTGCGTTGGCCATCTTGGATGGCTAAAAAGAGGACCTAAAACCGGCAGATTAGAGAAAGAGCAGAGAAAAACAACCATAGGTAATGTTCCCATCTCCTGTGGTCCTAGGGCAGATTTTTGTCCCGATACTGGAGGGTTGTTTTTCTTTGGAGTAATTGTCATCCACCTCATAGGGGGATTTTGCCTTTTTCTGGATTAACATGGCAGATTTATAGCTTGGACCTGATGGATTTTTATCTTCTCTTAAAGGAAGCTTCCAGTTTTGGGACAAAATTCTGTCCCGGGACCAGAACGTGGAGGGAATATATTACCTGTACCTGATCTCATTCATCCCTCTGGTTCTGGGTCCCATTTTTGGCCAGCTGAAATGGCTGCTACCATTTTCTAATTACACTATGCAGTGCTCTATGGTTGGTCATCACTTATCAAGATTCAAAGAAGCTTTAATAGCAAACTCAAATAAACATCAGTATTGCCAATGCAATCAGAAAATGGGAATTGGGGTGTATCACATGAACAACGCTGTCAATCAGAGAGCAGACATAGTGCATTAGTAGTCTTAACACTTCCAGTGCACTATTGGTGATTAGGTAGTCTAGAGATGGCGGCAACCAGCTTGGCCACTCAAAAACTGGAACTGGTGGAAAGTAGACATGGGCAAGAAAATAAAAGTACAGGTAATATTCCCCTCCAACCTGCAGTCCAGGAACAGAATTTTGTATGTATATAGAGTCGCTTTAACCTTACCAATCACGTAACTAACAGAGATGAGCGAGTATACTCGCTAAGGCACATTACTCGAGCGAGTAGTGCCTTAGCCGAGTATCTCCCCGCTCGCTCTAAAGATTCAGGGGCCGGCGCGAGTGACAGGTGAGTTGCGGCGGTGAGCGGGGAGGGGGGGGGGAGAGATCTCCCTTCCGTTCCCCACCACTCCCCGCCCCCCGCCAGCCCCCGAATCTTTAGAGATGAGCGGGGAGATACTTGGCTAAGGCACTACTCGCTCGAGTAATGTGCCTTAGCGAGTATACTCGCTCATCTCTAGTAACTAACCTTTCTCAACGATTATCTTGAATTTCCAGGTCAGTTGAACCATTACATGCAAAGTAAACCAAGACTTGTACATCCATAAACAGAATTTGTTCAGGCAGTTAATATTCTTTGAGCACTTCATTCCCTTTAATTTATTCTTTAATGACTGCCATATCTCCACTAACTTAAAAGGCAGATAAACCGGGCACTACACCAACTTTAATATTGTACCGATAATGTAATTAAATCCAAACACTATGATTAGACCGAGTTTTGTTTCTTTTATGAGTAAAATTGAATAAATAAGTAACACAGGAACAGGAGGAATATGCATATTCGGCGTTAGTTTGTCTCGCCGCATTGAAAAGTGTTGCTTTTCTGTTTGAAGCCCAACTGTTCTGATACTTTCATGATTAGATTGGAGACAGCAGAATCACATCCCATTCTATCTATTTGTTCTGTTCATCATATTAATAAAAGATGACTATTTTTAGAGGGCTGCATACTTGTTCTGTTCTCTGTCCGCAGCATGAAACTGATTGCTGATAATAAGGCAGTGGAGGTGGTCCTGTTTAATCTGGAAAACATTAGAAAATCTGATTGATTACAAATTTAAATGATGTCTCAAAAAAGAGAAAAAAAAATTAAAAATTCAAGTGTGTTCGTTGGATATAGCGTTATCTATCTGTCCCTCAGATCCTCCGGCGGCTGGCTGTGCAAATGTGCATGCCTTCAATTCCAATTAATGACAAGTGGGAAGAAATGACAAACCGGAGCACTTTAAGCTGTGGAAAGTTTAAGAGCAACAATTCTATACATTCCTGACCTTTAAAATCTAGCAGGAGTGTAAGATGTGAGAATTTATCCTCAACAAGACAACTGATGTGCTCCTTACAACTATAAAGCAATTGTATAGGCTCTAGTCTAAAGCTGACCGCTAATCCTCTTTAGTAGATTGTGCTGTGCGGATGTAGTGTGTGCCTTTTGTTAAATAGCTAGGTTCTGCAGAGCTGTGATACAGTATGAAGTCCTAGACACCATAGAAGGCTTATTAGTATAGTAACGTATAGCCAAAACATAATGGCAATGCTGATTGAGATTATCTCTCGATCTTCTATTCCTACGCCACTCTTAAAGTGGTCATTATTCCAACTCTTGCCCATGTTCTGCATCTACAGAACAAGTTTGGAAACTCAATGGCGCCAATGAAATGGATACAAAGTATGCAGGTAAGAAACCACCAAGGGTGTGGCATCAGGTGGTGGCAAACTAAATCCAGGAGGTTCTTCCAAAATCCAGTTGTAGGCAGTACTCAAAGCTGTCAATTGTCCTCCACTCATGACGCGACCTCTTCAATGTTTGACCCATATGAAGGATGAGAGACCAGAAGACAAGGAAACATAAAGAAATAGGTGCTCAGAGCATGCAAAATGGTTCTGGAAGGCATCCCATAAATCGTACACTCAACAAATAAATTTGTTCAAATGCACCTATCTAGGGGGAGACCATCCTGTAAAGTTAAGGCCCTTTTACATATAAAGATAATCTTTCAAAAGACTGAAAGATTTAGTAATCTATTTGCATAAAGTGTTAATAGATTTAATGGCCATTAACATGTTATCATCTTTATTTCCATGTAAAAGGACCCATATGAGTTGTTTGCAGAGCCCAGCGTGCATTTAAATACACTCTCAGCTGTGCAAACAGCTGCTGACACATTCCATTGTTCTCCTCTTGGCTGCCAGCACATTCCATTGTTCTTCTCTAGGCTAGTGTAAACATGCCATGGGGAGGACATCCTGCAGTCTTTTGAAAGATGAGCAAAATGCATTCAAATGAAATCTATTTGCTCAGTCTTTCAGTGGCTGACAGATTGTTTACTCGGCTGTTGTGGTGACATTCTATATACACATGTGATTGCTGCAAGCAATCACTAGCATCAGCGGTCTTGTGCCGTACATCAGTGAGGCCAGTGATTAACTGCAGAAGTCACACATGTATAATGTATGTAACAACTGCAGACAAATAATTAAAGCCCGTCTGGGAAGACCGGACGGGGAAATCAAACAGTTGAGTAATTCTTCTTTTCTTTAATTATATAATTGACTGCATCTTCCCAATATTTTTACTAACTCAGACCACCCCTTTAAGGCGCTACCTTAGGAACCAGAGTGATAGACTGGGCCTAAGTCTATCATCCATATAGTGCAATGTAAGTGTAGTGTTTGCAATGAAAAAGGTTGTCCAGTTGTAAAATCCCGATGGCCTATCCCTAGGATAGGACATTGATAGTAGATTGACAAGGGTTTGTTGCCTGGGATCCCTGCTCATCAGTTGTTCAATGGGGCATTGCACTTGTGTACTGAGCTGATTTTTACAGGAAGCAGACTGCTCCATTCCCACTGCAGTGGCCAGACTTGATATTGCAGACTCAAAGCCCATTCCATTCAGTGTGAACTTGTAATACCACGCCTGGCCACAGTGGGAACGAAGCTGTCTGCTTCCTGCAAAATCATCTCAATGAGCACGCTGGCCCAAAGAACAGCTGATCGATGGGGATTTCTAGCAATGAACCTCTGCCAATCTACGATTATTGATTTATCCTAAGAATAGTCCATCAATAGTTTACAACTGAACTACCCCTTTAAGCTTTAAATAACTATTGATCTTGCCCATAGCTTCTGGTGGAAAGGATCATTATGCACTCCCCACCACCAAGTAGCGCTCAGTCATGGTGACATAGCCAATTCCAGAACACAAGGTCAACTTTTAATCTTTTCCCAATGAATACCCTACTTGTACATTAGTCCTTTACTTACTCATCCTCACACTTCCAATCACTAAGTATACAAACAACCTCTTATGTATACAGTGGGAAGAGAAAATGGAAAAGATTAGCTTGTACCAGGATCACAAGTTATCCCCTATTCACAGGACAGGGGATAACTTGCTAATCAGTGGGGGTCTCACCACTGAGAGTCCATCGATCTCGAGAACAAGGATCACATGTCCCTGTCCTCCTCACTTCAGGCTTACTGACACCCCCACAGTAAGGAGAAGATGGAATGGAATTCTTGTTGCGCAAGCGTGCTGACACAGCATTCACTTTCACTAGGTCGGCAAGCGTTTAGGTATTTTCATCAGCCCCTCTGAAATAAATGGAATAATGAGTAGAGATGAGCGAGCATACTCGTTAAGGACAAATACTCAAGTGAGTATCGTCCTTTTTGAGTATCTGCCTGCTCGTTCGCAAAGATTCGGGTGCCCGCGAAGGAGGGGGGGTGGCGGAGGTCTCTCCGTCTCCCCGTCTCCCCCCGCTCCCCCCTGCTCACTCCCGCAACCCAGCACTCCCCCCCGCCGGCACCCGAATCATTGCGGACGAGCAGGCAGATACTTGAAAAGGACGATACTCGCTCGAATATTTGTCCTTAACGAGTATGCTCGCTCATCTCTAATGATGAGCACTCCATTTGTTCTGATGTCTCCACGGGGGAAGAAGTATCCCCACAGTGACTGAAGTGGGGGGATACGGGACCCCTATCCTCGAGATTGGTGGGGGTCTCAGCAGTGAGATCCCCACCGATCAGAGAGTTATTCCCTATCCTGTGGATTGAGGATAACTTGTGATCATGGTACAACCCCTTTAAGATATAGCATGACTGCAGTATTAGACTACGCAGGATTTGTAATCTGTAACCATGGAGACATATTAGGGCTGCATAGATGCTGTATACACAAAATGGTATGACATTTTTAATCAAGAATATTTGTTTCATTTTTTTATTTTAGATGTCCTGCAGTAAGGAATATTTGCAAATAGTGCAGATTGCCTTGAAATATGCAACAAACTATCTGGATTGTCGAGTTAAATAATGCTAGTGCAATAACTTACAAGACCTACTGTACCTAGATCTGATGAGGTGAGAATAGGCAATGCAAAATGCTGCAATCTGTATGTGTTGACATGAATGTTGCTTTCATTTCCACATACACAGTGAATGGATGCCAGAAGCATTTAATTGTGTCATTCCTTGTTAATGTTAAGTGAAGCAGATGCTACTTAGCAAACAAGTAGTTTGGTTCTTTATACTGCAGAGCTTTGGCATGTTGCTCCTTTTGCATAGCAAATAATCTATTTACAACAGAAATCTAGCCAGTGATTGGCCGATACAGGAAGCATCAGTGTCGGCCTAAGCTTAGATTGCATCCAGTATAGAATTTCTTTGTCACACCTCAGGTCATACGAAAAAAAGAACAATATATATTGCACTGATAGACAGTCTACTTGTATTCTGCTTGTGCAGAAAGCAGCAATATAGCAGCAAACTCACACTAGAACACCTCAATGATTACGACACCAGAGCCAAGCTGATAACATAAATGCAGCACCACAACCAAGCTCAGTACATAAATACAGCACTAGAATCAAACTCATAAAAAAATCAAAACATAAATACAGCACGAACCAATCCTAGTTAATACATATAATACCACAGACAAGCTCATAACATAAATACAGAACCAGAACCCAGCTCAGTACATAAATACAGCACTAGAATCAAACTCATAAAAAATCAAAACATAAATACAGCACGAACCAACCTCAGTTAATATATATAATACCACAGACAAGCTCATAACATAAATAAAGCACCAGAACCAAGCTCAGTACATAAATACAGCACTAGAATCAAACTCATAAAAACTCAAAACATAAATACAGCACGAACCATCCTCAGTTAATACATATAATACCACAGAGAAGCTCATAACATAAATACAGCACCAGAATCAAGCTCGGCACATAAACACAGCACTATAATCAAACTCATAAAAACTCATAACATAAATATAGCATGAACCAACCTCATTTAATACATATAATACCACAGACAAGCTCATAACATAAATACAGCACCAGAACCAAGCTCATAACATAAATACAGCACCAGAACCAAATTCAGTACATAAACACAGAGCAAACCAACCTCAGTACATAGATACAATACCAGAACCAAGCTCATAACATAAATAAAGACCCATAACTGACCTCATAATATAAATACAGTGGCAGAACTAAGTTTTTGTTTTGCAGGGACATATGCTGACAAGTGGCACCTCAAAACATTGCAGGGAAGGAAACAGAGCTAGGAGAGGGATGATTCATGTAGCTCCACATAACATTGAGGCACAGAGGAAGAAGATCATCTGGCTGGGTAGACATAAGGGGAATGGGGGATGGAAGTCTATATCCACGATGGACTTATTAGTAGGTAATTCTGATTGTTTTTCTTATTTTTTTGTTTGTTTGAGACGCCAGACCCTTGGGCACGATTTGTAGTAGTGAGGTGCTGAATAACACACGGAGCCAGATATTCTGCTTAATATGTAGTAAACACGGTGTTATTATTAAATCAGACAGGGACGTGCTTTTACACAGGAACGAGCATTGCTGAGTAAATGGAGGCGGAGTGATGCAGGGATCGTTCCGGCCATCCCGCTTCCATTCACAGTAAACAAACAGTCGTTCATAAATGACCAGCTACCTGTGTACACAGGCCGATCCGTTGTTCAGTTTTCTGCATGAACAATGAATAAGAAGTGAATGAATTCTCATTCATCGTTCAGTTGGTACATGTGCAGTGGCTCAGAGTTAGTGGGGCCTCTCCATAATGTTATATGTCTGTCTTGCACCATTGTCTTTTCAGTGTCTTATGTGTAGAGTGCATTTGGTATGTGTATTGCACCTCTGCAGCACTGAATGGGTTAATATATGGGTTATGTCTGGAAAATGTATCGTGCTATGTGTCATGTGACTATGTTTTATATATGTGTGCTTGCAAAGATGCAATGCTAGGAGAAGGAAGAGTGCATTCCAGTCTGAGTCAGTGCAAGGAGTGTTTCAGTCTGCTGACTGAACCCAACCGGCATTGATCGGTCTGTTTGTGGAGAATGGAGAAAGCTGAGCAATTCCCATCTGCTTGGCGTGGGCCTACTCTACCCAGGATATGTCTTTGCTACCACTAAGCACTGAGGGAGAAAGAAGGACCTTCCTGCTTGGGAGAGAAAGGCACCAAAAGCGTGAGTGTTGACCGGTAGGAAGAAAGAGAGTCGCTGGGAGCAGGATCACACAGACAACTAGGACTGTGTATTGTCCAGAATACCCTGAGAGTCCTCCCTGTTACACCACCTTCTATAAGTGTAATTGTGCCAAACTACTGTTGTGAATTGTGATTTTCCAAAGTTACAGTAAACGGACATTAACGAACGGTTCCGGTTTGTCCAGAAAGTTTCCTTGTGTGTAGACTAAGTTACTTGCTTCACCCAGATTCACCTTCGGAGGATGGAACGGTGGCATCACATGTGACAAGGAGTTTTAAAGTAACTCCTGGTTGCTTTTTCCTGTGACCTTCCCCCGCAGTAACTTGGACGGCTCCCGAGCTACCCCCAGGGGAGGAGATGGTAGAGCCACCGTGACATAATTATCCTTATCTACCCCGGGATCTCCTCGGCTGTGGGCCCCGCTCCTTGGATGCTGCACATGCATTTAGAATGAATGACAATCATTCAGATTCCTGCTGGAACCTGAACCATTTATCGGCCCGTGAAAAGGGGCTCTTACTTGATCATTTTTAAAACTCGATTAAGGGCTCCTGCAGACAAGTGTAGGCATTAGAGATGAGCGAGCGTACTCGCTAAGGTAAACTACTTGAGCGAGTAGTGCCTTATGTGAGTACCTGCCCGCTCGTCTCAAAAGATTCGGGTGCCGGCGGGGAAGAGTCGTGAGTTGCGGGAGTGAGCAGGTGGGGAGCGGGGGGGGGGGGGGGGGGGAGGGAGTGAGAGAGAGAGATCTTCCACCCGGTTCCTCCACACTCTCCCCCGCCGCCCCCCAAATCTTTTGAGACGAGCGGGGAGGTACTCTCATAAGGCACTACTAGCTCGAGTAGTTTGCCTTAGTGAGTACGCTCGCTCATCTCTAGTAGGCATATATACACTCATGAGAGCGCGACGTGATTGCGCTGTGAAGGAAGCTTCCGCCCACATAGCAGGCCTGTTTACTGTACTTTTTTGCGCTGCCAGGCCTGCTCACATAGACACGGGATACACCCACACCATAGTTGAACTGACTGAGCAGCCTAATTAGTCCTGATGTTATCGACTAACACTGCGAAATTGCATAGATCAGTGCACGACGGGGTGCGCATTTGTGTACCCGTATAGATTGGTGTCTTGGGTGCACAAAAATAGAGCATTTCACGTATGTTTGTGTGCATGCAGAAACTGAGTGCAAAAATGCAGAATGCGAGGGAACCCGTTGAAGTCTGCAGGAGCCCTGAGAAACATATTTTCTATTAATGTAGCTTTTTCCCATTCGCTCTCTATTACTATTATAGTGATGGCCCTTCCATAGTTTACTAATGTTCTACCCCCTTCTCATGCCGTTGTAGGTTCACCACAGACGGGTATTTCCGGAGTCCTTCCATGTGTAGAATTTTAAATCACTGTTCAGGTAAAGTCTCTCCACGACGTTTCCTATTTATTTGCTTTCCCACACAGCTCTCAGAGTCAGTGAAGGTGTAAATTTAGTCTTAATTAGCATATTTTATCTTAAAAACACTCTAGTATGTGGTGTGAAGTGTTTCAACAGCCCCATGTAATCTCAGGCTATTTCTCATATAGAAAGAACAAATTGAGCGCGGTGCGCGACGCATTTTACACGGCTTCTAAAATGTGAGCTGCGTTCCTGTAATGTATCATTATGATGCATTATGTGTATTTTGCAGCAAATCTCTCGGATGTTTAGGTTATCTAATGCCTTTTTGATTGTGTTTTATGTTTTGGATTTACATAACAGCCAAATTGTTTAGCACTTTATGTTTTATACTTTAGTTCAGTCATTCCAAAAACATTGGGTTGACTTTTGCTGCTGAACATATTTAGTAACGTGAAAAATAAGCATAAAGCTCCCTTCACACGGGCGTCTTTGCGTGAATATTCGCGCAGAAGAATAGAACCATTGGGTTTGTTTAAATGCGTTTGTTTATGCAAAAAAAAAAAGGCAGCATGCTCCATCTTCTGCACACTTGTCCCCATAGAAGTCAATGGTGATCCGCAAATGTGCGCAAAATACACTACCATGTTTCCCCCAAAGTAAGACAGTGTCTTACTTTCTTTTTATCCCCCAAAGCCCCACTATGTCTTACTTTCGGGGTATGTCTTATATTGGCGCAGTGACGTATGGAGAGGGGGGCGGCGCGGAAGTGGGCAGGAGGCGGCGCTCATTTGGATCAAAAATGGAGCATGAAAAAATACTCACACGCTCCGGTTCTTCTCTTCGCCATCTTCTCTCAGTCGCGGCCGGATCATTTTGCTTCGGCCCGGCGCATGCGCGGGGCACGTCACCGACGTCATCATGCACATCCACCGAGCCGAAGAAAGAAGATCCGGCTGCGACGAGAGAAGATGACGCTGCAGCGAAGGAAGTATCCGGAGCGTGTGAGAGGTAAGTTAATTCTGATTTAATTAATTTCACCGTGGACATGAGGCCAAAGGCGGCAGACGCGGTGACGTATGGAGGGGGGGCGGCGCGGAAGTGGGCAGGAGGCGGCGCGCAGCTAGATGAGAGGGAGGCGGCAATACCCCCGTGTTTCCCCGAAAGTAAGACATATGTCTTACTTTCGGGGTACGGCTTACATTGGCCGACCCCCCTGAAACCCCCGATACGTCTTACAATCGGGGGTGTCTTACTATCGAGGAAACACGGTAGGAGATGAGTGAAACACTGCGTGATTGTGTAGGAAAAAGAACACCTCTGGAATTCATTAGACTAATTAGGTTGGGTTCACACGGGGCAAATTTGCCACGGAAATTCCGTGCGGAATTTCGCCGCGGCAAATCAGTATGCGGCTGCTAATCCCGGGATTAGCCAGCCATGTGGATGAGACATCTCAGAAATCTCGTCCACACGGGATGGCAAATCCACTGCTGCCAAGCTGGCAGAAGCCGCCGCTGCGGCGTGGATTTGCCGACCGCAGCATGTTCATTTCTTTCCGCTGTGGCCGCGCTCTCCTCTATGGGAGCGCCGGCCGCAGAAGAAGAAGGATTGATGCGTTGGAGCTGTGGTGCCGGTGAACGCCCTGGACGGCGCTGCGTATGCTCTGGACGGCGAGAGGAAAAACAGAGAAGTCCGGAATCGTATAAGACCCGATACATCACTGGAGGGCAGGATGGCCTGGCTCAGGCTCACGGAGGACAAGATGACCGGGCTCAGGCTCACGGAGGACAAGATGACCGGGCTCAGGCTCACGGAGGACAAGATGACCGGGCTCAGGCTCACGGAGGACAAGATGACCGGGCTCAGGCTCACGGAGGACAAGATAGCCCAACTCACGTATTTTGGCCATGTAATGCGAGCAGAGTCACTAGAAAAGTCTGTAATGCTTGGACAGGTCAGCGGCAAAAGAAGATCCGTCCACCAAAGAACACGATGGCCGATACTGTCAGAGCGGATACTGTGATGGATATCACACAACTGAAAGAAGCAGTGCAAAACCGAAAAACATGGAGGGAGCTAGGCTTTAGGGTCGCCGAGGGTCATGAATTACTAAACAGCTAACAACAACAAGGCCTTATTGACACAAGCGTTTTTATATGGCTAATTTAGCTGTGATAAAGAATCGCCACCATCTGACGGATTGGTTTTCAATGTATTCTTTCGGATGGCTGATTTTTAGCTGCATAAAAACGTCACACCAGGGGTGATAGGACATCAGCGACCGAATACGGCGGCCGATTTAATATGCGGCCAGAGAAAAGATAGGTCTTGCCCTATCTTTAGGACAATATATTCTGGTGGCTCCCATAGATTCCTATGGGAGCAGCAGAAAAAGGGAGGAAGTTTAGCAGCGTCCAACGCAGGGAAAACATGACCTTTATTTAGGCATTAGAAGCACTTCCAAGGAGTTTTGCCGACCAAGGGAATTCCGGCCTGCGGGAAATATTTTCGCTAATACGTAGCACCTTGCCATGTGAATGGACAAGAAAATGCTAATTTTAACACGACTCGATTGTGGCTTTTTCCCGTTCATGCGGGTTTTTTTGGGTTTTTTTTTTAGGCCATGATGCGCCCAGCGTAAGAACGCATTGCCCGTGTGAAAGAGGCCTTAGGGCTTCTTCACGTGACTATATATGCGCATGTTTTTGCACGCATCAACTGTATGCATACAATGTGCAGGGAATAGAGCCTGTTGATGTCAATGGATCTATTCACATAAGCATGTTTTGCGTGTGCGTTTCTCGTGAACGGAAATGATAGGACATGCTGTATTTGCATACTAAGGGACCAATTGAAGTCTGTGTGGCTGCTAACAACACTATTTTTAAAGCATCCTGAGATAATGGGGGAGCAGTTCACTTGGAACATTAATCTCAACCCCATAGGGGTGGCAAAGACTGTCTTTCCCTCTGGAGGACCCATCATATTCATGAATGACACAGACAAATAATTGATTTCAAATGGTGCTGTGTAATGCCTCCTTTGTCCTGTGGAGGTGCTGCAGGGAAATTGAACACTTACTGTTAAATTCCGTTTCAGCTTACATATGTTTGCTGGAGGTTCTATTAGTAGAACAACCTGTGATCAGCTTTTTGGGTGGCCCTTATATCAAAAATGATCATAAAAAGCAGACAACTCCTTAAACATTTGCTGCCTTTCGTTCACCTTTAAGAGATACAGATATAAAGCTGCTAGTAGATTTTGTGCCGAGAAGCTTTGTGGTTTAAACGCTAATTAAATTCTATTCTAAACAGCGAAATTGAAACTGACACAGTAGCCTATAATCTCCAGGGGGGTCGGTTTTATATCTAGGAAACCAAGGAACATATATTTACTTTCCCAATCTACAGAATATCAGCTAAGTACATCCACTGAAACAAACAGTTAGTGACTGAACCAATATTAATCTTCTGCGCTTTTTTCCATATCTTCCCTTTCGTTGCCGCTGATCCTGGCTAATGATTTGTGAGAGGAGAAATAGAAGGCTCGTATTATCCCACGTTTCTCTACAATTAAATTGATTTAAAAGCTGCAGGAGACTTTTTCTTTTTTAGACTTTCCCGAGTATCCTGAGAAACAGACACGTTCTCTATTGATCCGACATTATAAAGAATACATTGCCTGTCCTACAGTATAACTTATGTACATTACATCAGCCCTGTGAATAGGAGGACAGCAGACGGTATTATCTGTGTAGGCTAAATCTGAATAAAGGCTATTGGATGTGTATATGTTGCTTCATTAGGCCACCAATAGGCGCACACAAAAAAAGCGCTGCTCGCATCTGCCGACATCACATGAATGGGCAATTTTTTCATGCGCAGAAGACCCGAGCTTCATGCGCATGAAATTCGCCCATTCACTGGAGCAGCTACACTTGGAGAAGTGCAGCTGCTCCAAGAGGAGAGAGTGAAAAAGCCCCACAGGGCTTCAGGATTTCCCCATAGCAGAGAGAGCAGAACTAAAGGGGATTTCCCCATAGCAGGGAGAGACAGAGCACTAATCCCCCAGTCTCTCTACCTGCTATGGGGAAATCCCCCATAGCTCTGCTCTCTCTCCTGCTATGGGGAAATCCCCTATAGCTCCCTTGTCTCTCCCTGCTATGGGATCCCTGTGGGATATCCCGATAGCGCAGAGAGAATGGGTAGGGCTATAGGGATTCCCAGGAATTCGCCATAGCAAAACACAGAGGGGTAGAGCTAGCGGCAGATTCTCTCCTGTGAGTGCTTCCATGGGAACCCATTAGTTCTTTTAGAAGTGCTCTTTTTGTGCACCCAAAAATAACGCTCGTCTGATCGAGCCCTCAGCTTGTATTCGTGGTTTGGCCTCATTGGCCATAGACACAATGGACAGGAGGGGAATGGTTGACTTCTATGGGAGAGTCTTGTGGGCATGCTCTGTGACCTGTACAGAGATCACTCTGCAGAGAGGGGAGGAAGTGAGCTGTGGCCATCATCTATTGTGGATGGTGGATCTTGTGTTAAATATATATAGTTGTTACCTTTTATTGTAATCCTGCCTGTGATGATAAGCAGATGACTCTGAGAAGAGATTTCTAAAGAATAAGATGTATCAGGCTATTATTAGGCTTGGTGGTCAGTGTGAGCAACAGGGATTGGCTGCACACCTGCTTGGGTTGTGGTGCAATATCCTGGAGTCCATAGGCCTCAATATAAACCAATATAGTAAAATGGACAGCACACACTTTGATTCTTTTTCGAGGAATACCCTTAAAGGGGTTGTCCTGCACCGAAACGTTTTTTTTTTTTTCCAATAGCCCCCCCGTTCGGCGCGAGACAAACCCGATGCAGGGGTTTTAAAAAAAAAAACGGATAGTACTTACCCGAATCCCCGCGCTCCGGTGACTTCTTACTTACCTTGCGAAGATGGCCGCCGGGATCTTCACCCACGGTGGACCGCAGGTCTTCTCCCATGGTGCACCGTGGGCTCTGTGCGTTCCATTGCCGATTCCAGCCTCCTGATTGACGGGGCGGAGCTACGAGGAGCAGCTCTCCGGCACGAGCGGCCCCATTCAGAAGGGAGAAGACCGGACTGCGCAAGCGCGTCTAATCGGGAGATTAGACGCTGAAATTAGACGGCACCATGGAGACGAGGACGCTAGCAACGGAACAGGTAAGTGAATAACTTCTGTATGGCTCATAATTAATGCACAATGTATATTACAAAGTGCATTAATATGGCCATACAGAAGTGTATACCCCCACTTGCTTTCGCGGGACAACCCCTTTAAGGTTTATGGACTATCTCCAGACATACACAGTAATGTGTGATGCTTTGGGCCAAAACCATTTATCAAGCAGACAATATTGTCAACGGACCAGAATAAATAAGACCTATGTGCTGTGTAAGGCGTGGATAAGATATTGGGAGGGGACAAAGACCCACAAAGAGTAAGGAGAGGGACGAAAAGTCACTGCTAGACTGGTCCCCTCTCCTTACTCTTTGTGGGATATTGTCAGCTTTCTACATCTCATCCACGTCTTACATAGTACATGTGTTTTCTGTAACCAGGTCCTTTGACAACATCATTTACCTAACAAAGCATATTATCTCAAAACATCGCACATTACTATTTATCTGGAGATAATCAATAAACCTTAAAGGGAATGTCTCATAATTTATTATATAAATCCCATTTTTCTTTCAAATATATTTTTAAGTATTTTTTTTTATTTCGGTCACAAATTATATTTTAATCCCAAAATCCTGCATTTTTCACATTGACCACAAAACCCAATACTAGTCTGTCACTTCCTGATCTACAGTATCTATATACATTGCATCAGTCATCTCACTAAACTGATAGGTGACACTTCTATATAGATAACACAGGATTAGAGATGAGCAAGTATACTCGGTAAGGCACATTACTCGAGCGAGTAGTGCCTTATTCGAGTATCTCCCTGCTCGTCTCTAAAGATTCGGGGGCTGGCGGGGGGCGGGGAGCGGTGGGGGAGAGCTGGGAGGAACGGAGGAGAGATATCCCTCTCCCTCTCGCCCCCTCCCCCCCCCCCCCCGCTCCCTGCCGCAACTCACCTGTCACCCGCGCTGGCCCCCGAATCTTTAGAGACGAGCGGGGAGATACTCGAATAAGGCACTACTCGCTCATCTCTAGACAGGATCCATCATTCACAATAAGTGACAACAGAATAAAAAAATTCTGCAATCAGAAATTATGACACAAACAGAAGCCAAAATCAGGCTAGCCGGTGCCTCAGAAGCTTAGTAGAAGAGTCTCAGAAAAGAACTCCCCGGGGTCGCAGAGGGACTGTATTAGAACCCTTCGGTACACCTCTAGGCCAGAATAGCTGTACTTATAGGTACAAATGTGACAATCTCTTACTTAAATGCTACCCCTGGAAATCGTGGTGAGTGCTGTCCCTCGCACAAATCCAAAATGGTCTTGGAAAAGCCAGGAATGGAAACCGAAAAAAACACTCATATGGTGCTCAAGAGAAGCCAGAATCACCATAAAGATGTGGATACCAGATAAATAATTTCCACTTACTCAGAAGGAGAGAATAAGTGGATCTTCCCATCTTTTTCTCTCTTTTTTAGAGTGTAAGTACCACCCAACACTCTTTAAAGAGTCCACGTTCAGCGAACAGGTAAGTGTATTTCTTTTAATGTTACTAATTTTGTAAGAATTACTTTTAATGACTGCATTGTCTTTTTTTGTCAGATTCTCGTTATAAAATTCAGTAAATCCAAAATACATTTGTCATTTCAGCTCCTGCAGAGAAATTCGGCCAAGCGATTAGGAGTCTATGGAAACATCCGAAGGGACTCTGTGGAAAACCCACCACACATCCATATGGTAAGTAAATGAATGGATATTGCACAAGCTTCTGATTGGTGAGGGACCCTTCCCCCTATCTGATTGCCTATCCTTGTATTTTTCTTTTTATTGCAGTTTACTAAGCCTCAACATCTTCGGCCATTTGGTTTGGACACTGTGGAAGTAGAAGAGGCCAATGACTTCCATCTGTCTCTTAACCAGGCCAAGTTCAGAGGGTTTTCATTTTCTAGTGTGAAAATCCTCCTCAACAGCGGCTCGACGACCACTTGAGTCCCTGGAGTAACATCAAAAGATGGGACGCTGAGGGTTCCGTGAGGAGAAAGCCAGCAGTACCACCCAGCTGGCGGTAAATACAGGCGCCATAACATCTGCGCCCCATAGACCCATAGACATGTGCTATATACTTTAGATCTTTTTATTCTTACCAGTAAATGGATTTCCCTAAACCAATGACAGCAGCAGCTGATGATGCTGCCACGGGTGCCGGGAAACACATTGGTGCACGATGGCCGGCTATTAAGGGGTGGAGGAAGCCGTTTTTTTTCCCCAGTCAGTAACATCTAAGCACATGTCTACGATTATTTCACATTTACTGGTAATTGCATTTCCTCATGCCCATAACAGTATTGTAATGAAAATAAGGGAGATAGAATAAATCCTCCACAGTGCCACCTATTGAAAGGCAGCAATCCTTCAAGGCAAAGTCAGACTTTTTATACAAGCCTTGTTACAATGACTGGGAATTAAAAGCAAAGCCAGACTCCATGTACAGACAGCTGTTTCAGGGTATTTGTCCTTCATCAGTGTGCAGTAGGAGTCTGGCTTTGCTAGTGAGAGGCCTGAAACAGCTGTCTGTACATGGAGTCTGGCTTTGCTTTTAATTCCCAGTCATTGTAACAAGGCTTGTATAAAAAGTCTGACTTTGGCTTGAAGGAATACTGCCTTCCAATAGGTGGCTCTGTGGAGGATTTATTCCATCTCCCTTATTTGCATATTACCCTGAGGAGCGTGCGTAGCCATTTGAGTCTCCTCGCTTAGTTTATAGTATAGTTGCTCTCCCTAAGGAGAAAACATAGCGTTTCTATGGCATTTAGTTTGTTTGTAGGAAGGGCTTAGTAAATTTATTTTTTGCTCGATTTTGTTGCATCCTAAAAACGCCATCGCTGGATGGAACCTGGAGAGAACCTATCTTGGCCATTACAGAAAACAGCTGAAACTCATTTCTGCCATTTTGTGTGAAAACAATGGCTTGGTGGACTGCGCAAATCAAAAAGCCAGAAATAAATGGAAAGATGCCAAAACAAAGAACAATTGGCCTCCTTTTCAGAAGTTTTCGGTAATGGCCAAGATGGGTTTTGTTCAGTTCTCATCCAGAGGTGTCGTTTTCAGGAGTCAATATGAAGTTCTGAATGGGGTCCTATCAGTAAGTTCAATGCTCGACATAAATACACTGAAATTGATGACTTATGAGATGCAAGATTAAATGGGTTGTGCATTTATAAACCTTTGATGGGCTATGCTTAGGATAGTCCATTAATAGTAGACCGGCAGGGGTCCACTGCCTGGGATCCATGCTGATCAGCTGTTTGTCATGTTTTTGTCCTCATGCTCTGAGTTGATTTCTATAGCAAGCAGAGAGCTCCGTTCTCACTGCAGTGGCCAAGCTTGGTATTACAAGCCATTCACTTCAATGGGAACAATGCCTGTAATACCAACCTTAACCACTACAATGAGAAATCAGCTCACTACAAGCACAGTGAACAGCTGATCGGTGGGGGTCCTGGGCAGCAGACCCCCATTAATCTAGCATTGATGATCTATCCTTTGAATTTATAAATGATCAACCCCTTTAAAATACTGTTCATTGCCGTATAAGCTAAACTTTAATTCTCTTCTTCACATTGAGTCCAGTTGAGTTATTTTTTTTTACTAGCAACAGAATTCACTGCCATTGATAAATAATAGACAACGGTAAGAAGACTGCTAGCTTTGAGTGCATGTCCACTATCTTTTGTAAGGATACAGAGCGTACACCTTAAGAAAACAGCTGTCAAGACGCATTAGGAACAGCACTTAATCTCAACTGACAACATCAATGTCACAATGAAACCCAAGGCTTGGAGCCGAGTTGCTCCTTATAAAAACAAGTAAATAAACTCATCCGTACAGTAAGGAACATAATGATTTTCTTTGGCAAGTCACCACAAGGACGAATATTCATGTGCCCAACGTCTAATTCCAAAATAGAAGTGTTAACATGGAGCATTGAGCTCCGCAGAGCCATGTGCGGGGGTCTTTATTTATATGCAGATTGATGCTACTCATGTGTAAACTAAAAACAGATCCCGAACCTGCCAAATGGAATAATTTTGGGCTGAGGCCATACTTTTTGCTATGGGCTGTATTATTTATTCACGCATAAATTATTGCGAATGCACAAAAAACATAAAGAGAAGCCCTTACAAATTATTTATGAAAACCAACACATATTAAGCATTCAGCCTTTCAGCAGAGTAACATGGTGGCAAGGACTGCGCCGGTTCCAGGCTCTTTGTGAGAGCAGTTTATTAAGCATTATATGAAAAAAACGTAAATGGATGTAGCAGAGCCGAGTGAATCAGAATGAAAGAGAATTAGTGCAAAGGGAATGTGGAGGAGCCGTCCATACCAACCACCTCTTATGGCAATGAAGGATGCAGTCCGATGGATTGGTACAATGAACTGCTCTACTTCTCCTGTGCACAAAGTTGGAATTTTTCTTAACCCCTTAAGGACACGGCCTATTTTGCCCATAAGGATTTTTGAAGAATTTTCTTCTTCACTTTTCAAAAGGCATAACTTTTTTTATTTTTCCATCGACATGGCCATGGCAAGGCTTTTTCTTGCATGGGGAAGTGTAGTTTTTATTGGTACTATATTGGGGGTATACACGGCTTATTTTATAACTTTGATTGCATTTTTTTTGGAAATTGAAATTAATAAAATACGCATTTTGGCTCAGTTTTTTTTTTACATTTTTTTTTACAGTTTTTGCTGTACAAGATAAATAGTGTGTTTAGTTCACATTTTTTTTTGTAACTTTTTTAATTGTTTTTTTTTATACATGGAGGGGAAAGTGTGCAAAAAATGTGATTTTTCTTTCTTTATATTAGTAATAATTTGTTTATTTTCTGTACAATTTTTTAAATTCTGCAGGGGACTTGAACCAGTAAAGCCATGATCACTATGATAATACATTGCAGTACTTTTGTACTGCAATGCATTATCGCTTATAATAGCAATCACAGGCCATGGAAGGCCCAGACCCCATTGTCTGGTGTCTGCTTGCCATAGCAGCCCATTGACCCTCTGCAATTACATAGAGGAGGGCTGATGACATCACAGAGGGGGAGTGATCCCTCTGTGAACCCTTTACATGCTGCAATCTACATTGAGCACAGCATGTAAGGGGTTAACAGCGGGAGGCCGTCTGTCAATTACAGCCAGTTCCCACTGCAGGATGGCGCGTGCCATATTCAGGACGTATGTTTATATCCTGTTCCGTTAAGTACCATGCGCCCAAGATGTAATCTTACGTCCTGTAGTGTTAAGGGGTTATACTAAGACTTAATTTTTCACATCTATACATAGTCGCACGATTTTGTCACGTTGCTACAAATCGTATGTATGTGAAGCCCATGCTTTCCTATGGGTTAATTCACAAATACGATGTTTTGTAACATGTGACATCATGACTAGAGATGAGCGAACGTACTCGTCCGAGCTTGATATTCGTGCGAATATTAGGGTGTTCGTGATGCTCATTACTCGTAACGAGTACCACGCAGTGTTCCGGTTACTTTCAGTTTCCTCTCTGAGACGTTAGCGCGCTTTTCTGGCCAATTGAAAGACAGGGAAGGCATTACAACTTTCCCCTGTGACGTTCAAGCCCTATACCACCCCCCTGCTGTGAGTGGCTGGGGCGATCAGATGTCACCCGAGTATAAAAGTCGGCCCCTCCCGCGGCTCGCCACACATGCCTTGTGAGTTAGCTGAGGGACAGTGGTATCGTGCTGGAGCTGCTGTAGGGAGAGCGTTAGGAGTTAGTGTAGGCTTCAAGAACCCCAACGGTCCTTCTCAGGGCCACATCTAATAGTGTGCAGTACTGTGTTAGCACTGTATTTTTTTTTTTTTTCAAAATAGGATCTGCAGAGCATTGCGCCCTGCAATAGGGACAGAAGTGGTGGTTAGGCAGGGAGAGTGTTAGCAGTGAGTGTAGGCTTCAAGAACCCCAACGGTCCTTTCTAGGGCCACTTCTATCCGTGTGCAGTACTGTCCAGGCTGCTGTTAGCAGTGTTGCATTTTTTTTTTTTTTTCTCAAAACCGGCTGTGCAGACCATTGCACCCGGCATTAATACTACAGGGATAGAATTGTGTAGGCAGGGCCAGAAGACATACATTATTCATTGAATAGACGCAGTGTGGCTTGTCCTTTGAAAAACAAGGGAAAAAATTGTATTTTGGCTGCAGGCTTGCGCCACTTTCTTTCCTGCCTGGGAAATCAAATCACTGGTAATACACCATGCTGAGGGGTAGGGGTAGGCCTATAGGACGTGGACGCGGGCGAGGACGCGGAGGCCCAAGTCAGGGTGTGGGCACAGGCCGAGCCAGTGTGGTGGCCAGGGGTAGAGGCAGGGCCAGACCGAATAATCCACCAACTGTTTCCCAAAGCGCCCCCTCGCGCCATGCCACCCTGCACAGGTCAAGGTGCTCTACGGTGTGGCAGTTTTTCACAGAGACGCCTGACGACCGACGAACAGTGGTGTGCAACCTTTGTCGCGCCAAGATCAGCTGGGGAGGCACCACCAACAGCATGCGCAGGCATATGATGGCCAAGCACCCCACAAGGTGGGACGATGTCCGTTCACCGCCTCCGGTTTGCACCACTGCCTCTCCCCCTGTGCCCCAACCTGCCACTGAGATCCAACCCCCCTCTGAGGACACAGGCACTACCGTCTCCTGGCCTGCACCCACACCCTCACCTCCGCTGTCCTCGGCCCCATCCAGCAATGTCTCTCAGCGTAGCGTCCAGACGTCGCTAGCGCCACAGTTTGAGCGCAAGCGCAAGTACGATGCCACGCACCCGCACGCTCAAGCGTTAAACGTGCACATTGCAAAATTGATCAGCCTAGAGATGCTGCCGTATAGGCTTGTGGAAACGGAGGCTTTCAAAAGCATGATGGCGGCGGCGGCCCCGCGCTACTCAGTTCCCAGTCGCCACTACTTTTCCCGATGTGCCGTCCCAGGCCTGCACGACCACGTCTCCCGCAACATTGTACGCGCCCTCACCAACGCGGTTACTGCCAAGGTCCACTTAACAACAGACACGTGGACAAGCACAGGCGGGCAGGGCCACTATATCTCCCTGACGGCACATTGGGTGAATTTAGTGGAGGCTGGGACAGAGTCAGAGCCTGGGACCGCTCACGTCCTACCCACCCCCAGAATTGTGTGCCACAGCTCGGTGGTGGTATCTGCGGCGGTGTATGCTTCCTCCACTAAAGCACCTTCCTCCTCCTCCAACGCAACCTCTGTCTCGCAATCAAGATGTGTCAGCAGCACGTCGCCAGCAGTCGGTGTAACGCGGCGTGGCAGCACAGCGGTGGGCAAGCGTCAGCAGGCCGTGCTGAAACTACTCAGCTTAGGAGAGAAGAGGCACACGGCCCACAAACTGCTGCAGGGTCTGACAGAGCAGACCGACCGCTGGCTTGCGCCGCTGAGCCTCCAACCGGGCATGGTCGTGTGTGACAATGGCCGTAAGCTGGTGGCGGCTCTGCAGCTCGGCAGCCTCACGCACGTGCCATGCCTGGCCCATGTGTTTAATTTGGTGGTTCAGCGCTTTCTGAAAAGCTACTCCCACTTGTCATACCTGCTCGGAAAGGTGCGCCAGCTCTGCGCACATTTCCGCAAATCCCACACGCACGCTGCCACCCTGCGGACACTGCAACATCGGTTTAATCTGCCAGTGCACCGACTGCTGTGCGATGTGCCCACACAGTGGAACTCTACGCTCCACATGTTGGCCAGACTCTATGAGCAGCGTAGAGCTATAGTGGAATACCAACTCCAACTTGCGCGGCGCAGTGTGAGTCAGCCTCCTCAATTATTTACAGAAGAGTGGCCCTGGTTGGCAGCCATCTGCCAGGTCCTTGGAAAATTTGAGGAGTCTACCCAGGTGGTGAGCGGCGATGCTGCAATCATTGGCGTCACCATTCCTCTGCTATGCATCTTGAGAAGTTCCCTGCAAAGCATAAAGGCAGACGCTTTGCGCTCGGAAACAGAGCCGGGGGAAGACAGTATGTCGCTGGATAGTCAGAGCACCCTCCTGTCTATATCTCAGCGCGTTCAGGAGGAGGAGGAGGAGCATGAGGAGGATGAGGAGGAGGGGGAAGAGACAGCTTGGCCCACTGCTGACGGTACCCATGCTGCTTGCCTGTCATCCTTTCAGCGTGTATGGCCTGAGGAGGAGGAAGAGGAGGAGGAGGAGGATCCTGAAAGTGATCTTCCTAATGAAGACAGCCATGTGTTGCGTACAGGTACCCTGGCACACATGGCTGACTTCATGTTAGGATGCCTTTCTCGTGACCCTCGCGTTACACGCATTCTGGCCACTACGGATTACTGGGTGTACACACTGCTCGACCCACGGTATAAGGAGAGCCTTTGCACTCTCATTCCCGAAGAGGAAAGGGGTTCGAGAATGATGCAATACCACAGGGCGCTGGTGGACAAACTGATGGTAAACTTCCCATCCGACAGCGCTAGTGGCAGAAGGCGCAGTTCCGAGGGCCAGGTAGCAGGGGAGGCGCAGAGATCATGCAGTATGTACAGCGCAGGCAGGGGAACATTCTCCAAGGCCTTTGCCATCTTTATGGCTCCCCAGCAAGACTGTGTCACCGCTCCCCAGTCACGGCTGAGTCGGCGGGAGCACTGTAAAAGGATGGTGAGGGAGTACGTAGCCGATCGCACGACCGTCCTCCGTGACGCCTCTGCCCCCTACAACTACTGGGTGTCGAAGCTGGACACGTGGCCTGAACTCGCGCTGTATGCCCTGGAGGTGCTTGCTTGTCCTGCGGCTAGCGTCTTGTCAGAGAGTGTGTTTAGTGTGGCTGGGGGAATCATCACGGATAAGCGTACCCACCTGTCAACCGACAGTGCCGATAGGCTTACACTCATCAAGATGAACAAAGCCTGGATTTCCCCAGACTTCTCTTCTGCACCAGCGGACAGCAGCGATACCTAAGCAATACGTATTATGCACCCGCGGATGGAAGTATCGTTCTCTCTCACCATCCAAAACGGGGACATTTCTGCTTCATCAATCTGTGTATAATATTCCTCCTCCTCCTGCTCCTCCTCCTGAAACCTCACGTAATCACGCCGAACGGGCAATTTTTCTTAGGGCCACAAGGCTCACTCATATAATTTTTCTAAACAATTTTTATACGTTTCAATGCTTTTAAAAGCGTTGAAACTTTAACTTGAACCAATTTTTCGTTAAACTGGGCTGCCTCCAGGCCTAGTTACCACTTAAGCCACATTACATTAACCAAAGCGATTAATAGGTTTCACCTGCCCTCTTGGTTGGGCATGGGCAATTTTTCTGAGGTACATTAGTACTGTTGGTACACCAATTTTTGTGGGCCCTCGCCTACAGTGTAATCCAATTAATTTTTTGCCCACCTGCATTACAGCTGACGTTACATCAGCTGTGTTGGGCACTGCAATGGGATATATTTATGTACCGCCGGTGGGTTCCAGGGAGCCACCCATGCCGTGGGTCCACACGGAGTTGTAACTACATGTGTCCACTTCTAAAGAGCCCCAGTCTGACTGGGGCATGCAGTGTGGGCCGAAGCCCACTTGCATTAAACATGACATTACCTCAGCTGTGATGGGCAATGCAATGGGATATATTTATGTACCGCCGGTGGCTTCCTGGCACCCACCCATGCTGTGGGTCCACACGGAGTTGTAACTGCATGTGTCCACTTCTAAAGAACCCCAGTCTGACTGGGGCATGCAGTGTGGGCCGAAGCCCACCTGCATTAAGCACGACATTACTACCTCAGCTGTGTTGGGCAATGCAATGGGATATTTTTGTGTATCGCCGGTGGGTTCCCGGGAGCCACCAATGCTGTAGGTGCACACGGAGTTTAACCTACATGTGTCCACTTGTAAAGAACCCCAGTCTGACTGGGGCATGCAGTGTGGGCCGAAGCCCACCTGCATTAAGCACGACATTACTACCTCAGCTGTGTTGGGCAATGCAATGGGATATTTCTATGTACCGCCGGTGGCTTCCTGGCACCCACCCATGCTGTGGGTCGACAGGGAATTATAAATGCATCTGTTTCCACTTGTAAAGAACCCCAGTCTGACTGGGGCATGCAGTGTGGGCCGAAGCCCACCTGCATTAAGCACGACATTACTACCTCAGCTGTGTTGGGCAATGCAATGGGATATTTTTGTGTATCGCCGGTGGGTTCCAGGGAGCCACCCATGCTGTCGGTCGACAGGGACTTCACAATAGGGAGTTGTACCTGCCTGTGTCTATGAATTAAAAAGCCCGGTCTGACTGGGGCATGCAGAGACACCTTGACAGAATGAATAGTGTGTGGCACATAGGTTCCCCATTGCTATGCCCACGTGTGCAGCTCCTGATGGTGGTGGCACAGGATTCTATTTCTCATTGCTTCTGTACAGCATTGTGGGCTATCGCCCCGCCCCTTTTAAAGAGGGTCGCTGCCTAGCTGTGCCAACCCTCTGCAGTGTGTGCCTGCGGTTCCTCCTCATGGCAGACGCACTTCTAAATAGACATGAGGGTGGTGTGGCATGAGGGCAGCTGAAGGCTGTGCAGGGACACTTTGGTGTGCGCTGTGGGGGGGAGGGGGGGGGGGGCGGTTGGGCAGCATGTAACCCAGGAGAAGTGGCAGCGGAGTGTCATGCAGGCAGTGATTGTGCTTTGTTGGAGGTAGTGTGGTGCTTAGCAAAGGTATGCCATGCTAATGAGGGCTTTTCAGAAGTAAAAGTTGTTGGGAGGGGGGGGGCCCACTCTTGCCGCTATTGTGGCTTAATAGTGGGACCTGTGAACTTGAGATGCAGCCCAACATGTAGCCCCTCGCCTGCCCTATCCGTTGCTGTGTCGTTCTCATCACTTTCTTGAATTGCCCAGATTTTCACACAAGGAAACCTTAGCGAGCATCGGCGAAATACAAAAATGCTCGGGTCGCCCATTGACTTCAATGGGGTTCGTTACTCGAAACGAACCCTCGAGCATCGCGAAAAGTTCGTCCCGAGTAACGAGCACCCGAGCATTTTGGTGCTCGCTCATCTCTAATCATGACACAAAAACCTTGCGGGTCCAGCTATATGCCCGTGACTTGTGAGGTTTTGTAGCCCATGTTTCCCCATGGACCCGTCCACTTTGTTGCATTGCACGAAAATGCGATTTTCGTGTGGTGCGATGCAACTTTGACATTAGCAAATCCTACTACTGTCAAAGCTATAATCTAAGCCCTGGCTGCAGGCAAAAAAATCACATACTTCACCTTTCCGGCGCCGTTAGCCTGACCACATCTGCTTTCCTGGTCTCCGGGACTATTCTCATTCATCATCTTTTGGCTGGGGATTTTAAAAAATCCCCACCTCCTGGAAGCACTGGCTGTGATTGGCTGACACTTAGCCAATCACAGCCAGTGCTCGATGAACCAATCACAGCCATTCATTGAGCGCTGTCTTTGATTGGCTAAGCATCAGCCAATCACAGCTAGTGCTTCCAGGAGACGGGGATTTTCAATCCCCGGCCAGAAGAGATGAAGAAGACAAGTGCCAGGGCCCCGGGAGAAGCTGAAACAGCTATAGGCGATGTATGTTTTTTTAACGTTTTTCCTGCAGTTAGGGTATTTTTTTGCGGTAGAGCTTATATTTCAAGCCCCCGCCCGAAAATCCTTGCAACTTTGTAGCACCACATGTGACTTCGTAGCACTACAAAATTGTGATATTGCCACAAGAAGACGCAGCAATATCGCACCGTGCAGCGATGCGATATCACAGCGATTTTCTCGCCGCGATGCTGTATCGCCCGTGTGAAGGAGGCCTAAAAGCAAGAATAGCGTTACAGAGATGCCACTTACTGTAAAAGGCAATGGATATCTGCAGAATGAAAATATGCTTTGAGGGCACAAGCAACAGATCCATTGGCACAAGTCCTAACAAGCACAAATGACCCCGTTTTGAAAACTAGACACCTTAACGAATCCATCTAGGGGTGTACTGCATATTTTGGCCCCACAGTTTTTTAATTAATCTAAGCAAAGTAGAAGGAAAAAAATATGTTTTTCATTTTTTGGGCAATTGTGTCATTTTAGAAACAGTTTTTTTTGTACACCACACACATGAATGAAGACTTTCACCCCAAAATGGATCCCATTGTTTGTCCCGTGTGCAGAAACATACGCATTGTGGCCCTAATATACTTACAGGACACATGGCTAGGTCTGTAATGGAGGGAACATGCATTGGATTTCAGTACACAACTGAATACATTCCAGGCCCCATGCTCACTCGTTGAGCCATCAAGCTGCCAAAACATTGGAACGCCCCCCGCAAGTGACTCCATTTTGGGTCTAGACTAGAGATGAGCGAGCACCCTCGGTTAGGTGAGTTACGCGAGCGAGCCTCGCTCATCTCGAGTAACTGCCTTCTCCTCCGAGCGTGATCGGGGTGGGCGGCGGTGGGTAGAGGGGGGGGAGAGAGAGATCTCTCTCACTCTCCTCCCCGCACCCCTCCGCTCTCCCCCGCTGCCCCCCGAGCACGCTTGGAGGAGAAGGCAGTTACTCGAGATGAGCGAGGCTCGCACGAGTAACTTACCTTACCGAGCGTGCTCGCTCATCTCTAGTCTAGACCCCTTAGCCCGTTTATCTAGGTGTCTACTAAGCATTCTGACCCCACAATTTTTGCAAAAATTATTATCAAGCATGTGAAAAATAAATAATGTTACATTTTTTCATTAATGTCAGTTTCATGGCTAGGCATTTCCGGGGACAACTGAATACATTTCAGGCCCCATTGCTCACTTGTGCAGGAAAAAATTGACTCCCTGAAAGGTATCCCCATCCCCTTTAGGCACTCCCTACAACTTAGATAAAAATAATAATGCAAACGGTGCGGTATGTCCGAAGACAGGGGTAATTACAGAGGCCTGGTTGGGATAGGCACATGGGGCAATAAAACTGGGTATCCCTCCTCCTACCATGCTTGCACTTTTTTGGGGGGTATTTCTTGACCTCAGTGGCAGAGATGGGGTGTAAAAAGTGGCGCTCTGTGAGGCTTCGTAATCTTGCGGAGGTGCGGCGGTCTCGCACAGAAGACGTTCAACAAGCTGCTCCTGCAACTGCCGGAAGGCGAGCGTTCCAGGGGCTTCTTATAAATTACGTATTACAGGTAGCGATCTGAATAATGCCGGGCTCACACGGCCGTATGTGGAATTTGCTTGCGGAGGCCTGCAGCGGATCGCTTCTGTGAGCCCGGCCATTGCCCTGCGTACAGCTGCGTAATGTACTGCTCAGAACTGCCTACTCGCACAGGCGGTAATGCGCAGTACACCTTTTTTTGTTTTTCTTGTTTAGATTGCCTGCGCTGTTGCTTAGCGATGATGCGGGTACCCGCAGCCCGTACACAATGTAATTACGTATGGGCTGCGGGTATATCCACGACCATGGAGCACAATGGGCTCTATGTCGCGGATATCCATGGTAAAATAAAACGCTGCATTCTGTTTTCTGCGAGTGGATTACGTAATTCTGACCCACTAATTGTGTAATCCAATGCATTTGATTGATACACGTATTACAGTGGATTAAACGCATGCAGAATCTGTAATTCCTATCCGATCATGTAGATCGCTAGCTTCTTATACCATTGGATAATGGTGATCATGTGACTGGGAACTGTTCAACATCCAGTCACTGCTCCAGGGTCCGGCTACTTTTAGTAGCCAAGAGCAAAGAGATTTTTAATTTTCCAGGCCCTTCCCAGTTTCTGTGCTTGCATCTGTCATTTTGCCGACAGGAACATGTGCAGAAGTCGGGGAAAGGACCTTCGATAAAGATCCCAATGGGGAACATCGCCAGAGGCCTTAGGTAGGTAATCTCACCTCCTCTCACGGATCAAATCCGTAAAAGGATGTGAAACTTTAATAGTTTTTTTTTTAAACTTTTACATGATCATGTGACCAGGGAACGCATACCGCAGTCCCCAGTGAAATCTCCAGGCTCTCGGCTACCTTTGGTAGCCAGGAGTAGGGAGATTTAAAATTTCCTGGGCAATCTTCGGTTTCTGCGCATGCGCCTGCCATTTTGTCGAATGGGGCACATGTGCAGATGCCAGGGAAAGGTCCATGGATAAAGACCAATTAGGGGACTTTAGGTACGTAATTTCATCTCCCCTCATGGATACCATCCGTGAGGGGAGATGACACTTAAACTTTTTAAACTTTTAAAAAAATGTTTCTTTAACGTTACATAATCGCCGCTATCTATTGGATAAAAGCCATCATGTGACCAGGGACTACATACCCCTAGTGACATCTCCTTGCTCTCGGCAATCGTTAGAAGCCAGGAGAAGGGAGATTTAAAATTCTCCGGGCTCTCTGGCCCACTGCATATACGCCCGACATTTTGTCGAACGCTCGCATGCACAGAAGCCGGCGGCAGGTCCGTGCAGGACCAAATGTCACAGGGCTCCACCGTCTCCTCCCTAAGGGTAGCTTGGGACCCGACCTTGTTACTGACGGGGGAGATCACGAATAGTAAATGTGGTTACCTGAATGTCCTGCTAGTCACTTGTGACGCCAATGTTCCATCAACTGTCAGTCACTCACGCTTTTCTTGCACTCTAGCAGTTTCCTACTCTTTCTCTGGACGCATGCGGTTCTCTTTTCCCTTGTCCGGGCTCATACACTCCTTGCAGTTAGTGGCTATGGTGAGTATCTCTGGAATAGCTAGACCACCTTTTAGCCTCTTCCATGTCTAACTCCTCTCACTAAGGCTGCCTGCAGACGGGATGAGAATTCTTACAGCGGGACCCGACCCGAGTTCTTGCAGGAACCAGTGCGGCGCTCACCTCTCCTGCGGCTCCGGCTCTGTTATGTGCCGGCTGCTGGCCAGCCAGCGCATGCGCAGAGCGGGGCCGGCGGTCCAGTAGTGATATTTCTGTGAGGGCCTCTGCGAGACTAGCACAGAAATAGAGCATGCTGCGATTTGCTTTCTGCATGCATTTTCATGCGGACAAATCGCGTCCATCTGCATAGGATTGCGTATTGTAATGCAATCCTATGCAGGTGGACAGGGGCGGAAAATCTGCGGGAAATCCTGCCGCAGAATTTCTGCCCGTGTGCAGGGGGCCTAACTCACTGCACCTGCAAACTTTGGACTCTGGGACTCTCGGAGCTTAGGACTTCAGGACCCTCTTACAAACACTCTTACTACACACAGGACAAAACGATACATTTTCCACACATGACCAGACATTATCCCTTTCATGCCTGCAAACTCTAATACACATACAATGCAAACACAAAACATGCATTCTGAGGTATTGGAGGGGACCCCTAAACTTTGGGCCACCACACTGTCGCCATCAGTCCTAAGACATTCAATTCACTCAAACCTGTTAGATGACCCATCAGCATTGACAGTGGCATCTAAGGGCACTTCCACCCGTTCCGGAATATTTCCACAACATATAGTAGAATATTCTGTCGCACAAATTTGCACCTAAATTCACATGTCTACATGGGAATTGGCAGTGGAATTAAGGCATTTTCAAACCTGTGTCAAAATCCACATACGGCCTTAAACAGTTGGCTGTGATTATGTCCCATGAGGCGGCTGTGATCATCATGTCCGCATAACGGACCAAAACAAAAGCATTGATTTCAATGGTTTTGTTTTCACTAGCAGGATTCTCGCGCGTTAATAGTACGGGCAAGAAAAGATAGGACTTGCCCTATCTTTCTTGCATATAGTTAATACTACATGTGGGAAAGATATGGACGGACCTATCTTCACGCTTTTTTTTTTTCAAACTTGCATGGAATAGGATGGTGTTCGAAAGGTGGGCAACTACGCACCGTAGCGGTGAGTGTAGTTGTGCATAAGCCCATCTGAAGAAGCCCTTAGACATGCAGATTTTTCTGCCCTAGGAGAATTCTACGGTGTTGCGGCCAATTCCGATATATGTGGAAGCATCCTACATGATTATATGGCAAGGATCAATGTTATCTCCGATCCCAGCCATCTGCATGAGATCATATTTGAGATCAGTTTTGTGGATGGCAACGTACTCTTAGGCCTCTTCACATGTGCATAAGCATATTTGCGCATGCATGAGCGCTGCTTATATGCGGAATGAACTATGCTTTTTGGCACGCACAGTGGTTTATTTTTATGTACTAGTAATTGTTAGGAAATTATAGCACCAGTGTTTCTGGTGGTGCAATGTGCAACACAACTCTGTTATATGCATATCACATACACACACACAGCTCTGCTACATGCATGTCACACACACAGCTCTGCTACATGCATGTCACACACACAGCTTTGCTACACACATTTTTCATCCATATAACTGGGATTACAACTATCACAGCAGAGTCCTGCACATACTGATCAACCCTTGCTCATGTGACCCAGGGCTCCTCACACACAGGAGATTGGTGACATGACGGTGACATCATCACAGGTCCTGTAAGCACATGGCTGCTGTCAGGCTCTGCATGTTTAATGTTTAGGACCTTTGATCATGTCACCATCATGTGATCAGGGAACGAAGCATGTAACTCACTGACGGACAGGTGGTTGTTAGCATTTTGACTTTCTTATAAAAGCTGTGTAAAAGATAATCTGTCTTTGTTTCCTATAGCAACCACAGTATAAGAATAGAAAGCTGTGTTATGATTGGTTGCTATGGGCAACAAAGACAGATTTTCCTCTAGTCAGCTTTCATAACAGTGTGGTGCCGGACTGCTTTTCCATGGCGCACCCTGAATGTTCAGATTTGCGCAATATTCTGGCTAAAATGCTACTTTATTCTGCAGTTTATATGCAGTGTTGTGTAAATTATGGTGAATTAGTTCATGGCGTTTTAGCGGCTATTTTATGCAAATTGCAGCTAAATTGCAAAATGCTAAAATATGCCTGGGGGTCCCCTGAGGCTGTGATCGCATGGGTGCGTTTCACGAGCAAGTTCCTTCCAAAGGCAATATGAACGTGAAAATTATACAATCATTTCAATGCGTTTATTTACATGATCAATGATCCGCGATAGAAGGATCCAAGCATGTCTGATTTTTTTTTGGCAATTGTGTTCAGGAATCGCCTATTAGTTTCTATGGGTGGAAAAAATTGCATCATACTAGCACGTAAATGCAAGTTTCATGCATGCGCGATTTTTTAATTTTACTATTGGAGGAAGATGTGACTTTCAAGTGTAGGAAAAACATGCGGGAAAATTGCATGTGCAGCGATGCAATGCAGTTTTCTTGCAAAATGCATTGCAATCGCAAGAAAAGTTGCTAGTTTACAAGTGCCATATAGGTTCATATTTCTTAGACAATTATAAGACTCACTTGGGTAAATACAGCCGGGGAGCGCGGCCTGGAGTTGGTGCTCCAACTGTTCCAATGATAATCCGACCCAGCTCCTGACACGTCACTATGATGGGTGACAAGTTTTAGAAAATACTAGGTGCCTTTCTAAGGTGCCATAAGGAGTGACCTGAGCTGACATTTTTTTCACATCTACTCCCATTACATTACATTTATGCACGAGCCTGCCAAAGAAAATCTCACAGTTATTTTATCTTTTGGTATATCAATGAGTGAGGTCAGTCTGGGGCAATGGTGGCGAGCCTCTGTTGGCATGCACATGGACAGCTGCTCACCACAATAGTGATTACCAGCCAGGGTGCTGTAGCTCCATGGCTGGTAACACTCGGTGGCCCTGCTATGGGTGCACATACTGTCGGTAGTGTGCGCAACCAGGATCTTCCTCTCTTGACCTCTCCTCCTTGGTTCTGCAGGAGCAGAGGAGAAGGGAGGAGGAGTTCAGGCACACACACTTCCACCTGCAGCAGCACTAAAAAGAGAAGCAGCGGCACTTTGATGACAAGGAGAAGGTAAGTATACGAACACTATTACTACTGGGAATACTGTGAGGGTTACTATTACTACTGGGGCCACTATAGGGGTCACTATTAGTACTGGGGCTACTGTAGGGGTCACTATTACTACTAAGGCCAAATAGGGGATAGTGTTACTACTGAGGTCAATATAGGAGACACTATTACTACTGGGGCTGAAATAGGGGACACTATTACTACTGAGGCCAATATAAGCAGCACTGTTACTACTGGGGCTACTGTAGGGGTTACTATTACTACTGGGACCAATATAGGGGTCACTATTAGTACTGGGGCTACTGTGGAGGTCACTATTACTACTGAGGCCAATATAGGGGACAGTATTACTACTGAGACCAATATAGGGGACACAATTACTACTGGGGCTACTGTATGGATTAGGGGACACTATTACTACTGGGGCTGAAATAGGGAACACTATAAATACTAAGGACGATATAGACGACGCTATTACTACTGGGGCCACTGTATGGGTTACTATTACTACTTGAGCCAATATAGGGGTCAATATTACTACTGAGGCCAATATAGGGATCACTATTACTACTGGGGCGGAAATCTGGAACACTATGACTACAGAGGCTGATATAAGCAACGCTTTTACTACTTGGGCTATTGTAGGGGTTACAATTACTACTGGAGCCAACATAGGTGTCACTATAACTGTTGGGGCTGATATAGGGGACACTATTACTACTGGGGCTACTGTGCGGGTCACTATTACCACTAAGGCTACTGTGCAGGTTGGTAAGGGTAGATCACGGTTTGTAGTACAGAGGGAGCAGGCAGGTAATGGGGTCAGAGGAAAACCAGAGGTTGGTAACAGCTTGCAAGTACAGTATATCACGGGGAAGAGAGGAACTAGACTATTGTCGGGAGCACAATAATCACGCACTGGTGCAGTGGAAGGGCCAGGCTTTTATAATTTGCCCAATCAGGAGCAGGGTGGGGCCAGGACAGGGAACCAGACCAGGAATACAGGAACATGGCTAAGTCCAGCAAGGGAGCTGTCTGGACGGCTGGATAGCTCAGCAGGGAGAGCTGCGGCTGGAGCGCAGGAGGTCCTTGGTTCAAGCCCTGACAAGGGGACAGTATTACTACTGAGGCCACTGTAGGGTTAATATTATTATAGGGGACACTATTACTACTGGGGCTCCTGCAGGGGTCACTATTACTACTAAGCCCAATACATGGGTCACTATTACTACTGGTGCCGATATAAGGGGCACTTACTACTGAGGCCACTGTGGGGTTAATATTATTATAGGGGACACTTTTACTACTGGGGCTACTGTAGAGGTCACTATTACTACTAAAGCCAATATATGGGTCACTATTACTAATGGTGCCGATATACGGGGGACTCACTACTGAGGCCACTGTGGGGGTCACTATTACTACTATTGCTGATATAGGGGACACTATTACTACTGCGGCCACTGTCGAGGTCATTATTACTACTGTGGCTGATATACGGGACATTATTACTACTGAGGCCACTCTGCACGTGGCAGCATACCTAAAGCTAACTTAGGGCATGTTTACACATAGCGGAAATGCTGAGGAATGTCAGCAGCAGAAATTTACGTGGCAAATTACGCAACATTTCCGCACCCAAAAAAATTTGCAGCTGATTTCATACTAGGTGGCACTCCCCCTCCCCTTCCTCCGAAGGCTAACCGCTGTCAGTGCTCCCCGACACCCAGTTCCCAGCGGGCTGGTCAGGTGAGGCTGGTCAAGTGAGGCTACTATAGGCTGCTGGGAACCAGAAGCTAGGGAGTGCTGATAGCAGAAAGCTTATGGAGTAGGTGAGGGGGAGCGCCGCATAGTATGAAATCAGCTACAATGCGCAGCTGTTTTCCAGTCAAAATCCACATCAATGATACTCCAGTGCTCCAGCTAGGAAAAAAACACAGGGCATTCCTACCTGTCTGTTTTGAAATGGCCGTGTACTTTTTATAATAATCACAAGTCATGATAAGCCCCGCCCCCTGACATGTTGGCACTTTGCTATAAATAAGTGGGTTTTGGGTTGCAGTTTGGGCACTCGGTCTCTAAAAGGTTCGCCATCACTGGTCTAGTGGGTATAGGGAGTAAGGGTCACTGTGGGCAATGCATAATATGAGCAGCAAACAGTTGGCAGATAACACAAAGTAAAGTCATTCCCCCTTTCAGTACAAGCTTTAGCCCAGTAATAACAGAGTGAGGGCTTACACAGATGGGCGTGCTTGTGTCCCTTTTTGTGTCTGTAAAAATCACAGGGGCAAAATAGGACGAAATGGAACCATTGATTTCAATGGTTTTGTTTTTACCATCGGGATTATCATGCATTAATCATAAAGCTATTCTAACTAACATCTAACCTGTCAATAGAGGATAACTTTAGATTTTGGTTCTTAATGCCGTCTTTGCTTGGTTTACTTCCCTGCTAGTACTATAGAGTTGGTAACATAGTATGTAAGGCTGAAAAAAGACATATGTCCATCCAGCTCAGCCTATTCCCCCCCCCCCCCCCACCAATGTTGATCCAGAGGAAGGAAAAAAGACCCAATGAGGTAGAAGCCAATTTTCCCCATTTAAGGGAAAAATTCCTTTCAGACTGCAATCAGACAATTGGAATAATCCCCGGATCACCGACCCTTCTGAAGTAATTAGTGACTGTAATATGTAATATTGTATCGCTCAAGAAAGATGTCCAGACCCCTCTTGATCTCTTTTATCAACTTTGCCATCACCACGTCCTCAGGCAGAGAGTTCCATAGTCTCACTGCTCTGACAGTTAAGAACCCCCTTTTATGTCGGTATAGAAACCGTCTTTCCTCTAGACGTAGAGGATGCCCCCTTGTTACTGTCACAGTCCGGGTGAACCCTTCATTCTTCTCTCAAGAGGAAGACTAAATGTACTATGCTTACATAGGATAAATGGGTGTACACTCTCTGAAGCCGTTATCATACGTTTGATGGACGTCTTCGCATCCTACTTTTTCCTGGGCTAACATTGGGCACCATTTTTTAATAGATTAGCCTGAGTCCTTGACAGAGGTACTAGCTGTATTGCCTTGACGTCAGCCTTGATTATACGCATATGACTGCTTTGCCCTTCTGCTTTGATTGGCTTCATTCTGCACAAGCCGTTGACTTACTGTATGCAATCTGGATGAGGAAAGTGCAGTCCATTATTGTTTACATCTGCATCAATGAGGGAATCTAACCGGAATAGGTGACATAATGAAAGAGAAATTAGTGAAATATTTGCCCAAATTACGCCCTTTTAAATTATTTTTGCTATCAAGATGTAGTGGCCAGAAGTCTATCTTGCTGGCCACTCCATAAATGTCATATATGTCATGTCTTTTGTAGATGCGCTGTGCAAAGTTGTCTGGTCATCTTGTTATGTGTATTGCACAGCTGCAGCGAGTGAGAGGTTAATGTTTGCATGAGATTGGGAGATGCCTATAATGTATCAATTTATGTCCTGTCATGTGGTATGTAAGAGATGATCAGTATGAGTGTTTTGGGTGTAGTAGTGAGTCCATCACAGAGTCTTCAGAGTGCCAGCCACATGGGGGTACCTTCAACCCTCATGTGGTGGAGAATGGAAGAGGAGGAGCAGTTTCTGAGGCTCTATTTGCCAGTAACCACGGAGGAGTGAGAGCCGGAGGAGAAAGAGAGGACATGAGCGTGAGAACAGAGAGACAAGGTTGAGATCCCCAGGCAGAGGTACTATAATCAAGAGTGTCTGTGAGGTGTCCCTACCCTTATCCTGCTCTGGAGATTTCCCTCGTCCAGCAGCGGTGCCTGTCAGATAACTTGACCTGCAGGACCGGTGTCTTCCTGTGTTTTCCTCCTGAAGTCTACTGTTTTGCCTGCATGGCCATCTTGTATAATTGTGCCTTGTACTAAGTTCATATCAAATAAAGTTTTTGCCAGGCCCTGGCCGTTCCCAGGGACCTGAGATACGTTACACAAGTCTGCGGCTCATTTATTTACCGCCGAGGATAATTCCTGTGGGTAACGAATCTGTGGCGTCACTTGTGACAGCTTCAATGCCTGTTCACATGTTTATTGGCCATCCCTCTTTTAGGAGTGTCCGGAAAAGGCCCAGCGCTGCCGTAGCCAAGGCTATGTGTGTCCCTCAGGGAGGGAGCCTGGTAAGTGCCGCCATGACAAGCATCTACCTTATCCTCCTATCTCCTCAACGTATGCCCTGTGTCTGGGGTCACCCTACAGGACGCTGCAAAGAGACCACCCCCTTTAATCATGGGTGTAGCTATAAGGAATGCAGAGGTAGCAGTCGTTACAGAGCCCTAAAGGCCCAAAGGCCCTTCTATTATATCAGAAAACACCAGCATTATAAATGACACATGGATGGTTGGGGGGTCCTGTTACCGATTTTGCATTAGGGCTCCCTACATTTAGACTCCCCTTTTAACATTCTAGCAATGCTCTGTGTGTTAGTGTTGCTTCGATGAGCTTCTCAATAGACCAAACAATGTAGAGGAAAGTTGGGGAGGGTCCCCATGCTGAACTTTTACATCCAAGCCCATGAGCCTTTAGCTACACCTCTGCCTTTAACACGTATCATAAATCTCCTGAGTATGTTAAAAGTTCAGAACAATTTTCCTACCAGGAAATCAACACATGTATGAAGAATACGAAGGGAAGAGGTTAGAACCCGCAATGGAAACAATGTATCCATTAAATCCTTTTACGCATTTCATACTGGTTTGAAACTCTTAGAAAATGGATCGTCATATTGGGACAGATTTATGATTCCTTCCGAGCACTGTACACACATAATGCATTAGGTAAAAGCGTTTTCTCAGAAATAGCAATTTATGAAATGCTTTCGACGAAAGTTTGCTAAATGATTTATTTTATAACGAGAGACTACTACCATGATAATAACAACATATTTCGTACTTTCAAAATAAGCCTACGGATATATGAGAAAGGTTTGGCTTCATGCTAAAAGGTTACCCACATACAGTTCTCAGTGCATTTCAGGTAAGTTCAGGATTAGTGGACGTGGACCCACTGTGCTACATACTGCTTTAACTTTGGTCCAAACTTAGAGGCGATACCTGAGGAACCCTGGTCTTCACTCTTTTTACCCCAGCAGTCGGGATCTGGGCTTCACTGTGGGGTCTGTAGGCTATTATACTGAAAGTGGTCCCAGCTACTGGTTTGCTAACATAACTATAGACCAAGGCGCTGTACTTGAGCATGTAAATAGAGGCGTAATCAGAGGAGAGTCTGAGTCAAGGTAGGCAGTATACTCTTCTATACAAGAGACAGTCTAGTGGTCACGGCACACGGAGTAGGTTCAGTGTGGTACAAATAGGCCAGGAATCAGGGCAAGCAGCAAGCAGGAGAATGTTCAGTATGACAAGCCAAGGTCAGGATTGGAGAATGAAGAATAGTCAGGATATAGCCAGATCAGTAATCAGGAGATCGGCACACACAAATAACACCTTCAGCTGGATCTGTCACTTTAAGTCATGTTGACGGTTGGATTGTTTTTATGAATAATCTGATGTGCGCTTGATTGGCTGCATCCTGGACAATACTCATCTCTTGTGTATGGCCAGATTTATTATTGGGCATTCCTCGTCAGATTCTAGAGCTTTTAGGACTTTTTTCCATAAGTCCTGATTGCTGGGACCCCCACTAATCTGGAGAAATTACCCCCACCACTTTCCAAAATTTTGACAGCGGTGGTTGTGCATGCACACCACCATGCCATCCACTTCACTGGGAACTGCTGGAAATAGCTGGAAATGGAATTCATAGCTTGGCAATCTCTAGAGGTCCCATTCACTTCAATAGGAATTGCTGGAAATAGAATTCATAGCTTGTCAATCTCCAGGGGTTCAATGGGACAGTTGAAGATTACCGAGTGTTTAAGCTTTTTGATTGGAACTATCCACTGTGCAAATAATAAGGTGCATGGGAGTTAGTGGGCGATGTGTAAGCTTGTGTATTATTTTATTTTTAAATGCGTATCTTGTCAATAGAGGCGGCCGCCGTGATGGCCGTCAATATGTTACAATTTTATTTTTTTTATTAATGGAATACATTAATAAAACAAGGTATAATAGGATAGAGACACCTTGGTAATAAGGATTAAAGGGGGATTGCCATCTCGGCAAGTTATCCCCTATTCATAGGATTTGACCACTGGGGCATCCATCAATCCAAAGAAATGGCTCCCGACGTTTCCCAAAACGTGGACACCAGTGGTCATGCATGCACACCACCAAGCCATCCACTTCAATGGGAACTGCTGTAAATAGCTTGAAATAGAATTCATAGCTTGGCAAGCTCTAGACGTCCCATTCATTTCAAAAGGGATTGCTGCAAATAGCTCAAAATGGAATTCACACGCTTGGCAATCTCCAGAGGTTCCATGGGACAGTTGGAGATTGCCGACTGTTTAAGCTCAGCTATCTCCACCGGTCCCTTTAAAGTGGATGGTGTGGTGGTGTGCATGCATGACCACTGGTGTAAAATTTTGGGAAACACCGGGAACCATTTCTATGGATTGATGGATGCCCCAGTGGTCAAATCTGGTGGCTAGGAGATAACTTGCCGAAATAGCAATCCCCTTTAATCTCTATTACCGAGGTGTCTCTCCTATTATACCTTGTTTAATTGATGTAGCGTGTTAATAAAAAAATTAAATGTGCAACATATTGACGGCCATCGTGGCAGCCGCCTCTATTGACAAGATACGCAATTAAAAATAAAATAATATACAAGCTTACACATCGCCCACTAACTCCCATGCACCTTATTATGTGCACAGTAGATGGTTCCAATCAAAAAGGTTGGGGAAGGGAAATATATACAATAAAATATACAGTTTCATAAGCACATGCCAGCGAATTCTTAATTAAGCATTCTCTTAATATCACAAGATTGCAAAGACTCCTCCAGTTTTTAAATACATTCTTGCCATCTGTCTCAGGCAATCAACAGGTAAACAGTGTTGCTGTGGGTTATTCACTCTCAAATCCCAGTTGCCATGAACAGCTTGTCGTGTCTAACATCTTCTTCAGCTGGCATTGGAAGATTTAAGACATAAAGTTCAAGGAAATATGCTGCGACATGTCTTGTTTTGATAGACATCAAGGAACAGAGGGAGAAGACTATTTTAGTAATGGCCGTAAGATGGTCCGAAAGACATTAACATAATGTTTGAGGTTGAGTTCTTAAGTTTCACGTAATGGCATGGTTCAAAGAATATATGTGAATTCAAGATAATCCTCTCACATTTTCTTCCAGATGTCAAATCACGAAGATTTAGATAAAGCAGAATCTAAGTAAATGGTTTTAAAATGAATCAGACAGCAGATATCTATAAACTAAGCAATAAGCTCTTTAACATCAGACATCATTTTTTGGGATGACAGAACTTCTACCAGATGTTCTTTTGCTATTATCGAAATAGCCTATAAATATTATATACAATACCTATTTTTTCTTTAGACTTTTTCATCCTGTATTATATTTCTATTAGAGATGAGCGAACACCAAAATGTTCGGGTGTTCGTTATTCGGAACGAACTTCCCGTGATGCTCGAGGGTTCGTTTCGAACAACGAACCCCATTGAAGTCAATGGGCGACCAGAACATTTTTGTATTTCGCCGATGCTCGCTAAGGTTTTCATGTGTGAAAATCTGGGCAATTCAACAAAGTGATGGGAATCACACAGAAACGGATAGGGCAGGCAAGGGGCTACATGTTGGGCTGCATCTCAAGTTCACAGGTCCCACTATTAAGCCACAATACCGGCAAGAGTGGGCCCCCCCCCTCCCAACAACTTTTACTTCTGAAAAGCCCTCATTAGCATGGCATACCTTTGCTAAGCACCACACTACCTCCAACAAAGCACAATCACTGCCTGCATGACACTCCACTGACACTTCTCCTGGGTTACATGCTGCCCAACCGCCCCCCCTCCCCCCCCCCACAGCGCACACCAAAGTGTCCCTGGGCAGCCTTCAGCTGCCCTCATGCCACACCACGCTCATGTCTATTTAGAATTGCGTCTGCCATGACGAGGGACCGCAGGCACACACTGCAGAGGTTGGCACGGCTAGGCAGCGACCCTCTTTAAAAGTGGCGGAGCGATAGCCCACAATGCTGTACAGAAGCAATGAGAAATAGAATCCTGTGCCACCGCCATCAGGAGCTGCACACGTGGGCATAGCAATGGGGAACCTATGTGCCACACACTATTCATTCTGTCAAGGTGTCTGCATGCCCCAGTCAGACCGGGCTTTTTAATTCATAGACACAGGCAGGTACAACTCCCTATTGTGAAGTCCCTGTCGACCCACAGCATGGGTGGCTCCCTGGAACCCACCGGCGGTACACAGAAATATCCCATTGCATTGCCCAACACAGCTGAGGTAGTAATGTTGTGCTTAACCCTTTCCAATCCAATTTGTATATGGTTTTCCTAGGGGGCTTACTCTTTTTCTGCCGTTATACAACGGCGTTATATGCTGGCTAAAGCCAGTACTGCATGAGCTGACACGTAGGATAGGCTCCGACAGCAGAGAGGCTGGCAATATACAGTAAGAGAACCCCGACGGACGTCTACCAACAACGGAGCTGTACAGCCTTAAACCCTAATGTCTTCACAGGTCACACAGTGGACTGGAAAGGGTTAATGCAGGTGGGTTTCGGCCCACACTGCATGCCCCAGTCAGACTGGGGTTCTTTACAAGTGGACACATGTAGGTTAAACTCCCTGTGGACCCACTGCCTAGGTGGGTGCCAGGAAGCCACCGGCGGTACATAGAAATATCCCATTGCATTGCCCAACACAGCTGAGGTAGTAATGTCGTGCGTAATACAGGTGGGCTTCGGCCCACACTGCATGGCCCAGTCAGACGGGTTCTTTAGAAGTGTACAGATGTATTAAAAACTCAGTGTGCACCTACAGCATGGGTGGCTCCCTGGAACCCACCGGCGGTACACAAAAATATCCCATTGCATTGCCCAACACAGCTGAGGTAACGTCAGCTGTAATGCAGGTGGGCTAAAAATTAATTTGATTACACTGTAGGCGAGGGCCCACAAAAATTGCTGTATCAACAGTACTAATGTACATCCCAAAAATTGGCCATGGCCAGCCAAGAGGGCAGGTGAAACCCATTAATCGCTTTGGTTAATGTGGCTTAAGTGGTAACTAGGCCTGGAGGCAGCCCAGTGTAATGAAAAATTGGTTCAAGTTAAAGTTCCAATGCTTTTAAGCGCATTGAAACTTATAAAAATTGTTCTGAAAAATTATTTGAGTGAGCCTTGTGGCCCTAAGAAAAATTGCCCGTTCAGCGTGATTATGTGAGGTTTCAGGAGGAGGAGCAGGAGGAGGAGGAGGAATATTAGACACAGATTGATGAAGCAGAAATGTCCCCGTTTTGGATGGTGAGAGAGAACGTAGCTTCCATCCGTGGGTGCAGCCTACGTATTGCTTACGTATCGCTGCTGTCCGCTGGTGGAGAAGAGAAGTCTGGGGAAATCCAGCCTTTGTTCATCTTGATGAGTGTTAGCCTGTCGGCACTGTCGGTTGACAAGCGGCTACGCTTATCTGTGATGATTCCCCCAGCCGCACTAAACACCCTTTCCGACAAGACGCTAGCCGCAGGACAAGCAAGCACCTCAAGGGCATACAGGGCTAGTTCAGGCCACGTGTCCAGCTTCGACACCCAGTAGTTGTAGGGGGCAGAGGCGTCACCAAGGATGGTCGTGCGATCCGCTACGTACTCCCTCACCATCCTTTTACAGTGCTCCCGCCGACTCAGCCGTGACTGGGGAGCGGTGACACAGTCTTGGTGGGGAGCCATAAAGCTGGCCAGGCCCTTAAAGACTGTTGCACTGCCTGGGATGTACATGCTGCGCGATCTACGCACATCCCCTGCTACCTTGCCCTCGGTACTGCGCCTTCTGCCACTAGCGCTGTCGGCTGGGAATTTTACCATCAGCTTGTCCGCAAGGGTCCTGTGGTATAGCAACACTCTCGAACCCCTTTCCTCTTCGGGAATCAGAGTGGCCAGGTTCTCCTTATACCGTGGATCGAGCAGTGTGTGCACCCAGTAATCCGTCGTGGCCAGAATGCGTGCAACGCGAGGGTCACGAGAAAGGCATCCTAACATGAAGTCAGCCATGTGTGCCAGGGTACCAGTACGCAACACATGGCTGTCCTCACTAGGAAGATCACTTTCAGGATCCTCCTCCTCCTCCTCCTCCTCCTCAGGCCATACACGCTGAAAGGATGACAGGCAATCAGCCGGTGTACCGTCAGCAGCGGCCCAAGCTGTCTCTTCCCCCTCCTCCTCATCCTCCTCATGCTCCTCCTCCTCCTCCTGTACGCGCTGAGAAATAGACAGGAGGGTGCCCTGACTATCCAGCGGCATACGGTCTTCCCCCGCCCCCGTTTCCGAGCGCAAAGCAGCTGCCTTTATGGTTTGCAGGGAATTTCTCAAGATGCATAGCAGAGGAATGGTGACGCTAATGATTGTAGCATCGCCGCTCACCACCTGGGTAGACTCCTCAAAATTACCAAGGACATGGCAGATGTCTGCCAACCAGGCCCACTCTTCTGAAAGGAATTGAGGAGGCTGACTCCCACTGCGCCGCCCATGTTGGAGTTGGTATTCGACTATAGCTCTCCGTTGTTCATAGAGCCTGGCCAACATGTGGAGCGTAGAGTTCCACCGTGTGGGCACGTCGCACAGCAGTCGGTGCACTGGCAGCTTAAAGTGATGTTGCAGGGTGCGCAGGGTGGCAGCGTCCGTGTGGGACTTGCGGAAATGTGTACAGAGCCGGCGCGCCTTTACGAGCAGGTCTGACAAGCGTGGGTAGCTTTTCAGAAAGCGCTGAACCACCAAATTAAAGACGTGGGCCAGGCATGGCACGTGCGTGAGGCTGCCGAGCTGCAGAGCCGCCACCAGGTTACGGCCGTTGTCACACACGACCATGCCCGGTTGGAGGCTCAGCGGCGCAAGCCAGCGGTCGGTCTGCTGTGTCAGACCCTGCAGCAGTTCGTGGGCCGTGTGCCTCTTATCGCCTAAGCTGAGTAGTTTCAGCACGGCCTGCTGACGCTTGCCCACCGCTGTGCTGCCACACCGCGCGACACCGACTGCTGGCGACATGCTGCTGCTAACACATCTTGATTGTGAGACAGAGGAGGAGGAGGAGGGTGCTTTAGTGGAGGAAGCATACACCTCCGCAGATACCAGCACCGAGCTGGGGCCCGCAATTCTGGGGGTGGGTAGGACGTGAGCGGTCCCAGGCTCTGACTCTGTCCCAGCCTCCACTAAATTCACCCAATGTGCCGTCAGGGAGATGTAGTGGCCCTGCCCGCCTGTGCTTGTCCACGTGTCCGTAGTTAAGTGGACCGTGGCAGTAACCGCGTTGGTGAGGGCGCGCACAATGTTGCGGGAGACGTGGTCGTGCAGGGCTGGGACGGCACATCGGGAAAAGTAGTGGCGACTGGGAACTGAGTAGCGCGGGGCCGCCGCCTCCATGATACTTTTGAAGGACTCAGTTTCCACAACCCTATATGGCAGCATCTCAAGGCTGATGAATTTTGCTATGCGGACGGTTAACGTTTGAGCGTGCGGGTGCGTGGCGGCGTACTTGCGCTTGCGCTCGAACACTTGCGCAAGCGACGGCTGAACGGTGCGCTGAACTACACTGCTGGATGGGGCCGAGGACAGCGGAGATGAGGGTGTGGGTGCAGGCCATGAGGCGGTAGTGCCTGTGTCCTGAGAGGGGGGTTGCATCTCAGTGGCAGGTTGGGGCACAGGGGGAGAGGCAGGGGTGCAAACCGGAGGCGGTGAACGGCCTTTGTCCCACCTTGCGGGGTGCTTGGCCATCATATGTCTGCGCATGGTGGTGGTGGTGAGGCTGTTGGTGTTGGCTCCCCGGCTGAGCTTTGCGCGACAAAAGTTGCACACCACTGTTCGTCGGTCGTCAGGCGTCTCTGTGAAAAACTGCCAGACCTTAGAGCACCTCGGCCTCCGCAGGGTGGCATGGCGCGAGGGGGCGCTTTGGGAAACACTTGGTGGATTATTCGGTCTGGCCCTGCCTCTACCCCTGGCCACTGCACTGCCTCTTGCAACCTGCCCTGCTGATGCCCTTGACTCCCCCTCTGAAGACCTGTCCTCCTGAGTAAGCGTTGCACACCAGGTGGGGTCAGTCACCTCATCGTCCTGCTGCTCTTCCTCCGAATCCTCTGTGCGCTGCTCCCTCGGACTTACTGCCCTTACTACTACCTCACTGCAAGACAACTGTGTCTGATCGTCATCGTCCTCCTCACCCACAGAAAGTTGTTGAGACAGTTGGCGGAAGTCCCCAGCCTCTTCCCCCGGACCCCGGGAACTTTCGAATGGTTGGGCATCAGTGACGATAAACTCCTCTGGTGGGAGAGGAACCGCTGCTGCCCAATCTAAGCAGGGGCCCGAGAACAGTTCCTGGGAGTGCTCCCGCTCCTGAGCAGGTGTTATTGTAGTGGAGTGAGGAGGCTGGGAGGAAGGAGGAGCAGCAGACAGAGGATTCGGATTGGCAGCAGTGGACGGCGCAGAACTGCGGGTAGACGATAGGTTGCTCGAAGCACTTTCTGCCATCCAGGACAGGACCTGCTCACACTGCTCATTTTCTAATAACCGTCTCCCGCGTGGACCCATTAATTGGGCGATGAATGTGGGGACGCCAGAAACGTGCCTCTCTCCTAATCGCGCAGCAGTCGGCTGCGACACACCTGGATCAGGAGCTTGGCCTGTGCCCACACCCTGACTTGGCCCTCCGCATCCTCGGCCGCGTCCACGTCCTCTAGGCCTACCCCTACCCCTCAGCATGCTGTATTACCAGTGATTTGATTTCACAGGCAGGAAATAAATTGGCGCAAGACTGCAGGCCAAATATAATTTTTGCCCTTTTTGGAAAACGAAAGGCCCCACTGCCTCTAGTGAATGAATTATCTAAGTTTAATAACTGTGCTGTGTCCCTGCTTATGTGTCACAGAACGTGAGGGTAGCAGAGTTATTATAACTCTGGCAGAGCAGGTATTTTTTTTCCCAATTAAGGAAAGCAAATGGCGAAGCCAGCAGTAAAGCGTAGCTGGGTGCGTATGATTTAGCACTGTTCTTCACGCAGCTCACACGTCTCCACCGCCCGTAAGGACGGACAGAGGCTGGACAAATAGATTTGTTTTCACTTGTTTTTCCACCAAAAGGCAGCACTGCGTATATTCTATGAACATGAGAAGTTTAATAACTGTGCTGTGTCCCTGCTTATGTGTCACAGAACGTGAGGGTAGCAGAGTTATTATAACTCTGGCAGAGCAGGTATTTTTTTTCCCAATTAAGGAAAGCAAATGGCGAAGCCAGCAGTAAAGCGTAGCTGGGTGCGTATGATTTAGCACTGTTCTTCATGCAGCTCACACGTCTCCACCGCCCGTAAGGACGGACAGAGGCTGGACAAATAGATTTGTTTTCACTTGTTTTTCCACCAAAAGGCAGCACTGCGTATATTCTATGAACATGAGAAGTTTAATAACTGTGCTGTGTCCCTGCTTATGTGTCACAGAACGTGAGGGTAGCAGAGTTATTATAACTCTGGCAGAGCAGGTATTTTTTTTCCCAATTAAGGAAAGCAAATGGCGAAGCCAGCAGTAAAGCGTAGCTGGGTGCGTATGATTTAGCACTGTTCTTCACGCAGCTCACACATCTCCACCGCCCGTAAGGACGGACAGAGGCTGGACAAATAGATTTGTTTTCACTTGTTTTTCCACCAAAAGGCAGCACTGCGTATATTCTATGAACATGAGAAGTTTAATAACTGTGCTGTGTCCCTGCTTATGTGTCACAGAACGTGAGGGTAGCAGAGTTATTATAACTCTGGCAGAGCAGGTATTTTTTTTCCCAATTAAGGAAAGCAAATGGCGAAGCCAGCAGTAAAGCGTAGCTGGGTGCGTATGATTTAGCACTGTTCTTCACGCAGCTCACACGTCTCCACCGCCCGTAAGGACGGACAGAGGCTGGACAAATAGATTTGTTTTCACTTGTTTTTCCACCAAAAGGCAGCACTGCGTATATTCTATGAACATGAGAAGTTTAATAACTGTGCTGTGTCCCTGCTTATGTGTCACAGAACGTGAGGGTAGCAGAGTTATTATAACTCTGGCAGAGCAGGTATTTTTTTTCCCAATTAAGGAAAGCAAATGGCGAAGCCAGCAGTAAAGCGTAGCTGGGTGCGTATGATTTAGCACTGTTCTTCACGCAGCTCACACGTCTCCACCGCCCGTAAGGACGGACAGAGGCTGGACAAATAGATTTGTTTTCACTTGTTTTTCCACCAAAAGGCAGCACTGCGTATATTCTATGAACATGAGAAGTTTAATAACTGTGCTGTGTCCCTGCTTATGTGTCACAGAACGTGAGGGTAGCAGAGTTATTATAACTCTGGCAGAGCAGGTATTTTTTTTCCCAATTAAGGAAAGCAAATGGCGAAGCCAGCAGTAAAGCGTAGCTGGGTGCGTATGATTTAGCACTGTTCTTCACGCAGCTCACACGTCTCCACCGCCCGTAAGGACGGACAGAGGCTGGACAAATAGATTTGTTTTCACTTGTTTTTCCACCAAAAGGCAGCACTGCGTATATTCTATGAACATGAGAAGTTTAATAACTGTGCTGTGTCCCTGCTTATGTGTCACAGAACGTGAGGGTAGCAGAGTTATTATAACTCTGGCAGAGCAGGTATTTTTTTTCCCAATTAAGGAAAGCAAATGGCGAAGCCAGCAGTAAAGCGTAGCTGGGTGCGTATGATTTAGCACTGTTCTTCACGCAGCTCACACGTCTCCACCGCCCGTAAGGACGGACAGAGGCTGGACAAATAGATTTGTTTTCACTTGTTTTTCCACCAAAAGGCAGCACTGCGTATATTCTATGAACATGAGAAGTTTAATAACTGTGCTGTGTCCCTGCTTATGTGTCACAGAACGTGAGGGTAGCAGAGTTATTATAACTCTGGCAGAGCAGGTATTTTTTTTCCCAATTAAGGAAAGCAAATGGCGAAGCCAGCAGTAAAGCGTAGCTGGGTGCGTATGATTTAGCACTGTTCTTCACGCAGCTCACACGTCTCCACCGCCCGTAAGGACGGACAGAGGCTGGACAAATAGATTTGTTTTCACTTGTTTTTCCACCAAAAGGCAGCACTGCGTATATTCTATGAACATGAGAAGTTTAATAACTGTGCTGTGTCCCTGCTTATGTGTCACAGAACGTGAGGGTAGCAGAGTTATTATAACTCTGGCAGAGCAGGTATTTTTTTTCCCAATTAAGGAAAGCAAATGGCGAAGCCAGCAGTAAAGCGTAGCTGGGTGCGTATGATTTAGCACTGTTCTTCACGCAGCTCACACGTCTCCACAGGCGTAAGGACGGACAGAGGCTGGACAAATAGATTTGTTTTCACTTGTTTTTCCACCAAAAGGCAGCACTGCGTATATTCTATGAACATGAGAAGTTTAATAACTGTGCTGTGTCCCTGCTTATGTGTCACAGAACGTGAGGGTAGCAGAGTTATTATAACTCTGGCAGAGCAGGTATTTTTTTTCCCAATTAAGGAAAGCAAATGGCGAAGCCAGCAGTAAAGCGTAGCTGGGTGCGTATGATTTAGCACTGTTCTTCACGCAGCTCACACGTCTCCACCGCCCGTAAGGACGGACAGAGGCTGGACAAATAGATTTGTTTTCACTTGTTTTTCCACCAAAAGGCAGCACTGCGTATATTCTATGAACATGAGAAGTTTAATAACTGTGCTGTGTCCCTGCTTATGTGTCACAGAACGTGAGGGTAGCAGAGTTATTATAACTCTGGCAGAGCAGGTATTTTTTTTCCCAATTAAGGAAAGCAAATGGCGAAGCCAGCAGTAAAGCGTAGCTGGGTGCGTATGATTTAGCACTGTTCTTCACGCAGCTCACACGTCTCCACCGCCCGTAAGGACGGACAGAGGCTGGACAAATAGATTTGTTTTCACTTGTTTTTCCACCAAAAGGCAGCACTGCGTATATTCTATGAACATGAGAAGTTTAATAACTGTGCTGTGTCCCTGCTTATGTGTCACAGAACGTGAGGGTAGCAGAGTTATTATAACTCTGGCAGAGCAGGTATTTTTTTTCCCAATTAAGGAAAGCAAATGGCGAAGCCAGCAGTAAACCGTAGCTGGGTGCGTATGATTTAGCACTGTTCTTCACGCAGCTCACACGTCTCCACCGCCCGTAAGGACGGACAGAGGCTGGACAAATAGATTTGTTTTCACTTGTTTTTCCACCAAAAGGCAGCACTGCGTATATTCTATGAATAATAACTGTGTTGTGGCTCTGCCTATACAATTCTTTCCCTGCAGTATCAATGGAGGTTGGAATGCTCTGCAGAGGCGATTTTGAGAAGCCCAAAAAAAATGCAGCACAGCTAACAGCAGCCTGGACAGTACTGCACACGGATAAATATGGCCCTAGAAAGGACCGTTGAGGTTCTTGAAGGCTACACTCACTCCTAACACTCTCCCTGCCTATGCAGCACTTCTGTCCCTAATGCCAGGTGCAACGGTCTGCAGAGGCGATTTTGAGAAAAAAAAAAATGCCACTGCTAACAGCAGCCAACACACAGCTATCAGTGGCCCTAATAAGGACCTTTGGGGGGTCTTGAAGCCTACACTAACTACCAATTCTTTCCCTACAGCAGCTCCGGTATAAACAGCACTGTCCCTCATCTAACTCACACCGCATCTGAGGCGAGCCGCGGGAGGGGCCGACTTTTATATTAGGCGAACACCTGATCTCGCCAGCCACTCACAGCAGGGGGGTGGTATAGGGCTTAAACGTTGCAGGGGGAAGTTGTAATGCCTTCCCTGTCTTTCAATTGGCCAGAAAAGCGCGCTAACGTCTCAGGGAAGGAAGTGAAAGTAACCAGAACACCGCATGGTGTTCGTTACGAATAACGAACATCCCGAACACCCTAATATTCGCACGAATATCAAGCTCGGACGAACGCGTTCGCTCATCTCTAATTTCTATAGATATTCTCTAAGTTAAAAACATTTTTAACTTAGAATGTATAGACTACGGTCAGGATGCGGACCCAATGGGCCACAAATTGGTTGGGTTTGGGCCAGATCCCGAGGCGAAACATGAGGTTAACCTGGTCTTCACCCCTTAATCCACCAATCGGTGTAAGGGCTTCACTGTGGGCTATTAACCTGGAAGTAGACTCAGCCTTGTAGAAACTGATGCTACAATAGACCAAGGTGCGGAATCTGAATGTGTGAACAGAGGCGTAGTCAGACCATTTGGGTTGGGACAGGCAGTGTAAGTTTGGTAAGAAGGACAACCCAGAGGTCAGGATACATAAAATAGGTTCCGCATGGTACAACAGGCCAGAGGTCAGGACCGTCAGCAGACAGTAGAGTGAGTAATTCAACAAGGCTAGGTCAGGAGCGGTGAATTCGGCAAACAGTATTGTGTATGGATTGCAATTCATAGGCTGCCTAGACCAATATATAGGTTTCACATTGCATGGTACGCAGAAAAATAGAGCATGCTGCGATCTACTCATGCATATCGATACGCAGTGCCTACACACAAATGTATCAATGAAAGTCCATTAACTTTCATTGACTCAGTTTACACCGTATCAAGCAGCCATGCACACACGCGTAATACACGGTTGAAAATGTGGTCATGAACATGAACCCATATAAGAACAAAATCTGGGCAAAGAGGCTCGCTACCGTATTTTCCTGAAAATAAGACACTGTCTTATATTAATTTTTGCCTCAAAAGAGGCGCAGTGTCTTATTTTCGGGGTGTGTCTAATAATACTCAGTTACTGCCGGCATTCCGGTCCTTGCGCTGCCAATCGTCACTGCGTCAGGCTCCTGCGTCCTCCTTCAAGCCAACAGAGCAGTTCTTCCTGGAAGTGATGCTTGCATACCCTGCATCCAGGAAGCTAATGCTTAAATTGGTTATTTGAGCGCCGCGTCAGCCAATGAAAGACGGTGCTGGATTAACCAATCACAACCATTCAATGATGTCACGCTGCTAAACTTCTTCCCACCTTCCTTCTCCAGCCGCTGTCACTGGCTCCCATAGGAGCCCATACAGCGGCTGACGTATTCCGGCCAAAAGATAGTTCCAGGACTATCTCCAACATAAAAGCGCCCGGTGCTATATTGGCAAGGCTGGGTGCTTTTATGCCGCAGGAATACAGCCATGTGATATGATGCCTTGGAATCCAATGCATCACATCGTAGCATATATTTGCCGGCAGTGAAAACGGCGGTTGATATACGCTCATGTGAAAGAGCCCTGAGTCTAAGATCATTAGCAAAATGCAGAGCACAAGTGGGGCAAAATAGATATAGATGAGGGAAGATACAGGGGTGGACAAAAATATGGAAGCACCATACAAAATGCATTGGATTTCAATCATTAGCACCTAGCTGCACTTTTGACCCCTGCTTTGTTGAGAGCTTTTTCACCAAATTTATATTTATTTCACCTCTTGCCCTGCTCTGGATGGATTTGGGAGCGAGCTGGTAACAGAAGCGGGGTGGCTCAGACCCCTGCCCAATGAAACCTTGTTGCTCGGGCAGATGCTCACTTCTTTCCAGCAGTATCTGTGTCATATTACCTCCACTTAAAATTGATCTCTACATGTCTTATTGAAATATATTTTATAATCCCATGTAACTTAAGGCATGCATTTCGTTCGGTGTCCATATTTTTGTCCACCCCCTGTATTTAGGGCAGTGCAGCACTATGGAAAGCTTTATAGATGAGAATGATGATTTTAAATTGTAATCTTTGGTGAATAGGCAAACAGTGCGGTGATGGGCATAGGATGGAGGCATCGGGATAGACGATAGATAGATAGATAGATAGATAGATAGATAGATAGATAGGAGATAGATAGATAGATGATAGATAGATAGATAGATAGATAGATAGATAGATATGAGATAGATAGATAGATATGATAGATAGATATGAGATAGATAGATAGATGGATAGATAGATAGATAGATAGATAGATAGATAGGAGATAAATAGATAGATAGACAGATGATAGATAGATAGATATGAGATAGATAGATAGATATGGGATAGATAGATAGATAGATAGATAGATAGATAGATAGATAGATAGATAGATAGATAGATATGAGATAGATAGATAGATGATCGATAGATAGATATTAGATAGAGAGATAGATAGATAGATCAGAGATAGATAGATAGATAGATAGGCATAACTATAGGGGATGCAGAGGATGCGGTTGCACCCGGGCCCAGGAGCCTTAGGGGGCCCATAAGGCCTCTCTTCTCCATATAGGGAGCCCAGTACTATGGATAAAGCATTATAGTTGAGGGCCCCATTACAGGTTTTACATCAGGGCCTAGGAGCTTCAAGTTACGCCTCTGAATGGATAGATAGATATAGATATGAAATAGATAGATATGAGATCGATAGATAGATAGATAGATAGATGAAATAGATAGATTAGATATGGAATAGATAGATATATAGATATTTTAATTGATTTCTTTACTGTTACTTAGAAAACATTTTTTTCTAAAATTCTTGTAAGCCTGTTAATGAAATTCTCGCTCTCCATTGCATCTCAAGTTACGGTGTCTCACATTTGTTATCCTACTTACCGTATTTCAAAACTTGACTCAGGAGTGTAAATATGTTCTTTCCAATGAACACGGGAGTAACTCAGCCTTCCTTTGATATATTTTCCTTCCCGAGTTTTATGAATGCACTGTAAGGGACCATATGAATATTATCTACAACAGTATGAAATACGACTTTCATATTCGTAAGGTTAACGAAAAAGAAAAAAAAAACTAGAAACATACAAATTAACTAAGCTAAGGTTATAAAACAATCCCAGTTTTCCACTTGAGAAAATATGTTGTACGTCATTTTTATTAATGTCTTTCTAGAAACCTTTCCACCAGATATGAGTGATAGAAACAGGTGTGTTTATGAAGTCTGATTTAGCTGTTGGAAATTACATTTTCACTCTGGGGTTTCTCCATTGATGGAATACGCTCATTTTCTGTCAGAACAAAGTAAACAATTCCAAAGGGAAACAAACAACAACCGGGGAAAAAAAAAAGACAAAAAAATTGAGACCGGAGCTGAAAATGTTCTCCATACGTGGGGGACGATTCATCAGGCCTCTAGGAATCCACAGATGTGGGCAGAAGGTACCATTTCTCACAGCTGTCATCATGCCATTGTCTTTTAGTAACTTATTACATGTACACACTTGGAAAACAAATCTCTCCGACAATTGGGCAGATGTTTTGTTGTATTATGGATATCTGCTGACACTCGTTCTTTGTCTATCTGCAGCTTGTCCATTTTCTGACTCATTTAGCAGCCATTCTTGTTTTACAGATAGGAATGTGTAAAGAATTTAGAACATTTGGAATATTTATTAACTTTTAGGCTATTGTTATACGTAGAAGACGAGTTGACTTTAGGTATGGCATGTTATAGTCCTTGTGAAATGGGAATAGTCATGTCTTAGAAGTTCAAAAACATGCAACGGCCGAAAAAGCATCAGTTTTGCAAATTTTTTTTAATTTTTTTTACTACCATTGACCCATTATTTATTTGTATATAACTACTTGTCCCAACTGTAGATTAGCTGTGCCTCTAACCATTTTGACTTTGGGCTAAGTCTGGGAGCTATACCTGGGGTTCCCAAGTTTTCACCCTTTAACCCTACCAGTTGGGACTGGTCTTTACTGCCCCAGAATTAGTCTTGGTTTAGAGACAGCTGATCTTATGGGGTCAGGAAAACCGTTATGAAGTAGCGGAGAGTATAGACAGAGATGTAGCGAAGGAATAAGCTGAGCGGTGGGCTGGCGGATAACTTGCATTGTCAAGGAGCAGGCAGAGGGTCAGGGCAGATGGTCAGGAAACAAGTTGAGGGTTAAGGCAGACAGTGAATAGAGAAATGCATAGTGAATAAGCAGGTTGGTATCAGGAATGAAGTAATCAGCAAAGTTGGGTATTTCAGGCATGGGTCAATGACCAAAGGGTCAGATAGGAAACAACTTGCACCTTTGCACAGTAGAGACTGAATTCTCAGGTAACCTCCAGTGGGTAAGACTACCTTATATAGCCTGGAACAGAGGCGTAATTTGAAGCTGCTGGGCCCCAGTGCAAAATCTGGAACAGGGCCCCCAACTATAAAGCTTTGTTGATACTATTGGTTTGCAATATGGGAAAAAGAGAGACTTTATGGGCTCCCTAGGGCTCCTAGGCCCAGGTGCAACTGTACCCTCTGCCCCCTCTATACGTACACCTATGGCCTGGAACCTATCCTGATAGGTGAGGGAATAAAAAGCTGACTATGCAGGTATGCAGGCCCTATGGGCTGCAATAACAGATAGGAGATGTGCAAAGAACATAATAAAAAGAGGTCGAAATGCGCGTTGTTGTGTCTTTGCATCATCGGTGGGTTCCCTGTATGCTTCTGACATGTTCATGGTTGACACTTAATCATAATATTATACTTTTTAGGAGTTTGTGGAGAGAGAGGTTTATTGCCAAGGTTTGCAATAACTTTCCATCATTAGTATATCTATGCAATTGCACTTTGTCAACAGACTGTATATAGCCTTTACCTCCTCTATACCTTATATGATGCGTGTGATCCCACCTATGAATGACAGGTGTTTCTGTATCATAGGTGGGCCTCCTTTATGCTTTTGATAGACCATTGCTGGTATGCAACCATGCTATTACAAGTTTTTTAGAAGTCTATATAGAGAGGTTCATTGCTTTGTTTTTATAGCCCGTGTGAAAGAACCCTTATTCTAATATACTATAAAAGATATGGCGCCTGCCACCGAGGATCTGAGGCACTGGATGCTGACAGTGACAGGCAGTGAGGAGAGGTGAGAGATGCTATCGACCATGAGTGGCGGCCATAAAACTTTTCACATTGATATGAAAACAAATAATGAGCATAAAGCTCAAACAACATGTAGGATATTTGACCAAGGCCTCCTATGGGCTCGCTTTCGTATTGTACAATAAGTTTTGGTCTTGGGCAGAAAAGTGGCAAATAAGATTTAACACAGTGGGAAACCACTGGATAAGGGCTCGTTCAGACGAGCGTAATTTTCACGCTGCTACCAAGTGGTTCCTATAGAAGTGTTCACATGAGAGGCGTGTGAAATGGCACACACTTAATAAAGATAGGACATACAAGTGCTATGCGCGCATCTAAAGGTCTGTGCTGCTAGGAAAAGATAGAACCTGACCTATCATTGGTGCATGCTGCGCAGGACTTACCATTGACTCCTATTGGGATCTGCGATCGTGAGAACGGACGAGATATGTGCGAATGGAATGTGCACCTTCTACGCTGTTCACATGATTTGTGCACGCGCGAGACGCTATTTGTGTGCAAAAACTACGCTTGTCTGAGCAAGCCCTAACACTGACCTGGAGACGGACTGGGGGATTTTACCTAACTGTGAAAACTGGAGTAACCAGCGTCAGGCAGCTGCTGCCAAGGCAAATAGGATCGTGGGGTGCATCAAAAGAGGTCTAGGGGCACATGATGAGAACATTGTTCTTCCTCTTAACAAGTCACTGGTCAGACCACACATGGAATATTGTGGGCAGTTTTGGGCAGCGGTACTCAAGAAGGACATATCACAGCTTGAGCGGGTACAAAGATGGGGAACTAAAGTAATAAATAGAATGGGCAGACTATAATACCCAGAGAAGTTACCAAAACTGGGTTATTTAGTTTAGAAAAAAAGGGGCTGAGGAGCGACCTAATAACTATATATAATATACCAGGAGTCAGTACAGAAACTCTCCCATCATCTGTTAAACCCAGGACTGTGACTGTAGCAAGGAGTGCCTCTATGTCCAGAGGAAAGAAGGTTTCTATACCAACAGAGAAGGAGGTTCTTTACTGTTAGAGCAGTGAGACTATGGAACTCTCTGCCTGAGGGCGTGGTGATGGTGAACTCGATAAAAGACTATAAGAGGAGGCTGGACACCTTTCTTAAGCGATACAATATTATATGTAATAATCACTGATTACTTCAGAAGGGTCGGTGATCCGGGGATTATTCCGATTGCAGGATTGTCAGGAAGGAATTTTTTCCCCTAAAATGAGGAAAATTGCCTTCTACCTCATGTGTGGTCTTGTTTTTAACCCCTTCCCGCTTCAGGGCATAAGTTTATGTCCTGGCAGCGGGGTACTTCCCCCCCGCTGTTAACCCCTTCCCTGCCGCGATCTATTTAGAGCGCACTCCCTCTGAAGTTGCCAGGCTCTCGCGATATAATCGCAGAGAGCCCAGCCTGTTGCCGCCACACACTGGCGTCCTGTAGTGCCATAGCCTATGATCGCTGTATAAGTGATAAGGCATGGCAGGACAGTAGCCCTGCCATGCCTTATCACAGCGATCATGAGTGCTGTGCTGCAGGTCCCTCAGAGGGACTCAAATAGTGTAAAAAAAAAGATTAAAAAAATGAATAAAAAAGAAAAATGTAAAATAAAGTTAAAAAAACACTTTTTTAATGCTTTTTCTCATATTAGCATAAAAAAAGGTTTAAAAAAAATTAAAGCCCCACATATTTGGTATTGTTGCATCCATAACGACGCATACAATAAGTTGCACATGCTTTTGACTGTGCACGGAAAAAAGCGTTAAAAAAACGCTTAAAAAACTGAGGCAAAATGCTTATTTTTAGCATTTTGCCTCCCTAAAAACGCAATAAAGGTGATCAAAAAATCTGTATGTACCCCAAAATGGTGCCAATAAATACTACAGCTCGTCTCACAAAAAATATGCCCTCGCAGAGCTCCATACATAAAAAAATAAAAAAGTTACAGGACTTTGAATGCAGCGATTTAGAAAAAAAAAGAATTCCAAGAAAAGGGTTTTTATTGCACAAAAGTGGAAAAACAAAAGAAAATGTAATTATTTTGGTATCGTTGTAACCGTACCGACCCGCAGAAAAAATGGAATGTCTCAATTATGCTGCATGATTAACGCTGTAAAAAAATAATAATCATCTCTGGCAGAATTGATGCGTTTTCTCTCCCTGCTATCATAAAATAAAAATAAAAGTTTTACAATATAGTCTATGTACCCAAAAGTGGCACCGATAAAAACAACAGTTCGCCACGCAAAAAACAAGCCCTTACACGGCCGCGTCGACGGAAAAATTAAAAAGGTATGACTTTTGAAAAATGGAGAAGAAAATCCACCAAAAATCATTGCGTCCTTAAGCCCAAAATAGGACATGCCATTAAGGGGTTAACTTCCTCTGGATCAACATTGCAGGATAATAGGCTGAACTAGATGGATATATGTCTTTTTTCCAGCCTTATACATTATCCCTATGTTACAAGAAAAGTAACACTTTACTCACTTCACTAAAGTATATGCCAAGTTACAGAAACTATGGCATGTCTCAAGAACACAGGCCTCCTCCTGTTCACATATTGGGGACCCCTTCATGAAGTCAAAGGAAGGTCGCCATTGTTGTTAAAGGGTTAAACAGTGAAGATTGTGTGTATATATATATATATATATATACAGTATATATATATATATATATATATATATATATATATATATATATATATATATATATATATATATATATATCTTAATACTGGCCTTTAATGTACTAGCCTTTAGGCATGTGAGAAAGATCTGTTCCATAGCATAGGGATGCCCTTGTTGTAGTTGAGCACAAAACAAGTTTAGGTCATAAGTCAGCCTCCAATCTGTCAGTCCGCCTCTCATCATTAGGTGCCAGCTCTTGGCAGGCAGTTGAACAGTGGTTTAGATTAAGGAAAAGAATAAAATTACCCACCACTGTTATGCCTTAATGGGCGATGTTCGGCAATGTCAATGTTATTGTCTCACAAAGACGAGATGCTTCCAGGGTTATTCTGAGCAAGAAGCTGTCATTTAAAAGGGAAACTATAGCGGATAAACTTACAAATTGTGCCGTAGTTTACTTACAGAGTGGGATCGAGTGCATCTAGGGCATTGTACAAACTAAAATTACAGAGCTTCATGATTTACCGAGTACACTGACTGAAATGGATGGAAGTCATAGCCAAGTAAAAGGCATTTTAGCATAAGGATTAAATTTCAAAGTTCTGCACGTTTAATTAAAATAGTCTGTTCATATGATCCCAATATTGGTTAGATCTGATGCACGTGGTTGTATGAGGCCATGTTCACACGGAGCAAGGTTTTTGTGGGTAGGAAATCTGCATCTACTGTAGAGGATTTGTTGCAAATTTAGCTGGAATTTTGGTGCAGATTTTGGCCTCCCCATTGAAGTCTATAGCACAAATTCACAAGTTTTCTACACCAAATCTGCTGCTATGGGCAAAAACACACCGCCGCAGGTGCAGCTACGCCTGCCAATATGGCCGTAGAAGGGAAGAAAAATACGCTCATGTATTTTCCCCTTAAAATTGACATGCTGCGGGTCAATTTCTGCACTAATTTAGATAAGATGTTAAAATCTCATCAACATTACCGCTCCTGTAAATGCTCCAAATCGTCCGCGCAGAAAATCAGCATGGGAAATCTGTGGTAAAAACGAGGCCTTATGCATCTGTAGAGCAGTGGTTTCCAAACTCTTCCAGCCATGGAGCCATCTTTGAAGCAAAAGTTTCTCGTCGAGCCCCAAAGTGTGCTCAGGGGAGGGGTTAGGGGCGTGGCTTATCACGACATATGATTTTTACCTCCGTCATTATAAAAATGACAGGGACGTTTAAAAAAAAACAGACAGGGAGGAATGCTGGAGCGTGGGCTATTGATATACATATTTAAAATGAATATACTGCGGAATTAAATCCCGCACCTCATGTCAATATCCGCACGGGTTTGTGTAGATGTTTTCCACAGCTACTGTAAATTCCGCAGCAAATCCGCCCCATGTAGTAATAGTGGCCCCCTATATTGGTGGCCCCAGTAGTAATAGTAACTCTTATTGTGGCCCCAGTAGTAATAGCGTCCCCTATATTGGCCCACAGTAATAATAATGACCCCCATTGTAGCCACAGTAATAATAGTGAACCCCTCAGTAATATTAACCCCCTCAGTAATAATATTGACCCTTTCTTTAATATTAACACCGTCAGTAATATTAACTCCCTCAGTAGCCACAGTAATAGCCCCCGAACCCATATACTTAGCTCCTCCTTGCAGTCAGCACTGATCGCGGGTGCACACTGACGTCAGTGTGTGCGCCCAGAACGTTTCCTCCCTAGTCCTCTCCCACGGAACTTAGGAGGAGAGGACTCAGGGGAGGAGGATCCCGGGTGCACACTTACATCAGAGTTTGCACCGGGATCAGCATAGCAGCGCGATTACGAGCGGGGAGCTGCGGTACCCCGTCGGCAAGCACTACAGTGGTAAGCAGCTGTCGGCTGCTCACCACGGAGACCCTCAGTCAAAGCCCCTGACTATCACTTGTGGAGTCCCAAGCGCTCCACAGAGGACAGTTTGGGAACCGCTGCCATAGAGCCATAGTAAATTACCTATAGAGATACATGTGGTTTGTCATCCAATTTCATATAGCATGAACTCATAAACTCCATTAGATGCCTTATGTATGCCTCCATTCTTCTCTAGAAGTATTGCTTCTAAGGCTGACTTCATACAGGTGAAATTCTCATGTGAGATTTATTCGTTGTGAGCCGCACAAATATTGCATGAATATGAATGCCATTTTTTTGAATGGGGTCATACACATGAGCGATTTTTTTTTTTACGCATCACACACGAGAGCTATCTTTGGGAGTTCCCTCGCACCGCCCATTGTTCTCAATGGTGCCGGCGGCAGCATCGCACAATGTGCTAGGTGCATGCGATGTGAGGTCTTCCCATTGAAAATAAAAGGGAAACACTCCGCGATCCTGGCAGCTGCAGCGGAGGATTGCTACTTTACCGAAGTGATGCGAGGCGGTTTTGATATAAAAATGCCTCACATCTGCATGTTGGCGAGCATGATATCTGGCCAAGTTTCACAGTTGGATACTGCACTCACCCGTGTGAAATTAGCCCAAGGGAGTATAACTTTCTCAAACAGTGCCCAATGATGGGATCGCACAGAGTCCCTGTGGTCTTGTAGTAATATGGCTATGTCATTTGCATGAGGCTTTTCTGTATATCCAGCGTCACTTCTGTTGATAGACAAATTCTTATAAGCCTATTGTAAAAGTATATAGTCATGGTGGCGCAAAGGTAGCTTAGGAGCCATTAGTATCCTTTGACCGTCTTTCATTCCAACCAAGACATTCCAGACACAGCGTAGAATTGAGCATAAACATAGAGGCTCTACCACTGTAATCTACCTTAGGAATAATCTCTTTTAGAGACCATGATTACCTTATTATAAAGCATTTAAACCCATATACATCTATTTTGTGATAAAATTATTATGTTTGCAGACAAAATACTCTAGATTTTTAGCTAGTAAGATTTCACGAGTTTCTAGACAAACCATCTGAGCTGCATTTATAATGCAATTAATTTTTTGTTTACAATGCATTTTTTTTGTTTTTATATAAAAATGTAAATTAGTCAATTGACAAGATGGTCCTTAACCCTTTCCAATCCAATTTGTATCCTGGTTTTCCTAGGGGGCTTACTCTTTTTCTGCCGTTATGCAATGGCGCTATCTGCTGGCTAAAGCCAGTACTGCATGAGGTGACACGTTGAATAGGCTCCGACAGCAGGGAGGCTGGCAATATACAGTAAGAGAACCCCAATGGGAATCTTCCAACATCGGAGCTGTACAGCCTTAAAGCATAATGCCTTCAGAGGTCAGACAGTGGATTGGAAAGGGTTAAAGGGCCACTGTGGTGATTTGTTTTTCATTCATTATGTAACTATTCCCCCAGTATGTAGAAGTTGTCTAGTATCACCTTGCTACCTTGATTATTTATTCCTTTATATCTGAAGTTTCCTGCAGTCTTTCTCCTTAGGTGGTCATGTGACCTCATTCTGACCACCTCAGAATTACTTGGCTTTATGTTTTCTCAAGGAGTCAGTTTTTCAGTAAGCATAATTCCTGTGTTATGATATGGACTTTATCACACAATGCCTTTGTCGGACGGGGAAGTTGGTAGAAACTCTTAGCCTCTAACTCAGTAACTGTTTTTGCTGGAATGGCCCCCTAAGAGTAATCTACTTAATTTTCCTATAGCACACCATGTGGTTAGTTGTGGTATTGCATGTAAAACTTAATAGTTTTAACTCATATGATCGTTGCCCTTCTTCTGCTACTTTTATGTTGTCCCTTTCATTGTAAAGCTATAGGTTATATACACACACATCAGTATCTGCTCCTCTAAAGCTCAGAATCTACACTGGCAAATACATGTTCAGGACAGTATTGGAAGCCAATTAAAATCATTGTCTGAGATTAGAAAAAAAGATTTTTTAATTCCAAAAACAGCATCATTTTGGCCATGGGCTATGTATTGTAGCTTTGTCCCTCTCACATTAACGGAGCTGAGTTGCAATATCAGGCAGACACAAGACACAAGTTCATACACAAGAGTGCTGCTGTTTCTAAGATTTCCCTTTTTAGTATTCGCAGGCAACCACTTTAGTATTATGTTTTTTTGAGAAATGTAGGGCAGGTGAGTCCGGAAAGTATGCAATCTCCATCCAGATTCAAGCTCAAGACCACAGAGCTATAACGCAACAGTACAACTATGCTGCCATTATTCGAACGAGACTCCCACATGTATGCAACATAAAAAGTAAGAATGGTTATGTCAACCAATGGATCCTCTGTGGCAGACCCTACTTTGGCTATGTCGCAGCTGACACTACCGCAGTAGACTTAGCCGAAGTCACGGTAGGCAGAATAAACTTCAGTGCAGGGGCCAGGCGAGACGTCAGAGCTGGCAGGTACAATATGAGAAACAGTCCAAGCCAAGACAGGCAGCTGGCAGAAAGAGAAGTCCAATAAATGTAGCCAAGGTCAAGGATGGAGAAGTCAGAATAGTCAGGAACAAGCAGGAGTCAGAACAAATGACAAACCTTTATAACTAGAACCAAAGACCCAAAGGTTTAGGGAACAGGTGGGGGAAAGATATGCAGGATGGGCATTGGCCCTTCAAAACAGCGGGCCGTGTGCACCGTACTTTTCGGGCAGCAGCGAGAGGCTGAATGGGAGCCAAAGTATGGCGTTATCCACAGACAGGTAAGGCAAGATGGAGTCTGTGGCTGCAAATCCCCCCCAAATTACAACATTTGTAAAAGACAGTTTGCCTTTGTAGAATGGTGAGATTCGCTATACACATTTAATGTTGACAAGTAGGTGTGGCTTGGAGGAAAAAGGAATGACTTACAATGCGCCATCAGGTGCCAAAACGTTAACATAATACAAAAGGCCTGAATTAATAAAATTGGCATGAGGTTACACCAAAGTGTCTAAAGATGCACCAAATCTATCATACAGGGTGACTCAAAAAAATGGCGCAAAAGTAAAACTGATTTCTTCATACATTAATCAACATAAAACAGCCAGAATGACATGAAATGATAGAAGAACTCTTCAAGCTTCTGCTGCACCTTACAGATGTTGGATGCGGGCGCAGTTGGTGACATTAGTCAAACTAAAATAACACATTGACGATATGCTAGGAGTCGGACGCGTCTGTACAGAACTGGACCACCGACTTGACATCTACGGTGTCATCAATAGTGCCTACATTGAACATCTGTGGGGTGCATTAACCCCTTAAGGACGTCCCCTTTTCTTTCCATTTTCGTTTTTTTCATCCCTCTTTTAAAAAATCATTACTTTTTTACTTATCCATCGCCACCGCTGCCTGAGGGCTTGTTCTTTGCAGGACAAGTTGTATTGTTCAGTGGTACAATATAATGTACCATATAATGTACTGAAAAACCTTTTAAAAATTCTTAGTGGAGTGAAATGGAAAAAAAATAAAATCCCGCCATCTTTGGGTGCATCTTGTTTCTACAGAGTACACACTGCAACAAAAATGACATGCTAACTTTATTCGATGGGTCAGTACTAGTGATGAGCGAGCATACTCGCTAAGGGCAATTGCTCGAGCGAGCATTGCCTTTAGCGAGTACCTGCCCGCTTGAGAGAAAAGGTTTGTGTGCCGGCGGCGGGCAGGGAGCTGCGGGGGAGAGCGGAGAGGAACAGAGGGGAGATCTCTCTCTCCCTCTCCCCCCCCCCCCCCCCGCTCCCCCTGCTGACTGCCGCTACTCACCGCTCCCCCGCGCCGGCACCCGAACCTTTTCTCTCGAGCGGGCAGGTACTCGTTAAGGGCAATGTTCGGTCAAGCAATTGCCCTTAGTGAGTATACTCGCTCATCTCTAGTCAGTACGAATACTACAATATTAAATTCATAGTTTTTTTTTTGCTCTACTACTTTTATTTTTTTTCAAATATATTTAATCTTTTTTTAGTTATTTTCTCCTGCCATCTTCTTACAGCCATAACTTTTTAAATTTTCCATCAACATAGTCATTTTTGGCGGGACATCCTGTAGTTTGTGTTGGTACCATTTTGGAATGCAGACAACTTTCTGATCTCTTTTTATTTCACTTTTTCTTGGAGACAGGGTGACCAAAAAAAGCGCATTTCTGGCGTTCTTTATTTTTTTTTCCTGACGACGTTCATCATGCAGGTAAATAATGCATAATTTTGATAGATCAGACTTTTATGGACACAGCAATACGAAATATGTATTTTTGTTTTCATATTTAGATTATTTTATTATAAATATGGCAAAATGTGTTTTTCTAACTTTTATTACTTTTTTTTAATAATTAGTAAAACTTTATTAACCTTATTTTTACCTTTTTTTTTGTCCCCAGAGGAGACAACAACTTGCGATTAGAGATGAGCGAGTATACTTACTAAAGGCAATTGCTCGAGCGAGCATTGCCTTTATCGAGTATCTCCCCGCTCGAGACGGAAGGTTCGGGTGCCGGCGCGGGGGAGTGGTGAGTAGTGGCTGTCAGCAGGAGGGAGCGGGGGGGGGGAGAGAGGGAGAGAGAGATCTCCCCTCCGTTCCACCCCGCTCTCCCCCGCAGCTCCCTGCCCGCTGCCGGCACCAGAACTTTCCGTCTCGAGCGGGGAGATACTCGCTAAAGGCAATGCTCGCTCGAGCAATTGCCTTTAGCGAGTATACTCGCTCATCTCTGCTTGTGATGCTTTGATCGCTCCTGCAGTATGATATAATACCATTGCATTACATTATACCGCGATCTGACAGGCATTCTATCAAGCCATGCCACAGGCATGGCTTGATGGGCATTCTGCCATGACAACCCTGGGGCCTTTCAGAAAGCCCCTGGCTGCCATGACACCTTCACGGCTCCCTGCGATCTAATCGCGGGGGGCTGTACGAGACCTTGGAATATTAGTGGGGGGATTTAAATGCTGCTTTCAGAATTGATGGCGACATTTAAAGGGTTACCAGCTCCGACGATCCGTACGATTTTTCGGCGCTGTTGCCTCCGGGCGTCTGCTGTAAGAAATAGCCAGCGCCCGTGTTGTATGGAGGGAGATCACCCCATGATCTCCATCAATACATACCCCGAACATGCATTACGTAACCTGTGTCGTTAAGCCGTTAAGATGTTCGATGTGGGCACAGTTGGCGACACTAGATGACCTAGAACAACGCATCTCCATTGGAGTGGAAAAGAGGATATGCTGGGACGTGTCTGCACAGAACCGACTTGACATCCACCGTGCCGTCAATGACGCCCACATCCAACATCACAACTTTGAAGAGTTCTTCTATCCTTTCATGTCATTCTGACTGTTGTATGGCAATTCATGTATGAAGAAATCAGCTTTCCTTTTGCTCCATTATTTCTGAATCACCCTTTATAGCATGAGCCATTGTAATTGCAAATTTTGTGCATCTAGTCTAATCTATCTAGTTTAAGATAGCATTAATAAATCTGCCCTAGTATGTTTTGTCAAGCTAGAATCCTTTAAATCTCCCAAGTAACAATGATGAAATTTCGCCAAGTGAGAACATTATAAATCCTTGATAGCTGGTTGAAATTGAAATTGATTTATTAGAATTCTAGTACAAACTGGATGGAATCAGAAAGGTTAACTATAATGAGATCACTCTCACTCCTATCGCTGTATCCAAAGATTATCTTCTTCATAATATATATTCCTCTATAAAAATGGACAAATTTTGACATAGAGAATCGTCTTGCAAAGATGGAAATACAATGTAGCCACTCACATATAATTTCACATTAGCCGTTATACCGCAGAATGGACGGTTAATGTAGGTGATTCATCGGCCTTGATCTACCTAATCCTTTATTTCATTCTATGTTTTCTAGTATTTAGGATACTCATGGTAGAATTATGATATATTTTACTGCCTGTGACAGAATCCAGTTACAAAATGAAGAGAATGAAAATAAAAGATATTGATGTATTCGAGCTGCTTGGAACTGATGAAGTTCTTGTCTTAGTAATAGATTTCAATATTACACCTCTATGAACAGTTTAGGTATTCTCATTGCTTTATTCTCAGTAATATTCTCCAAAGTTCTCTCCGTCCGTTTCAGCACTTCTTGTATAAAATGTAGGAAGACATTTCAAAAATCTTGCATAAAGTTTCGAAAGAAATTCCCAAACTCTTCATAAAGGATGAACACATGCAAAAATGGCAAAGTTGGTTCACCCATATGCTTTAATATATTCTGGGTCGGTGCAGTGGGACAAGTGGCCACAGCAGACTTGAAGAAAAAAAAATTAGATGTACTACTGGCCCTTTAAATTTAGGATCGGGAGACACTTTTCTGATACTAGGGACCTCTTTACATTCTCTTTCATTTAAATGGAGATCAAAGACACCTACATCTAAACAGAGTATACTGGATCGCCCACCTAGGAGATCAAGTTCCTGATGGTTTAAATTTACTCTGAAGCATTATATATCACTATTCAGGCCTTAGTCACACGGGCGTTTTTTGCCGCGATTTACGCATGCACATGCGTCAGACGATTTTATAAAACCATTGCTTTGCAATGGTATCGGACACATGAGCACTTTTTATGCGCTCGTCCGATAAATTATAGAACAGAAATCGCAGATCGCACCTATCTGCGATCTGCGATTCCTGTTCTCTTCTCTATATGCGCTCAATGGGGCCGGTGGCAGCAGCGCCGACCCCATTGAGAACATATAGAAGACAAATCATTCTTCTCTGCCACAGCTGTAACAGCTGTGGCAGAGAAGAACGATGTTTGCCCATTGAATTCAATGGAGCCGGCAATACAGCCGGCTCCATTGAAAGCAATGGGCTGCCGCCGATCGCGGGATGAATTGTCGGGAAGGGCTTAAATATATAAGCCCTTCCCTGCAATTCATCCAGAAATGTGTAAAAATAAAAATAAAATATATACTCACCTGCTCCCAGCAGACGGAGTTCAGCCGCGGCCGGCTGAACTCCGGCGGGGATTTAAAATCCCCGCCTGCTGAATGAGCTGCCTCTGATTGGTCACAGCCTGACCAATCAGAGGCAGCTCTCACTCACACCCACTCACAGCCATTCATGTCTGCCGGGACAAGGTGAGTATATATATATTTTTTTATTTTTACACATTTCTGGATGAATTGCAGGGAAGGGCTTATATATTTAAGCCCTTCCCGACAATTCATCCCGTGATCGCCCGCAGCGCATTGCTTTCAATGGAGCCGGCTGTATTGCCGGCTCCATTGAATTCAATGCGCTGGACAGCTCCGGCCCGTTTCTATTGAAACGCGGCTAGGAGCAGTATTTTCGGGCGATTTTTCGACCCCGGTCACGTGATTTGCGAATGCGCATCCGTCATGCGATCCGCAAATCGCGGGAAAAAAACGCCCCTGTGACTAAGGCCTAAAGGGGTTACAATACAAATAAATGTGTGGCTATCCTGGAGGACCTCCGGGCCACTACAAGTGTACAGTTAGTGTCAAGTGGGGCTGTGATTCGCTACACCGGACATATGAAGAGCCATAGTATCAAATGGCCTGGTTTGTGAGAGCTCAGTTGGGTCAAGCCAGTGAGCTACGCTCTTGCTTGGCACTGCTGGGTATGAGAAAGCCCCTTATTGGAGGTTTCCTGGAATAGGTAAGAAACTTTCAAAAGTTGATCCAGGGATTATTCTGACTGCCATTATGGAGTCGGGAAATAATTATTTCCCCCAAAATGGGGTAAATTGGCTTTTGTCTCTGTTTTTTTTTTTTGCCTTTCTTTGGATCAACAAGAGGGTGGAAACAGGCTCAACTCGATGGGCATTTGTCTTTTTTCAGGCTTGCGTACTATGTTATTATATTATGTTGCTATGTTACTAGAGATTCTATTCTCCCATAGAATCAAGATAAAACAGCAACATTTCAACCGAATGGTCTTGATCTACTATACATACCTGTAACTAATATGCTGTGAGCCCTCATTGAGAGACTGTTCCATTGTCTTCAGAAACCACCAAGTTGTGTGCCTTCAAAGGACAATGTAACAACCAAACTTTGTACCTTGCATTACAATTATTAAGCCTTGTGCCTCCTGTTTGAGTTAAGTTAAATTGAAAGTTATCTGTGTGTGCCTCTTCACTGTGCCTTCCTCGGGTTTGACCCTTCAATAAGTGTCAACAGCCAAGTGATCCTCTTTCAGATTTGTATGTAAATATTTGTATGGCAAATCAGCAATATTCTGGCATATTTCACCTACAACCTGCTTTTATCTAATTTTTGGATTCTTAATCACTTAGATGTTAAAAACCGTATTGGTTTACTCTATGCTATGCATGAGGTTGGGATATCCGCAAAACGCATCAGCAAGCTGTGTTTTATGTGGCTTATATAATAAAGAAGATTGCTTTTATGGGCAACATTGAGTGCTGGCAAATTTTCTTCTACTTTAAGTCTGCATCAATGATGAAATAAGAGAAAATGGAGGAAGAATAATTTGATTAGCGAAATGGTTTGATCTAGAGAGATACTACAACTCGCAAGTACTGCTAACCTATTCGGGAAATAAACCTAGGGAATAGAGATGAGCGAGCATGCTCGGTAAGGTGAGTTAGTCGAGCGAACCACGCTCATCTCGAGTAACTGCCTTCTCCTCCGAGCGTGGTCAGGGGGGCGGCGGGGGTAAGTGGCGGGCAGCAGGGGGTAGCGGTGGGGAGAGAGACAGAGATCTCTCTCACTCTCCTCCCCACTCCCCTCTGCCCCCGCTGCCCCCCCAAACACGCACGGAGGAGGAGGCAGTTACTCGAGATGAGCGAGGCTCGCTCGAGTAACTCACCTTACCGAGCGTGCTCGCTCATTTCTACTAGGGAAGCTATAAAGCTAAATGGGACCTACCAAAAGCAAATTTTTTAATTCTCTGCCTTGTATCCATACATTCTAGTAGACATGGATATACACTGTTTTTTTTTTTTTTTTGTTTGTTTGTTTGTTTTTTAAAGCCATTGTCGGCATGCAGTTACATCTCAGGCAGATATGCAAATGATTAGAGTTGTGTCATGATTAGATGTGACTTCTCTTTATGCTTACCTAGAACTTATTGGCAACTACACATGCCTCTACAATGCAATCAGGGAGATTTTGCCCCTTTAACAGAGTTTGAGAGTGGGTGCATTGTTGGAATGCGAGAAGCTGGATGGCTGTATTGAAGAATTGCCCACCATGTTGGTCTGAACAGACTGTTAGCAGATGTTGGGATCAGTGGTTGTGTGAGGGGATACACACAAGGTGGCCCGGGCTCAGGATGCTCTTGACAGACACCTGTAGATTGGATTGTCTGATAGTCCAACAAGTATGAGCAGCCCCTGTGTTTGCATGAACCATTTTCAGGCTGAAGGACATTTCGTGCCCATTGCATGTTCTGCCTTTGACACTCACCTACTGTTGTCTTTGTTTTTAGTGGTGTCGTGAACAATGAAACTGAAGTGCTATGGAGTGAAGCCGAGTCGTCTTCAGCGGCAAATTCAGGTTTAGTTTGGGCACTGGCAACAGCTGTGTCCATGTCTGGCGACCTTGGGCTGAGTACCTCAAACTTGCCTTTGCTGTGGAGCGGCATACTGCCTCCACTGCTGGTGTGATGATCTGGCAAGCCATTGAATAGGACAGTCGGTCCCCCCTAGTAGTGGTACGAGGGACAATGACAGTGATATGTTCAAGACATCCTGCAGTCACATGTGTTTCTCTCATGGCAGCTTCTAAAAGACATTTCCAGTAGGATAATACTCAGCCGCACACAACTAAGGTGTCACAAGAATACCTCCATGAATTGTCACACTTCCGTGACCTGCCCGATCACCAGATTTATCACTAATAGAACATGTATGGGACCATCTGGAATGCCAACTTTGACAGCCTATGAGTTTGCAGAATCTAGAGTCACATTTACAGCAAATGTGGACTGATATGCTGCAGGATACCATATGGAGGCAGTATACCTCCATGCCCGCCTGTATCACGTCTAGCATCCAAGCTAGAGGTATCCCAACAGAGTACTAGAGCGTCCATTTTTGCCTGTATCACATCTTGTATCCAAGCTAGAGGCGGTCCAACAGGGTACTAGAGCCTTCATGCCTGCCCGTATCACATCTTACATCCAAGCTAGAGGCGGTACAACAGGGTACTAGAGTCTCCATGCCTGCCCATATCACATCTTACATCCAAGCTAGAGGTGGTACAACAGGGTACTAGAGTCTCCATGCCTGCCCATATCACATCTTGTATCCAAGCTAGAGGCGATACAACAGGGTACTAGAGCCTCAATACCTGCACATATCACATCTTGTATACAAGCTAGAGGTGGCCCAACGGGGTGCTAGAGCCTGCATGCAGAGGCATAACTTGAAGCTCCCGGGCCCCGATGCAAAACTTGTAACAGGGCCCCCAACTGTAATGCTTTACTCATAGTACTGGGTTCCCTTTATGGAGAAGAGAGGCCTTAGGGGCCCCCTAAGGGTCCTGGGCCCGGGTGCAACCGCATACCCTGCATCCTCTATAGTTACGCCCCTGCCTGCATGCCCACCCATATCACATCTTGCATCCAACCTATAGGCGGTACAACAGGGTACTAGAGCCTCCATACCCGCCCATATCACATCTTGTATCCAAGCCAAAGGGGTCTAAACAGGGTACTAGAGACTCCCTTCACATGTTAAGTTTTCTGTAAAAAATGATCCTTTCGCTCTGATACTATAATCACTTCTATCAACATTACAATCACATCTAGAAAGTTTCATTCCGCTCTGAATGGAAGTTTCATTCCATCTTCTAGGGAATGGATTCTTTTTGACAATGTGGGTGGAGGTAAGGTCTTAGCACCCTCCTTTATCAAACACTGCAAGAAGCAGCTAGTAGGGCTCTTGTAACAAGAAGGCTTTATCTAAAGCAGATGGAATGATTCCTTGCAGACACATCTACAGTTGTACAGTACTTACATGGTTAAGCAGGTCTGTCTTGTAGTTGATTAATGGCTTTTGCTGCCTCATGAGTTATGAATGAGGATCCCCCAGGTCCCCTGAGGCATGTAAAATCCTTACAGAGTATTTTTTACATCTGCTAAGAATCAGTATACGGATCTTTGCTGTATGGCACCTATTAGAGTCAGCAGAAATCAATAAAACCTAGCAACACATACAGAAGTGTAGGTGAGATCTCAATAGATACAGTATATAGGAGGAAATGTATGAAACCCAGCATTTCCAACACCGGGCTTAATATAATTGCCACCAGTACACAATTCACCTAATACATAAAGTGACTCACACCTCTTCATGTGTTAGGCACATCTCGACACCTCCATGCGCCTATGCAGAAATGTATGCCAGGTCCGACCAACAGATACATAAATCTGTTGGTTTGGGGCAGGTATGCCCCCTCCTGACAAGCCATGCTCCCTCTTCAGGAAAGTAGTGAGGCTGTTGCAAAAACAAGAATTGCTAATTTTGTCATAAGTGGGCGTTGCAGCAAAATTTGCAACTTTTTTAAAATTTAAATTCTTTATTTATGAATTTAACTTGGGTACAGAAAGGAAAGGAGAGGGGAGAATGTAAAAATTACAAAGCACCGAAAATTGTCATAAAATGCTGTTGGAAAGAAGATTGTGGAAGGGGTGTAACGGGAGAGAAAGGGAATGAAGAAGGGAATGACAGAATTCTGATGTCAAAGCAGTGATAAATTACCCCCATGGTGTATAATAATAGATCTAGACAATTTATTGCTCTATGGGGCACATTTGCTATTTGAAGTATGACAGTTTTCCGCTGCAAATTGTACCAGAATACAGTATTACAAGCTTTGTGTCACATTTGCTGTTTGTTTTAGACACTTTTGTACATTTTTTGATTTGTGCAAAGTTGACTGTCCTCAATTGAGCGGCCGCGGATATGGCCTAAATTTCTCCAAAATATGTGCAAAATTTCAGAAAATTTTGCCAAAATTAAATCACAATTTTTGGCCCAAACTAAGCTTACTAATAAGTTGCCTAAACTTCGACTATACAGTCTTAAAATCTGACAGACTTATCATTCAACAGAGCCACTTTGACAAATCTGGCACATTTTATGACTGTCTAGTATAAGGGTGGACACCCACTTGGGATTTTTTCCCTGCGATGCAACAGCGATAACTATGAAACCAATGATTTTCAATGGTTTCATACTCATTTGCAATGTTTCAGCAGAGCTTCGCATCGCAAATAAGAAATCTGCGATATCACTCAGTGTTTTCAACGGGGCCAGTGGCAGCAGCGCTAGCCCCATTGAAAGCATAGGGAGAATATCGCGGACTTCTGCCACAGCTGTGACAGCTGTGGCAGGAGTTTCCTTCATCCCCACGGGGGCCGCAGGTATGAAGGAATCCTCTACCATAGCTGTGACAGCTGTGGCAGAAGTTCAGGATTCTATCCCATTGCTTTCAATGGGGTCGGCGCTGCTGCCGGCCTCATTTAAAGCAGTGGTTTTGTGGCACCCCCCCGCAGCATGATTTTTGGGGAAGGGCTTGAAATATAAGCCCTTCCCTGAAAATAATCCCTAGCTGGTTAAAAAAACCAAAAAAATTTTACTCACCTCTCCGCCACTCAGACGCGTCCTCCGGGTGGCTCCCCTGCACTGCTGTCCAGCACTTTGAGGAAGTGGGGATTTAAAAATCCCCGCCTCCTGAAAGGGCTGTGCTGATTGGCTGAGCGCTCAGCCAATTACAGGCAGCGCTTAGCATGGGTCTCACCATGTCTCTGTATGACTAAAATTTCATGCCTATTGTATATGGCCTAAAACCAGATTTACATTATCTTAATGTGGTTTTCTGAATTATTGTTTTTTTTATATAGTTTCAGACCCCCATGCCCAAAACGATATAAAATCAATATACTCACTGTGGCGCCAGACTATTAATCAGTCATTTAGTACCATGGCATCTGGCAGGTGATATCACTGGGCAAGAAGACCCAGTGATGTCCCATAAACCTGTCACATAGGCTTCTAATATAGAAGCCCCGAAGTATATGTGCGGAACATCACTGATGACGTTTAGCCTGCAGGCAAAGTAAACAGAAGACCATAGGTCCCGGAGAGACGGTGGGGAAGCAGCGTGGCAAGCGGGACGGCGTTTTTTTTTTATATACAGCTCATCGACCCCCCATTGCACCAATGATTTGAACATGGAAGAGCTCTCTAATGAAAATGACTTCCATATTAAAAATGTTGCCCATCATTTATTTTTAATGCATTTTTCTGAAATTTGTGTCCATGTCCATCATTTAGACCAATTTATTAAGTAGTTCAAATTTTTTCGGTATTTTTTATGTCACATCTCAAAGGAAGAAGTCTTGAGTGGCAATCTTGTCATGAGTGATCATCAAGTGATCGGAATATTGAAGTATACATTGGGTTGAACTTTGTGAAAAATCACTTATACTTAGGGATAAGACTTTTTAATGGACTGCAGGCATTAGAGAGACCTTGTATTAGGCTTTGAAATTAATGGGTCACCGTGCAACATTTTAGTCTTCGGAGCAAGATAAGATTAATGCTTGCTTATATAGCAAATTCAATGGCTCATTTAATTTCATATGAATGTTTAAAGTTAAATTGCTTTTGGATTAATTCTAAACTCATTACTCATTTTAACGTCTGAAAGAAGTTTCATTTTTCTTTTCTTTTATTTAATCACGGCTTACATTTTCGAGCTGAGAATTAAATAAAAACATAATGTCTTTGAAGAAAAAAATAGATAAAAAATGTTTTTTTTTTCCCTTTCATAAAACTTTCCTTCTCTGTCAAATGATGACATCAAGTTAAGAAAAGTTTCCGAATAAGATAACTCCAGGGGGAAAAAAAATCATCAAGACAAAAATAGTTAATTGCAGCTAAATAACAAAAACTAACGTTGTGTAGAAATCCACGCTTCACACCCCAATTTTTTTTTTCCAAATTCAATAGCGTAGATAATTACTCCCTCTACAGGATAAATGATTAGCAGTCATTTACTTTGTTTGTGCCTAGATTATAATTTCTGACACCTGCAGCACTTGAAAAATGTACACACCGAAATTTTTTTTCCGCGTGCATTAAGTATATTAAGCTATTTCTCTCTGTCAGTCTCATGACTAAATCAACATTTTGGCTCGTCTTGTCCGAGTGATTTATTCATTGACCAAAGTTACAAAAAAAACGACAAATAAAGTTTATATACACTGTGCTAATTAAGAAAGTAAGATTGATTTCGACTTGAAGTATATCAAATGTGAATTTTTTTCGAAGGAGGACTGAGGGTGGTATCATTTATCAAAGCCTACTAGTTACAAAATTAGATTATGTTTATTGAGCATTTACTGGTTAGATCTCACAGATAATGTTGGTTTCTGGAAAGATATCCTAAATCAAAGAGATGGATTCTGAAAGTGTACTTAAAACTGATTCTATATATGTAGGGTGCTACCAAATTCTATATCAAATGCAAAGCCATTAGAGATGAGTGAACGTACTCGGTTCGGGTGTTTTTGGACCCGAGCACCGCTTTTTCCGAGTAACTGACTACTCGGACAAAAAGATTTGGGGGGCGCCGGAGGTGCGCGGGGGGTTGCAGAGGGGAGAGAGCTCCCCCCTGTTCCCCACTGCTACCCCCTGCTCCACTACGCCGCCCCCCTCCTCCCGGCGCCCCCCGAATCTTTTCATCCAAGTAGTCAGTTCCTCGGAAAAAGCGGTGCTCGGGTCCAAAAACACCCGAACCGAGTACGCTCACTCATCTCTAAAAGCCATCAAATAATCCAAAATAAAGCGATTCTCTCATGAAGACAACACCTGTCCAGATGCCTTATTATAGGGCACATAGATGACGTAGAGCCGATTCTCCACTATAGACCCTCTTTATGAGTTAGAACAGACAACTTGTTCTGGTGGACTTAAAGGGGTTGTCCAATTACTGAACAACATGCCCTCTTTAGCGCTCATTGTGCTAAAATACAAGAGGATGTGCACTTACTCATTCTCCAGCACTATGATCCCAGCATTTGTTGTGACACATGATGTCACCAGAAGTCAGGTGACTGTTGCAGCCAATTAGAGGCTGCAGAATCACCATTCTGCACTCCTGACATCATGGTGCCCATGATGTGAGCGCTAATGCCAAGAGAATGGGCAGTGACGCTGCAGCCTTTGACTGGCTGCAGAGATCACCTGGCTTCCAGTAACATGATCACAACTAATACTGGGACCACTGCAGTGATGGATCACAGAAGACCGGCAAATACAGAATGTTGGTACAGTGGGTGCTAAAGGAAGCATGTTGCCTGGTAACTGGAAAGCAACCTTAATTGAATGATCCTAAAGTAATACTACATTTTGTCCCCGCAGTGATCCTACAGCTTTAAACTGAGAGTCAGTAAAGGACAGCTGTGTTGGCTGTTTTCATGAAAAGTCCACATACGAGCACCAGGAGTCTGAAATTGGAGCATCGCGTGAGTCAACCGTGGTACAGATCCTCAAGAAACACTACTCAGACGACCAGTTCTTGGTACGTCCTGGACACTTACAGTTTTCCTAATCTTGTGAATCAGTTTCTTCACAATTCATATGCTCACCGGCTGTCTACCTGGGTGTGCTTGATTGAAAGCCACCTCAAGTGCACTGCTGTTACTGGCCAGCAGGGGAATCTAATTTCTGTCCTGGATTGTTAATAGCACTTTTTGGAAACCCAAAAAGACATGTGATTAGCATGTTGCATGCACATAATTATACATAGCACCTGGGCTGAATCCAAGATGGTTGCCACCATAGTGCCAAAAACGTTTTCCCTCACCCACCTAAGTGTTCTATAAAGTTTCCTTCTGGTGTCTATTTTCATTCAGTAGATATTCCAGTTGGCCCTAACTTTTGAATCACCCAATATTAAAAAAAACTGTAAACATTAAAACAATGTTTAACATTTTATATTTAATTATAATTTGTAATTCTAATTAAAAGCCTTTTTCAATTCTAATTGTTTGTTTTTTATGTGTATGTACTGATGTTTGCATACTTTGTGCAGCTCTTAGTGCCTGTTTCAAATATAACCATAGGCCCTCATTCACCTGAGGGCTTAGTCACATTGGCGCATCGGCGTCCGTGTTACTACACAAAGAAGACTGACGCACTTCAGGACAGACGACTCTCCGCAGCTCCGGAAGAAAGAACACATGACCGGCAATGGAGCCGGTCACATGTTCTTTCTTCCGGCGATGCGGAGATTCGTCTGCATCTATAGTGCGGCCGTCTTTTAGTGCAGGAACACGGGTGCATTGGTGACTAAGCCCTGGTTGAGGACAAAAGATGGTCTTTTTGGACTTTGTCATTCTAATATACATTTTTAACTTTTTTTTATAACTTTTTCATACGGTGTTTTCTATTCGAGCGAGTAGTGCCTTAGCCGAGCATCTCCCCGCTCGTCTCTAAAGATTCGGGGGCCGGCGGGGGAGAGCGGGGAGGAACGAGGGGAGCTCTCCCTCTCTCCTGCCCGCTCCCCGCCGCAACTCACCTGTCACCGGTGCCGGCCCCCAAATCTTTAGAGACAAGTGGGGAGATACTCGGCTAAGGCACTACTCACTCATCTCTATTGCTATGACCATTTCTACTTTGTTAGCTGAGGACTGAATAAATAGATAAAGCAAGACTTTTTGCTTTTGTACTCATTTTTTATATATCGCATACATATTCTGTAGCACTGTCATCAGTTGGATTTGAAGCCGATGCTACAAGGCATCAGTGCTGACCCCTGAGCCACTCTACTGCCTACAATAACATACCATTTATAGCGATTTTCAGCTCTTCTTTTCTTGACACCTTATCAATGCAAGACTTTTTGCCGATTTATAAATTCTCCAAATTGCAATTGACGTTGATTGCATGTTAGCTTCCATGGAAAATCTGTACAAGCAGCACAATGTTTTCTAGTTCAGATAACAATGTAAAAAACTCTTTGACATCTACTTAACAGTGAAACAATCCAAAACTGCCCTGTATGTAAAGACGCAGGTACAATTCATATCAATCAGCTTGACAAGAGAGCATGTCAATTGAGCCCCGGGGTAATGTATTCACTGTATGCTAATCATCTCCGGTATGCACCAGGAGATCTATCTGTCAAGGTTTCAACTCATAAAGCATTGCAAAATAGTACAAGTTTATAAAGCCTATACAACTTTGCTGCTGATTTGGAGTCCATCAATCAATTATTACTCTGGCAGCAAGCAATAAATAAAGTTTGTGATGTAATGCTATACAGTACAGGAGAATTTATGAAATTCTGCAAACATTATTTTTTCCTCCTATAAAAAGCATAAGACATAAAGCACATTGCATGAAATAACATACATAATGCACTTAAAGGGTTAGCTATTGTAGAAAACCCATGCTGAAATACTTTATTAAGGAATTCTGAGTTATAAGACAGGAGGCAACATTCTGGACCTTTACCTTCTATCCGCAACATACTCTGGAGGTCCTAGAATGTCCATGTGTTATGGTCAGGCCATTGATTTCAATGAAAACTGTGTAATACTTCATTTCCCCTGTGGGGGCACTGCAGGAAAATTGAATCCTTGCTTTTAGATTCCCCATAGATTATAGCTGATCAGTGTGCTAATGTGTATGGATTCATACTGATGTGTATGATTGATTTGGGGGAATAATGGAAAAGATGTAGAAAAAAAGGGGGCCAAAAATTGGAGAGTGCATGAAAAATTTGGCATAGATAGACTGATCCTGTTCATTGGACGCTAACTGATTGGATGATGCTTTGATATAAATATATATATATAAGTATATATATACTTTTACTCCATAGTGAGCTGTACTGATGAAGGAAGAAAGGTTGAGGATGCTGGAAACTGTGTTGCCTGGGACACAGAGGAACAGTCTCTCTCTGCGCCTGAGTGAGTGGAGTGAAGCAGCTTCAACAAAAGTTAGATGGAGAGATAAGTGAAGAGTAGCATTCCCGACCCCAGACAGCACTGTAGGAGAGCTTGGGTGGGTCGAAGTTGTAACTTCCATACATCAAATTGTAAGTGAGGCTGGCCTCAGTAATTACTCTTGTGTGCATATCACTAGGGATAGAAATAGTTAGCTAGCAGACCTGCTGTAGCATACAAAGATTGTACTAAGGAGATTGGACTGCTGATAAGGTGCTACTGCTTAATTTGCGGACTGAGATACTTTGCTGGTAAAAAATCGAAAGCTCCTTTAGAGGTGGAGAAGCATTAAAGGGGTTGTCCGGCCATAAACATCATATCTCATTACTTCCGTTTGCACATTTCCATGCACTTTGTAATGTACATTGTGCATTGAAAATGTTGCAAACAGAAGTTATTCACTTACCTTTAGGGTGGCCCACCCCTGTGTTGACCCTCGGTCGTCCGTGGTTACGACAAGAAATCGTCTGTATTTCTTGTCGGGCCGGCAGCAGCTCTCGTCGGCGCTGGAACGCACCTCTTCCCCTCCGCGCATGCGCAGTCCTTCGTTCTTCCGCTGGGACCGCGCTCTTTCCCTAATCATTGCAGGGGACGCGCGCCGCCGGTCGGCGCATGCGCAGTACACTCACTTCCTGGTTTCATATACCAGAGCGGAGTGAGTGACTGCCTGCCGCTGCTGCTTGGAGAAGAGCCAAGGAGACACCATCGGGACTTGAAAAGTATGTGGAAGGGGAGAAGGGGAGAAATGTTGGAAATGTTGGAGAGGAGGAGTTGGAGGGGTGGAGAGGGAGAGATGGATGGATGTGTGCAGGGGGGGGGGTGCAGTGATGTGTGTGTGTGTTCGTGGTGTCTGGAGACCGGCTGTCAGAAGGCCCAGGGGAAGGGGGGGGTGTGTGGAGAGGGAGAGATGGATTGATGGATGTGTGCAGGGGGGGGGGTGCAGTGATGTGTGTGTGTGTGTGTGCACGGACCCGGCTGACAGAAGTCCCGGGGGAAGGGGGGGTGTGTGGAGAGGGAGAGATGGATGGATGGATGGATGTGTGCAGGGGGGGGTGCAGTGATGTTTTATTTACTTTAGTAAATGTTTTACTTTTAAATGTTTTACTTTACTTTAGCAGGGGGTGGGGCCTGGGCGGGGAGAGACTGTAGAGCAGTTCAATAGAGGTGGGCGTGTCGTGGACGGGGCTAGGGCGTGAGCTGAGGGAAATCCTGCCTTTTCATGTCTCTTACTACCATGGAGAGCGCGCACACAGAAGAGGGAGAGCGCAGAGCATGTGGGAAGGCAGCACAGAGGCGCCATCTTTGAAAGCTGCAGTGAAGATCAGAATCTAAGGTAAGAAACTGACATTGCAGCTGATCTGCTGGCCGGTTTGAGCCCCTGTATGCTGTCTGTTACTATCCTTACTGAAAGGAAAGCAGCAGCATTATAAAAATTTTTACCCTGTGTGGCCGGACAACTCCTTTAACTCCACAAGAAACTTTGCATTGTTTTCTGAAATCTGCACTTCTGTTGGATTGTGTTGGTTGTAGAGATATACTATTACTGTTGCTCTGAAAGGTATTACCATGCTATTGTTAACTGCAAATAGTGCACATAAAGTCAGAAAAAGAAAATCTAATTGTTTACATACTACTATCCATTTATTTACTTTTATTTTTGTGATACCAAATAAATATTTTACCCTTTAGTTATTCTATCTGCTGCATCGTATCCTGATCCTTGCGCCACCATGTCCCGATCTGTGACACTAGCAGCAAGACTCAATGCAATCAGGTTATTGTTGAAAAATGATTCTAACAAGAAGGAATGTGAAAAGTGGAAGCTCCATTAGCAATATTTAATATTACTACATGACCTTAGGGAAATGATTATGTTAAGGCAGCAAAATAGAGTCCCAAGTTCTCTCTCACGACCTGAAGGTTGCGAGTTTCCTGCATGGTTTAGGTAGCCGATTTAACTCAAGGTTGACTCAGCCTTCCATTCTTCCATGAGTACCCAGCTTGCTGGAGGGTAATCAATAAATTACCTGAAAGTGCTGCGGAATATGTTGGTGCTATACAAATAAGAAGATTTATTTATTTATTTAAGGGGTGAGATATCTTAAGTAGCAAGAGAACTGTCAACTGCACTGGAAATAGAACAATGGGTGAGCCTTAGAGCCAAACTGTGATGACTAGATGACTGGGCAGGTTTTGTGGGGTGTTCCCAGTAGGCAGCAAGTAGTACCAACTCAAAGTGGACCAATGTGAGCCAATGATGTCATGTAAGAGTCATGTAGACTCATTGCTGTGCAGATGAAGTAGAGTCTAGCCTGCATAGTTTACAAAATTTGCAAAAAGTGCTCAAAATGTTAATGCTGGCTATAATATATAGGTGTCAAAACACACAGAGCATTGCAGGTTAAGGCCCATTTACACTGGACGAGTGTCGGGCAAACGATGCTTCTTTTACACTGAGCAATTCTGAATGAGAATCGTTTGCCCAAGATAAGGAGCTGGGGAAGAAAACAAATCTGGGGAACCAGTGGGATGCTCTGTGGTGTTCAGTGAAATGAACCAGTAGAACTCTGTTTCAGGTAGAACTTTGCTAAAAACAGGGTTCTACTGATTCGTTTCACTCAACACTAGTCCTGAACACTGGTGTATAATACTAAGAAACATAAAATGTAGAATCTCAGGTAAACAAAACCTGGTGCTCCAGGGGTTACAGCCAAATGATATAGAGAAGTAAATAAACGTACTTTACAGGGTGGGTCTCCATTGAGAACACTCCCTTTAATCCTAGAATGTCACAATGATTCTCAACCGAGGTGCCAATGGATGGTCCACAATGGATCCAAATGTATTAATGAGGCTAAATTAACACTAATTCATAGCTAATAGCACATGTCTATATCATCAGCAAAGGGATGTATGAACACAATGTTGGAACTTTCAGTGGTGTGGTGTAGATTCCTGCCATTGCATTCATTTTAAGGTGCTGAGAAGTCTCGAAAATGCGTGTTGCTTCATGCCGGATGTGCAGGTGTGGATACAATCGTCAGAGCATTTTGCGTTCCGAACCACTGGAAGTACTCATGCGCTACAGCAACTAGATGCTATTCGTATAAAGCACATTAACCTTATTAATTGGGAACTGTAAAGTTGTGAAAATCTGATGGTAAGATAATGTAATATAACAAAAAAATTAAAAAGAAGGAATTAAAGATAAAAGAATTACTATAATGTATTCTCAATCCATAAAAACACAGACCTGTCCTAGAGACAAAATAATGAGAAATTGGAGAAATGTAGAGGAGTCCTGATTTATAATTATTTTTTTAAAAAGAAGAGGAATTTTGCATCTAAAGATAATAAAAATGGTGTAAAACAGATAAAATGTTTATAAAATATTTACATGGGGTAAATCAAATAGTGGCTCCAACAGCAACCAGAAAAAAATCTAAAAAGCAATTAAAATGTGTTATGTGATCTCTGGGATAAGACCATGTAATATCTTAAAACAAAGTAAACCCTGTGGGGATAGCTAATTTGTTCACATGTCACACCTTTATATATTGAAATCAAAATTTTATAAAATGATCGGAAAAGTCGAAGTAGGTGGAAGTGTCCAACTTGGACAGTCCAGGGGAATAAAATACTAATATACAGTATTAGACTAAAAAGCCAAATAATAGACTAAAAGCATATAAAAGATATAAAAATGTAAATTGAATGAGTGTAAAATCCAAAACATTTTTTTATATTTGAGTTGTGAAAATTCCTTCTGAGGGATCTTTTCCAAAGGTGTGTAAACCAGAGGGATTCATGCTATGGTGGCTAGAGGTGTCTGGATACACCACGCTGCATGAACCCCTTCTGTATATTTGAGCAATGCTTATTGGCTCTCAATCTTAAAGAATTGATGGTACGGCCTATAGATCTATGGCCACAGGGGCATTCAGTCAAATATGTAATGTAGTTGGAATCACAGTTCATAGAATCCCTCAGGTGTATAGAAATGTTTTCTTCTTCCAAAACTATCTCCTTACGGTCATGACATATGGTTGTACAGCATTTACAGCCTCGTTTTCCACATTTAAATGAGCCTCTTATTTGTTTCCCTATAGTGTTCACAGAGGGGGGCAGGGTATGGTGTTTACTGGGACATGAAGGAGTTAAATTATTTTTAAGGATCTTATTTTTTCTGAAGACTATAGTTGGACATTCGCTAATTCCACTTCTAAATGAGGGTCACCTCGTAGGGTACCCCAGTGTTTCTTAATTGTGTAGGCTTGTTGTTCTCCCCTCCACCTCCAGCCGGATGTAGGCAGATTGAATAATGCCCTTCAGATATCCATTTTCTCTAAAATAGTACATGTAGAAAAAGGGAAAAAGGTCCGGGGCACCCAGGAAACCCTACTCCACGCCACCAATGAGGTACAAACGACCCGATGGCGTGGAGGAGGTGGCATGGAGGAGGGTTTCCTGGGAGCGCCAGACCTTTTTCCCTTTTTCTACACGTACTACTTCCCAGTCGCATCCCTTCCCAGGGCTGTGACAGGTCACGGCTTGCCTCCCTCCCCCTTTCCCATACAGGAGAGGGGCTGTAGGAAACCAGGACAGGGACCCAAAAAGTTTTGGATTCAACACCTACTAGGACATGGAGGTGTCAGGTGGGGGGCTCCCACACAGGGCTTCCCCACCTACACCGGGTAAGTCCCACCTTTACACTTAAATAAGTATCTCATCATTTGGAAGCGAACTATAGTGGGTTGGAGCGCTGTCCTTCACCAGTTTCTTCTTTATTTTCTCTAAAATGGTGTTTTAAAACATCCGACTGATTTTTAAAAACAGGAGCAGAGGAATAGTTCCTTCTGATCCTTCTGAGCCCTCCATATGGGACATTTGTCTTCCATAGCTTAGCTTGACTAAAAAATCCAGGTAGATGTTGAAATCAACTGCTTTAAAATGACTTTTAGTGTGGGTCTGGTTATTAGTGATAGATAGCTCCTGGTCTAAAAACACAATATGGGTTGGATCAATGGAGTCTAAAAATTCCGACCCCCAGTTATAATCATTCACATTTTCAATGTATGTGTCAAAATGATTACCATTAGAGATGAGCGAACGTGTTCTTAACGAGTACTTACGCACCCGAACACCGGCTTTTCCGAGGACTTCAGTGTTTGCGCGTAAAGATTCGGGGGGCGCCGGGGGGCGGGGAGAGGCGCGGCGGCGCGGGCGGCAGCAGCGGGGAACAGGGGGGAGCCCTCTCTCTCTCCCTCTCCCCCCCACTCCCCGCTGCACCCCCCCGCGCTGCCACGGCGACCCCCGAACTTTTTTCGCCCGAGCACGGAAGTCCTCGCAAAGTTCGGTGTTCGGGCGAAAAGGGGCGGGGCCGAACACGTTCGCTCATCTCTAATTACCATCCCAAATAAATAATGTCATCTATAAATCTTTTATAAAATTTTATACGTGAGTCTCTAATCGTTCTTCAAATGCCCCCATATAAAGATTGGCGTAACTTGCTCCAAATTTAGTTCCCATAGCGGTCCCTTTTGGTTGCAAATAAAATTTGTTGTTGAAAGTAAAATAATTTTTGTTAGAATAAAATGGATAGCCTCAAGGGTTAAAGCCTTCTGACGCTCGGGCATCAGAGGGTCGGGATGAAGGAAATATATAGTCGCTTGGATACCCAATGCATGTGGGATGTTGGAGTGATTTCACATCCAGGGTGACCCAAAGGAAAGACTCCTTCCAGACAACCTCTTCGACCAGAAATAAAAGGTGTCCTGCATCTTTCAAATAAGCCAGCAGGTAGTTGAAAAACCTCTGTAATTGGTTGTCAACGGATTTAGATAGTTAATTAGTAGTTAAATAGTAGTTAATCTCTAATTTTAACCCTCTCCAATCCACTGTCTGATGTCTAAAGACATTATAATTTAACCCTTTCCAATCCACTGTCTGACGTCTGAAGACATTATGATTTAGGGCTGTAGAGCTCTGATTTTGGAAGGCGTCCGTCGGAGTTCTCTCACTGTATATTGCCAGCCTCTCTACTGTTGGAGCCTATCCAACGTGTCACCTAATGCAGTACTGGCTTTAGCCAGCAGATAGCGCCATGGTATAATGGCAGAAAAAGAGTAAGCCCCCTAGGAAAACCAGGATACAAATTGATTTGGAAAGGGTTAAGGCTGTACAGCTCTGATGTTGGAAGACGTCTGTCGGGGTTCTTTTACTGTATATTGCCAGCCTCTCTGCTGTCAGAGCTTATCCAATGTGTCACCTCATGCAGTACTGGCTTTAGCCAGCATATAGCGTCATTGTATAACAGCAGAAAAAGAGTAAGCCCCGAGGAAAATCAGAATACAAATTGGATTGGAAAGGGTTAAGAGCCATAAAAGCGCTGTATAATACTCTCCGAGTGTTATATAGGGCTTTTAGACAATACACCAGCTTTAGGGGTTTTGGTAAACTTCTAGGTCAATTCAAATTAGTTTGTCTTGAACCAAACTTTCTGCAAAAGTCGAAAAGTTTACCCAACCCTAATGCTCTGGGCAATATTTTTCTGGGAAACTTTGTGTCCTGACATTGTTGTGGATGTTACTTTGACATGTACCACCTTCCTAACTATTGTCCTAGATCAAATACCCTCCTTCATGGTAACAGTGTCTCCTTATTGGCTGGATCTCATGCTAACAGAGGAGATATTCCATGGGAAACCTTTAGAGGTCACGTGGAATCCAGGACTCGCTGACCAGATGGATCTACATACTATGGCCAATCGGTGAGCACAGGCCATTTATCACATTGCAATGTTTTATCTATGGTTTTATTAATGGATTGCACTATCTATATCTCTATACAGCACATTTAGTTTAGGTTTCTTTAATTGTGATATGTAGTACATACAGCTAAATTTGTCCTTTGGGCAAAATGAATACACTGTGTAAAACCATGGTCAGGGACAGAGAGGAAGGAGTAGGACACAAAGATTCTATCTGTAGTGTTCTGTGAATCCCCTCTTTTCCGGCCCCTCAGGCCTTGCAACGGACATAACACATCGTGTCAATTTTATCTAGAGTGTTTCTTTTAATTATGTTGCTTCGGAACATCTACGTTCCGTCGAGTTGTATGGGGTAGTGGTGTACATGCTTGGCCACTAGGCAATACAACTCCTCCCCGCCACATGCATCCTCATGGGGAGGAATATAGATTTTGTTCTAGTGATCAGCGAGCAAATATATTTATTGGGCACTCAATCAACATAAATACAATTTTGCGTCAACACCGATATAATATACAAAGACTAAGATATGAAAATTAACTATCTGTATTCATCACCATAAGGGCGAGCACCCACTGGCGTTTTTTTACCTGCGTTTTGCGTTTTGCGTTTTTCCTGCACAGGCATAGAGATAACATGTGTTCCTGTCCACTGGCGTTTTTTTTGCGTTGCGTTTGTGTTTTTAACATAGGAACTGTCAGTTGCATACGTGTCCTTATTTTTCTCCTAATGCACCCATGAAAGTCAATGGAAAGTAATGGAAAAGCCGCGAAAACGCCGCGAAAAACGCACGGAAAAATCGCAGGAAACGCGGCGAAAACGCTGCGTTTTTTTCCCGCGGAAAACGCAAACGCCAGTGGGTGCTCGCCCTCAGGCCGGCTTCACACGAGCGTGACGGGCTCCGCCGCGTAATATTCCGCAGTGAAGCCCGTCACGGCGCCCCCCAGAGACCCCATACTTACCAGCGGAAGATAGCGTGAAGACGCTTCTCCGCCCACCGCCGTCGCGTCATGTGACACGCCCACCGCGTCACATGACGCGGCCGGCCGTGTCACGTGACGCGCCGGCCGCGTCATATGACGCGCGGCGGTAGGCGGGGAAGCGTTTTTTCATGCTATCTTCCGCTGGTTGCAGCGGGAGATAGCGTGAACGGACGGCTTCCATTGACTGCAATGGAAGCCGTCAGCGCGTACACCCGCGGCAAATAGAACATGCTGCGGGTGAGGACGGGAGATTTCACGGTGCGAAATTCCGCGGTGGAATTCCGCACCGTGAGCATTGTGCTATTAGGTTCAATAGAACCTAATAGCAGGGGGCAACGCAGCGGATTTTTGTCGCGAATTTACGCGGCGTAAATCCGTTCGTGGGAAGGAGGCCTAAGGGGTGCACTTTCCTTGTGGTCGGTGCATATGTTTATTTAGTGTATGTTGCTTCATTAATATTTATTGTGCTTGGTATTTTTTTGTATTTGGGCACAGAAATTGAGCCATATCATTGCTGTTGCACTTTATATGATATATGGACGTACTGTGACTGTCAGGGATGCAATATTTATCATCGTCATGCAAATACTATTTTATCATATTTGTATTACTTTATTGTGATCAATAAAGATGGTTTATTCTTAGATTTATTCTAGTTCAGTGATGCCCAAGCCTGGTGCCATGGCTCCCAGACTGAGAATCACTCAGCCAATATTAGGCTGGCTCCACTGCGGAATTTCCATGTGGCCTCTCTGCACGAACATTCCGCAGAATTTACTTTACCAGCTAGGGGGATGAGATTTTGAAAATCTCAGCCACAAGCTGCGGAAAAATTCTGCTCAAAGCCTGTGCAGAAATTGACATGCGGTGTGGAATTTAATGTCGCAGCATATCAATTTTATTGCTGTTTTTAGTACAGAATTCACCGCTTCTCAATGAGGGGGTGAATTCTGCATAAAATTACACAATAAAACCTGCATCAGAGTTTTTGCTCCTGATCTGCTGCACAATGTCCGATGGGGACATTCTGCCCCGTATACACCCAGCCTTGGGGTATGTTTACATGTTGCAGAAATACTGCGGATATTTCACAATGGGAAATTCTGTGACGGAATCCGCAGCATTCCCATAAAACACATAGAGTCACATTATGCACCATCGGTGCAGCTGATTTCAGAGGATACCACGCTCCCTGTCTCTTGTGAATTCTTTACGCTGTTGGCGCCTCCTTCACTTGGCACCTGGCGGGCTCTAGTGAGCACAGCGCCGCTGGTTACGTGATGCAGACGTGGCCATCAGCACTGTGCTCATTAGAGGTCACCAGATGTCTGGAATATTAGAGGTAAAATTATACATTGTGTTAAGCCACATCCCTAGTCATGCCCCCTGGCCTCACCCCCTTTTTTGGTAGGGGTACCCTGTGGTAAATGTATTTTTCCAAGGGATTTCCAGAAGGATAAAAAAAGGTTCTGAAACACTGTTCTAGTATGTCAAACAGCACAATTGCCAGACAATTGAACTGCGAATGGCAGGAGTCTTTGTCAACATAATCTAGAGATCTAGAAGAAACAAAAGTCTAAGGGTCCTTTTAGACGGGATGACCTGTGATGCGCAGACGCCTGACATGCGTCACAGTGATCATCATTACTGTGTTTTTAGACAGGAATGATCATCACTGGCGAAGGGAGGTGGAATGAGCCAAGAAGCATTGCAGCCCACTCCCCTCCATTCACAGTAAACAGGCAGTCATTCATAGATGAACGACTACCTGTTTATATGGGCCGATCCATGATTCAGTTTTTATGCATGCAGAAACTGAATGATGAACAAATTTCTTGTCCGTCATTCAATCATGCATGTGTTTAGACTGAATGAAAATCATTCAGATTCTCGCTGCTCATGAGTATCTAAACCATTTCTTGGCCAGTGTAAAAAGGCCCTAAGAGTGGCCATATATGTTAGGTATAAACAAGCTGTATTAATTTATTAAGGCTAGACCAACATCTGATGCTTATGGTGACCTCCCAATTCGTCCTTGAGGCAAATGTCAGAGGAGAAAACAATCAGGTAGTTGGATTTCAACGGCCTGATCCTTTTATTCCCAGAAGATAAGCCACCACTGAAATGTCCCAAGTGGCTTTCTACTTGTACTACATACAAAACGCATGCTCGGCCAAGCATGCATGCGTATAGGATTGGGAGAGATAACTATTGGTCGAACGCGTGTAACAGGGCATACCACCTTATTGTTTTTCTTGCTTTGTATGTTCATTTTAACTGTAAATTTTCTGTTACTTTAAGCTGGGTGCTCGGGTTTATGCTAAAGGACTGGAAACAGAAGGGCAGCCGGCTCTTGGTTGTGATGGAAAGCTGTTCTGACAAGACGTGAGAGAATTGCTCCTAGCAGAGTGTAAAAGAGGCCGGATTGAAACCTGCCTCGTGGGTTATGACTGCAGACTGGTACTGCATACCGGAGGTGAAATTCTGTTGTGGGATTTACTTACAGCTGTCTGATATTCCACTACTTCAGTGCCTACACACCCTGATGGAGTCTACCCTTGTCTTATGGGCTAAGACAAGGAGTACCCTCAAACTGGTACTCAGAGACTCTTTCCAAGTGTTCTGCTGTTTTAAAGAGTACCGTTATAATAAAGGCTGTTCAGTTGTTAACAATACGTGGAACCGGTTGAGTTCTTAATAACCAAGGCAAAGGCCAAGCATTCTGATTGTGACTAGGACTTCTTCAAACACCCACCGGCCATTCACTGACCCCAGACTCACAGAGAGCAGAGCCGGCCAACTGTTCTCGCAGAGCCTAAGGTAAGCCTCAAGGCCTAGAACACTTTGGCTTATGTCTGATGACAGTAGGACGATGGAAAATTTCAAACCTGCCACACGGTTATCTAATGTCTATGGGCAACCTAAGCCTTGAGAAGTTGCGCAACATTTTATGTAGATTATATCTCTAAATGAAGAGTAAAATTGTGTTCGAATGGAAATCTATATGTTCTAATACCTACATTATTAGAGATAAATATACGATATACTTGATCCTTTCGAAAATATGTATTTGTGTATGACTTCCTCAATATCTCTGCAGAAACAATGTTCCCTTAGACTTAAAAATAATTCCTCCAAGGCTTAGAAGAATTATTTTTTTTGTTGAATCGAAAAGGGTCAAATCTGCCACACAAAGTTTCCATCAGCTGAAAATAAAAGATGTCTCGTGGATATAATTTTTTTATTTTTTTTTCAAAATTCATTTCTGAGTTATGAGGCTGGAATTATGCATATAAATGCAGTAGTTTTGCAGACATTGAGTTAGGGCTTATCTCAGAACAAGACAAATTCGAGCTCATTTTTAAAAGTGCATGGAAAAATGCCATGGGAGTAGATTTTTCAAAGAGAACACATCAAGATGTCAGTCATCTGATCGCTGTGCACTTGTGATTAAGAAAAATGTTTTGTTTAATAAAACCTGATATTTGAAAAGACTATGACAAAATGGAGCCCCATCCTCTTCATCATTTACATTATGCCTTAGGGGTGTATTGTGGAGGAAAAGAAGCTTGATGTGCAGGTAGGACTGAATCCTTGTCCAGATACCTTCCCGTTATTCATACTTTAGCCCCATAAAAATACAGAATATTCAACAAGGGAAATTTCTGACATATGAATAGATACTTCCAGGATGTTGATGACAGGGAGATACTTTTTAATGTCATATTAATAAATCATAGTGGTAATTAAGAATTTACAGGCAAGAAAGAGTCTAGGTATCAAGTTTAGGGATCTAAACTGTACTATAATCTGTTTCGAGAATGCAGTCGATAGAGGCGGTATTAAGTATGTTACTCCACCGTTTGTGGTTGGGGGATTGGCTACCTGTGACGGACATCTAGTGCCGATCACTTGATCGTTTATGTTGACCGAAGGAGAGGCGCTGGCTATCTACTCACTCCAAAAAACAACCACAAACAGCGGAGTGATACACAATGTGGCTGCTATCGGCTATATTCTCCTCATGAAGATGTGGGGGTCATATAGCCATTAGGTTGGCAGAGATAGAAACTGCTATAGTAGTTGAGAGAACAAAGGGAGAAGATCAGCACTGCTGTCAAGGAAAATCAAGGGCTTGGATACGCTTGTGATCTATTATATTTTATTAGGTGTTAGTTGCTGTCCTCCGGCAACCTTATTGGGGGGTGACTGACCACATTGCAGACACCCCAGGGCAGAGGGGGTGAACCATACATTAGGCAACCCAGCAAGGGGACAAAAGAAAAGCACCCAATGAAGCTGTTGTGATCCACTGGAAGGGCCTGATGAACATCCAGAATCGGTACCACCATCTCATCCAGCCCGTCTGCCAACCAGCCTTTCTTGCCTCAAGCTGAGCACCCGACCCCCTTGAAGCAGAGGGAGCACAGGCCAGATGTGGGTTAGGCTTGGCATGAGAATTATACCATCACCCATGGATTTTCAAGAATCAATGCGGCTTCATCAGATGCTGCTGCAACCTTGACACTTTCCAAGGCTTTGCATTTCAGTAATAGCAGCTGCTATGGTACTCATCATTGCAGATGAGGAAGTCTAGCTCTACTATTACAAAGCCTTGGAGGCAGGGGTGTAAGGGCTCATGTCCAAGATCGTGTCGGTGAAATGCTGCGGGTTCTTCTGTAGCGTTTTACCGATTTTGTAAACAGCGGCTCAGCTGGCAGAGAGTCGTCAGAGACCTCATATGGCTGTGAGTGCACTACACATGGCTGCATATCACATGCACATGAATGAATAGCTAAGAGCTATCTGTCATTGGCTGAGCACTCAGCCAATAGCTAAGCACTAGCTGCTATTGGCTGAGCCCTCAGCCAATCTGCACAGCCCTTTCAGTAGGCGGGGATTTTTAAATCCCCGTCTGCTGAAAGAGCTCAGTAGCAGTGCCGGGGAGCCAGCCGGAGGAGGACGCGGCTGACAGCAGGAGAGGTGAGTAACTTTTTTATTATTTTTTTAACCACTTTTTTATGATTATCGGGGAAGGGCTTATATTTCAAGCCCTTCTCCGATAATCATTCTTCAGGGCTTGTCAGAAACCACTGCTTTCAATGGGATCGGCAGCAGTGCCGATGCCATTGAAAGCAATGGGATAGCATGCCACTGACTTCTGCCACAGCTGTGGCAGAAGTCCACGGCATTCTCCATATCTTTTCAATGGGGCTAGCGCTGCTGCCACTGGCCCCATTGAAAAGACTGGCGATGTCGCAGCGATATCCCAGCGATTTTGGGATATCTGCCTGCGTTTTTCTCGCACTGCGATGCGAGACTTTAACTTTAGAATTGCATCGCAGTGGAGAAAAAAATGCCAGTGGGTGGGCGCCCTTACCCATATGAGGAGACCAGTACTATAAATGAAACATTATAGTTGGGGGACAATATTACAGAGTCATAACTAGGCTTCTCTTTACCCAGGTTAACGATTTTATTGGTTGCCCATTTTCCCCCTTTTAAAGTGGGTTTATGGTCTAAAAAAACCTGTTAGGAATGCTGAAAAAAAAAAAAAAAAGCAGTGCTCACCTCCAGCCCGGTCCCAGAAGCTGCTGCAGGAGTCACATGCCATTTATTGCTCATCTGGGGTTAAGGCTAAACTAATGATGGATATCACTATGTGTCTTCTCAGATTTGCGTAACTGGGATCATTTTCTACAGTTTTAATACTGCTGCAGTTTTAATGATGCTGCACAGTTCACAGTCACTTAATGAACTCGTACAAGTCTAACTTTTCCAAGTTGTTTATTCAGTGCTGGTGAATATATTTGATATTCTCTATATTATCTGAAGATATAAGAGATAGAATACTAGATTGGAATTGTTTTCTGTTGGCTTCAATACCTAGAATTTAGTGCCAAAGAAAGACTAAGCATGTGCCATCTGTAGGTCTTGTCCATCTACCCATACAGATATATCTATGTTGGCATGCAGATATCAGGTGGCACTGAGTTAATTAATGTGCTGCTATCATCTGGCTGGTTTTCATTAATTTTTGTGTTGAGAAACTTTCTATAAAGCTGCTGCATGCTAATACTAATTATATGTTGGCAGATTCCATGTACTAACATGGTATCTGCAATATCTGTGTGCGGGCAACAAGTTACATCTAACTCTACTAACAATGAACCCTTGGACATCACAGAGTTAAACAGGGTTGGACTGGCCCACAGGGGAACAGGTGAATCCCCCGATGGGCGTTGAGCCAGGGTGGACCCTCAGTTCCCCTCATGAGCTACGCAGGAGCAGCACACATTGGGTAAATGGGAGTTTACTAATTACTGGCCGCTGCACCTTAAGCGTCTGAAAACGGCACTAAAATCAGTGAATTGGAGGTAATGTACCCATCCACTTCCAGTCCTGGTACAAACATTTGTCCCAAAAGCAGAGGGTCTTTTTAAAGTTTCTGGACCTAAATGCCAAATTTCTTACATTGCCCCCAAAACAACATGTGTAATTTATAGTATTAGTCTCCACCTAGGTGACAGAGAGAACAGTCAGGACCCTTTAGACTGCTCATATATTTTAGATAGCTGTCAAGTCAGCTGAAAGCTATCTTAGCCAATACCCACATATACCCATTCAGCTCAGCCAAGAGGCATGTGTTGTGAACGTAGGGAGGGTAAAAAGCCATTGCCAGATACCTCTGGGAGTAGCTTATCTTCTTAGAACAAAAAGATGGAGCAGTTGAAATCCAAATGTCTAATCCTTAACTTCCTCTGACATCTGCCATTATGGAGATTTAGAAGGCCCCATAAACATTTGATGATTGGCTGGTCCTGTCAATTGATGGGTTTAGCCAATCTAGATCTAATGTGTATAGTTACATTTATCCTCCAGGTCCTTGATGCAACCATAGCCTTTGCATTCCCTTTAAATACCTGTGGCAACCTGAAAGTAATTTCTTCTTATAGTATGTGGGGTATGACTGAAGAGAGGAAGGATACCATAAGTGTCAGATTAGCAAAAACAGTCAGTAAGAGAGAAGAAAAATATTGCTCTGATTCCCCCAAGAAACCAATAAAGGAGGTGAAAATCACCTGGTATGTCAGTGATATTGACGATCTGACATATTGTCACACCCCAAATCCAAAGAAGCCTTGACCAATCACCCAGTAAATACAATAGTCACTTTCCCCACCAAAAAACAGTCATCCACACAGAAAGGCACAGGAAAACGCCCCAAGGGTTCAATAGGTCTTGGTCACATGTAGTGTTCGTATATGAAAGAGGAAAAAAAATATATACAACAGCATTCAGTAGTGTGTATAAGCAGAACCAGAATGAGACTCGGAAACAGTCAGGAATAAACTTACTTCTTTGAGAGGGTAGGTAAATCTTTCCACATACCCCTTTCCAGGTTTGGTTGCATCTCAAAGTCAATACATCTCCGGTAGCTTCTCAAATAAACTTTACATGTGAATTGTAACCAAAACAGTATGCAACGCCTTTCGGAAAAAACACAACCACAGTTCCTTCCTTTCTCAAGCAACAAACATCAACCGTGTCTGATTGATACTTCTTCGACCAACCAAAGAACATTTTTCTGGGGTCTACCCTTCAGCTTTAAAGAAAAAGTCTGCTTCTCAATGTCATTGGTCCTTCTCTTGGTGTTTTTCTTTTGTTGAATCAGAGCCTGGACCAAGGGGTTTGGCAAGCTTTCCTAAAGTCCAGACAGGGGGTTCCGATAATGAACCACACCACCACCCTTGGTCTCTGAAGTTCGAATTGAAATCTGTAGGATGGATGAAGGTTGCACATTTCGTACACAAGGAAATCTCTACCTTCACTGTCACCTCAAATGCTCTAATCTTGATCAACTCACATAAACTATGAATGATATAGCAGTTGATGCTATAAAAAGGTTTTCTATGAGAATAACTTTTGATTTTCCCGTAGCTTATTGTAGAGCCTTATGGGTAACTCGTAGAAGACCATCTAATAGCTACTTTTGATAATCAGTTAAACCTAGCAGAGAGAAGAAGTTCAGACGGCTACGAGAGTCTCTGTTTCAAAATTCCCTATCTTATGGTTGCAAGAAGCGGGTCACCCTAGTCAAGGTGATGCACTTCAAAATATCTATATATGCAACAAAAAAGGTAACTAACTGTAGGCAGACTTTACTTCCTCCTTTTTCTAAACCCGACAGATCATGAGCGCATTCAGTGATAGCTCTGAACGGAAAACTCTGAGATAAACCTTATCAGGAAGATGAGGCACACACTTTGTCTCACAGCAGGTGGACATTTCACTTCAGTTTGTAGCGGTAGGATGTGGTGTGAGGATCTGAGAACACCTTTAATAGCTTAAGCCTTCAAAACAAGAAGAAAGAGGCGATGCATGTGCTTGGAGAGTGGAAATTTCATGCTGTCTTACTAATTGCCACCCCTGGGGGTAAATACTAAAAAAAATGAGAAGAAAATCACACTGGAAAATATTTTAGAGAAATAAAAATATATGTAATTGGTGTCATTGAGTGTTATCAGCTGCATTTCCATCGATTTGTAGTGTCATTAGCATAGGTTCAGGCAAATAAACTTTAGGGTTAGGAACTATAATGGCGTAGAAAAGACTTTTTTAAAATTATACTACACAACATTTCTAAGGAGAATACAGATTTATACAGTTCTTCAGTCTTAACCCTTTCCAATCCACTGTCTGACGTCTAAAGACATTCTGATTAAAGGCTGTACAGCTCTGATGTCGGAAGACGTCCGGCAGGGTATTCTTACTGTAGATTACTGGCCGTTCTGTTGTCAGGGGCCTCTTCAGCATGTCCCATATCGCAGTACTGGCTCTAGCCAGCAGATGACGCCATTGTATAATGGCAGAAAGAGAAAGTCCCCTAGGAAACCCTGAATCCAAAATTGGATTGCAAGGGGTTAATAAATGGCCGTTGTAAATACTGTGCTTGCTTGGTGCTGCCTAACAACAGGCTTGGTCACCAGAATCAGTAGAATTAAGTAGAATCAAATGGGTAGAAAGAAGGAATGATAGGCAAAATAAATAAATATTAAAAAAAAATTATATATATAGAACATTTTATCAATCTATTATAAATATACAAGCAGCATACTGTATATAAGGGAAAAACAGGCAGAAAATGCAAAGCAGTTTAGATACCTTGAAGAGGAAAAACCCACACAATAAACAAAATAAGAAATCAATATGTAAAGTGCACAAAAGTAAATTAGCACAAAAACTCGCTGAACGAGATATATAAATAATTCAAGTACTGTATAGATCCCAAATGCTAACTAGGGGGACCTAATGATATAACATAAAGTCCCTTCACTTACCCTGACTCATAGAGATTTGCCACACCAGGAAAAACATGTGTTGGCATATAATATACTTTTTTTATAGCTCTAGTGCACTGAATGTTTGTATTAATTTACTTTAGTGCACTTTATATATTGATTTATTGTATTTATTATGGCGGTTTTTCATCTTCCTATTTTCAGTCTAATGTTGTTTGCTTAGAGGGAACCTGTCACGTCCCTACAGCACCATAACCGAAGGGAGGCGGTATTTTTTAGACTCACTCGCTCCCTGGTTTCTATGGTGCCCACTGCTGAAGATAATGCATGGTACTAAAAATCCGACTCCTGTGACAGTGCTGTGAGCATGCTCTATACAAGTCTTTGTACGGGAGAAATCGCCCATTTATTGGAGTTGTTTGGTTTTTAGCTCCCCTAAAAACTAAATGACTATTGAATTGTGTAAGCAGGCAGTGGTTCATCTATAAACGACTGCCAGTTTGCCATGAGGCAGGCGGAAGGTGAAAGAAATCTCTAATGCGTTCTATCTCCATTGTTTGAACGGCTATCACTCCTGGTTGAAAGCATAGGAACAATAGCCAATGGGACAGCTGTCAGTGCTTATATGTCCAGCAGTTGTCCCATATAAAGGGACCTTTATATACAGGCGGGTCAAAAATAAGGAAAAACTGTATGAAATGCATGTCTTAAAATTCGTCCCAAATGTCTTATTGAAATATGACTTATAATATCATGTAACTTAAGTAATATGAAACAGATATGGCCGGGCAGATCTGTGAACATCCACCTGAGCAACAAGGTTACATTGGCCAGCGATTTGAGCCATTTCGGCTGCTACAACCAGCTGGCTCCCAAAACCACCCAGAGCAGGGCAAGAGGTGAAGTAAACACAAATTTGGCGGGAAAGCTCTCAGACAAGCAGAGGGTCAAAAGTGAAGTTCAGTGCTAATGATTAAAATCCCATGCATTTCGTACAGTGTTTCCATATTTGTGTCCACCCCTATATGTTATCTTTATATTTATGATTAAAAAATAAGATATACAGTATATTATTTTTTGCCTATTATTCCTTCTTCTATTAGTTTACTTCTACATGGCAGGTTTGTGGCTTTTGTATTTGTTATGTGAAGTTTTGTAGGTATTATGTTCCATTGAAGAATGCCTGTCACTCACTCGGTGTCATTCAGCTCATAACATGCCTGATAAGCTGTCTTCTTCAGAATGTAGGACACTCAGAAAAACAATCTATTGTAATCTGGAAGATCATTCGCATTGTTGGAAAATCACTACTTTCTACAAACTGTAAATGGCATATAATTCTATAATTCTGTAATGTTAACACATTTCTGCCGCTCCTTCTCTTCTACTGCTCCGCTGTAGAATGCTTCCCAGTTTCCAACAATAGTGCAGGATCTGAAAGTATAGAATGTTCTATTCTATATGTCCTACCCAAGTAGAAGCTTTCTTAACCCTTTCCAATCCACTGTCTGAAGTCTAAAGACATTCTGATTGAAGGCTGTACAGCTCCGATGTCAGAAGACGTCCGGCAGGGTATTCTTACTGTATATTACTGGATGCTCTGTCGTCGGGGGCCTCTCAGGCATGTCACATACTGCAGTACTGGCTCTAGCCAGCAGATGGCGCCATTGTATAATGGCAGAATGAGAAGAACCCCTAGGAAACCCTGAATCCAAAATTGGATAGCAAAGGGTTAATAGCACTGAATACATACACTCAATGGACAGTTTATTACAAACTGGCCCTTTAATGATTGGAGCTTCCCTGTTTGGAAATTAGACCCGTGACCCGAAGTGCAGCATAAAGTCAAGTGAAAAGTTTTCCATGGATCAGTCTCTGTGTGAATCCACATTTGAATAGCAAAATACAGCGATCGAAGCAACTTTTGGATGTACATGGGATGACTATCGCAGAAAATTGCTATTTCCAGTGATTAATTGGCCCCAGTAATCACCCCATGTAAAGGTAACTTAAACTTATGCACTGTCACTCTACTCATCTCTATGGGACTGCCAAAGATCAGTTGGGAACATCACTTGGCAATCTCTGACAGTCCTATAGAGATGAATGGAGCTGAAGCTTGCATGCTCAACCATTGCTCTATTCATTTGGAGGGACACAAGACCCCTATTTTCATGACTGAGTTAAAATTTTAAGATGCAGTAGTCTATGGAACCTCCTGAAAATGTTAAAGGTTTCTTAGAGGGGTTGTCAATTTACATATGGACATTTTAAAATTAAGTCCAAATGAGTTAAAATAATAAAACAATGGGTATTTACTAGAGATGAGCGAACCTACTCGTTTCGAGTAATTACTCGATCGAGCACCGTGATTTTCGAGTACTTCCGTACTCGGGTGAAAAGATTCAGGGGGCGCCGGGGGGCGGGGGGAGGCGTGGCGGAGTGAGGGGTAGCAGCGGGGAACAGGGGGGAGCCCTCTCTCTCTCCCTCTCCCCCCCACTCCCCACTGCAACCCCCCACTCACCCACGGTGCCCCCCGAATCTTTTCGCCCGAGTACGGAAGTACTCGAAAATTGCGGCGCTTGGGCGAAAAAGGGGCGTGGCCGAGTACGCTCGCTCATCTCTAGTATTTACCCATCCTCATTGCCCATGATCCAGCGTCACAGCCCTGCAATTCTCTGATGACAATGGAAGTCAGGTGATGACTGCCTGCCAATCAGAGGTTTAATGTCACCATTCCAAACCTTTGGCATGATGGCACCCAGTATGTAAGCATTGATGCCAGGAGAACAGATAGTGATGCTGACATCCATTGTCAACAGAAGCAGCTGCAACGCTGGATCAAGGGCATTGAGGATGGGTAAGTAGTACCCTTGATTTTATTGTTTTAACTCATTTAAGCTTAAAGCAATCCTCTGGGCCTGGAGAATCAAAGATGGCCGTACCAGCTTCTCTGACGACCTGATGCACAACTATACATAATTAGTCTAAGACATTACATCTGCTTTGATTAACCAGTGCTGTCCACATGAGCCGTGCTGGCCCGTCAGATCACCATGCAGTGTCTTAGGCCGCCTTCATATGGGCGTATTTGCGAGAATAGAACCCATTGATTTTAATGAGTTCATTCACGTGCGCGCATTTTCCTAAGCGTTTCGGTCATGCCATTAAAAAAATGCAGTATGCTCTATTCTCCTGTACACCCAAAGTCTCCATAGAAGTCAATGTGGATGTGCAAATGCACGAAAAATACGCTAGAAGATGTGTGAAACACAGGAAAAAGAACAAATGATTAGACTAATTAGCCATTTCAATCACTTTGTTTGCCGTGCGCAAATGATCATGCCTTGCCGACTCAAAAAATGCAGTAAAATATACAGATACATGCCCAAAACAGCATTGTTCATTCCACAAATACGCAGTGATCAAGCGCATGCAAATACTAGAGATGAGCGAGCATATTCGCTAAGGACAATTACTCGAGCGAGCATTGTCCTTAGCGAGTACCTGCCCACTCGGAAGAAAAGATTCGGGTGCCGGCGGGGGGCAGGGAGCGGTGGGGGAGAGCAGGGGGGAACGGAGGGGAGATCTCTCTCTCCCTCTCTTTCCCCCGCTCCTCCCTGCTCACAACCGCAACCCACCTGTCACCCGCGCCGGCACCCAAATCTTTTCTTCTAAGCGGGCAGGTACTCGCTAAGGGCAATGCTCGCTCGAGTAATTGTCCTTAGCGAGTATGCTCGCTCATCTCTAGCAAATACCCATACACTCATGTGAAGGGGGTCTAAGGCTTCTGATGTATACTAATATAGGTGGTCAGAGAAGCAGTTCGGCCATCTTTGTTTCTCCAAGGCGGGAGGTCACTTTAATTATAAAATATGTATATAAGCAGACATTCCCTTTTACTTTTCTAGCTCCAAAGAAAGGAAAAGATGTGTTTTGAGCAATCAACAGAAGAAATACCTTCCTCCCCGCAGCATGTGCAGAACTCTTATTATATATTATGCACTCCCATATATCAGCCCACCATTCTATTAGTCGAGAAGGAACACTGAATGCTAAACATTAAATTGATTGAAATGATTTCTAATTCTCCCCATTCTTACTCCTTAATGTCTGCGGCAATTCCTTTCATAACTACTTAATTCTTTTCAATGTCATGCTAAATTGTACCCCAAATTACAATTAATGCAAATATTGTGCTATAATTTAACACTCTATTTGCTCGTTGAATTTTCCCGTTGTGTGTCGAACGAGAATGTTGTTTGATTTAATTTATGTTTTCAGCGCTGTTCCATCTATTTTAGATGTTTATTACGCTTGAGAGAACTTTTTTACTTAAGCCGGCAAAATTGCAAAAACGTTTTTTTTTTTTTTTCAAATTAAGCAATAATTGTAGCCGGTTAGATATTGCGATTAGGCTGCGAAGACGGCGGGTGATCGTAAACAAGGCACAAATAAAAAAACAAACAAAAATATGATAAACACTTAATACGCTATTGTATTTGCTTGGAGCGAAATCTGAGGAGTTGGTTATTAAGTCTACAACCGATACGACAAACATCCTATTAGAGAAGCCGTTTAAGAATGGGCACGTTTTTCTGTTGATGTTGTTACGAGTGAATCTGGAGTATTAAGTTCTCTTTCAATACGTCTCATATGATTTGTGAACATAATCACAACAGATCTTGGCGCTAGGAAGACTGCACTAAAGTGACTCATAAAACTGTATCAAAAACACATTAGGAGGCAAGAAAGTGGAGTTGAAGATCTTATGAACGAGTTAGTGCGGAAAGTGATGGTGACACATAAATCGCGATGGCGTACTTGGGTGACGGCACGTAGAGCTTCAAGTTATGGGTATAATAGTTTTTAAATATTATAATTGCTTGGCAGTGGACATTGCTTCATCTATTCATTTTCGTATTAGGGTAAACGCACAAGGGGCGGATTTCCGCGTGGATCTGGGCATAGAAAATCAGCAGGGGGGTAAAAGTAACTATGAAGTATGGTAGATAAAATCTTATCTACACCGTTGAATGGAAATTGACCTTCGATGCAGATTTTTTCATTGGTAGCATGCCAATTGGCAGTCCCTGCCGAAAAATATAATGCACCAAGAAGAAATTCTTGGAATTGAATGAAACTTTATATGTGGAAATGTAATGTTGATATATGGAAGTGGTTACAACATTAGAGTGAAACGATTGTAAAATTCAAAGCAGGTTCTAGCACCATGTTTTGCCACCTCTAGCCTAGATACATGATGAGATAGGCATGGAGGCATACAGGCTTCAAATGTTATCCTGCTGGACTGTAGATCCTGTAGACTGAAAAAGTTGGCATCACAACTGGTTCCATAAATGCTTAATTGGCAATAAATCTGATGGCCTTGCAGGCCAACCTGTGGCAACCGGTTGGAGGCAATCTTGGGAAACCCTTGCTGTGTATGAGTGAGCATTGCCCTGCTGAAAGATGCCTGTTGGAAGCCCTGCCGTGAGAGGCAGCACATGTAACTACAGGATTTCTGGCACATATCGCTGAGCTGTTAGTTTCCCTTGTTCACTACTAGGGATGACTGACTGTTGTATGCAATGGCTCACTAGATCATCATACCAGCAGTTGGGGCAGTGTGCCACTCCACAGCATAGGCAGGATTGAAGAACTCACCACAAGACCTCCATTCAACCGTCATTGTCTCCTAGACATAACCTAGATTAGTTGCTGAAGACAATGCAGTTCTGGTCCATAGTAGCCCAAATTTCTTGTTTATGATACGGCTGAGAATGAAGACTAAGGCATAGTGGTGTTAATGGCAGGCCATGTAATTAGTGCCTTGACACCAAATTTCCTTCTGCTAAGTGCCTGAAAATGGTTCAGGCAGAGACAGGATTTTGTATTGAAGGAGCTACTTTTGTCTGGATGGCGGACAACAAAACTATTGGATCTGCTCCTGCTTGTTGGTGAATTAAATGATCCTCTCTACTGGTGGTTTGCCTGGGCCATCCGGAGGCTGTTGACGATGTATGCATGCACTCACATAAACTTTGTTGCCAACACCTCTTAACAGCTTGGTCAGAACGGAATAGATGGTGGGCAATTCGTCAAAGTGATCATCCTGCTTCTCTCATTCCAATGATGCATGCCCTCTCAAACTCTGTTAACTGGGTTAAATACCTTCTAGTGCGTCATAAAGGCTAATCAATGCACAGCTCAGCCAATTCATAAATCCCGCCTCCACAATGCGATTCCTATGATTGGTTCTCAAGCACTGCTCAGCTAAGCACACGATGAACCAATCACAGCCATCGCATTGGTTCATCGAGTACTGCATTGATTGGCTGGGTAGCACTTGAAAAGCAATCAGAGCTATCGCTTCCTGGAGGCAGGATTTATGAACCTTGTAACCAGGAAGCGATCTTCTGTCGGCGGCCGAGGACTGAAGCAAGCACCCTGGAGCTCCGGAGACCAATGGGAGGACCTGGACCGCGTCTGCTAGGTAATGTATTGCTTTTTTTTTTATAAGTACAATAGCTAAGGCTTATTTTCAGGGTAGTGCTTATATTTCAAGCCTCCCCAAAAATCCTGAAAAATCAGGGTAGGGCTTATTTTGGGGGTAGGTCCTATTTTTAAGGAACACAGAAGCGTGCATGGAATGAAAAAAAAAACGTACCAAAAATAGCTAATTTTGACTATCTCACCTTGCAAAAAACAAAATATAAAGTGATCAAAACGTTGCATGGATCAACAAATGATGCAATTAAAAAGTACAACTCATCCTGCAAAGGAAACACCCTTTCACAGCACCCTTGCCATAAACAAAAAAATGAATTAAAAAAAAAGTGTGAAAAAGTTGTAAAAATAACCTATATAAATTTGGTATTGACATAATTGTACTTTTCCGCAGAATTTATTTAACATATTATTTATATTGCACGGTGAACGCCATTAAAAATAAAAATAAAAAAACATGCCAAAATTGCAGATTTTATTAATCTTGCCTCTAGAAAAATGTAAATAAAAAGCATTCAGATACCTCCTATGTCCCCAAATATTGGATAAATGAAGACCAGACTTCAAAAGCAAATCCTAAAATAAAAATGTTTTTTGTGAACAAAAATAGCAAAACATAAAAAATACTGTGTAAACTTGGTATCGCCGAAATCATGCTGACCCGGAAAATAACGTTATCTCATTATTTATTTTGCACACTGAATGCCGTAAAAACGCAATCCAAAAAACAAATGCAAAAAATTTCTTTTTTCCCCCAATCCCCATGAAACAATTTATAAAAGTTGTACAATACATTATAAGTACCCAAAAATGATGCCATTAAAAAATACAACTTGTTGCGCAAAAGCCAAGCCCGTATATGGGTTTATCGATGGAAAGATTAAAAAATAGAGATAAGCGAGCATACTTGCTAAGGACAATTACTCGATCGAGCATTGCCCTTAGCGAGTACCTGGCCGCTCGGAAGAAAAGATTCGGCTGCCGGCGCGGGTGAGCATCAAGTTGCGGGAGTGAGTAAGGGGAAGCGGGGGGGGGGGGGGGGGGAGAGGGAGAGAGAGATCTCCCCTCCGTTTCCCCCGGCGCTCCCCGCTGGCAGCCAAATCTTTACTTCTGAGCAGGCAGGTACTCGCTAAGGGCAATGCTCGCTCGAGTAATTGCCCTTAGCGAGTATGCTCGCTCATCTCTATTAAAAAAGGTATGGCTCATCGAATACAACAATGAAAATAACTGAAAAATTAGTTGGTCATTAGGTACAAACAGCAAGGTCACTAAGGGGTTAAATTAGTAAACCATCCGTCACGCCATACACGGGTGACAACACCTAGAGATACAGACAGGAGCTCTTTAGTGCTAGAATAGTTTCAGGTTATAATCATGTAACAATATAAGAACATTTCATGGAAAGTTTTTTTCCTATTTTTCACATATGCTGAGCTATTAGTAATGACCTTTATACAAGATAATGGAAATGGAATCGAACAAAAAAAAAACACAAAGAATAGCAAATTGATTTTGCGGTAGTTTGAAATCCAAAAAAAATCACTGACCTGTCTTTTACGTCTGTGGAAAGCACCACTCTAAAGCCTGGCATTGCTTATTTTGCTATGTGTGACAATGCAGGAGCATTCACTTCAATAGGCTTCAGTTGCAATACCAGACAGAAAGTACGGACACGGGTGAGGCTTTGTCTAGAATAAAAAAACAGGTGAGAGCTTTTGCCTAATCATGAACAACTCCTTTAACTCCTTACTACCATAGTGTTGAGGGAACTGAAACAGTTAAACCTTGTTTCAAGTCAAACTTTGCTTAAAGTTTGGTTCGACATGAATCCGAACCATCGGCAGTTCATCTTCACTGAAACTACTAAAAAATCTCCTCTTCCTCCTCCTCCTGGTACTCCTCTTCTGTCATTTCCTCCTCTTCCTCTAAAGCATGGCAGCTCAGTGGTTAGCACTGTTGCCTTACAGCGTTGGGGTCCTAAGTGCAAATCTGACCAAGGACAACATTGGCTTAGAGTTTGTATGAATATTTGTAAAAACCCACACAAGTATCCATGCAGATGTTATCCTTGGTCAGATTTGCAAGACCTCCACTACCTCCATGTACCTCAAGTAGAGATGAGCGAGTATACTCGCTAAGGGCAATTGCGCGAGCGAGCATTGCCCTTAGCGAGTACCTGCCCGCTCGAGACAAAAGGTTCGAGTGCCGGCGTGGGGGAGCGGTGAGTAGTGGCAGTCAGTAGGGGGGAGTGGGGGGGGAGAGAGGGAGAGAGAGATCTCCCCTCCGTTCCTCCCCGCTCTCCCCCGCAGCTCCCTGCCCGCCGCCGGCACCCGAACCTTTTGTCTCGAGCGGGCAGGTACTCGCTAAGGGCAATGCTCGCTCGAGCAATTGCCCTTAGCGAGTATACTCACTCATCACTAACCTCAAGTCAAACTTTGCTTAAAGTTCAGTTCGGCATGAATCCGAACCTTCGGCAGTTCATCTTCACTGAAACTACTAAAAAATCTCCTCCTCCTGCTCCTCCTCTTCCGTCTTCTCCTCTTCTTCCTCCAAAGCATGGCAGCTCAGCGGTTAGCACTGTTGCCTTACAGCACTGGGGTCCTAAGTGCAAATCTGACCAAGGACAACATTGGCTTAGAGTTTGTATGAATATTTGTAAAAACCCACACAAGCATCCATGCAGATGCTATCCTTGGTCAGATTTGCAAGACCTCCACTACCTCCATGTGGGTTCAGCCGTGATGAACTGCCTGAGGTTCGGGTCTGTTTTGAACTGAACTTTTAGCAAAGTTCAACTAAAACAGAGTTCAACTGGTTTTGGTTCGCTCAACACTTTGCCTAGTATCCAAACAGCATAACATTCTTGTGCCGTTTTGGCTACTAGTAGTACAGACCTGCAGCTGTAAATTGCTACCCTTACATACGGCATATGGAGATGGTGGTGATGGTCCTCCTCCCATACTCTGACCCTAACCTATTAATGCGATAAAACCAAAAGCAGAGCACTCAATCTTTTGACGGCTAAACCTTTGTCGCCAACCTGGCTCTCCCTAGTTGGAAGCAGGGAAAATGCTTGCCCTAATAAATAATATATATATAGTATAGATATAACACCAAACTACAATACACCAGATGAAATACCAATGCAGAAATAGCAACAGCTGAGGAGAACACCCCACATATCCTTTACACCAAACAGACTTATCTGACAGTGGAACATGACAGGAGCCTGATATAAAACTATGTAAAGTAATTAACATAAGAGAGGACAATATATATTTATATACAGATCTGTATATGGGTTACAAATGGATCTTGACAAATTGGGGTTTGGGCAGAAAAGTGGCAAATGAGGTTTAACACTGATAAATGTAAGGTTCTGCACATGGACAGGAAATACATGTCACCATTACACACTAAATGGGAAAACACTGTCATGGAGAAGGACTTGGGGGTTTTAGTTAATTGTAAGCTTAGCTGAAGAAACCAGTGTCAGGCAGCTGCTGCCAAGGCAAACAGGATCATGGGCTGCATCAAAAGAGGTCTAGGGGTACATGCCGAGAACATTGCTCTTCCTCTTTACAAGTCACTGGTCAGACCACACATGAAATATTGTGTATAGCTTTGGGCACTGATACTCAAGTGTCAGGGTAATTTCTGCGTACAGCACCAATCAGGCCCACCCCAATGCCCCGCTGCCGGCGGTAAAGAAGAGACACCACACACGGAGGTCTGGTATAGTTCCTCACACGGGGACATGACTGCGCACTTTATTACAGATTACATGGGATCTTATACCCTTTGGTCTCATCACTAGGAATGGGTGATGGGCTCATTGGCTCAAATTCACCGCATAACCATATATGTAAAGTCCGGATTTCCGGCCTGAGACAGTGAAAGTTATATACGTAGTTGAACAGTCGTTATCTAGATATGGCGCTTCTGGGAAAACAGCCAAGTGCGCGGCATTCGTGTTCGGTTCTGTATCATCTCTGAATTTCTGGAAACATCTCTCTCAGCCTTGCAAACTTTTGGAATATCTGATGTAAGGCGACATATAAGTTTTTCTCATTTTAACTTTGAATAGAACTTGCATACAGGTATAAAAGCATAAAAAACATATGGCAATATATACATATACCCTCACAAAAAGGACACATCGGAGCTTGAGCGGGTACAAAAGCAGGCAACTAAATCAATAAATGGAATGGGCGGCTACAATACCCAGAGAGGTTATCAAAATTGGGGTTATTTACTTAAGAGAAAAAGTGGCTGGGGGACAACCTAATAACTATGTATAAATATATATTGGGGGACAATACAGAGATCTATCCCCTTCATCTATTTACACCCAGGACTGTGACTTTAACAAGGGGGCACCCTCTACATCTAGAGGAAAGAAGGTTTTTGCACAACATAGAAGGGGGTTCTTTACTGTAAGTGCAGTGAGACTATGGAACTCTCCGTCTGTGGATGTGGTGATGACGAACTCAATAAAAGGGGCCTGGATACCTTTTTTTGAGTTTAACAATATTACATGACATGATCTAGTCACTGACTACTTAAGAAGGTTGGCGATCCAGAGATTGTTCTGATTGCTAGACTTGGAGCTAGGAAGGAATTTCTCTCACCTTTTTCAGCCTTAGACACTATGTATGTTACTATGCTACTAGACCAGAAATACCTTCAGAGAACAAGAACTGAAATAAATGTGTACACATGCCTTCCAGCTGACCATTCCATCTACACTCCAGCAGAGAAATGCTTATGTCGACGTCCAATGCCCAAATGACGTTGAGAATACGCCAGTGTGTGGATCACGTGGGCGGGGCCGATGCCATCATGTCACCACGGTTCTTATCCAACATGGTCGGTGAGCTGTAACAAATGTTTTCAATCCTCCGTAGGTCCATTTAAAATGACCCAGGCAACTCATACAGTATGGCAAATGACTTGACTCACAGATTCTTATTCAGACTGGCCAAATGTATTGATATATCATATTTTAAGCCTTGCAGCAATGCAGCATTTTTATTTATATGACCCATTGTCTTCCAACAGACTGTACAGCCACAAGGAAAAATATATTTTCCCATCTAAATAAAAGCATTGTCTGTAAACTATTCACATATGCTTTTATTACCACGTCCAGAAAGAAAGAGTAAAAATGAAAATTGCCTTGACGGAACAATGAAACATTTTATTCAAAGCAACACAAGATTTGCGCCATCTATCAGACGTAAAATAAAGATGGACAGAAAATTGGTTTGTTTGATGAAATTGTTTCCATAACACCCTTTATATTCACATAATCATGACTACTGTTTGTGGCGAAGCTTTACCATGATCTATTTCTTGTTACCTAGCAACCTGTCAGAGATACTTTGTATCAAATATGTTTTGTAAACGAACAGACAGGAAGTGTGATATTAATGTCACTTTCAAAGAAGGCAATATTGCCTAAATTGTCCTTGGTTGCATTCTCTGTCTTGTTTACCTTTAACGAGATTTCAAGCTAAAATTATACCCAACAAGCACAAGTTGGCCCCATAATATAAAACAAAAAAAACAGGTATGTCACATGCAAATGAAGAGCCGGGTGTAATTCTGACCAGAAAGGGATAATGTGACAGACAGATAATAACCACTCTGCAGGTTTGTACAAATACAGCTACTCGACATTGAGCTGAATGTGATAACATTTTTAGATACATCTCTTGTGTTGATTTGGAGCTCCGGAGAAGATGTCAAGGGTTAAATCTATGGGAAAAGTGTGCCTATATGAAGCACATCAAGGAGGAATAAGCAAATGATGAATGCCTTGGTCATTTCAACTAGTTTATCTATATAAGGCTTCTTTCACGCAAGCGCATAAATGGCAACGGCGCTTTAACATTTTCATGCCCGCTCCGTATAAGCACGTGAAAGGGCGTTTTTCCGTGATCTCGGCCAGCGTTTTCTTGTTCATTCACACGACGTGAGTGTCGTTTTTAGCGAAAAAATACGCCGCACCCCGGAAAACCCTCTGCCAAAATCCTCAGGATGCCTTCCAGTGCCTATGTAGAGGCACCGTAAGCTTTTCGCAGCATTGGATGCTGCGAAAATGCCTCCCTCTCCCTTCTCTTTCCCTGCTCCCATAGGAGTCTAGAGGACCCGCTGGGGGTATATTGGCCAAAGGATACTTCCAGAAGTATTTTTTAGCTGAGCGTATATACGCCGGCAATATGTTCTATTTTTCACACTGTCGGCGTATTTACGCGCTGTATATTTGCCCGTGTGAACGAATGCATTGAAAATCAATGCCTCTCATGGGCGCGTATATATTCCCGGGTGTAAAAACGCGCCATTTAATCACTCGTGTGAATGACGCTTTAAGCCAAAGAACCCGTCATGATTGTCTATAAGATGCTCTAGTGAAGTGGTCTACAGTTGCAAAAAAAGGAAGCATTGATTAGTCAAAAATATGGTCTGGTTGTTATCTAAAGGGCTCTTTCACGAGCGGATATATGGTAACTGTGTCTTTTTACATTCTCACGCCCGATCCGTATAAGTTCCTGAATGGGCGTTTTTCCGCGACTATGGCCAGCATTTTCTCGTGCATTCACAGGACCGCAAGCGTCGTTTTTAGCGAATAAATACACTGCACCCTGGGAAAACCCTCGCTCTGCCAAAATCCTTGAGATGCCTTCCAGTGCCTATAGAGGCACCTGTAAGCTTTTTGCAGTGTTAGATGCTGCCCCTTTTCTTCTTTTTCCCTGCTCCCGTAGGAGTCAATGGAACTGCCGGCGTATACTGGCCAAAATATAGTTCCAGAACTATCTCTTTGGCCACCGTATATACGCCGGACGTATTTCAGCCGCTTATGCTCCATCTTTCACGGTGCTGACGTATTTACGTGCTGCATAATCGCCCAAAACAAAAATGTTTTCTTGCACATAGTTTTTCTACGGGCAAGAAGGATAGGGCAGAACCTATCTTCACGTTTTTTTTTCAAACTTGCGCACAATAGAACAGAGGTTGAATAGTAAAAGAAAACCGTCCGCGCTCTAATACGCTCTGCAGCGGCGAGCATGTTAGCACATGCACTCATTTGTGCTCATTTGTGATCTCATAGCAATCTATTGCTGCCCGTCACCAGTAGAACGAGCACAGATTGACATGCTATATTGTGAATCGCAGAAAAATGGCAGAAGATTGGCGTCTGTAAAAGCTGCCCGAGTTATGAAATACATTTTCACTGATTTGGTATGTACAAATTTCCCATCCTTTCTTAATCCCATCCTCCTCCACAAAAAAATATTTCTTACAGCTACTACATATTAAAGGGGTTGTCTGAGCAATAAAGAAAATAGTGAGAAAAACTGTGTAGAATAAATGGATCCCTGAGAACCTTCAGTTATGTCTAGGGGACCATCATTGGGGAATGAAAATGACTACTAAACACAGAGCCCATCCTAATACGATGGGTAACGTCAGAATGGAGAGCTGAGCACCTATCTATGTTCTTCTTGCTCCTCTGCTGGCCTGTCATCATTCAATGCACTAGTAACTCTGTGATAGAAGACAAACTACAGTATATGTGGTCATGACTGCTGAGATAAGTTGAGACAGTGAGCAGGCGGAGGACCGGAGCTTGTACCTCGCAGTCCTTGAATAGCAGCACACCGCTGGTAACAGATACCCTCCCTCTTACAGCAGCCTGTCTCCTCAGAGCTCTCTGCCTATTCATCCAAGGCCAAAGCCGTTCCTTCGTTCCTCCTCCTGCTCACTGAGTCAGCTGAGATTTTATCTCAACAGTGATAACACACTTAGGCCTTTTTCACAAACATCGCGGCTGAAAATTGCATGAACGGGAGAAAGCCGCTACCAAGTCGCAGCTAAATCTCCCGCTTTCTCACCCATTTAGAATGCCAGGTGCGGCATTTATACGCTGCAGCCCAGAATTCCGTGGACCGGGGGAAGAGACCTTGCTAAATTCCCTCCCCAGGCTATAGGAGTTGCCGGCAAGGGGAGAAGAAGGGACCTTAGCAATGCGAGCTGCTGCTAAACTCCTCCCCCCTTTACTTTTCTTATGGCTCTCATAGACTCCCACAGGAGTCTATGAGAACGGTTGATGTATTCCAGCAAAAGATAGGACATATGCGCTATCTTTTCCAGCCAACCAATTTTATGCACCGGAAAATCGCCCATCTGAACAAATGCATTGGAATCCAATGCTTCAGATGGCCGCGATTGTTGGCCAACGTTTTAGCGCGGTATGATAGCCATGATAAAATGCTCTTGTGAAAGAGGCCATATACTGTAGTTTAAAAAATATAAGCTTGGAGAGCGCCAAAGTGTTCCTTCACCGGTCACATACTACACATATCAAATCCTCTGGAACCAGGGAGAGCTGCAGAAGCAAATTAAGGGGGATTCTCTAAATAGACAGTCTCCCCCCCAGGAGATATAGGCAAAACATTGTTTAACGGTGCTAATATTATGCAGCAGTGACCAGATAAGTATATCCAATCAAGAACATTAAATACCGGAGGAGGAGGGGGATATGCCCAGCAAAAGCCCCCTCCTAGAAGTGTCGACTCCTATACTATGAATGAGTCTACGAATCAGCGTGGATAGGGGTTCAGTTCTTTATTCCAATGGTAAATATCAACAATACTGGCAACGCGTTTCAGTGCTCAGAACCAGCACTTTCCTCAAGCCAACAGTAACCAATAGTAACACAAATACACTAGAGATGAGCGAGTATACTCGATAAAGGCAATTGCTCGAGCGAGTACCTGCCCGCTCGAGACAAAAAGTTCGGGTGCCGACGGCGGGCCGGGAGCTGTGGGGGAGAGCGGGGCGGAATGGAGATCTCTATCTCCCTCTCTCCCCCCCCCCCCCGCTCCCTCCTGCTGACTGCCACTACTCACCGCTCCCCCGCGCCGGCACCCGAACCTTCCGTCTCGATCGGGCAAGTACTCGCTAAAGGCAATGCTCGCTCGCGCAATTGCCTTTAGCGAATATACTCGCTCATCTCTAAAATACACACATTTATATATAACAAAAGGTACATTAATTGCTCAATAGCCGGCGTTCTGCGGCGCCGTTGTAACGGGCAGAGGCCGGAGCATCTTCGTGCTACATCATCAAGGCGGTCACATGATCAGCTCTGCCAAGTAAGCCACTACTATACTGTAGTTTGTTCTCTTTCACGGATAGTACTAGTTCACTGACTAATTACTGCCCGGCAGAGGAGCAAGAAGAGCTTAGATAGGTGATCAGCTCCATGTCCTGACGCTACCCATCCTAGCAGGACGAGTTCTTTGCTTAGCAGCCATTTCCATTCTCTAATGATATTACTAAAGGTATTCAGCGATCTATTTAGACTACTGAATACACTTTTTTTTTACTTTTTTTCTTTCTAGTTCTCAGACAACTCTTAAGTTAGTTTCTTCTGTTTCCGTACAGACAGCACAATCTCTCTAAGAAATAAATTCAAGTAAATGAAATTCATAAATAAAAGTATTAAACTATCTAATAATAATACAGGGAATAATAATACCGGATACAAATAAAACATAAATATAACGGGATCGTAACGTAATATTTCATCGCGTTTTCAAATCTATTAAATTCTAATGTAAAGCTAAGAAACAGCTCAGCCCTCATAAATACATTTTCTATAGTCAAAGCGGGGCTTATTAATTATATAATAAACGGATAACAAGTTTTAATTGATTGAAGTCGTTACGGCAGATTTGTTTTGCTTGATAACATTACGGCCTTAATAAATTTGTTATTTTCTAATAAGATCTTATCTCTTCTAAAAAAAAAATAATAATTAGGATTTTAAATCCAGATCCTATTCCTCCATAGTAGTGGGTGCCAGACTGGCGGCACCATGTGACTTTCTTAATTATTTCCATTTTATTTGCAATTATGTTTTAATGGGTATTGTTTATTGCTTGGACGATTCGTTCCACTAAAATATTACCGCTATTGCAATTGTAATTTTAAAATATTTATTAGAACGATCAATTTACCACTTAATATATGACATCATTTAATGGGGGAATATTGATGAATCCCACTAAAAATGTTATTTCCTCAGTAATTAAATTGACTTTACGTTTGATTTGTAACATCCATGGCACATCCTCCGTGTCACTAGTAAAAGTTTGATAATCCCTTTAAAACGTAGTTTTTAAATTTTTTTTTTTTTTTTGGGTTGGCAACAAAATTGCTCCTTTTTAATTGTATAAATTAATTGTTAAATGATAACTTACTGAGCATTTGAGGGATAAATCTAATAGTCGCATAATTACTTTGAAACTACTATAGCAAGCAATGTTCAATTTGATTCCAATTAGTACATTAACCTTGAAAGGAAGTGTACATTTTTAAATTACCATGTATTGAATTCCCCATGCAAGTTAATTAGATATCAATTAAATGTTAACATAATGGGATTAGGGATGTTAATTGATCACTCGTTTGGCACAGCCATCCTAATAATGTCTACTGTAAAAACTTTGCTAATTGTATGCATCAATAAGTTATGAAAATGAGTATGGAACGGAAAGTTCGCTAGGACAATGCCTAATTACTATTGGCTTCTTCCAGGCCTTATTAAAAATACATTTGTAATCTAGTTTTTTTTTTGCTTTCGGAAGGCATTAAACGTGACAAATATTACCTTTTCGATGATACATGGGAAACAGATGCAACATAATTATGATCCCTCTGTGTGCGAGGGTTTATGACAAAAAGCGACATGTTCTTCATGCTGCGATCTGATTCGGATACACAGTCATTTATGGGTTGAGTGATGTACCGCTAGTAAATCTGTTCTCTGCAATAGCCATTGTGCCTACAGTGGGCTGGTAATCAGTGTATTATAATTTGGAAGGGCAATTTATTGATTTTTTTCTATATGTAGATCGATTCGTAGGATTCTGATATTATTACTTTTCAAAGTCTGCCCCAACGAAACAAAGAGTCAACCACTGTTTTTGCTATTTACAACACAATTTCTTGGCCTGATATGAGTTTCAAGTCTCAATTCAAGCAGTAAGTAGAAACGGTGTTTGGGGAGATGATGTCAGATTAGGTTTAAGGATGAGCAAGTATACTTGCTAAGGCACTACTCGTTCGAGTAATGTGCCTTAGACGAGTATCTCCCTGCTCGTCCCTGAAGATTCGGGGGCCACCACGGGGCGGGGAGCTGCGGGGGAGAGCAGGGAGAAACAGAGGGGAGATCTCTCTCTCCCTCTCTCCCGCCCACTCTCCCCTGCTCCCCGCCGCGACTCACCTGTCAGCCGCGGCGGTCCCCGAATCTTTATGGACGAGCAGGGAAATACTCGTCTAAGGCACATTACTCGAACGAGTAGTGCCTTAGCAAGTATACTCGCTCATCCTTAATTAGGTTCCTTAGGAAATAACTCTTGAGGGTCCACCATCCATCTAGTCGAGACATGTCAACATCCGCTTTTAGTTGCATTGTAACTAGAGATGAGCGAGCACCAAAATGCTCGGGTGCTCGTTACTCGGGATGAAATTTTCGCGATGCTCGAGGGTTCGTTTCAAGTAACGAACCCCATTGAAGTCAATGGGCGACCCGAGCATTTTTGTATATCGCCGATGCTCGCTAAGGTTTCATTTGTGAAAATCTGGGCAATTCAAGAAAGTGATGGGAACGACACAGCAACGGATAGGGCAGGCAAGGGGCTACATGTTGGGCTGCATCTCAAGTTCCCAGGTCCCACTATTAAGCCACAATAGCGGCAAGAGTGGCCCCCCCCTCCCAACAATTTTTACATCTGAAAAGCCCTCATTAGCAATGCATACCTTAGCTAAGCACCACACTACCTCTAACAAAGCACAATCACTGCCTGCATGACACTCCGCTGCCACTTCTCCTGGGTTACATGCTGCCCCCCCCCCCCCCGCACGACCCAGTGTCCACAGCGCACACCAAAGTGTCCCTGCGCAGCCTTCAGCTGCCCTCATGCCACACCACCCTCATCTCTATTTATAAGTGCGTCTGCCATGAGGAGGAACCGCAGGCACACACTGCAGAGGGTTGGCACGGCTAGGCAACGACCCTCTTTAAAAGGGGCGGGGCGATAGCCCACAATGCTGTACAGAAGCAATGAGAAATCCAATCCTGTGCCACCTCCATCAGGAGCTGCACACGTGGGCATAGCAATGGGGAACCTATGTGCCACACACTATTCATTCTGTCAAGGTGTCTGCATGCCCCAGTCAGACAGTGGTTTTTTATAGTCACAGGCAGGTACAACTCCGCAATGGGAATTCCGTGTGCACCCACAGCATGGGTGGCTCCCTGGAACCCACCGGCTGTACATAAATGTATCCCATTGCAGTGCCCTGGACAGCAGAGCTAACGTCAGATTAAATGCAGGTGGGCTTCGGCCCACACTGCATGCCCCAACCTGACCGGTGTTTTTAATTCATAGACACAGGCAGGTACAACTCCCTATTGTGAAGACCCTTTGGACTGACAGCATGGGTGGGTGCCAGGAAGCCACCGGCGGTACATAAATATATCCCATTGCATTGCCCATCACAGCTGAGGTAATGTCATGTTTAATGCAGGTGGGCTTCGGCCCACACTGCATGCCCCAGTCAGACTGGGGTTCTTTAGAAGTGGACACATGCAGTTACAACTCCGTGTGGACCGACAGCATGGGTGGGTGCCAGGAAGCCATCGGCGGTACATAAATATATCCCATTGCAGTGCCCAGCACAGCTGAGGTAATGTCAGCTTTAATGCAGGTGGGCAAAAAATTAATTGGATTACACTGTAGGTGAGGGCCCCAAAAAATTGGTGTACCAACAGTACTAATGTACCTCAGAAAAATTGCCCATGCCCAACCAAGAGGGCAGGTGAAACCCATTAATCGCTTTCGTTAATGTGGCTTAATTTGTAACTAGGCCTGGAGGCAGCCCAGTTACAATAAAAATTGGTTCAGGCACAAGTTTCAACGCTTTAATGAGCATTGAAACATATAAAAAATTTTTACAAAAATTATATGACTGAGCCTTGTGGGCCTAAGAAAAATTGCCCGTTCGGCGTGATTACGTCAGGTTTCAGGAGGAGGAGCAGGAGGAGGAGGGTGAATATAATACACAGATTGATGAAGCTAAAAGGTCCACGTTTTTGATGGTGATAGAGAACAATGCTTCCATCCGCGGGTGCAGCCTACGTATTGCTTAGGTACCGCTGCTGTCCGCTGGTGCAGCCTACGTATTGTTTAGGTATCGCTGCTGTCCGCTGGTGGAGAAGAAAAGTGTGGGAAAATCCAGGCTTTGTTCATCTTTATGAGTGTAAGCCTGTCGGCACTGTCGGTGGACAGGCGGGTACGCTTATCCGTGATGATTCCCCCAGCCGCACTAAACACCCTCTCTGACAAGACGCTAGCCGCAGGACAAGCAAGCACCTCCAGGGCATAGAGCGCGAGTTCAGGCCACGTGTCCAGCTTCGACACCCAGTAGTTGTAGGGGGCAGAGGCGTCACGGAGGACGGTCGTGCGATCGGCTACGTACTCCCTCACCATCCTTTTACAGTGCTCCCGCCGACTCAGCCTTGACTGGGGAGCAGTGACACAGTCTTGCTGGGGAGCCAGAAAGCTGTCAAAGGCCTTAGAGACTGTTCCCCTGCCTGTGCTGTACATGCTGCCTGATCTCCGCGCCTCCCCTGCTACCTGGCCCACGGAACTGCGCCTTCTGCCACTAGCGCTGTCGGATGGGAATTTTACCATCAGCTTGTCCGCCAGGGTCCTGTGGTACAGCATCACTCTCGAACCCCTTTCCTCTTCGGGTATGAGAGTGGAAAGGTTCTCCTTATACCGTGGGTCGAGCAGTGTGTACACCCAGTAATCCGTAGTGGCCAGAATGCGTGTAACGTGAGGGTCACGAGAAAGGCATCCTAACATGAAGTCAGCCATGTGTGCCAGGGTACCTGTACGCAACACATGGCTGTCCTCACTAGGAAGATCACTTTCAGGATCCTCCTCCTCCTCCTTCTCCTCCTCAGGCCATACACACTGAAAGGATGACAGGCAAGCAGCATGGGTACCCTCAGCAGTGGGCCAAGCTGTCTCTTCCCCCTCCTCCTCATCCTCCTCCCCCTCCTCCTCCTCCTCCTCAACGCGCTGAGATATAGACAGGAGGGTGCTCTTACTATCCAGCGACATACTGTCTTTCCCCGCCTCTGTTTCCGAGCGCAAAGCGTCTGCCTTTATGCTTTGCAGGGAACTTCTCAAGAGGATTAGCAGAGGAATGGTGACGCTAATGATTGCAGCATCGCCGCTCACCATCTGGGTAGACTCCTCAAAGTTTCCAAGGACCTGGCAGATGTCTGCCAACCAGGCCCACTCTTCTGTAAAGAATTGAGGAGGCTGACTCCCACTGCGCCACCCATGTTGGAGTTGGTATTCCACTATAGCTCTACGCTGCTCATAGTGCCTGGCCAACATGTGGAGCGTAGAGTTCCACTGTGTGGGCACGTCGCACAGCAGTCGGTGCACTGGCAGATTAAACCGATGTTGCAGGGTGGCAGCGTCCGTGTGGGACTTGCGGAAATGTGCGCAGAGTCGGCGCACCTTTCCGAGCAGGTATGACAAGCGTGGGTAGCTTTTCAGAAAGCGCTGAACCACCAAATTAAAGACGTGGGCCAGGCATGGCACGTGCGTGAGGCTGCCGAGCTGCAGAGCCGCCACCAGGTTACGGCCGTTGTCACACACGACCATGCCCGGTTGGAGGCTCAGCGGCGCAAGCCAGCGGTCGGTCTGCTCTGTCAGACCCTGCAGCAGTTTGTGGGCCGTATGCCCCTTCTCTCCTAAGCTGAGTAGTTTCAGCACGGCCTGCTGACGCTTGCCCACCGCTGTGCTGCCGTGCCGCGCGACACCGACTGCTGGCGACGTGCTGCTGCTGACACATCTTGATTGTGAGACAGGTTGCGTAGGAGGAGGAGGGTGGTTTAGTGGAGGAAGCATACACCGCCGCAGATACCACCACCGAGCTGGGGCCCGCAATTCGGGGGGTGGGTAGGACGTGAGCGGTCCCAGGCTCTGACTCTGTCCCAGCCTCCACTAAATTCACCCAATGTGCCGTCAGGGAGATATAGTGGCCCTGCCCGCCTGTGCTTGTCCACGTGTCCGTTGTTAAGTGGACCTTGGCAGTAACCGCGTTGGTGAGGGCGCATACAATGTTGCGGGAGACGTGGTCGTGCAGGGCTGGGACGGCACATCGGGAAAAGTAGTGGCGACTGGGAACTGAGTAGCGTGGGGCCGCGGCCGCCATCATACCTTTGAAAGCCTCCGTTTCCACAACCCTATACGGCAGCATCTCCAGGCTGATCAATTTGGCTATGTGCACGTTTAACGCTTGAGCGTGCGGGTGCGTGGCGGCGTACTTGCGCTTGCGCTCCAACACTTGCGCTAGCGACGGCTGGACGGTGCGCTGAGAGACATTGGTGGATGGGGCCGAGCACAGCGGAGGTGAGGGTGTGGATGCAGGCCAGGAGACGGTAGTGCCTGTGTCCTGAGAGGGGGGCTGGATCTCAGTGGCAGGTTGGGGCACAGGGGGAGAGGCAGCGGTGCAAACCGGAGGCGGTGAACGGCCTTCGTCCCACCTTGTGGGGTGCTTGGCCATCATATGTCTGCGCATGCTGGTGGTGGTGAGGCTGGTGGTGGTGGCTCCTCGGCTGATCTTGGCGCGACAAAGGTTGCACACCACTGTTCGTCGGTCGTCTGCACTCTCAGTGAAAAACTGCCAGACCTTTGAGCACCTCGGCCTCTGCAGGGTGGCATGGTGCGAGGGGGCGCTTTGGGAAACAGTTGGATTATTCGGTCTGGCCCTGCCTCTACCCCTGGCCACCGCACTGCCTCTTCCAACCTGCCCTGCTACTGCACTTGCCTCCCCCTCTGAAGACCTGTCCTCAGTAGGTGTAGCAAACCAGGTGGGGTCAGTCACCTCATCATCCTGCTGCTCTTCCTCCGAATCCTCTGTGCGCTCCTCCCTTGTACTTACTCCAATTACTACTACCTGAGTGATAGACAACTGTGTCTCATCGTCATCGTCCTCCTCACCCACTGAAAGCTCTTGAGACAGTTGCCGGAAGTCCCCAGCCTCATCCCCCGGACCCGGGAATTTTCCAAAGGTTGGGCATCGGTCACGACAAACTCCTCCGGTGGGAGAGGAACCATTGCTGGCCATTCTGGGCAGGGGGCCGGGAACAGTTCCTGGGAGTCTGCCTGCTCCTCAGAATGTATCATTGTAATGGAGTGAGGAGGCTGGGAGGAAGGAGCAGCAGCCAGAGGATTCAGAGTTGCAGTGGACGGCGCAGAATTCTGGGTGGTCGATAGATTGCTGGATGCACTTTCTGCCATCAACAACAGGACCTGCTCACACTGCTCATTTTCTAATAAAGGTCTACCGCGTGGACCCATTAATTGTAAGATGAATGTGGGGACGCCAGAAACGTGCCTCTCTCCTAATCCCGCAGCAGTCGGCTGTGATACACCTGGATCAGGAGCTCGGCCTGTGCCCACACCCTGACTTGGGCCTCCGCGTCCTCGCCCGCGTCCACATCCTCTAGGCCTACCCCTAACCCTCAGCATGCTGTATTACCAGTAGTGCAGAAACAGAACGCTGTAATTAAATTTGCTGCTTATTGGCTTGTGGTTGGAGGCTGACTTCCCTTATGGAACACACAGCAGAGCCAGGAAACAATTTTGCGCACGCCTGTAGTGAGACGTAGGTGCGTATGACTGAGCTAGTGGAATTCACAGCGCAGAAGCAGTCAAGTGGCCAAAGGCCAGTAGTAGGCCTTAAGTATTTTGCTTCTATTTTTTTAAAATGCTGAGCTGATACAGCAGACAGATACTGTAGGCAGCGTATAATATTATGTATACTGTTTCCCTCTGGCGGGATGACGGCGGTGATGTAACAGAGACAGCAGACCCAGGAAACAATTTTGCGCAAGCCTGCTGTAACGCTTAGCTGCGTATTAATTAGGACTACTACCCCCAGCAGACAGATACTGTAGGCAGCGTATAATATTATGTATACTGTTTCCCTCTGGCGGGATGACGGCGGTCATGTAACAGAGACAGCAGACCCAGGAAACAATTTTGCGCAAGCCTGCTGAAATGCTTAGCTGCGTATTAATTAGGACTACTACCCCCAGCAGACAGATACTGTAGGCAGCGTATAATATTATGTATACTGTTGCCCTCTGGCGGGATGACGGCGGTGATGTAACAGAGACAGCAGACCCAGGAAACAATTTTGTGCATGCCTGCTGTAACGCTTACCTGCATATTAATTAGGACTACTACCCCCAGCAGACACACAGTAAACTGAAGACGGTCACAGGCAGCCCAAAAATAGTATTTTTCCCCAATTTTTTTTGAAAAAGCCCACTGCCTATATAGCCTGGATATCTCTTTCCCTGCCTCACCAGTACTGGCCCTATACTCTGTACAATGACTGCAGACTGAGGACGCAATGCTCTGCACGCCCGATATACAAAAAAAAAAAATTGTGCAACACTGCTAAAAGCAGCCTCAACAGTACTGCACACGCTCAGATGTGGCCCTAAGAAGGACCGTTGGGGTTCTTGAAGCCTAAAATAACTCCTAACGCTCTCCCTATAGCAGCTCCGGCATCAGCAGCACTTTCCCTGATCTCTGTCAGAATGCATCTGTGGCGAGCCGCGGGAGGGGCCGATTTATATACTCGGGTGACACCTGATCTCACCAGCCACTCACTGCAGGGGGGTGGTATAGGGCTTGAACGTCGCAGGGGGAAGTTGTAATGCCTTCCCTGTCTTTCTATTGGCCAGAAAAGCGCGCTAACGTCTCAGAGATGAAAGTGAAAGTAACTCGAACATCGCGTGGTGCTCGCCTCTAGTAACGAGAATCTCGAACACGCTAATACTCGAACGAGCATCAAGCTCGGACGAGTACGTTCGCTCATCTCTAATTGTAACCTTACCGTTGAACACTCAGGGCAATAAGATATAAAAGGCTATTTGCGATCTATCCCACAAGAAATAAACTCTATTGGTAAGTGAAAATCTTGACCAGTGGTCATACTTAGTGATACACCGATACAAAATACAAAGGCACATATAGACCACATCCCTCAGCATACAGACAACCACATTTCTATATGGAGGAGCTTGCACAGGTGCAAAATACTGTTGAACAACTACTTACATACCTACCACATATTGGTGGGACTACTTAGTATTATACTTGCACATAGATAAGGCATACAAAGGATGCGAGACCTACTTGTATGTGTAGCGCACCATGCTGGCTCATAGCCTATTAATGATGCCACATATCATTGCCCTGCACCTCAAAAATGAACCACATGGTTCTAATATACTGGGTTCCTCCAGCATTTAAAGCCAGACTTTCTTCTGCAAAATCTAATGATAAATAGGAGGTATTGGTTAATATTTTGTCTAAAATACACAATTCTGCAAACCATGTCAAGAGTCCACATCAAAGTCACCTCCAAATCAGATTGTCTTCTGCTGGACCCATAAAAGTGTAAGAAGCTGTACTCACCAGATAATCTGCTGGTAATCTGGTGGGCCAGTCCAACCCTGTGGAGATTTATCCCACATATGAAAATATATTGAATTAAATTAAATTGTCTGCGTTAAAGGCTATGTACACCTCGGACTCCATTTTTTAATCAATGTGTTTTTGGAAATAAAGACTTTTTGTAATTGGTTTTCATTAACAATTTCTGATCGTTTGGTTTCTATGCTTGAACTGTTTTCCAAGGCACTACAGATTGGAGGACTGAAATATTAGTAAAATCCATTAGTGAGGCTTCTCTCCTGAGCCAGAAAGAGCATGATATGAAGATGGCACATTACACAGTGAGGGATTTGCGAAACACAACCACTCCAGGGCTTTCTGCAGTGAAAGGAAAAAATTAGCATACAGTCATTTGTAAGTTCATGTAAGTCTTCCCCACAGGGAAGTGCAGTCTCTGGAAAGCTTATATGTTTTTGTTTATTACAGTTACTCAAATTCATAAGTAGTAAAAGAGGATAACAAAACCTGTGATATGTCTGGAGGGAGAAACCTTATTACAGAGCGCTTCATGACAGTGTTGGGGTATGTGGGAAGATGCTGATCATCTCATCTGCCCCCTTTCTCCCATGCACTAGCATGCTACACCTTCTAGTACTACTGCTTTGATATGCTCTGCTGTCCATCCAGATCAATTGAGTGATAATCGTCCCATGTAAATGCAAAAAAAATCTTTAGTATTCGTTCACTTCTTGTTATTGGTGACTTTCAGTCAACATAAAAAACATCGCTGGATCGGGGGATTCAGGCTCAGAGTAAACGCTCCCCGCTTAGAACTTCACTTAGAAGGTGAAGCACTGAGTGAGAAGCCTACAATCCGGTGATGTTCCCTGGCTGTCTCAAAGCTCTGCACAAGCGCTAATGATCTCAGCTGTAACATCAGCGCTCATGCAGTCGTTTAGACAACTCTCGTCCCGTCTAAATGGGACTTAACAGAGGCTGAAAAGTAAGTATGAGCCTTTCCCAAATGCATGTAAATGAAAACTCAATGCAAATAAACAGATAAGTGATTTTTTTTTCCCAGCAGGAACTTAGTAAGATATGTGTGTATTGATTTTTCATACACAAAGATTTCTATAGCCTGTGTATTGGCGGGGTTTTGGCCACAGGCATTAACTAAAGTTTGTTGAAATCAGACTCTGAACCAGAGGCGTAACTATAGGGGATGCAGGGGATGCGGTTGTACCCGGGCCCAGGAGCTGTAGGGAGGCCATAAGGCCTCTCCTCTCCATATAGGGAGCCTAGTAGTATGAATACCGCATTATAATTGGGGGTCCTGTTATAGATTTTGCAGTGGGGCCCAGAAGCTTCAAGTTACACCTCTGCTCCCAACTATGCTGTAGGCTACTGTTAGCCATGGGGGAGAATGGTATCTTAACACTTTGGGCCCCACCAATAAGAAATACTAAGAACGGAATGGAATTAACCAAACATAAAAGGTAAATAACACACGTCCCAATATTATTTATTAGAGACAGAACCAACAATATGTGTAAATTATTTATGAAGTGCCGGTACATTTTGTACAGTCGCTTTTTATTAGTAGTCACAAACAAAGGAAATCATTGACACAAACTGTTCATTTCTGCTTCTGTGGGTTGAATTCTTTCTAGTTAGTTCATGATTCACACGTCACGTATTATTAAAATCGGCATTCTTTGTCCTGGAAAATTATACCAATTGATAATGACTATACTTGAAATCAGCAGGTCTTAATAGCCCTTTGTATTCTTAGCTTGTTTCCATGCCCCCATAAGATGTGAAAAATTATATCTACACATATTGATATAATGTAAAGAAAACGGGAAACCAACTTGAGTCATGAATGAAGAATGTTAATCAGACTCACATTATTTTCAAGGTTATGTCAAGCACTTCTGAGAAAAGATGGAGAAGTGTATACAATTATGTTACATATTGTACGACTTTCCACATATTCATTATACAGTCTATTAGTTTTGGTGTGGAATAAAGCGTAAGATTCAATGCCGGCGTGAATACTGTCGAGAGTCATCAGAATTCTGCAAGAGAACAAAAAATGTTATTACAGAAGATGGGCTCCTCAACTTCAACTGCTTATAGCCACGTGGAGCACAACAGAGTTCAGAAAGAAGAAAGGTGGAAAGTTAGAATCAAAGTTATTCGAGTTTAGTGCTAAGAAAAAGAAGGCTAAAGAGTTGCAAAGTTACAATCTTGCAACGTTTTATAAGGAGCTGGTAAAGCTAGACTGCTTTCCTGACCAGCGGTGAGGAAGCCCCAATCTTACCTCTCCTCCACCCGCTGATGGCCATGGTGCACTTTCTCCTTGCCCCTCCTGCAGGCGCCTGGCTCCAGTGTTTGCCCTGTATCTCTCCATTGCGCAGTAACCTGCATCTGAAAACGGTGGTAAAATTGTGGCAAAATGACGCAATTCAAATTGCAGTGTTTTGCCGACCTTGTGTGTGAAAGTGGCCCCATGAACGTACCTAAATTTTTGGTCCAGCTTAAGGTACTGTCTCGTTCATACTGACTCTCTGTTTTTTTGACTCTGGCTATTCCTGACTTTCTGGTATTCTCCACTCCTTACTTCATCGTGCTGTATTGACCATTCTCCTGTCCACTACCTCTCTCGACTCCTGGCCCATTTGTACCAAGCTGAGCCCATTTTGTGTGATCTGTCCTCCGGATTGTTTCTCATTCTGAATTTACGTTGCCTGCTCCGACCAAGATTGATCTGACTACACCTCTGTTCACATGCTCAGGTACCACACCCTGGTCTATTGTAGTGTTGGCTGCCACATAGCTGGAGCCACTTCCAGTGTCATGGCCTGGGAACCTTACAGTGAAATCCAGATCCTGAGTGGTGGAAGGGTGAAGACCAGAGTTCCTCAGGTGACGCCTCTGGATTTGACCCAAAGCCAAAACTATGTGTGGCAAAACACAATCTAACTAAACTAGTAACACACAAACAGTTGTATTGCTCATGTCTTTTTTAAAGCACAATAAGTAAACATTTATAATGCAGAGAGAAATAGTAAGTGAACCTCTGTGTTAATAACTTCTCCAAGAGCTAATTGGCAAAAAAATGTTTAAATGAAGGCGATGAGATTGGAAGTGCAGGCTTCACAGGAGCTGTACCCATTAGGCCTGTTTCACACGGGCTACAAAATCTCACAAGAAAGGCACACTGCACACCAACACAAAAACCTCATCCAACTGTGAAGCATGGTGCGGGGAGTAACATGGCTTGGGGCTGTCTTGCTGCCTCAGGGTCTAAATTGCTTGCAATCATTGAAGGAATGATGAATTCTAAAGTGGATCAAAATGTTTCCCAGGAGAATGTAAGCAAAATATGACCTCAAACTGAAGAGATGGAACAAGACAATAACGCAACACGCACGCAGGTAAATTAAATAAAGAATGGTGGAAAAAGATCATGTGTGTTTTGGAGATGCTGTGGCATGACCTGAAGAGGGCTGTGCAGGCAAAGCATCCCAGAAATATTGATAAACTGAAACAAATTTGCAGGGAGTAAAGGTTCAAAATTCCTCCTCCAGTTTGTGCAAATCTTATTTGTATCGAGAGGAAACATTTGGTGGAGGTGCTTGCTGCTAAAGTGGGAACTATGCGCCACATGGTGGCTCAGTGGTTAGCACTATTGCCTTGCAGCATATCTGTATGGAGTTTGCATGTTCTCCTTGAATTTGTGGAGGTTTCCTCTGGGCACTTTGTTTTCCTCCCACACTCTGAAAACATACTAATGGGTGAATTGAAAAAATGTAAGCTGCAGTGGGTATGTAACCTGATGTAAAGTCTGTAATATATATGTGCTATATAAATAAAGGTGCCTATTATAAGTTATTAAATTTAGGAGTAGTGCTAACTGAACCAGTCAACCAATGCAAAAAGTTGAATTAAGTTTGAACCCAAACCTCAACCTCAAAGATGTTGGTCCTGTGGCTCCTAGGTTCAAATTTGACCAAAGACAACATCTGCATGAAGTTTGTATGTTCTCCCTGTCTTTCATACTATTTACCTATGTTTATATAGCACATATATTATGCTGCGCCTCAGATCAGTCGATATTTTCTGTCTCCATGGAAGCTCACAACCTACATTGACTTATTAGAATGCTTGTGGAGAACATACAAACTCCATACAGATGTTGCCCTTGGTAAGATTTTAACCTAGGACCTCAACATTGCAAGGCAATAATATTAGCCATTGAGCCACCATGCTGCTTCTTCTTCCTCTTCGTTAATAAATGTATGCTCTATATAAATAAAGGTTATTATCAGGGGCGTAGCTAGAGGCTCATGGGCCCGGGTGCAAAAGTTTAGCTTGGGGCCCCCTTCCAGACCCGTCCACCCACCACTCCTTTTCACAGCTACTCCTTGTATATCACTTTTAGCTACATTACTGTTTTTTTTTAATGACCCATCAATAGATCATTAGTAATCAGGGGTTTTAGATTTTTAAAACATCCAGAACACAAGCCTCAAGGCATGCTTTGCTTCCCCAAGAAAGAAAAAAATAATTGTATATACAGATACATAATACAGGCACACATACATTGGAGACAGCATGAGCTAACTTTTATAACATGCTAGGGCTCATGTCCACGACCAGGTTTTCACCACGTATTATGCACACGTGGTAATCCCAGCATGCTCTCTTTCTCTGCGTACCACGTAACGTGAGCCCTGTACACTTGTATGATACACTGCCCATACACATTACATTGTTTCCATACGCATTGTCACTCTAAACAGAGTGGGGAATTAAAAAAAGAATCCCCTTGTGCATGTGCAGTACTACACAAAGCCGTATGCGGTCCCTGCCGGCAGCGTGCATGGCTGGGAAATGTGTGACATGCTGGTGGTCTCCCACAGTGTTGTAGGCTTACGGCTGTGGCATTGGCATTGAGCCCTTAGTCACCAATACAGCGGCTCGGTTCTAGCATACCTCTAATAGTGAAGTCAGGTGCCGGCTCGCAGAACCCCCCTCACTCACCCCCACTCCCCATCACACAGAACCCCCCTCCCTCACCCCCACTCCCCATCACACAGAACCCCCCTCACTCACCCCCACTCCCCATCACACAGAACACACCTCGTCCCCCCCACTCCCCATCACACAGAACCCCCCTCACTCACCCCCACTCCCCATCACACAGAGCACACCTCGTCCCCCCCACTCCCCATCACACAGAACACCCCTCACTCACCCCCACTCCCCATCACACACAGAACCCCCCTCACTCACCCCCACTCCCCATCACACAGAACCCCCCTCACTCACCCCCACTCCCCATCACACAGAACCCCCCTCACTCACTCCCACTCCCCATCACACAGAACCCCCCTCACTCACCCCCACTCCCCATCACACAGAACACCCCTCGTCCCCCCCACTCCCCATCACACAGAACACCCCTCGTCCCCCCCACTCCCCATCACACAGAACACCCCTCACTCACCCCCACTCCCCATCACACACAGAAGCCCCCTCACACACCCCCACTCCCCATCACACAGAACACCCCTCACTCACCCCCACTCCCCATCACACAGAACACCCCTCGTTTCCCCCACTCACCATCACACACAGAACACCCCTCACTCACCCCCACTCCCCATCACACAGAACACCCCTCGTCCCCCCCCCACTCCCCATCACACAGAACACCCCTCGTTTCCCCCACTCACCATCACACACAGAACACCCCTCACTCACCCTCACTCCCCATCACACAGAACACCCCTCACTCACCCCCACTCCCCATCACACAGAACACCCCTCGTTTCCCCCACTCACCATCACACACAGAACACCCCTCACTCACCCCCACTCCCCATCACACAGAACACCCCTAGTTTCCCCCACTCCCCATCACACAGAACACCCCTCACTTACCCCCACTCCCCATCACACACAGAACACCCCTCCCCCCTCTTAATCATACCGAGGACGTTCCCTCTCACTGACTGCACTTACTTTCACTATGGTCTCTGCACAGGCAGGCAGCCTCTCCTACATCGGCGCTTCCTCCCAGGACCTCCGCTCAGACTCCTCCCCTCTGATGATCTCTGTGCTGGAGAACCAGATGGGGGAGGGGTCTGAGCGGAGGTCCTGGGAGGAAGCGCCGATGTGCAGGAGAGGCTGCCTGCCTGCGCAGAGACCATAGTGAAAGTAAGTGCAGTCAGTCAGTGTCGGAAAGTAAGCCCCGTGGGCCCCCAGGGGCTCAGGGGCCGGGTCGCAACCGCACCCCCAGCACCCCCTATATGTACGCCAGTGGTTATTATTGCTATCAGGAATAAACCCACACAAACACAGTGAGAACATACAAACTCCATGCAGATGTTGCCCTGGGTGAGATTTTAACCTAGGACTCTCTGCAAGGCATCAGCACTACTACTGTTGCACCAATGCTATACACAAATTTTAGGGGTATTTGGTTCAAATTAATTCAAACCGAACCAAATCTTTTGCCAAATTTTGCCAAACTGGATGAACCGAATGTTTCTTGTGTTCGTTCAACACTATTCAAGAATACACTTACTACTTCCCTGTGGAAGTTTTCGTCAATGTGCCTAATAAAGGCCATGAACCACACAACTGTCTATAGGTTATTAGTTTAGTTAGATTGTGTTTGTCTCTAATTGGGATTTAGATAACAATTAGGCCCCATTTTATTAGTAATCAACCGTCCAGCTAGTTCCAGAGGGTTCACTTACTTTTTCTTTAGCTTTTCCCCATTTAGCTTCTGAGACCCGGAATTTACTTATCAGGCAGCATCTCCCTATTCCTCTTGAACACAACTTTGCTTCCAACGTACAGATTGGGATTCCGTGAAGCAGCTGATAATGTATGATCCTAAGAAATCGCTTTGAAACATCCAAAATCAATACCCCGAGTAAGTATGAAAACGGCTTTCGCAAAACATAGAGAGAAAGATTAATTAACCCTCCCATAAAATGTATTAGATAATAGATGATAGCAGCGAGAAAGAAGCAATATTAATGGAAGCCTCGGCCGTGTAATGTCATAATATCTATAACAGATTGGGAAAGGATATCAAAAGAAACAGCGGGGGTCACAAATTCACATTATTTCCTTGTTCTATCGGGACGTCTTAAGCACCGAAGATTTAACGCCATAAACTCATTTTGTGCAAAATTTGATAAACAGGGCTAATTAAAATTTAAACATGAAAGCTGCAGAGTAAGGAACCTAATTTTATTGAGGTTGTGCTTGGGAATAATCCTACGCAGTGACATTCTCATGTGTGCAAGTCATATATCTTGTTTATTTCCTTCAAAGCTTATGCTGCACCTGTAGTAAATTTATTGCGGCATCTCATACAATATCCAATGCAATATTCACTTATAAGAAACAACGGGTGCTATTATAAGATTCTCAGAATTATTATAACTCCTGGCCCGCAGCACTATGTGCCGTCCCTTGTGATACTTGTATGGCTGCAGATGCTGGAGGATAATAAAAGAAATTGGATGAGATTTATTAATATCTAACAACAACTTCACTCTGGCATAAACATCCGATTCTTGCGGAACTTATGTGATGTATCAGTCATTGTTTGTCTCGCTTGCTATTGAATTTATAGGGGATTACGAAGGTAGGCTATCTGTTGTTACTATTTAAAGGGCCATGCCGATGATATTTTTAATTGATTCATTATGTATAACTCCTCCCCTTAGTATTATAAGTGAGAGTTGTTAATCCAGGGATTGTTCCGATTGCCAGATTGGAGTCAAGAAAGGAATTTTTTCATCTAAATGGGGAAAATTGGCTTCTACCTCATTGGATGTTTTTGCCTTCCTCTGGATCAACATTGGGAAGTCATAGGCTGAAGTGGATGGACACATGTCTTTTTTCGGCCTTGGTTATTTCTCTCTATATGAAAATCCTGTCCTTTATTTCCTCAGATGCTCATGTGATCTAAATTCTGACCACTCAGATCTACTTGGTGTTATGTTGTCTGAAACTAATCAGTTTCTCAGTTTGTGTGATGCTGTTACATAGACTCTACCATAGAAACTGCCTATAGGGAGAGATAGACGCAGTTACTGATGATGATCACACAGCTCTGTCACATAGTTATAATAGAGGAGATTCGAGCTCCTACTCCTGACTATGTATACTCATATTCTTCACATCACTTAGGTGAATATAGAAGGTAATGATAATTAAATTGTCCCCCCAGTAGGTAAAAATAGTGTAGCCTCTAGTTAATGCTGTTATGATGCATCATGGGATAGAAGTGAAATTAAAAGTAAAAATATCTCAGCTTTTAAGATGGTGCCTGATAAGCATCAGACAGGAGGCCCCACTGCATGAAGGTGACTGCAACATACAGAGGAGACCTCCATAGTGTGACAGGCAATTAAGTGAGGGGGCAGGGATGGAAAAAATTGTTTCCGCTTTTAAAAAGGTCCCACCGGAGGTATTATACTACTCCAATACTGCCATTGGTGGATGGACAGTGGAAAAGTTTGACCAGTTGACCCTGTAGGTCCTTCCAACTCTACAATTGAGGAAACACAAATTAGATATTAGAAAAAACTTTCTGACAGTGAGGATGATCAATGAGTGGAACAGGTTGCCACGGGAGGCGGTGAATTCTCCTTCAATGGAAGTGTTCAAACAAAGGCTGGACAAATATCTGTCTGGGATTATTTAGTGCATCCTGCATTGAGTATGGGGGTTAGAATAGATGACCCACTTTCCAACTCTATAATTCTATGAAAGTCACTGCAATATTGTTTGCCCCGATTAGTGCTGATGCTGTAGTGGATCAGAGCTATGTCTGGTGTTGACCACAGAGGAATCAGCCGTTATACAATTTTGTCTATTATTGGGTAAACAATTCACTACATGTTTCTGGTCCGAACTAGACTCTTCCTCAGGTGATAAACTGATACTTCAGCTGAGATAATAGCAGTAGTTGAAAAAAGTGGCTAGGTGGGTAGCACTTTTGTCTTACAGTACTGAATATACACTAAATTGTCAATTTATTGGAGACCCCCATCTGCATTCCCTTTGGTCTTGAGAAATGCAGCAATTCATTATGGCATAGATTTCACTAGGTGTTTAAATTGTTCTGCAAGAATATTGGCACAAGTGGACAGAAAGGTTCTTGCTGCAAATTGGATGGAGGTACTGACTTGCTCTGAACAGCTGACAGGAAGGGGTCATTGACTCATGCTGCTTGCATCAAATTCTGACCATCCCATCAGCATGATATTTGGATTCATCTGACCAGAGGATGTTTTTCCACTGCTCGCCCACTGAAGTCTTACCTTTCTGTTTCTCTTAGCCAGCAATGGACTGGAAGCAGTCACCAGCTGTTATAGCTCATCTGCGCTAAGGAACGATGAGTTGTGTGTTCGGAGTTATTAGTCGGAGCAACAGTGCTGTATTTGATTGAAATTTGTTGACTATGTAATTCTCATTTTTTAGAATAATTCTTAAGATTCTCCTCCCATCCCTTGCTTTAAAGAGTTGTTTACATTCACAGGATCCCTTTTCACTCTATGTTTTACCTTAAACACACCATTTGCCATATACTCCCCCCTCCCCCCCATTACACAAGAAAATCCAACAAGGTTGGCAGTGAAATCCTGGTCATCTAGTCAAGCACTGATGACCAGACCTCGTTGGAAGTCACTCAAATAGTTGGTTTTTCGCATCTAATGTGGATTCACACTGACACTGATTCATGGAAAACTTGTCTGGAGTCATTGGTCAAATTCCCATGTAAGAGAGTTCCGATCATCAAAGGGCCGAGGCTTATAAAGTAGCCATTCTATGTAGATACTTGTGAGATGATCACAATGCTACAAAAGGAAAGACCATTGACTACTATAAGAAGTGGTATATTCAGGTCTTCATAGGAATGTATAAAATAATGGAAGTTAAAGTGGTTTTCTGGGACATACAAAAAGTTAAGAGGGCTTAAAATGAACTAAAGTTGAATATTCCCCATTCGGCAGTGTAGTCACCCCAGTGCATGCCGCAAAGAACCCGGAAGAAGCAGCAGCCGGTGACATTCAAGTGACTGATCAGCCACTCACAGGCTTCAGTGGTAATTCTTCATTGGCTGCTGAAGCCTTTGAGTAGTTGAGTGGTGGCATGCACATGGCCGCCTGCTGCTTCTTCTGTATGGTGGGCACCAGGGTTGCAGCACTGGACAGGGAACCAGTGGGATGGGTGAGTATTCAGTTAACGTCCCAGCTTTTAAACTCAGCTTCCCACCAGAGTAGAGAAATTCTTCACCACTAGGTTCATTACAAAAATGCTGGGGACGCACGGAGATCAAGGCCAAGCTGGTCCTCAGGAGTTGGTATGAAGATGTACAAAAAAAGAGGTGGCACCTTTGTATGTTTTTAAGATGATCTTTCAGAAAGCATGAACCTTTCCGTATCTTTCGGATACTGGAGACCTTTATAGGAATGATAAGATATTAATGTTAGATTTTCCTTATACAGCAATGGAAAACTCTTCTCTCAGTCATATTTCCATTGTTTAGTCTGTGATCTCATGCACATCGGTATAGCTAACAAAATGTCTGCCCTTACAGCCTGTGGGCGACACCTCCACTTTAAAACCAACATATTGCATTACCCACATTATTACACGCTCCGGGTCACGTTTTATTTGCTAGGTATGTCTATCTTTCCTCTATCTTAACTCTTCGAGCAAGAATACAAATATATCCATTAAAGTTCTACCATTTGATATTTTTATTTCGGCGGAAAGAAGTCTAAATTAAGCATTTAACTCTTTCTCTCGCCGTGGAGCCATCCATCACAATTTTATAGTTGGACACATAGTAATGTATAATCTCAGCCTGCTGTCCACTTGTAAAAATAGGAATAGACTTCGAGAAATGAGCAATTTCCCAAAAGAAAATTGGAAATTCTGCCAGCCAATTCGAGTTGACCTGCCATCAATCAGAGTTAAATTCTCTGGAGCCGTTGCTGACGGGTGGCGCCATTGTTGAAAGGTTTTACCTGGTGACGAATGGTATATTTCAAGTACATTTAAATACTATGGAAATAAAAAAAAAAAGGAAAAAAATCTAATTATCTGGAAACTTCCAGCAGCTTTTCAAGAAACTCGTAAATTAAGTGAAATGTCTATAAAGTGAAATAATTCATCAATATGTATGTTTTTGATAGATGACCCGACGAGCTTTGTATAATGCATGCGCCGCACATTAAAAAACAAACAGCTCTTTAAAAGAAATCGTTTCACTTGTTTCTAAGACTTCGTTCCAATTCAGTTTCTCACATAATTAATTTATACGGAGGAATTTTAGGAGGTAGTAGTGATATATAGTATAAGGAAAGGTTCAATGCCCAAGATGCTGTAGAACCTCACTTTGAAAAGCAAGTGGATGCGGCATGATAGCCTTTGAAGGACTGCATATAATTAAAAGGTACCTTGGGTCACCTGCTGAAGTTGGTGTGTAAGTTAGGAGATTCTGCAGCAGCTGTGGCAATGTACACTATTCTATCAAAGTGTTTGGACACCCCTATCAGTAGAGTGGATCATGTCTTACTAGCATGTTATATGTCCTAAACCATGCTACATATGATGCAGAACCTTGGAGGTGTCAGCCATAGTTTGTAACAAGAACTACACCCTACTGGATATATGGGTTATGCTGCTGCACACAAGCTGTCCATCATAAAGCACAATGTATTGGCCCATCTACAATGGTGGAAGGAACGTCATCATTGGACAGTTGAGCAATGGAAGACTGTTCTATGGAGTGATGAATCACACTACTCCATCTTCACATCAGATGGACATACCTGGGTGTAGAGGATGTATTGTGCCAACAGTTAAGTATGGTGGAGGTTCTGTTCTGTTGGAGTAGTGACAAGAACCATGAACGTGGAGGTGAACCCTGATATTCTAGATAATAATGTGCTGTCAATAATGTGACAATACTCTGGAAATGGTCGGCCATACTTCCAACAAGACACAAATTTGTATTCCAGGGTGAATAATCCCAATTTTGTTAGCCTCTCTGGATTGTCCAGTCCTCTCATTCTGTTTATTAATTTAGTTGCTCATCTTCGAACCCCCTCAAGCACTGTAATGTCTGCAATGTAACTTCCTAGAGCTTTGGAGCCGGAATGCATGTATACAGACTAGAGATGAGCGAGTATACTCACTAAGGCAAACTACTCGAGCGAGTAGTGCCTTATTCGAGTACTTGCCCGCTCGGCTCTAAAGATTCGGGTGCTGGCGGGGGGCGGGGAGTGGCAGGGGAGAGCAGGGAGGAACGAAGGGGAGATCTCTCTCTCCCCCTCGCTCCCCCCTGCTTACCGCCGCAACTCACCTCTCACCCGCGCCGGCAGCTGAATCTTTAGAGACGAGCGGGCAGGTACTCAAATAAGGCACTTCTTGCTGGAGTAGTTTGCCTTAGCGAGTATGCTCGCTCATCTCTAATACAGACAGATGCTGATTGGTCGGCTGGAACACACGCCTCACAACCGACCAATCCATCTACACACCTGCAGAAAAGTGCACAAGTTTGGTAGCGCTGAGCACCGAAATGACACTGAGCATGTGCCAAGTCACATGGGCCAGCGGTTGAGGCTGTGACGTGATCCAGATCAGACACAGCTGGGGAGCCATGACAGTACTGCAGCTCAGCTCAGCTTCAAACCAAAAGAGTTAAACCTTGTTTCAAGTCGAACTTTGATATAAATTTGGGTTTGACACAAACCTGAACCTTGTCGAGTTCATCTTGGCTGAACCAACTAAAATTCCTCCTCTTCTTGCTTAAACTGAAAGGGAGGAGACATAGATTAGATATTAGAAAAAAAACTTTCTGACAGTGAGGGTGATCAATGAGTGGAACAGGTTACCACGGGAGGTGGGGAGTTCTTCTTCAATGGAAGTCTTCAAACAAAGGCTGGACAAATACCTGTCTGGGATGATTTAGTGAATCCTGCACTGAGCAAGGAGTTGGACCCAATGACCCTGGAGGTCCCTTCCAATTCTACCATTCTAGGATTCTAGTTCTGTATGTCCACCCAATAATCCAGCGAAGTCCCCAAACTGCCGAATTAATAGAAATTTGCAATAAAAAATGACAATATATTCTAATATAATAATAGAAAATAAATATTCTACCACAATAGTGCATTTGTGACATGTCACATACAGACAATGTGATAGAATTTCAGACATGCATATAAAACCTCGATCACATAATACGGTTTTGCTGCTCGATATGCGCTGAATGCTGATAACTCGTTCTCATTGGCTTGAGATATGCAGAAATCTCATTACACATTCTGAATGTTCAGGTCAGAGAATGAGAGTTTATAAAGAAAATATTTTGCATTCAGCTCGGGCAAATGTTGCAATTCCAAGTCTTAACCATTATGGACATTGTAGATGAAAGAGATGATAACGCTTTTGTGACACAGAAATTGATTTGTTTATTTCCCTTAAAAAGTTGAACCAATTTGATAAATGTATCGCTCGGAATTTTAAATGTATTTCCCTCAAGCGTTAACCCGCTGAGAGCCAGGAAGAAGGAATCAAGTCATGTGAGTAAAGTTTTAGGCATTTCATATCTAAATGGAATGAAAAAATCCTCGATAGTCTAGAAAAATACTTAGAAGATATTTAAAGGGACCTTCATGTTTCTAGGTTCCCATTTTGAAGACTTCTGAACAATGTATCGATTTTAACAAATGGTTACTTTATTAGAGATCCCTGTCCTTTCTGCATGGAAATTAGCCCCCGGAGTGCAGCATAAAATCATGTGCCAAGTTTTCCGTGGATCAGTTTCAGTGGAAATCCACATTAGAATGGGAAAATCCAGCGATCTGAGCAACATCCACTTAAGCCTTGTCATCGGTGCTAGACCAGCCCGGGGGCAGGATTCCACTGTTAACCTTTTTGGCTTTTCTCGACCAGTGGTGTGAAGAGCATATGGAGAATGGTCTGATCAAAGACAAACATCCAGCCAAAGGGGATCCTGTGGATTTAAATAACTCATTGACGAAAGGGGTCAAAGGAGGATGTCAAGAATCATTTTGCTGAACAGCTGCTGCACAGTCAAGAAATTGCAGCTGAATACAATCCTGATGCTCCAACTAATGTGTCTCGATGCACAACTCGTCGTTCCTTTGCACCAATGGGAAATAACAGCAGATGACCAGTCTCAGTGCCATTGTTGTCCAAGGGCCCATTCACACAAGCATATTTTCTGTCCATATTATCTCTGTATTTGTTTTTTAAAAATGTAAGGGCTCCTTCACACAAGCATATGCACAAATGCATACAACGTATTTGTGCTATGAAGAAGTTTGATTTGCGCACGTAATGGTGCATTATAATGTACTTTTTGCGCATGCATGGCATTTTCATTTGCGCATGGCTGGTGAGCACTCCACGATTCAAATAGCTATTTTAGCCTAATGAGGTCCAGATGTGTTTTTTTTTTCATGGAATTGTGCATTTTTGCAAGCATTGGGGTCTCAGTCGGATGAGCCATTTTTTGTGTGCCCATGTGCGCAAAAAAAATGAGCTCCATGCATGTTGAAAATGTGCTTTACTGCAGCTCTGTGTCAATTGCTTTCAACGGGGCCAGCGCTACTGCCACCGGCCGCATTGAAAGCAATGGGATGTAGGCAACCTCTGCAGTGATATTCGGAGAAGGGCTTGAAATATAAGCCCTTCCCTCAAAATCATCCCTGGCTGCTGTAAAAAAACAAAACATCACCCCTCTGTCAGGGCTCCAGCGTTTCTTTTCACTGGCTCCCCAGCACTCTTCTGAAGCTTCTTCTCTTGCTGGGGATTTAAAAATCCCTGCCTCCTGAAAGGGCTGTGTCTGATTAGCTGAGCCCTGTGACCAATCACAGCCCATTGAATTCAATGAATGGCTGAGCACTGCCACTGATTGGCTGAGTGCTGTGACCAATCACAGCCCATTGAATTCAATGAATGGCTGAGCGCTGCCTCTGATTTGCTGAGTGGTGTCACCAATCACAGGCAGCGCTCAGCTGTGACAGCTGTGGCAGGGGATTTTTTCATCCCCCCCGGGGAGTCCCCTTCTCAATGAACACTGTGAGAGTGCTGTCACAGTGTTCAGTGATGAGGGGAATCCCCGCAGGGAATCTTTACGCGCAGCACGGACCTTTTGGCACATGGATGTCCTATCTTTTGCAGGTGCGAGTATTTTGCACCTGTAAAGATGGACATGTGAACACTGCATAGGAAACCAATGGTTCTATCAGACGCGCTTTTTTTTGCACACATAGGTGCGCGCAAAAAATGCTCATCTGACTTTGCCCTGAATGTGAATTTGCACATCTGCCATAGACTTCTATGGGGACCATAGCTGCACAAATGTACAGGAAAATAGATCATATCCTATTTTTTTGTGCACATAACAAAAGCGCATGCAAAGACAGGACATATTTATAAACCAATGCAAATATGCTCACGTAAAGGAGCCCTAGTGCCCTCATCATTCAATACCATTGACTTGCATTGATGTTCTCAGAAGAGCGATTTTTTTTTTGTGGACCAATCATTTGTATAAAAAAACTCAGCTTATCCCTATTTTGTCTGTATTTACAGACCAAAATTGCCCATTAAAGTCTATGGGATCGCGTAAATGATGTGCCATTACATGGTTATTTGCGTATTTTATATGAATTTAAAAAAAGCGCATACACACACAAGCATGTGCAGTGAAAATGGTGCACTTTTCACAGATTGAAATTGCATATGCTTGTGTGAATGAGCCCTAATAGCCACAGAAAGACAATACCCCAGCTGGCAAAAGAGCAGAAAAATTGGATCACTGGGGGTGGCTTCACATGAGCGTGTTTTTGTGCGCGCATACGCACGCACAAAAACACGCTTGTATTTGCAACATTACATTCCCTATGGTGCATGCACATGTCCATGCTTTACAAGCGTATGCCTGCAAAGATAGGACATGCGTGCACCATTTGGAATGCACACATTGCTTTCAATGCAGCCGTGACTGCTGCCGATGGCTCCATTGAAAACAATGCTCTGCCGGCCCCTGCATTCTTTTTCAGGGAAGGGCTTTACATATAAGTGCTTCCCTGAAAAAGAAAGATTTTAGTGTAAAAGAAAATACATATATACTTACCCTCCGCCGCTGCCATGACCCCCACGGGGATGAAGAACACATCTGCCGCATGCAGCAGATGTTTCCTTCATCCCTGCTAGTTAAAAGAATTCCCTGCTGCTACATCTGCCACATCTGTGACAGATGCAGCAGAGGAATTCTTCAATTCTCTACCGCAGCTGTCACACATCTCAGCTGCAGTAGAGGATTCTGCTGCTGGCAATTGATTTCAGGGAAGGGATTTAAATATAAGCCTTTCCCTGAAAATCAAGTAAAAGTGGTTTAAAAAATAAATAAAATAGATACTCACCTATTGTAAGTAAGTGATTACAATATCAGAGCAAAAGGAGAATTTATTACAGAAAACTGAACATGGAGGCTCTATTACCTTGTTGTACAGTCACTAGCTTGGATACAAGATGCGATATGGAGGGCATGGTGGCTCTAGTACCCTTTTGGACTGTCTCTAACTTGGATGGAAGATGTGATACAGTTGGGCATGGAGGCATAAAGGCCCTGTATGGTATCCTGCGTCATATTGGTCCACATTTGCTGTAACTGAGCCTCTAGATTGTGCAAACTCATTGGCTGTTGATGTTGGAATCCCAGATGGTCCCATGGATGTTCTATTGGTCATGAATCTGATGACCTGACAGGCCATGGAGATGTGGCAAGAATTCCTGTGACACCCTTGTGTGTGGCCAGGCATTATCCTGCTGGGAAATGCCTCTTGGAAGCCCTGCTATGAGAGCTGTACATGTAATTGGTGTACATGTGGCTGTACATGTAATTGATGCCAAATGTCCTTCTGACAAGCACCTGGAAATGGTTCAGACAGAGACAGGGGTGTAACGATGGTCACACCTGTCTCTGGATGGCGGACAACAAAACAGTTGGAGCTGCTTATGCTTGTCGGACGATGAGACAATCCTCTCTACTGGTGGTCTGTTGAAGACGTCCTGAGCTCAGTTGTCTTGTGTGCCCTCACACATCCACTGGTCGTAGCACCTCGTAGCAGTCTGATCGGAACGGTCCAGGTAGTGGCAATTCATCAATACAACCATCCAAATTCTGGCACTCCAATAATGCGCCCCTCTCAAACTCTGGTAATACGGTGACATCTCTTCTCTGCATCGTAGAGGCGTCTAGTGGTCAACAAGCTCTACACAAGCGGAAGAAAACGTCACTACACACAAGGAGCCTCTGATGGCTTTCGTATAGGCCAAGGGTTGAACCACTTTTAGAGCTTCAGATGGGAAAACTGTTCATCTAATCACGCCACATCTCTGGTCATTTGTATATCTTCCTGAGATGTAACTGCATGCCGGGTTTTACAGGAAAATGGCAACTTCTTCTAGGCGCAGTATTTTTTTAGACAATGTGTATATTTTCCACCAAGTGCGATGATATATGAACCATGTATTGTGTGACCTGACAGGGAGCTGGTAGGGAGCTGGCTCTGTCTCACACTTTTCTTTTTGTATTTACTTAGGTAATTGGTTTCCAACCTGGAATCACCAGAGATGGGATTTCAATTAGGTTAATATCATTGTGCCTGTGCTTTTTCAAACTATATAATAACTGTGTCAATGACTTCTATTCGTTTCTTATAATGTCACCAATGTGAAGAATCAGAGGTTTTTTTTGTACTTGCCTGAAATGTGTAGAAAATCAATAAACATCTTACAAACAAGATATTCTGTTTTAAACGGATAAATAACAACTGTGACTGCAGAAAAAGAGGTCAGGATTGTCAGCATATACTGTATGTAGGCAAGTGCAGATTCCACTTGGTGGTAACTTGGTTAAAAGGATATCCAGCTTCGAGTTAATGAGCCATTAAGTCTGTGTGGGAGGTCAAACAAGTAGAATAAAAACAGTAGAAAGTCCTCGTAGTCAATCCTGACATCCCCTTCTGGGATTGGTTTAGACTAAACTGTAAGGAGCGCACCTTTATTTTATTTTACATGTTTATATAGTATATACATGTTCAACAGTGATGTCCACATTGGGGTTCACAGTCTAAGTTCCCTTTTAGTATGTTTTTGGAGAGTGGGGGAAGACCAGAGTACCTTGAGAAAACTCATACAAACAAAAGGAGAACATATAAACTCTATACAGATGTTGCTCATGGTGGGATTATGAACCCCGAATCCCCAGCTGCAAAAGCAACAGTGGTAGTAGCAGGGACTCCTGCGCAGTTGAACTGCAAGTGAGGCCGGCCTCAACTCCAAACTATGGTAGGCGTGCACACTGTAGGGACATAGGAACCAAAAGGTCTATTGCATAGGAGACCATTATTCAAAAGGAATTAGACTGTTCAATAGTGCGTATTATTCATTATTATGGAATGAAATAATGATACAGGAGAGCACATCCATATAATAGAAACATGTAATTGGAGTTTGAATGCTGTGTTTATAATAGACCTTCTAAATAATAGCAGTGTTAACCCTTTTCAAGTTGAATTAGGTTATGTTATTTATATTTCGGTCATACAGAACTATTTTTAATACAGTGTTATGGATGATAAGCATCTGATTGGTAGGGGTTTCACCACTGAGACCCCTGCTGATCATAGGAATGGGAGTTCTGTGTCCCCCCTCCACTCACTGTGGGCTCACTATTCCCCTCTAGTGAGGAGGAAATTGAATGGAGAGGTTGTCACACCTGCATAGTGCCACTCCATTCAGTAAAGTTGATCCAAGCCCTGAGCTGTTTTTACAGGAGGATTTTGCAGCTCTGAGAGGGTAAAGAGATGACCATCATTGTCAAGAACACATTGAAATGAGATCAGAAAGTTCATCTGCATCTTGTAAGTGAGTCTGGCTTCAGTAAAACCACCAGGTGTGAACACCGCTAGGGGTGAAATAGTTAGACATCAGGCCTACTGTGAAGGGACATCCTTCAAACTGCTGTTTCTCGTGGTATAGGATCAGTGAGAACGGACGTCTAAGCTTGCTATACTGGTGGCTAGACGCAGGATGAACAGAAATGAGAGGGAATGAACAGAGCGGGGCACTCTGGACCAGAGGCTTAATTTGAAGCACATGGGCCCCAATGCAAACCCTGTAACAGGGCCCCAACTATAATGTTTTATTCATACTACTGGGTTTCCTATATGGGGAAGAGAGGCCTTCTGGGCCCCCTAAGGCTCCTGGGCCCGGGTGCAACCACATCCCCTGCATCCTCTATAGTTACGCCCCTGCTCTGGACCCCTCAGACTGAACCCACCTCACAGCGGAGCACCCGTCCCAAAAGGGACAACCCCACTTCTTCCACGAGGACAGATCAGGGGTCCGAGGGGAAACAGAGTACTGACAACCAAGGAACAAACAGAAATTGACAATAATGAAACAACAAGAACAACAGAATACTAGACAAACAGATACAAACAGAACAAAAACCCGAACACAGGAGCAATGAGCAAGCTGACTGCACAGGGAACACTGAAAATAACCAGCAACTCCTAGCCAGGAAGAGCTAGATTATATAGGGAGTGGGAAGTAGCTGATTGGCTGACAGAACTGTCAATCATCAGCCACTACCTCAGCTATAGCTGCAGGAGTAATTAACCTCAACTAGCCAAGAGAGGAGAAATGAACCTGGATAGAACCCACAGTACAGTGAAAGTGTGCTGGCAGTGACGTGACAACGTGACAATATATGATTTGTACTTCTACTCTACAAGATTTCTTTTTGAACTCCATTATTGATACTGTTTTGCTTGCATTATTTCTTATTGTGCTTAAAGTATTGTTAATCCTAGGATTTAGTTAGTTGTAGTTACTGTTAAGTAAATTTACGGTAAAAGTTAAATTGCTTACTCATTAACCCTCTCTAATCCACTGATGTCTGACATCTAAAGACATTATGATTTAAGGCTATACAGCTCTGATGTTGGAAGACATCCGTCGGGGTTCTCTTACTGTATAGTGCCAGCCTCTCTGCTGTCGGAGCCTATCCAACGTGTCACCTCATGCAGTACTGGCTTTAGCCAGCATATAGCGCTGTTGTATAACAGCAGAAAAAGAGTAAGCCCCCTAGGAAAACCAGGATACAAATTGGATTGGAAAGGGTTAATAATATCCTATTACCTGCATTTCTCTGTTTGAAAAATGTATATTGTATATTATTGTTACACCATCCGCTACCTCGTATCCTGAATCCTGCGTCGCTATACCACCACCCAAGACAGCTGCAGAAGGGATATGTGGCAAAAGTACAGATGGTGCACGGCTCTACTTACAGTACTTACTAGACTTGCTATTAGAGTGGTGTCCCACGTTGCCAGTGAAAACCAGGCATGATGTTTATGATGCCCTCATTTGCACTTGGTTATTAATCAGCACTATAAATAAATTATTACAGATTTTGTACCAAGTGTTCTCTTCATTCTATATTTTCTGTACTGAGGTACAAAAAAACTCAATCAGCCTCTATCCTATTGGGATGGGGGGTGGTGGCCTCACATTAATGCCACTAAGGGGCCATCTGCTGAATGCCATAAAGATAAATTGCCCAGTTGTGGTTTCAATTTTATTTACATAGGGTTGTTTTGGGCATCCGGCCAGTGCCTGGAGATTCATCCAATATCCAGTATTTTACTATACACTAACAGATGATACTTGGTCTAGCTTTGCTGAGCTCAGTAGCCCCTGGAGATTGTACACTGTTCCAATTACTTCTTTCTTACATGCTAATCTTGTCCCTCTGCGGAATCCTGAGAGTTCTCGCACTGCAACAGTGAAAATGCAGAAGATGTCCTAAACCTAACAAGGGTACAGTGGGAATGAGATTGGCATGGAGAATACCATTTAAAGGAGTACTCCATCCTATCAAGTGATGGCATATGGGCAAGGGCATAACTAAAGGCACATGGGCCTGGGTGCAAGAAGTTCAGCTTGGGCCAACCTCCCTACTGCTCTATATGGCTGCTGGCCGTGATGCGTTCCCCATACATTCTGCTGTATTGCTGGCTCTCTTAACTGGCCAATGATACGGCACTAACAGCAAGGGATTACCGCTGCATAGATACGGTACCAAGACTCAGCTTACTGCATAGACTATGTACAAGAACCAAGCTAACTACAAAGATACAGTACCAACACTGAGCTCAATGCGTAAATACTTACCCAGCCGTGTCAATGGATGAAAAAATGCTAATTAAGATAGGGACTCGATCGCGGCTTTTCGTCATTCATGCGATTTTATGGCGCTTGCGGCGACCGTAAAAAGGCATACACTTGTGTGAAGGAGGCCTTATAGTGTGAAACGCTGCAGATTTACGTTGCGTGTGGATTACCCTGAGAGTTATATAGAAATGCAGCCAGCATGATAAAAGCCCATGCAGAACATTTAAGGCCTCATTTTTCCATAAAGCTTCTTCAGATGGACGTATTTGCGCTGAACATTGCGCGCACGACATTAGCGCGTGCAATACACAGAGAATAGAAGCTATTGACGTCAATGGGTTCATTCTCATTGATTTTTCTGCACGTAGGTCCTATACCTGCTCTACCTTTTTGTGTATTGGCGCAGAAAAGGTGCCGATAGAAGTCTATAGGAGGCGCCCAAATGTGCAATATGCTGCGCAATTCCTTAAAAAATAGAACACATCTGGACCTTATTAGGCTAAATAGCCTTTTAAATCAGATCCGGGGGTGTTGCACGCGCATATGAACAGCCCTGCGCGCACCAAAACGTGCAGTACTATGCGCCAATTCGAGGCAAGTGTATTTGTGTATACGCTCATCTGAAGGAACTCTTGGGGCGGCTTCAGATTACTGTTTTCAAGGGCATTTTTGCATGCGCATTGCACAGAATAGAACCCATTATTTTCGCACTTTCGCTTTTTCTCACGCGTTTTGCACATGCAAAAAAATAAAAAAGGCCAACATTTTCTATTTAATGCACCATAGGAGTCTATGGGGGGTGCAAGTGTCTGCCTGATCCATGCAAAATTGTGCAATGAACTGAGCAATTTCGCAGTAAAATCAATAATACTGGGCACTAAGCACAGCCTTTTCAATCACGGCGCAGGTGTGTCCCACGCCGATGTGAACGGTCCCAGGCAGAAAGTACAGGATTTTCCAGGGCACATTTTTTTTGTTTGCTAAAAGCATCGCTCACGGTCGTGTGAATGGACGAGAAAATGCTAATTATCTTTGGCCATGATCACGGAAAATCGTTCATTCATGCGAATTTTCGGCACCGACAAGAGAACGTAAAAATGCATATGCTCATGTGAAAGAGCCCTCAGCTCCAGCAGTACCTCTACCTCACTCTACTCAGCAGTCTCTCCACTGTTGACCCAGCACAAAAAGGTCTCTTTTATAACCAACGCTCCAGTCTGTAGAAAGCTGCTACTGAGCATGGCAAGTTTCAATGTGCCAAAATTTGGCACAAATTTTGGTGCACGCAGTAATTTTGGTGCTATTTTTAGGGTAGCCCCTTACACGTCTTCCAATTCTACGAAGGGTATTAGGGTGACCTGACCATAGGTCTAGTCCCTCCTCCATTATGTGCTTACAATATGCTGTCATGTTCACCCAAACCTGATCTAGTCACCCTCTTCCCCACTATATATTGGCTCCATACTAGTCTACAGTTGCCTAACCACATGACTTGTTTCATTCATGGTAAATATAACCTTGTCATCGACTCATGAGAGATTATGTAATTCCAAACCAATCAATTTGCAGCCCAATATTCATCCCACCACACAAACAAGCAAGAAGCAAAGAAAAAAAGCAAACTAGAAGAAGAAAATCATTTGATTTCCAAGCTGCTTGATACTTTCACATCCTACTTCAATCTCATTTCCTGCGTAATTAATGGATGAATGAATTAAATTAGTAATCAAATCTGCATAATGGGATGCCGCCATTTTCTAGAACTAATAAGAATTCAGGTGGCAGAGCAGGATGCCATGCGAGAGGGCAAGCCTGTTGTTTGTTCGTAGTGGAGTCTCGGGAACAATGCAGAATAACTGCTAATGTGGAATTTTAAAGACAGATCCCATATCAAAGCGGTGTTAGGCAGAGAGATTTTCTAATCAAGCACCTAATAATTTTGCTTTGTCACTTGGAAAATGTGTTTCATTTAAATTGACCTGCTCCTTGCAGCTGTATATGAAGTAATTATTTGTTCTCCAAAGTTTCAGCATTCGCAGTATAACTTAGAGTAATGAACTATAGACTAAATCCTCTTTCTCTGATAGGTGTGAGGCTCGGAAGTGCTATTAGAATAAAATGGATTTCTGTTTGTATCATGTCATTTTTTTCCCTTTTTCCTTAAAATAGCACGGTATGAATATTTCTATGTAGGGATGTGACAGGATGGGGATTTGCAGTTAATCTTCATTTACCCCTTAACGCCACAAGACATACGTTTTCATCCTGGTTGCCTGGCACTTTAGTCCTGTGCATGGCACAGGTTTAGAAGCTTGGCCCATGCCATCTGCAGCAGGAGCTGGCTGTGACTGACAGCCGGGCTCCCGCTGCAGTGTTCTCACTGATCCCCGCTGTCAACCTTTTACATGCAGCGATTAGAGATGAGCGAGCACGCTCGGATAAGTCAGTTACTCAAGCGAGGATCGCTCTTCTTGAGTAACTGCATTTTCGTCCGAGCAGGCTCGGGGAGGAAGGGCGGGGGGCAGGGGTGAGAAGGGGGCTGTGGGGGTAGCGGGGGGGGGGGGGAGAGGGAGAGAGATCTCTCTCACTCTCTCCCTCGCTCCCTCCCACTGCCCCCCCGAACCTGCTCGGATGAGAATGCAGTTACTAGAGAAGAGCGATTCTCGTTCGAGTAACTGCCTTATGCGAACGTGCTCGCTCATCTCTAGCAGCGATCAATTTTGATCACAATGTGTAAAGGGTACACAGAGGAAGCATGCACCCTGTATGACATCATTGGCCTGCCATGATGTCATCACATAGGGCTGCCTGGCGTTTTGGTCTGCCATGGCATGTAATCGCAGCAATAGCGATTATATATTGCAGAACAGACTACTGGAATTATCATTGATCACAATGGGGGCCCTGATTCTGGTTCAGTATTGGTACTAGTTAGTGAGGATTGAACTTTTGAAAAGTTTGGTTTGGCCAGTTAGCCAGAATTTTGCAAAAAGTTCTGTTCTGTTAACTGGAAGTTCACCAAACCCCCTAAAACTGGCATATAACACTGTCCTAGAGCCATACAAGCCCCATCAAACACTTTGAGACCAGTGTTTAAGACTAGAATTAAGCAAACCAAACCAATAGAACCCTGTTTTGTCTAGAACTTTGCTAACAACTTGGTTGGGGTTTGTGAAGAGCAAGACGAAACAGGATTCTACTGCTTCCATTGGCTCTACACTAGTCCCAATGGTTAAACCTCATCAGTCTGGCATACATCACCTATCCAGTTGATAAATGCTTCAGGCTCAAATCCCCCATGTAATGCTCCTCTATGGAGGAAAAAGACCAGTTGGGAAGATGATTTCAAAATTTTCAACATTGGAGTTTTTGAGATCATCACAACTACCTGGCAATCATCGTGCAACCAGAAGCCTTATCGGAGCACTAGTCTTAGTGGCTACACAGGAATATTGAAGAGGGAATTATCACTGCAAAACTAGGTATATTCACAGTTTGAGAAAGTTGGATGACCAACCCTAAGAAATACTGGCAGCCAGTATTTAAAGGGCTTGTACCAGAATTACAAGCTATCCGCTATCCCCAGGTTAGGGGATAGCCTGCTGATTGGTGGGTGCTTCACCGATCATGAGGATATAGGTGCCGTGTTCTCCTCTCTCACCTGCAGTGATGTTGCACTGAATAACGCACTAGCTGAAGCATGTCATTCATTTCAATGGGGCTAACGGAAATACCTGAGTGCCAGCCACTTGGCTAGGGTAGCCCCATTGAAAATAAATAGACCAGTTGCACCCTTGTGCACTCGTCACTCCATTCAATTTCCTCCTCACTGTGGGGGTGCAGTAAGCAGTGAAGAGGACAGGGAACATGGGAAGACGTTCTCAGGATGATAGAGGTCTCAGTGGTGAAACCCCCACCGATCATCAAGTGGATAGGGGATAACTTGTAATTCTGGTCCAATCCCTTTAAGACTAAAGGCCCAGTTAGACACAACGATTTTCGCTCAAAATGCGCTCAAAAGCCATCTTTTGAGCGCTAATCGTTGCATGTAAATGTGCCCATCTCTTACTTTTCTGCCGAACGATGAATTTCAATTCAGCATGAAATCCATCTTTTCGCAGAACAGCTGATAAAATGGACCGCACGCTGTGTTCCGCCTGGGGAGCGCTGATTACATTGTCTTAGCTGTTAGCCCCATGGCAGATCAAAGGGAATGTAATCGGGGAACAGCGGGTGGTCTGTACCCTGAATACAGCTCTCAGCAGCTCACACACTACTAATTGGTACTAATAGGCATTAGTACAAAGTAGTAGTGTATGCAAAATGATCGCTCAAAAGCCATCTTTTGAGCGATCATCTTTGTGTCTAAAGGCACTTAAGGACTCAGTCACACGGACAGAGGTCCGCGCGGAAAAACGCCCGCATGGCAGGTGTGGATGAAAATCCACACCTGCCAGAGAAAGAACATATGGCTGGCAATGGAGCTGGTGATGCGGTTTTTCATCTGCACGCGGTGCGGGCGTTTTTTCACGCAGAAATACGCGCGGATCGCCGCCCGTGTAACCGAGCCCTAAGGAACTGCTGAACAGAATTTAGAAGACACTGACAGAAGATGAAATGTAATGACTTGTATTTGAAGGTGATTTTCCTTTCTTTCAAAGGAAAATGTTCTTTAAAGCTAAGTGCATCTATCCAACATTTCCCGATGAGCTGAACGTCTTCCTGTAGAAGGGAGTCTCGTTGCATCCTCCCAGCAGCTGGAATTGATATCGCACGTAGCTCATGTGACAAAAATCTCCAACCGCGTTAAATATTTTGTTTTTAAGTGTAAATACGCAGGTGCCGCTCAGTGGTTGGCGCTCACCAAGAAGCATGAACAGCGGTACCAAGCTTCGAGCAAACACTGCCTGGTGACATATCCGAGCTTCCCTGCTACTGCTGTAAGGAAGACTTATCCAGATTATGCAGAGAATGGTGCAATGCTCTGCAGGTCGATTTCCTTTTACTGCTAAGTCCTTAAATAGCATACTTCATTCTGTAACTTACAAACAATACGCTACTTGAGTGTACAGCGGTGGTGGCCCTAGGAAGAGATGACCAAGAGGTCACAATGTTTCAACACCATTGCAAACTTTTCTTAGTCCTGCTTCAATTGATTTGAATGGGTTAATTCACATTTCTGTATTTGGCGTGCGCATTTCTTTTGGAAAGAAATGGAATATACTCTATCTTTCTGCGTATTTGCGCACCAAAGGACCCATAGAAGTTAATGGGGGGATGCGCGGGCAATTCGCAAGGATACCCGTAAAAGACTGCGTAATTCTGCTTTATTTTAGCACCTATTACGTGCTTAAGATCCCTATTGTTCTCTATGGGTGCGTATAATACGCAATGCCTATGCAATTACTAGTGTACCAGCGGCGTTTTTATGCATGCTGGTAGGAAATAGAGATGAGCGAGCGCACTTGCTAAGGCAAATTACTCGAGCGGGTACCTTCCCGCTTGTCTCTACAGATTCGGGGGGCCGGCGGGGGGCGGAGAGGAACGGGGGGGGGGGGGGGGAGATCTCTCTCTCACTCTCTCCCCCTGCTCCCCCCTGCTCACTCCCGCAACTCACCGATCTCCCCCGCCGGCACCCGAATCTTTAGAGATGAGCGGGCAGGTACTCGCATAAGGCACTACTCGCTCGAGTAGTTAGCCTTAGCGAGTATGCTCGCTCATCTCTAGTAGGAAACATACAAAGAAAGTTAAAAAAAACATCTGAAAGTTGTTAGCAGAGTTCAGAATACAGTATAGACACGACAAGGAGATACAACATGGCTACTACTTACAACATGGCCAAGCTCATAGCTCTGATGCAGGACTATCCTGATATGCAAACATTCCTAAATACCAGGATAAGGTTCGAAGAGACCGGCTGTGGGGTGACCTGGCAGCCACCATGTTCGAAGGCCAGTGGGAATCTGCCTCCACCCTCAAGAAAAGACACATATGTGAGTGTTGTTTTGCTATGCTTTGGGTGATGTTTTTTTCACTTTTGCGCATAACATTGCATGTGGGCTGCGTTCACAGTACTTTTTCATTTTTTTTTCACTGGAGGTTTAGCTGTGAAACTAAAGGAAGTGGAAAATAGTTTTTTTCGTAATAGTAGTTAAAAATTTAATTTTTTTGAAATTACAGAAAGAGTTTACATACGCTTGTATTCTGTTATATTTCTTTTGACTAAACAAATACCGCAATATCCTGGCTATTTTAGGGGTTCAAATAACAGAAACCGATAAACTTCCAGCGCTGTTAAAGCACATTTTTTTTTTAGAAAAAACAAAATTTTTTACTTTGATTTTAGTTTACATTTTCTGCAATTGAAACAAAGCAGACAGACTGTGTGGCTCTTAACGCTATTGCGAAACAAGCCTGGATACAATATTTAACGCAGAAAAGTAAGATGAAATGTTAAAAAATATATGTTTTAGTTTGTTCGTTATTAGAGATGAGCGAACGTACTTGTTTAGGGCGATTTCGCAATCGAGCACCGCTTTTTTCGAGTAACTGACTACTCGGGCGAAAAGATTCGGGGGGAGCCGGGGGTGAGCGGGGGGTTGCAGAGGGGAGTGGGGGGGGGAGGAGAGCTCCCCCCTGTTCCCCACTGCTACCCCCCGCTCCACCATGCCGCCCCCGCCCCCCGAATCTTTTCGCCCGAGTAGTCAGTTACTCGAAAAAAGCGGTGCTCGATTGCAAAATGGCCCTAAACGAGTACGTTCGCTCATCTCAATTCGTTATGTTTCAGTGGAAGAGATGAAGAAGAAATGGCTCAGCGCCTGAGACCAATTAAGGCAAGAAAGGGGTGGAGTGGAGCAGGCGGGAAAAGGAAGCGTTCATATGCGTACCTACAAGAACTAATACTTCTAGCTACAACAATGGACCTTCGCTCGTAAGTTTGATTTCTTACCATAATAACTAAAATGCCAGTAATGTCTAAACTGCCGTTTCATAGAAATGTTTGAATGCCATACAGACATGTCAAAAGCAGTGCGGGTCCTGCGGTGCAATAAATTAACGTCCGTCTCTTGGGTTTTTAAGATGCTTCCATCAGTAGTAGACTGCTAACTAGGTGTTATCACAGTGTGGGACCAGTAGAAAAAAATAAGCCAATCACCAGCTAAGAGATAGTTGAGGGGGAACACTGCTTGGGTCCGCGCCACTTCCTGCGTCTTGTAGCGAATAGTGCGTTTCTCAGTAGCTGCACCATCGCTGCTTAAAACGTTTCTCAGGTGTGTATTACATGTCAGCAGTCCTACATGCAGATAGTGTTGAGTGTGCAAATATTAAACACATTTTTTTTTCTCTTTGCATGATAAACAAGAGTCAGCATGGAGAGTCTGCTGAAGGAGCGAGTCTTGGCAGTGCCAGCAGCCAAGGGTAGCTCATAGGGTGTTGAAGAAACTGCTGTACAGATGGAGGAGGCCAGAAGTTGCAGTCACGGCAGCACAGAAGTGGTAGAGGAATGTTAACACCCACTACCCCGAAGAAGAAGCAGCGTGGCAGCTGCCCAGTCCTCTGCTGCCTCTGACCCAGCGATGCAGGCCAACGCTGGTCTGCAGCGACGAGTGGTTCAGTTGCTGGAGTAGAGGCCATCGGAGGACTGGGCTGAGATGTTTGGGCACACAATTGCCAATGTCCTAAGATGTGTGCCAGAGGACATGCAAGTCCTCACTCAGTCATACCTTATGTGTGCTGCAGAGGCATCAGTGCCACCTGCAGAACTTGTGGACTTGCATGCCCTCATCAATCAGTGATGGCATTCTCGCCACCAGGAATCTGTGCCCCATGCCCCACCAACACCACAAAGTGCTGTCAGTTATCACCACGTATACAGTCAAAGGTACCCCCAGCAGTTCTTCAACCCGTTTAGTGGACAGCAGCCTGTGCCACATCCACGAAACCCAAGGCAACATAGTGGCACAAACTTTGGACACTTCAGTTCGCAACCCGGTGACTCAGGACCCTGTTATACTAACCTGTAAGATCTATGGCCTTTTCCCCACCCATTCTGTGTATATTTGTTTCTTTTAAAAAAGTTTAATAATACTTTTATGGAAAGTTTTATTTTTTCTGTGTATTTATTAAAATAAGTTTGTGTTGAACCTTTGTGTTTTGTACTGCATTATAAAAAAAACATTGCACAGTGGTTTTAATAAAAACATATTTTTGGAGTGTCCTGAAAAAGGGTAATGAGGTATTAGTTTATAATGTGGCCAAATTATGCACAGAAAAATATTAAAAATGATCTTTTTAATGGTATTATTTTTTAGAAAAGCTTTGGATTATTAGGCCACATTATATTAGCTTGCAACCTACGTCAAGGGTCTTTATTCTCTTGCGAGTCCCTATCTTAAAAAATCAAAAAGCGAGCTAAAAAAAATATGGAAGCTGATTAAAGAAGCAAAACAAAAGAAAAAACGTCTCCATCATCAGGCTTCTTGGATAAAATCCATCTGCTATGGAACTTTTCCCTGAGGAGTCTGCAAATGGACTCTCACTTGAAGTCTGATCCACTGCAACAGCTTGTGAGGCTGCTGCAATTAGATCATCCCCAGTTCAACCCAAATCATTGGTCCAATAAAAATTGTGCAGAACCATGGCAGCTTGAATTACTGAACACACGTTCTTGGGTTCCATTGGAATAGTGCCCAGGAAAACTCACCACTTACTGGTAAGAATCCCAAAGGCACATTCGAGAAAACGACGACCCATGAAAGGCAGTAATTAAAAACCCGTCTCCTGGTGTACAACCCTTTGCTCGAAAATGGTCACAGAATGTGGGTTGTAAGGTCAAAGCCCTCATCCACCACAATAATGAATGGGGTTGGTGGGCCTGAAGAACCAGGAAGCATCTGTGGCTCTGGCAGGACCAGCTGGTTGGAAAGAAGCTGCTGCCCCATTCTGGAAGCCCTGAAAATGCAAGTCTACCCGATAGTATAAACCGATAAATACAATCAGTCATGGCAAACAGAAATACCAAGAAGTATTGGTTATAGTTGTAATATTGGGACCCTGAGTGGACTTCTTCATGCGGATGTGCTTCACATCCAGGGTCCCGATGCAGTTTGGAAACTTTGCAGCAGCTTTGAATCCATCTGCGATGTCCAGCCAGGCCTGCGGAGAGGGTGGTGGCACCCTGATGGCTTCAGCCGATCCCAAACATCACAGGTCATCCTGATGATCCCACAGATGATGGAGTGGCCCAGCAAGGACTCAAAATGCAGTAATGCAGATGAGTTCCTGGTAGTGAGGAATCTGAAAAGAAAAAAGGCATACAAATATTAAAAATAAAAATGGAAACTCAATTTAGGGGGAAAAAATTAAAAACCATGCTTGTTCTTAATTTAGGGTGACCAGCAGATGCTCCTCAGGGAAGATACAGTAGCACATGTTTCTGTTGGCATAGCTCAATCTGGAATGCACCTCTTGCAGCAACTTGTCAACTGATGACAGTGACATATGGCAGAAGGCAGTAACTTTTCCGGATGTTGGCTTAGGTCACTGTAAAGGCTGATGAAGTTGCCCTGACTCACTGCGACACCAGAAGGTGAACCCACAACCTCCGCTTTCTTCTTCTGGGCTCTCCAGCATTAGATGTGGCGGTGTAAAAGTGAAATGAATCAGCCAAGCTGAGGGAAAATCATCTTCTACTGAAAATATTAGCACCGTGCACAGCTAACAAGTCTCACCAACACGGGAAAGTGGCACCTGTGTAGTCATGTGAGCGCTAGAAGGCTGTTTTCCGGTGGCTGGGACACTTCTTACATCATTCTCTGCTTATTACCTGCTTGCAGGGTTTTTTTGCGTGCATTAAAGGGGTTGTCCCGCGAAAGCAAGTGGGGTTATACACTTCTGTATGGCCATATTAATGCACTTTGTAATATACATCGTGCATTAATTATGAGCCATACAGAAGTTATTCACTTAGCTGCTCCGTTGCTAGCGTCCTCGACTCCATGGTGCCGTCTAATTTCAGCATCTAATCGCCCGATTAGACGCGCTTGCGCAGTCCTGTCTTCTGGCTGGTGAATGGGGCCGCTCGTGCCGGAGAGCTGGTCACCGCGTCGTCATCGTAGCTCCGCCCCGTCACGTGTGCCGATTCCAGCCAATCAGGAGGCTGGAATCGGCAATGGAACGCAAGGAAGGAGAAGAAAATCCATGGTGCACCATGGGAGAAGACCTGCGTTCCACCGTGGGAGAAGACCAGTGGTGCCATCTTCACAAGAAGAAAAGAAGAAGCTGCAGAACGCTGATGCAGGTAAGCGCAATGTGCTTTTTAAAAACTAACCCATGCTTTCTTTTTAACAGGGCAGAATGCGGGGGTAAGTGAAAAAAAAAAAAATCACTTTCGCCGCGGGACAACCCCTTTAAGTAGGGATATGCAATTCCTAAAGCCAATAAAATGCTGCAATTTTTAATCAGCGTATTACAATAGACACTCGTGTGAGCCATGCCTAAGGAGTGGGCTGGAGGAAACCCATGCTCATATGGAGGCTAGTAGGGAACAAAAATTGGTAGGGAGCCTCTATCTCATCTAGTATAGGGCACACATGCACATGGACCTGTTCTCTGAAGTCTGTAGTGCGAGATTTGCATACAGCAAAGTCAGCCACTACAGAAGTCCAGCCATCTGGATATTACAGTATGGGATGTCTGAAATATGGTGTATTTCATTGGGATAGTATGTCATGGTTAAATGCATGACTTGAATTTATATCATGCATGTTATACTTGTACGATCTGCATGGCAGGCATAACTATATGGCCAATAACATTTTAAAGTTCTCTTGCAGGCATGTGGTTATTACATACCATCAAGATTAGTCACTAGCTGGTAGGGGGGCAGCAGGTGGATGCAGACTGAGGACAATTGACCCCATTAAGTTCACCTGGTCAGATGAACTTCTTCCTTCAAGTGGCAGCATTTTGTGGAACTACATGAATCCTCCTCCTCCTCGCTCTTTCTTCTCCCATCTGATGTTCCAAGTCACCAATGTCAGCCCATTGGCAACCCTGCAACACAATTGCTTAGTTCTGCTGCTGTATGTTGTGAGATTGGTTTGTGCTGTATCTATGTACTAAGCTTGGTTCTGGTGTCGTATTTGTGTGTTTGAGCTTAGTTTTGATAGTGTATGTATACTATGTACTGAGGTCGGTTCCAGTGCTGTATTTATGCTATAAGTTTCTTTCTGGTGTTGTATTTAAGTTATGAGCTTGATTCTGGTGCTGTATTTAAGTTATGAGCTTGATTCTGGTGCTGTATTTATATTATCACTTTTGTTCTGGCTCTGTATTTATACTATGAGTTTCTTTCTGGTGCTGTAATTAAGTTTCAAACTTGATTCTGATACTATATTCAGGTACTGCGCTTGTTCTGATGCAGTATTCGTGTTATGAGTTGTTTTGGTATTGCATCAACAGTATGTACTGAGGTTGATTCTAGTGCTGTATTTATGCTATAAGTTTGGTTCTGGTGCTGTGTTTATGGGCCTCATGTAGCGCAGAGTGTTAGGGCGGCAGTATGCTGAAGGTTGCAGGTTCAATCCCTACATGCTCAGGTAACCGGCTCAAAGTTGACTCATCCTTCCGAGGTCGGTAAAATGAGAACCCAGCTTGGGGGGGTAATAAATAAATTACCTGAAAGCGCTGCAGAATAAGTTGTCACTATACAAATAAAGATTACTACTATAATTAGTCTCTGCATTTATGTTATTATTATGGTTCTAGGTTCATGTTACAAGTTTGTTTTACTGCTATGTTTATTTATTGAACTTGGTTCTGGTGCTGTATTTACGTAATGAACATGGTTCCAGCACCGTGTTTATTCCCCGAGCTGATTGGCGTAAGTATGCTGCTCTCTTGTTGCTTTCTGCACAAGCAAAATACAGCCAGACTACCTATTAGGGCTCAGTCACTGCCCAATAAGACGGCCGCACTGTGTGCGGACGACTCTCTGCATGACCAGTTCCATTGCCGGCCATGTGTTCTTTCTGCCAGCGGTGCGGAGAGTCATCCACAGCTGCAGTGCAGCGGTCCGAATCGTGCAGGAACACGGGTGGTTCGTCGCCTGTGTGACTGAGCCCTTAGTGCAATATGTTATTTTCTTATGATGGGGAATGCCAGTAAGAATGGTGCCAACTAACCCGAACCCGGCACCGATTGCAGCCGTTTAATTGCCTTACTGATCACACTACCCATCAAAAAGGAAAATGAGGTCAACTGAAATTGCTGTCCCAATCTCTAGGCTTCAGTGAGTGATATGTCAGGTATACGTCAAAGTAAGGACTGGCAAATACTGTATATTAGCAATAGAGAAAACTGCTCTGCATATGCATTCTTAATAAATGATCTTCTTGATTCCTTGCTCTAAATATAAGCAAACTCGAAAAAGGGGAAGAAACTGTCAAGGCTGAGACATTTCTCCTTGAAAGAAAATAGTGCAGCCCTACTGTGCCCAGCTGCGGAAACTCTGCAAGTACTAGTTTTACAGCTGCTGCTTGATATTAGCATTAACATGAGAGAAGAGAAGAGTACCGCGATCTACAACTCAGAAGTGCTACTTGGCATCATGGTGGGTGATTGCACCAAAGTCAATGCAGTATATATTTGCACCAGATAGTCGTAGTATCATCGGTTGATCAATATAATACGATTCCATCCTCTGAGAATACGGAAAGTGATATATCTTCATTCATGAGGGATTATCTAGGATAACATGTATGTTCTTTCGGTAATATACCACCCTCCTCCCTTAGGGCTCCTTCACACTGGCATATTTGCACGCACAAAATTTGCCCACGCAATACCCAGCGAATAGAACCTATTGATTTCAATGGGTGCTCTCTAGAGATGAGCGAGCACGCTTGTTTAAGGCTGATGCTCGAGCGAGTATCGGTCTTTTAGAGTAACTGATTACTAGACCGAGCATCATTCGGGGGGCAGCGGGGGGAAGAGTGAGAGAGATCTCTCTCTCCCCCCCGCTACCCCACGCATGGTACTCAGATGAGTAATCAGTTACTCAAAAAGACTGATACTCGCTTGAGCATCAGCCTTAAACGAGCGTGCTCGCTCATCTCTAGTGCTCTCCCATACTCATATTTTGCGTGCACAAGTTGGGAAAAAACAGGACTTGCTCTATTTTGCTGCGTATTTGCGCACCAAAGGTCCCCATAGGAGTCTATGGGAGGCACACAATTCCACGCTCAATGCACAGTACGCTGCACAAGTCACTGGAAAAAGAACACATCTGAATGCGCAAAAATTACAGTATTAGGGTGGATTCAGATGAGCGTGGTTTTGTCCTCATACACTGGGGTGATAGCCATATAACGGGACAAAACGAAACCATTAATCTCTACGGGATTTCAGTGGTCTCGTTTTCACCACGTCTTTTCCTGCCCGTGATTTGTACTGCCATGAAGAGATAGGACCTGCCCTACCTTTCCTGCACATAGTTTGAAGATCGGGCACCCCTACCTTCCCACGTCTTTTTTTTTTTCAAACTCCTGCGTTCTGGCACAAAGTTTGAAAAGTTGGCGAAGAGGAAGGTATTCCTCTTGATCAGGCGCGACTACGCTCCGTGCCGCTGAGCATAGTTGCAACCATGCTCAACAGAATCAGCCATCCTGTGTGAATACGTACTCAAATCTACCTTGTACACAACGCAAATCAAGGGCGTAACTAAAGGCTCAGGGGCCCTGATGCAAAACGTGAGCTGGGGCCCCCCCTCTATCTGTATCTGTACCCGTACCCATACCTAAACCATGTTGCACAGAGACATAACTTGAAGCTTCTGGGCCCCAATGCAAAACTGGTAACAGGGCCCCCAACTATAATGCTTTATTCATAGTACTGGGCTCCCTATATGGAGAAGAGAGGCCTTATGGGCCCCCTAAGACTCCTGGGCCCGGGTGCAACTGCATCCCCTGCACCCTCTATAGTTACGCCCCTGACGCAAATGCGTTGTGCTGAAGTGTGCACAATTGCGCATACGGTCATCTGAAGGAGCATGGATGAAAGCCACATGAAAATAGCATGGAAAACGGTCAATTTTTCACTCAGCAAACTTCTACTTGCCTGCGTGAATAGAGCCTAAAGTCATATTGGCACGGGTGCATGCAATTTTGGTGTGTGTAGATTGCCCCATTTTCACTGCATGTATGTGGGTATTCAGTGCATTTTCGGGGCATATATGCTGTTTTACAATAATGTTGCATCTGCATTCACTGAGGTTTTCTCACAAGCCCAAAATAAAAGACCCGACTGATGCGATTATTTTTTACCTATAGTCTCCTTCCAACATTCATGAAAACACAATGAATACTCATGCAACTGCGTATTTATTGCGTTTTTACGTGATCCCATAGACTTTAATGGGCGATTCAGATGGACGTATGAGAGAATAGAACTCATTGATTTCAATGGGTTTGTTCTCCTTAAAGGGGTTCTGTCACTAAAAAAGAAAAATGCTCTACTTATTTATTCCTCCCCGTTAGTCTACTTATCAGATCTTCACCTCCCTTATCTTCTCCTGTCTCCTGCAGTCCAGGGGCTCACTTCACCTCCAGCTGCCTGATTCTTCTCCTTCCTGTGAGGTTACTACATTAGGTTGGCAGTCTGCCAATGTACATTACGTCACAGCTCACAGGCCAGCAGGAGGACTGCCTATCTTCTTCAGAGATTGCTCATGCGAGCTATCTCTGAAATAGATTACAATTCCTTCCTAGGCAGTGCAGCTGCAGCACAGGGATGCACCTTCACTGACCCAGCAGGAAGGAGTTTGTGATGAGCAGCCTTCATAACAAGCTGGGCCCAGCCTGCAGTGAGCTGACCTGGGGCACTGGAGAAGCTCAACCAGAGGAAGATGTGATAAGGAGACAGACAGGGAAGAAATAGGTAAGTTTAGATAATTTTTCTTTTAATGACAAAGCCCCTTTAAAGATTTTTTCATGCTTTTTGTGCGAACACACACAAAAAAAGGACCAGCTGTATGTTTCTGCGTATTTGCGCACCAATGGCCCCCATAAAGGTCTATGAGAATTGAATAAATATGCGCTCAAATGTGCCATACCCTGTGCAATTTCATGAAAATCTGAACAAATTCTGGACCTCATTAGCCTAAATAGCTATTTAAACAAAGGTGGGGTGTGTCATGTGCACATATGAACAGGCCCTGTGTGCGCAAAAATGTACAGCACTATGCGCCGATGCATGCGCAAATCAACCTCGTTCACTGTGCTAATACGTTGCGCAGAGCGTATTTGTGCATAGACTTGTCTGAAGGGCCCCCTAGGCCCATGATATGGATCACAATAGGGCATGCTACAATTTTTTTATGTGCGCAAAATTTGTAGTTCTGAATACACTAATGCAAATCAATGGAGTTTCTGCTGTCCGTATTACGTCTGTAAAAAATAGGTTGGTTTACATATTGCATCTCTGGACTGAGGTAGGTTCTGGTGCTGTAATCTTCGTGTTGTATTTATCCTATGAGCTTGGCTCTGGTACAGTATTTGTTCCCTGAGCTATTCTGGTGGGGGTCTGCTGCTATCTTGCTGTTGTTGGTTTGGATATTGTATCCATGTACTGAGTGTCATGGTGCGGCACCACTGCTCTTCTGCTCGCTCCCAGGCCTCTAGGCTTCTGCTCATAGGGCTCATGTGCACTCTCCTTCCTTAAAGCATCAGCATGTGGTTCCTAATCCAGGCCCCACCAATCACTAGCCATGCGGTGCTGTGTTAGGCATTCTCCACTCATTGAGAATGCGTAAGTAATTTGGTCTCATTAGCCCCCGTACATATTCTTTCTGGTTCAGACCTTTTGCCAGACTCTTGACTACCCTGATTGCTGTGCTCCCTGACCTTGGCTCTGTATTTTGGACTTTTGTCTGCTGCTGGCATTGACCTACAGCCTGGACGTCATTTATGTACCTGAGTTGCCAGCCCTGACTCAAAACCATCTTTCCACTACTTTCCTGTCCAGACCTGCAGTCTAGATGTCCATCTAGATTAGCCTGTTTCCATCCCCCCCCCTGTTGTTGATCCAGAGGAAGGCAAAAAAACATAACATTTTTCTTATGATGTGGTACCACCTAATCAAATGCACTGCTTTAGGCTAGATTATAAACACTGCATTTTATTGAACCACGTTACTACTTCACATTTCTAGCTACAATAGAATATTCCATATCCAATACATTTCCCAATGAATATCTGTAACAGAGCCCTGTTTTTAGAACCCCAGATCACCTGCTTCCTACTACTCAGCAACAGAGCTAAATTATAACAATCTGCAGCCACCACTAGGGGGAGCTCAGGATCTTACTGTATACATATGTACAACACTCATTTAACTCAAAGCTCATTATCTCCACAGTAAGCTCCCCCTAGTGGTGGCAAGCAGAATAGTATAACTTAACTGCAAAACAACTCCGACCCTTAGAACTCTTTGGGACTAACGTTAGCCCCCCAAATCTAACGCTATTAAAAGCTGAACATTCCCTTTAACATAACAATAAAAAACAAACCTAATCACCTAGTCATTCCCATTTGCTAAACAGCAATAAAAATCGCAGACTCCGACTGTTTACTGAGGGTTTCGAAAACCCATTTCCTGCGCACATTTTATTAACTTAAGCCGCACAGACGTTCCAAAGGTGCTTTCTTTCAATTTTATGCAGTTAATGTCTTCCCTGGCCTGCTAATAGCTACATTCTTCATAGTTCCTTTACCACAAACACGATTGTAAAAAATGTTCCATGCAGCAGGTTAACTATAACAGGAGCCGCCTTGCGATCAATAAGAGAAGGCAAGAAATACTCTTGGATGCAATCAAGGTTAATTAAAACATTAGAGATGGAAGAGCCAAAATACCTTGTTGCAATGATATGAACGAGGAGGAAAATCCATTCTGCTTCGCGTGTTCCATCATTTCAGCATCATCTGCTCCCTGACAGGCAAACGGTTAAACCCCCACACTTAGAATGCAGATAAAGAAAATGATACGCTGCAATATAGAAAAGAACACATTGTATAACTGCCGAACAAACGACTACACGAGAGGCACCTGTGGAGCGCCAACCACATGTAATAAACTTAATGTCTGCCGGAATCTGCTAATTGGATGTCACGCGCTTCAGAAAGAATATTAAGCAGATGTTTGAATTTAGTCTCCGTAATGTGACTTGTAAACAAAATCACAAAATAAAATGCCACAGCGTGAAGTTCTCGGGATACAATAACGTACACGGGTAGACTTGAAGGGCGTCGGGAAGGAGGTTAAACGGGAAGAGGGGCCAATGGACTGCTACAGTTGTGGCATCGATGCCGGTTTTGGCAAAGATGAGTGAATTTTAAGGTAGGCATATATGGTCTCAGCTGCCGGTATGCAAATGAGAGATGTTAGAATGACTCAAGAGCGCCGCCTATTGGAAGTCAACGGTATAATAAACCAGCAGTGGAGGCAAAAACTAAGAGGACAAAATAAGTGCAGGGGTTAAAAAGAAAATATTTTAAGTAAATCCACTTATGGCGCCTTCACACGGGTGATAAAATCACCAGATTTTTACTTGGTGCCAGAGCGAGTGAAAATGCAGAATTACGAAACCCGTGCTTTTCAATGGTTTCCTTCACATTTGCAGTGTTTTCACTCGTGCGATAAAAAAAATTGTGGCATGTCTTATCTTTCCATTTCGCGGGTTTTTTTTAAACCCCCATGTTTCTCTATGGAGCCTCCTTTTTATTGCATCGCAAAGCACAAACTTGCGATTTTGGTGTATGCGTTTTTAAAATTAGAAAGTCCTATTGACTTTCGCGCTAAAAAATTATGGCAAAATCGCGCAAGAAAAAGCAGTGCTGATTAGAGATGAGCGAGTATAGTCGCTAAGGCACATTACTCGAGCGAGTAGTGCCTTAGCCGAGTATCTCCCTGCTCGTCTCTAAAGATTCGGGGTCGGCGGCAGCTGGGGAGCGGTGGGGGAGAGCAGGGAGGAACGGAGGGGAGATCTCTCTCTTCCTCTCTCCCCCCCGCTCCCCGCCGCAACTCACCTGTCACCCGCGCCGGCCCCCGAATCTTTAGAGACGAGCGGGGAGATACTTGGCTAAGGCACTACTCGCTCGAGTAATGTGCCTTAGCGAGTATACTCGCTCATCTCTAGTGCTGATGCTTAAAAAATCGCAGAAAAAAAGTAGCAATTTTGCCGTGATTTTCTGGCTGCGATATTGCGAATGCCAGTGTGAAGGTGCCCTTAAGCCTCTCTCACACAGGCGCTATTTACGCCGTGTTAATCACAGAATAACACTCCTATTGAAATCAATGAGGCCGCGCTGACATGTGCTTGACCGCAGCACTGGACGGCGCTTTCCAGCGCCGCAAATTTTGAGCACTCTCCTCTCAGTCTTTGACTGTTTAGTGTGTGTGTTGAGTGTGTCTTATAAAACGAAAAATATGGTAAGTGGATTTATTTTAAGTATTCTCTTTAGTGCTTCTAACCCCCTGAGTTTCGAGACTTTTTTTTTCTCCTTTTGGTTTTTGCCTACATGAGGCCAAGATTAATTTCAGATGTCCTGCTGATGCTCTTCCTTGTTGGGTGTCCCGGGTGATGAGGGGTTCATGTGGCTTATTGGTTCAATTGTTGGGCTACCCTGGACTTTGGGCATGATGGTCTGCCCTCCTCTTGGTGGACCTGTCATACCAGGTGAGTCACCTCCAATTTGGGAATTTGCTTTTTCATTTGAGTACCTTTGGCACGCTGCCTTGTTTTAAAGGCTATCCAGCAGTGGAAACATCTTTCTGATAGTGTCTATTCACACAGGCGATATTCTCCCGCGAGTTCCATTCAGTTTCAATATGGATGGAACTTGCATGGGGAAAAGACCCATGAATTTGAATGGGATCATGCACACAAGCAATATTTCACTCGGGCCAATGATCCAAGTCTAAAAAGGTGCTGCATGTCTTATTCTTATAAGAGTCTCACACGAGAAGTGGACATGTAATGTGAATTGTCCAGCATATCGGACAGCATATAGACGGAGTGTCCGTGTATTGTCCAATTCAAGTTATGCCTAAGATGTTTGGGCACGACTCACTATCATCGAGTGAATACGGCCTTAGGAAGAGCTGATGGAAGGACTCCCAACAGACCTTCTCTAAGTAGACTCCAAGTCAATTTACTTCAATAGTATTCCAATTAATAGCCAAGTAGCCAAAGGATGATTAAGCTGTTTAACAAAGGCTCACTGCAACGCATTTCGGAGATGCACAGACTGAACCACCTCTTTTTTCAAGCAGAGATATAACCATACAATAATGCTGTTCCCAAAATGTATACATACCTTCATTGGTGGTAGTGTGTGTGCCAAGCTGTGGAGCCCACCTGGGAAAGTGTGCGTCCTGGGAACCTGAAGTATGCAACTGATTTTTCAACTATAAGAAATAGCGAGTCTCAGTAGTGATAGACTTCATCCAAACGCCATCCCCTCTAATGTTCCAAGGTACCACTGTCAGCCTATCGGCGCCTAACAACACAGTCACCTAGTTCTGCTACTGTATTCATGTTATGAATTTGGACGTGGTATTCTATCTATGCATATCTATGTACCAAGGTTGGTTCATGTTGTATTTATATTATAAGCTTGGTTCTGCCACTGTATTTAAGTTATGAGCTTGGTTTTGGTATTATATCTATGTATATATCTATACTGAGGTTGGTTCCTGCTGTATTTATATTATAGGCTTGTTTATGCGACTGTATTTATGTTATGAGCTTGGTTCTGGTATTGTATCTACGTACCGAGGTTGATTCATGTTGTATAAATATTATAAGCTTGGTTCTTCCACTGTATTTATGTTATGAGCTTGGTTCTGGTATTATATCTATGTATATTAATGTACTGAGGTTGATTCATGCTATATTTAAATTATAAGCTTGGTTCTGCAATTGTATTTATGTTATGAGCTTGGTTCTGGTATTATATCTATGTATATATATGTACTGAGGTTGGTTCCTGCTGTATTTATATTATAAGCTTGGTTCTGCCACTGTATTTAAGTTATGAGCTTGGTTTTGGTATTATATCTATGTATATATCTATACTGAGGTTGGTTCCTGCTGTATTTATATTATAGGCTTGTTTATGCGACTGTACTTATGTTATGAGCTTGGTTCTGGTATTGTATCTATGTAGCGAGGATGGTTCATGTTGTATACATATTATAAGCTTGGTTTTTCCACTGTATTTATGCTATGAACTTGGTTCTGGTATTATATCTATGTATATCTATGTACTGAGGTTGATTCATGCTATATTTAAATTATAAGCTTGGTTCTGCAACTGTATTTATGTTATGAGCTTGGTACTGGTATTATATCTATGTATATCTATGTACTGAGGTTGGTTCATGTTGTATTTATATTATAAGCTTGGTTCTGCCACTGTCTTTATGTTATGAGCTTGATTCTGGCATTGTATCTATGTACTGTTGGTTCATTCTGTTTTTATGCTATGAAATTGATTCTGGTGCTGTATTTAAATTATAAGCTTGGTTCTGGTTCTGTATTTATTCAGTTATTATACAGACTGCCAATCTATGCAATATATATATTGTTTTTTTCTTAAGACGAGAAAGCTTCCTCACAAGTTGCTACCTAACCTTAGGTTGGCACTGCAAATGGATAAGACTTACACCCATCTAAATAAGCCTTTAATAGTAGTTTGTAACCATGGAGATACATAACTCTGCAGAGGAGCTGTATACAGAAACCGAGACTATTTACAAAGTTGCCTTATCTTTCTGTTAGATGCATGGAGGCAAAATAAAAAATGATTGTAATAGTTTACATCCTCTTTAATCTGCCTTACTATAACATCTGAGACCCAATAACTGCACCGTCTTGTAACAGCTTGTGGGCTTCAAAAGACTAAAATTCGTATCAGAGCTGAGAAAATGGAAGCCGTCCATAAATAAAAGATTGAGAGGAAATCGCGTTGAAGCCATAAGCTATTTGTGCCATCCACTGAGCTGAAATAATTGGACAGAATAGTTTAAAATATTCTTCTTATGCCTGAGCAGGTCTAAAGAGCCTCCTGTGGTTGAAAGAAGCCCGGAGCCTGTGTTGGGGACCTGAAACTCTCCCTGGGTGACCCCGCAAGGAATGCTCGGCTTCCTTTATTCACAAATTCACATGGCATCTTTTGGAAACAACATTCCTATATTGTCCTTTTGCATTTTCTGCTGGAATTCGCTGGCACTCACTCAGAAGAAGCCAGTAAATTGAAAGAAAATTGCAATATTTGTTAGGCTGTGTATTCTTTGCCGTGAAGGGGGATATATATATATATTTGTGCTGTCAGAAGCCCATTAGAAAGAGCATTTAACAAGTACCTGACCAGTGCTGGTTGTACGCTCGGACAATTCTAAGCATTCATTCGCCCTCTGTCAGGTTGTCACATTTTATTGCCAGGTTGTCAGTTTAGTATCAGCCAGAAGTAAATATGTAATGCGAAGAGGAAAGGGTTAAAAATCAGAGATGTGTAAAATACATGTCTACTGATGAACTGAATAGTGTATCGCGTCTAAGGATGGCGTATGTGAAGTGCGCACGCAATTTTCTCTTACTGATCTCTTATTAAAGGGGTTGTCCCGCGCCGAAACAGGTTGTTTTTTTTTCAACCCCCCCCCCCCAGTTCGGCGCGAGACAACCCCGATGCAGGGACCTAAAGAAAAATCCGCACAGCGCTTACCTGAATCCCCGCGCTCCGGTGACTTCTTACTTACCGGCTGAAGATGGCCGCCGGGATCTTCTCCCTCGGTGGACCGCAGGGCTTCTGTGCGGTCCATTGCCGATTCCAGCCTCCTGATTGGCTGGAATCGGCACGTGACGGGGCGGAGCTACACGGAGCCGGCATCCTGCACGAGCGGCCCCATTGAGAAAAGAAGAAGACCCGGACTGCGCAAGCGCGTCTAATTTGGCCATTAGACGCCGAAAATTAGGCGGGCTCCATGGAAACGAGGACGCTAGCGACGGAGCAGGTAAGTGAAAAACTTCTTATAACTTCTGTATGGCTCATAATTAATGCACAATGTACATTACAAAGTGCATTAATATGGCCATACAGAAGTGTATAGACCCACTTGCTGCCGCGGGACAACCCCTTTAATGTGATCAGTCTTAACTGTGGATCTGGCATTCTATTCATAAATCTGGAAGGGCAAAAGCAGTGTTAAGTGAGCTGAAATTGCCGAAGCCTGTTCTCAGTTGAATTTTGAGAAAAGGTCAGTTTGAGGCAAACCCAAACCTCTTCTTGGTCGAACTTACTAAATTTTATTTTTCTCTATGATACATGTGGCTCAGTGGTTAGCACTTTTTCCTTGCAGCGCTGGGTACTACTTTCACATGTGCCCAAGGACAATACCTGTATGGAGTTTGTATGTTCTTCCTGTGTCTGTGTGGGTTTCCTAAAAACGCCATTGTAAGGTCCACTACTTGTGTCCGCCACCCTTATGCAGTGTCGGGCAGCTGCAAGTGTCATTCTGCTTTCTCTGTGTGTTTGGATCTTGTATGTCTGCTTTCATCCAGCACTGAGAGGGTTAATCAGGTCTCTGGCTCTCTGCTCACCTGTGAGATTAATAGGCATTACTCCTCTATTTAAGGTGGGTTGTGGCACTTCCCCTTTGCCTCAGAATTGATGTGTGTTAGTTCCTGACACTCAGCTTTCCTAGGTTGCCTGTTTCTGTGTGCTCAGTCAGATCTTTGTCTTATAAGTCTCCTTCAGCCTTCCTATGTAGGCTTCTTGTGTTTCTTTCTTTGTATATGTCTGTTTTCTGTCAGTTCCCATTCTTGTCTATGGTTTGCCATTGTCCTTTCCTGCATTTGTGTGCTCCTTTGTCTGCTGCCAGTTCCTATGTTTGCCACCCCATCAGAAAATGTCAGACCTGAGGTTCCAGCACAGGGCTGCCCTTATCAGGGCAATTGCCTTGCTTGTAGGTAGGGGTCTTCCCATCCGCTTTGCAGCCAAGGGTCAGTCTCTCTTTTCCTGGTAACAAAGTTTACCACCGCAAAGTAAGAGTGCTAACCACTAAGCCACTGTGCTTCTTCTTTCTTCCCCACCTTCTTTGTCCAGAGGAATAAGCACAGTGGCTCAGTGGTTAGCACTTTTACCTTGCAGTGCTGGGGTTCTAGCTTCCAATCTGACAATAAACATCTGCATGGTGTTTGTAAGAAACCTACACAAACACATGGAGAACGTACAAAAGACACATTTATGATAGAAGAAGATAAAGTTTAGTAAGTTTGACCAACTCTGACAAAATTGAAATCTTTCCCCTCCAATCCAGCCTGAATGCAGCAGTCAGGCTCATCTTTTTGTCAAGTGTCTACACCAATGCCTCCACCCTGTGCCAGTCACTGCATTGATGCCTCCACCATGTGCCAGTAACTACGCTAATGCCTCCACCCCACGCGGTGGCAGTCACTGCACCGACGCCTCCACGCTTGCCTTCCTTGTGTTGCTTGTATGCTGCAGTGGCGGAGTGCCAGCGGCAGGCAAATGACTGAAGAGCCACTTAGAGACCCACGTGGAAGGGGGTGGGTGCATCATGATCTTCCATGTACGTCCTTGATGATGGCCCCAGATAAAAGCTAAACGTACTTTATGCTATGCTGTTAAATAAAAGCCAATATACTGTACATTGGGTTTAACCACATGTGCTGTGTGTAAAGGTAAATGTGCTGATGCTTTCATATTAAGCCTACCCTAGAAAATGACTATTTCAGTTGAGTTAACCCATTTTCTACCATCTGTTCCTCTATAATCTTTGTAAGCGAATAAATTAAGCTTTGGATTTTTTTATTGTATTACTTCATGCATGAAGCCCAAATTGAGGTCAGCATTGTTTAAATTGCTTTAAACATGGAAAATATCTGCAAATCGCAATCAAACTACTGTCAAATGAGGTTATTAAATTCCCATGCAGGTCTGTAGGGAGCGCTGCCATCTCCTAATTGAGATACAAATTAAATAAAAGCTGTTAAAACAGTTATGCAAATTCTAAAAATCTCCTAGAATGATGTCCCGCGGGAGAAAAGGGGTCCCCGAATGCAGAATATAGGAAATGTGATCAAGTTTATTTTTTACACATTCATATTTCAATTTCCACATATATACAGTAGATGGTAGAAAGATGGTGGGAGGGTGAGTAGTAGAAGAGTTTAAAGGGGACCTCTGGTCATAATGATTGCCTAATAGGTCAAAAATACATGTAATGTTTGTATCCTCAGACTACCACTGATTTCCCAGCGTGGGTCCCAACAGACCAGGGCCGATCCCAGCTTTACGTAGTCCTTTGGATGACTGAGTCACAGAAGTACCCCTTAGTAATTTATAGGTGTCTCTATGCCCCCCAGTTATTTAACCCCTCAGTGACGCAGCCTTTTTGTTTCCATTCTCGTTTTTTAATATAATTTTCTGCCGCCATCTTCTGACAGCCGTAACTTTTATTTTTCCATCGACAGTGTGAGGCTCAATTTTTGAGGAACGTCCTGTAGTTTATGTTGGCACCATTTTTGAATGCATTTGACTTTTTGATCGCTTTTAATTACATTTTTTCTTGGAGACAGAGTGACCAAAAAAAGCACATTTCTGGCGTTCTTTATTTTTTTTCGGATGACATTCACCGTGCGGGGTAAATAATGCATGGCTTTGATAGATTGGACTTTTATAAATGCAGCGATACCAAATATGTATTTTTGTTTTAATATTTAGATTATTTTACTGTAAATATGGCAAAATGTTTTGTGTTTTTTTAACTTTTATTTCTTTTTTCATTATAATAATTAGTAAAACTTTATTCTTAATTTTCCTTTTTTTTCTTTAGTCCCCAGAGGAGACCACAACATGCAATGCTTTTATCGCTCTTCCAGTATGATGTAATGCCTTAGCATTACATCATACTGTGATCCAGCAGGCAGTCTATCAAGCTACCCCATGGGGATGGCTTGATCGGGATTCTGCCAAGACAGCCATGGGGCCCCCCAGCTGCCATGACACCCGCACGGCTTTCTGCGATCAAGAGGCCGTACGGGACCCATGAACATCGTTCAAGGGATTTAAATGCCACTGTTAGAAATGACAGCAGCATTTAAAGGGTTAATAGTTTTGATCAGCTGCGCAGCTGATCAGAGCTATTGCCGCCGGGTGTCGGATGTAATAAACAGCCGGCACCCGCGCTGTATGAACAGAGGTCGCCCCAGGATCTCTCTTCATACATACTCCGACACTGCAGGATGTAAATGTACGCCCTGCAGTGTTAACGAGTTAACGGCCTTGCTGTCCCCCTTAGTCATCTTTAGGCTCCACTGTACCCTTGAGTTATTCATAGGCCCTACCATGTCCTGAGTTATTTATAGGCTCCACTGTGCTCTTGAGCAATTATTACAGCTACACTGTGCCTCCTGAGTCATTTATAGGCCCCACTATACCTTCAAAGTCTTTAATAAGGCCTCATTGTGCCCTGGCAATAAAGTAATAAACTTACTCAACTTCATTGCACTTTCATGACCACCTCCATCCTCTGACTTGGCCTCTTCTGGCCAGGATTGTGCAGAACGATTAATGTGGTCCAATGATACCATCAATGTGACAGGGAAGGCACCGGACAACTACCTTCAGTGCTGCTATCATAGTCAATTGTTTCTGTGCCTTTAAGATACAATGCATTTAAAAGAACGAGGACTGGACCAATCCGACCCCTGAGTGTGCCCCCCCAGGTCAGACCCCCACTAATCAGATTGTTATATCCTCCCCTGTGGATAGGGAATAACTTTGTTTCGTGGAACATCTCCTTTAATATGAAGATCTTGGACAGCCTCTTAGCTAGAACTGTTACAATACACTTAACGTGATTTCAGAAGCTGCAGAAAGCTGTAACTTAGATGTTCAAATGAAACATGAGGTTTTAACGTATGTAAAGGAGAAGCTACAATGTTAATCAATTAAGTTTTCTTTGAAGTGGTTGTAACAGATTAGAAAACCCCCTTCTCCATAGGCCGTGCCTGGTATTGCAGCTCAGCTCCATTCATCAAGCTGAAGAAAATAAAAAGGTTTCCCATATAAGTGATTCCTTAGGTCTTAAATATAAGCAAATACTGAACGATGTCCACTGAGATTGTGCACATTTTACCGGAGTCTGTAGGGGTCCAGATATGCCCTTAATTATGCCCAAGATCTATAAACATAGATTTCATTTTGTGTGACAGCGTGTTACAATGAGCTACACTGGTGTAGACCGCGCATATGTCAGGCATTGTAGACTTCGAGCTTTTTAGTCATGCAAATTAACAAGATTTTTACACGGCCTTGGAGATGCCAATGGCAGTACTTCACGACTAGTTGTGTTTTATGTATTATTCATTATCTTTTAGCATAGACACGGCACACGGCTCTATGGAGAATGTGAGAATGGATTCACATACAGCAGCCCTTCTCAAAATGTTCTAGCATTTGGAAACCTAAAACTACTTAAGAACGTATTCAGGAGCCCCCATCGTACATTAGCCTCCGAATGCTTGTGAAGTAATCACCCACATTTTGGGAAATACAGGCTAAAATGGGCATCGGAGGTAAACCTTGGCCCCAATGCAAAAACTGTGAATAGTATAATACTAATGTCTTCTTACATGGCAGACAAGCCTTTGGGCATGCATAGACTCTAGGGCTTACCTAATAGCTATGCCTGTGTATACCACACTTACCACTTTTGATGTTATCTTGGCCACCAGTACCTGGCTTCGCATGTGGAGCATTGGCAAAGAATGCAAACATCTGTCAGAAAAGCTTGACAGCTGTACACCATCAGGTTAGTGGAATTGGATTTCCTGCCAAAGATGGTGACCTCAATATTCTCTTGTCACTCCGGGAATTATTTCCACTTTGTAGGAAACTCAAATTAGCATTCCACGAAGACAATAATAGACCTACCTCAAAGGCCTCTCACGTAGTTAACCAGTACCCTGCTCGGTATTCATGAGGGTTGAAAGCCCCCAAAGAGCTGCCTGTAGATGGGTGTCTTTTCCTAAGAGTGAAGATTCAGTTTTGGCTTAGATCATTAGTCATGTCAAAAAGCATGGCAAAGGGTCAGACATTGACTTATAGGGTTACTACCCAATAGATGACACAAGACAGCCAGCTTTCTTCCTCATGGATGAGTTAATTTGCATACCCTTTATTTCCAAAGAGTATTGGATGGTCTAAAAGACTGTCACTCTCCACAAGGAGTAACAGTATGCCAACCAGTATAATGTTTTGTACTAGCAAGTAGCAAGAAACCCACAATTACTGTTAGCAAGTTTATCAGATGAGCTCCTCCATCACATTAGAACAATAAAACTGGACTTGTACAAGTTGTCCACAAGAATACCTATACAGGAGCAAAAGAGATCTTTCCGGCATTGCAAAAGGGTATGTGTATAGAGCTACTTGTTCCAGTGCAAAAATAACCAAAGGGAATCAATTTGAAAGCTATGTAAAACTTTGTGTGTGAAAAAAAAATATGCATTTATCTGCTATTTTTGTATTGAGTTTTCCTTCTTGTGCGTTTGGAAAACTTCATACTTGGTTTGCAGGCTCTCCAACATTCAAATTTCTGGGTTAGGGGCCTTCCAAGCACTGATCAGCTGGTCTCTCTCATGAACTTACACAAGCTCACCTCCCCTTCCCCTCTCCTCTTTCAGATACTATGTAGCATACAACACTGACACAAGACTAAACTATCTCTTAATCTATCTCATCTTTACTCTGAGTAGCTGCTGGTCCAGTTCACCCTCACTGCTGAAAAGAACTCATCTCCATCATTATCTCCTGGCACTGTCATAAAGCCCTCTGTAATAGTAGTCTTCCCTGCTCTGCTCTCTGTCCTCCTAATCTCCTTCACCATCATCTCCTGGTACTGTCATAGAGCCCTCTGTAATGGTTGTTTTCTCTGTACTGCTCCATGCCCTCCTCATCTGATAGGGGCACAGCTGAAAAACTTACTCTGACTGACAGAATTTGGTAAGATTTCAGTCCTCCAGTCTGTAGTGCCTCAGAAAACAATAAAAGTATAGAAATCAAACAATCAGAAATTTGTAATGAAAACCAATTACAAAAAGTCTTAATTTCCAAAAACACATAGATTAAAGAAAAAAAAAGTTCAAAAGTGTTTATAGCCTTTAAGACAAATTAGCAGAACAATCAATTCAATTATTGGTGGCATTTAAAAAAAATGCCATGCATCAATTAATACGATCAGTGCAATAGAAAGGAAAGATCTTTTGCCCCTAGATGGGTATTTCTGTGGACGCACTGCCTGTTCCTTGGCCACCACATTCCCCAGAGTTGATGCCACTTGATTTTTTCCCATGGGGTTACCTTAAGACAGCTGTCTTTGACGGATACCCAGCAACACCTTATAATGTTGGCGAACTGGGGAGACGAATACAAACAACCAGTGACCCCAAAAAATGCAACGTGCCATCCATTCCTCCACGCTCCACCGTGTACATTATTGTATAGCCATTAATAGTGTTATTTTTGGACATTTTTGGACATAACAATGATCACTTTTTTGTTTCAAGTTCTGCATTTGTCTTTATCCTTTATGGTCAGAAATTATTTGTTATGCTAATTTGTCGTAAATTGATTCCCTTTGGTTATTTTAGCGCTCCGCACACTCAGACTCGCCTGCTCTGCTGGAAAGATCTCTTTAGCCCCTGGACAGGTATTTCTGTGGACTCTCTATTGAGTCCCAGGCTTACTCTTTAATAATTTATGAGCGTTGCTTTACAGATTTATAAAAACACCCGTAAATTATTTTTTCCTTTCAAACCCAGGAAGATAAAACAACAGGACTGAGGACCCAATTTCTGTAAAGTAGTTCTGTATTATGCTAAAATGTAATGACTTTAATGTATGACCAAACACAAGCGAAAGCAAACAATTAATTGTACTGCTGCTGGTCTTTTTACTCTCCTAGGTACAGTACTTCAGGAGCTGTAATTAGTAATGACACTAAGAACCTTTTTTCTATTAATGCAGTGAATGTCACTAATGAATTTGGTATAATGAGATTTAACCATTTGTGCACTTTGTTGCATGGAAGTGAACAGTGACTGTCGGTAATCCACAAGAGGACAGCAGAAGCCTGAAATGATGTCTGCATAGATGGATATGTGATATCTATAATAAATCTTATATAGGAGTTCAAAGATTCATAATTCAGTATGTGTAGTCAGAGGTAGGTTCAGACCATGGTTTTTGGTTGTTCACATGACTTCCCCCCCACCACCACCACAAAAAAAGAAAAAAAAAAGTTATATAATACATTGCATATGGCTAAACTGTGATATCCTATGGTGGCCAAGACTTCATAGATTACTGGGAAATTGTGTGGCCATTGACAGAACCAAGCTCAGTACATAAATACAGCACCAGTACAAAGGTCAGTAAAGAAATATAATCATGCTTAATGCACAGAAATGATACCAGAACCAAACCCACTGCATAGATATGGTGAGCAAACAATATACTGCATAGAAACCGTAACAGAATCAAGCTTACTACCTAGTGTGGAACACTAAAGGAGTTAATCCTGGTTGGTCGCTATGTTTCCCCTGGATTCATGTAGTACGCCCACTAGGTGAAGGGAGTTCGGGTCTCACTACGTGGGACAGGAGAAAAAAACCAAGGATATGGTAGTTGCTGGAGATGTTTTGTAAAACATGTTTTGGGCCTGTTTTTTTGGAATGGATGGCAAGCTCGGTAGTGGGGCTGTCCATTCCACTCCCTCCCCTCCAGGTATTATTTTGGGGAGATAAGCTCCTCAGGTGCGGACGCCGGCCAATTAGCAGGGCCATAAAGTCTGCAAAGCAACAGACAGAGAAGAGGCCGGGTGCAGCTACGAATGCTGGAAGCTGCTGGTCTCAAGTGATGCTCTATTCCTGACCCAGGAAAAAAACTGGATTTTGTGCAACTGTGAGGTTTTTCATGCGGCCGCAGCAAGCCCTACGTATAGTTAGGGACGGACTCTGTATAGTTAGTGCTGGATAAGCAGGATTTTGTTTATGCCTGAAATTAAGGCTGTGTTTTGTTTATTTTTATGCTTTCTAAGGCCGCCTGCACACGGGCGGAAATCCCGTGGCGGTATTTCCCGCGGGTTTTTCGCCACTGAAAGTTTGCATAGGAGTGCATTACAATACGCACTCCTATGCAGAAGGCCGCGATTTGGCCGCGCGAAATCTCGCACGGCAAACAAACCGCGGCATGTCCTATTTTTGTGCGGGGCTCGCACTCACCCGGCCGCCGACTCCGGTCTGCGCATGCGTCGGCTGCGCGGCAGCCGGCACATGAAAGAGCCGGGGCCGCCAGGCGTGGGTGAGTACGCGCTCGTCCCTGCAGGCTCTCGGGTCGGGTCCCGCGGCGAGAATTCTCGCTGCCGGATCCGACCCGCTCGTCTGCAGGCGGCCTAATAAACACAGGCCAAGCCTGTATGCACTATATCTGCTGTTGTGGTCTCTGACTGCCACTCTCACTGCAACCCCGTGCTCTACCTGAGCTGACTCTCCCACACTAGGTACAATAACAGATCTGGCCTAACTGCATAGCAATGACACCAGAACCAAGCCCACTGCATATATAAGGTAAAAGAACCAAACCTACTGCATAGAAACAGTAACAGAATCAAGCTTACTACATAGATACAATAACAGATCTGACCTAACTTTATAGCAATGACACCATAACTAAGCCCACTGCATATATAAGGGAAAATAATCAAATTTACTGCATAGAAACAATAGCAAAATCAAGCTTACTACCTAGATACGGTACCAGAACCAAGCTTACTACATAGATACAATAACAGATCTGGCCTAAATGCATAGAACTGTCCTCATAACCAAGCCCACTGCATATATAAGGTAAAAGAACCAAACTGAGGGTGGCTTCACACGAGCTTGTTTTTGTGCGTACATAGGTGCGTACATAGGTGCGCACCCATGTACGTGCAAAAACACGTGTGAATGCAGGTCCATGCATTGCCTTCAATGAAGCCGCGGCTGCTGCTGGCGGCTCCATTGAAGGCAATGGTTTGCTGGCACCCGTGAAATGTTTTTCAGGGAGGGGCTTTACATATAAGCCCTTCCCCGAAAAAACAGAATTTTAGTGTAAAAAAAAAATATATAATAATGCATACATTGTCTTCATTGTCTGCTGCCGGCGGCTCCATTGAAGACAATGGTCTGCCGGCACCCCGTAATTGTTTTTCAGGGAAGGGCATTAAATATAAGCCCTTCTCTGAAAAACAACAATTTTTGTGTAAAAAAACCCAAACAAAACAAAAACTTACCTGTCCGCTGCTGCGGTGTCCCGCGGGGGTGAAGAACACATCTGCCGCATGCGGCAGATGTTTTCTTCATTCCCGCATGGAAAAAGAATTCCCTGCTGCACCTGCCACATCTGTGACAGATGCAGCAAAGGAATTCTAAATCTATGCAAGGAATAAATAATTACCTACCACAGCTGTCACAGATGACAGCTGTGGTAGCGGATCAAGCTGCCGGCATTCAGTAATCGTTTTTCAGGGAAGGACTTTAAATATAAGCCCTTCCCTGGAAAATAAGAAAAAATGGTGATAAAAAAAAATCCATACTCACCTTTCTTCAGCTGCCGGCTCTTCTCCTGCACTGCTGTGAGGAGTAGTCAGCAGGTGGAAATTTAAAATCCCCGCCTGCTGAATGGGCTGCCTCTGATTGGCTGAGCACTGTCACCAATCAGAGGCAGCTCACAGCTATTTAGTGACAGCTGAGAGCTGCCTCTGATTGGTTGCAGCACTCAGCCAATCAGAGGCAGCACTCACTGCTGAATTTATGAATAAATTCATGAATGGGATTTCGTCAGGGGTTTCACCATAGCTGTCCAAAACAGCACTGTGACAGAACCCTCAAATGCAAATAAACACAACCATTCACTTGCATTAGTGAAACAGACACCCCTTTGGCGTCCATCTAACAAAGTTAGCTGTCTTATTCTATACTCCAAATATAACAGAAATGAACAGAACCTTTGTAAGACAGACACCAAAGTGGTGTCTGTTTCACTAATGCAAGTGAATGGTTGCGTTCATTTCCGTTTCGGGTTCTGTCACCGAGCATACATGCATAGGAGAGCATCAGCAGGCAGCTATTAAAGATGCATACGCAACTTTACACTTTAAGCATAGTCTGTTTCTATAAAAACAGTCTAGACTAGCCTTTAATTTGATTCAGTTTGTTTCAGTTGTTACATGGCGACAAGACTGGATCCACATGTATCTGAGCCACTGAGTCCCCATTCTTGGCTTGGCAAGTGTAGATATGCTCATTACCTAGGGACTTCCAAATCTAGTAGGCCTTGGCATCTGCTCGAATTTGCCTGGTGCCAAGACAGATCATCATGCATTGCCATTGGCTTCAAATCGCCTCTACTAGTAGGCAAAGTGTACAGAGCTGGCATCAACACAAAAAAAAACCTGGGCAGATACCAGTGGCAATTTGCTTGGAGGGGACATGGCAATCTGGAAAAAGATGCACTACATTTTTCGTGCTGCCTTTGTCTTAGAGAGGTAAACACTACAGTAGGGAGAGAGAGGATTCAAAAAGATCTAAACATGCTTGAACAGTGGGCTGTGACTAACAGAATAGCATTTAACAAGGAGAAATGTAAAGGCCTACATCTGGGTGAGAAAAATTTAAAAAAGCACATACAGAATGGAAGGAATTTGGCTAAGCAGCACAAGTGAAAAAGAAAACGTAGGTAAAAAAATAAATCATAGACTGAACGTGAGTCAACAGTGTGATGCAGTGGCAAAAAAGGCAAACACAATTCTGGGTTGTATTAAGAGATGCATAGAGTCTAGATCACATGAGGTAATTATCCCCTCTACTCTTCCTTGGTCAGATCTCCTCTGAAATACAGTGTCCAGTTCTGAGCACCCCACTTTAAAAAGGAACGGTTAAAGGATCTGGGAATGTTTAGCTTGCAAAAAAGGAGACTCAGCGGAGACTTAATAGTGGTTTACAAATATCTGAAGGGCTGTCACAGTGCAGAGGGATCAGCCCTATTCTCATTTGCAGATAGAAAGAATAGGATGAAACAGAAGGGGAGGAGACACAGAATACATATCAGAAAAAAACTTTCTGACAGTGAGGGTGATGAATGAGTGGAACAGGTTACCACGGGAGGTGGTGAGATCTCCTTCAATGGAAGTGTTCATACAGAGGCTGGACACAGTCTAGGATGACTTACTGCACTGAGCAGTGGGTTGGACATGATGAACCTGAAGGTCCCTTCCAACTCTACAATTCTATGATTAATTCCTACAGCCATCACCTATGTCAACCAAAGACACATATCCATCTAGGACTGGGCCTGAACATGCACACAGCTGCATACAAGTCCTATCGACCTAAATAGATAGCCCATGACACATCGCCGCCCTATGGCTGGAACAAAAACCTGGAATTTTTTCAAGTATGTGTGTGAAGCGGTGGAGCCTCAGCAGACATATTAGCTTAATGATACAATCATTATATCGCTGGTTTCTTGGGGAAAAAAACTAGTAATGATAGCACAATTTGCAGTGTCAGAGCATAATACAAACAAGAAAACACAAAAAGGCTTGGAGAATGCATATATTATAGCGGCATTATTTATTTTTCATCTGCTTTGTCACATTGTACGCTTACAATGCTTTATTTGTTTAATATGTTTGTATTATGTTTTTAGCTACACAGTGATGTATAATGCAAAACTGCAGTCAATATGTTTGGGTCAGAGCACAAATAATTGGATAAATTACTATCCTTCTATTCTGCGTCTTCACAAATGCTTTGTGTTTTCTTCACAAAAGACGATTTGTAAAGAAAAAAAACAACAAGTCTGGATTTAGATCCCGCCAGCAGTAGACAATTACCAGTAAGCCAGTATCTTATTTATGTACATCGGCCATATGTATGTACAGCGAGATAATGGTCTTCACTGACTGACATAAATAAAAAGATTTGCATTTGAAAATGAGGTTTATTTTTACTTTTTTTTTTTCTTTGCTGATCTTCGAATTATCTTAATCTACTTACAGACTTGAAAATGCGACAATGTCACAACATGAATTTGCCGGGTATTAGATATTTCATTGTACAAAATAATAAGACGCAATGTTTGGCTGGTCAGATCAGCAGGGGGCACAAGGCTATCCTTTCAACTCGCTCAAATCCAATTTACTTTACGGGTGTTATAAGAAAACAATTTGGGTGTAAAAGGGGCGATGAGTCACAATTATATGCAATTATGCACAATGCATGCAATTTATTTAGAAATCAAATCCTACTATTACATCCCCATGGTAGTTAAGTACATATGCATTTAGTCATTTCTGCTCACATTAATACACATATTATATTAGGATGCTTCCAATGTTATAATGGCTATGCCTAATCTACACGGTTAATTTGGCCTCAGACCACTGGCGTAACTATAGGGGATGCGGTTGCACCTGGGCCCAGGAGCCCAAGGGGGCGCATAAGGCCTCTGTTCTCCATATAGGGAGCCCAGTGCGATGAATAAAGCATTATAAGTTGAGGCTCTGTTACAGGTTTTGCATCGGGGTCCAAGACCATCAAGTTACACCTCTGTTAAGGGGTTAAGAGAGTTTGGGGGGCCCCAAGATAAACTTTTGCACCTGGACCCATGAGCCTTTAGCTACACCCCTGCCCCAGACCCAAATAAAAAATGTATAACAAGGCCAACAAACTGTACAACATCATATAATACTAGTCTTCTCATACGGAGCAGAAGGACCTTTATGCCATTCAAACTCCAGGCTCTGGGTGCAACTCCAAACTTTGCCCCCTCTATAATTCTGAAACAACCCTGGAAACATTAAAAGGATTGTCCAGAACTTTTATTTTTGATGACCTTTTGCCAGCATAGGTCCTCAATAGGTGATCAGCAAGATCTACTACTTGGGATCCCCAAGTAGTTTGCTGAGCCCGCTATCAGTGCAGATAGCAGAGGAAGCAAACAGCGCTGTCTGTATTGCAGTGGCCCAGTTTGGTACTGCAGGCACTGCTCCCATTGAATTCTGTTGGAGCTGAACTTGTGGAACCAACTGGGGTTGCTTGAATGTTGACAGTGCTATATGCTTCCAGCACTGTTTACACTGAGCACAGGTCTAATGAGCATCTGATTGGTGGGGATCTAGAGCGGCAACCTATAATGGCAATAGATCATCAAAAGTAAAAAGTCCCGGACAGTTATCTATTGGTTATCTAATCTATAATACTTGGACAGATCAGTGGCAAAAGAAATCCTGCCAGCCAAAAGACTCGATGGCTGATACTGTCAGAGCTGATACTGGCATGGATATCACACAACTGAAACAAGCAGTGCAAAGCCTAAAAACATGAAGGGAGCTCGCCTTTAGGGTTGCCGAGGGTTTAAATGACTAAACGACTAACAACAACAACAAGGGTGCACTAAATTTAAAAACAAGTTGAACTAGTAGGGTTCAAAGCTTATACGTGCCTATGACTGTTGAATGATTATGAACCATTTTTCCTCTCTACTCAAACATTTGAAAGGGCAACCAATAGAAATGGAGAAACAGAGAAACCAACCGATATTTTGCTGAAACTCCAATGCCAGTCCAATCTGGTATCTGACTGTACTGTACTGGCCATAGAAATAGGTTGCCACAGTTTGATAAATTGAATATCTGTCCTCTGGCTACTCTCAGAGAGATAATGTAGCAATAGGGTTACTGCAATTTTAAATGAAATGGACCCTAGACTATCTGGAATCAGAATGCAAGTAAAAATTCTATTAATAATACCAACTCCAAATGGACCACCAGGGAAGACAAACCCTTAGTAAACCAAAAGGAATTAAGGCACCAGTGATATTGACACCTACAGTAAACGAAAAGAGATTTAAAAAAACCTCCAGTCCCAGGACAATATTTGTTAAGGGACCAGGGGGGTTATTTACGGTATAATACCTGGTGCCTTTCTGCATTTATTGCCCTTGATGTCTTGGTTTCTGAGGCCACTCTATGGTGTTCCAAGATGGCCATGCCGTTCCTGCCATTACTCAATACACACTGTGCATCAGTAGTCAGACATTGTTTTTTCTGATTGGCCAGCACTGCTCACATGTGCGGCGCTGGCCAATCAAGGCAGCGTGTATCTCTTAAACTACCAATGCTCCACCAGTGTTCAGTGTGCATCAGGTAGTCTATACATTTCTGCTGTCATCCTTGAAGAATGAAGAGGGGCTCCAGGAACAGTTGGCTCAGTGGTAGAATGGACGGAAAGGAGGGCATCAACTATTATAACTCACCCCCTCTGGCTCCTGGACAAATTTTGCCCCAAACCTGCAGGGTTGCTTTATGGAGATAATGACTACCAGTGGTTAAGTTGATATAACGTATCATTGAGAACTACAGACTGACTGAAGCACAGTCCAACAGGGAGGCTGCCTGGACAAGAAACAGCTATGAATCTTGAATATTCCAGTGACTTATATATGGGGCTAGTAGATACCAACAAGACTTCCAGACTTTAGTACTATGAGTGCTTGGTGTTGGAAGATATGATTATGTGACTGAGACATATAATCATTTTATTCTAATAAACTAATACAACACAAGAAATACCTGCAACCATTAGGGAAAACTTTTAAAATGTTTAGTTCGGATGGTTGCCAAACTTTTTGCAAAACGTTTGGTTCAGTCCAAACTAGTTTGAATAGAACAAGAAGTTCACGAAAACCCCTAAATCTGGTATATAACACTAAGAACCACAAAAGCCCTGCATAACACTCTAATAATGCTAAAGAGAGCTTCTATGGCTCTTAGACAGTGTTATACACCAGTGTTCAGGACTGTTGCTTAGTGAACTGAACTAGTAGAACCAGGGATGTAACCATAGAGGATGCAAGGGATGCGGTTACTCCTGGGCCCAGGACCCTTAGAGGGTCCATAAGGCTTATCTTCTCCATATAGTAAGCCTAGTAGTATGAATAAAGCATTATAATTGGAGGCCCTGTTACAGATTTTGCATCGCGGCCCAGAAGCTTCAAGTTACGCCTCTGAGTAGAACCCTTTTTCGGGTAGAACTTTTCTAAAAACTCAATTTGAGTTCTTGCTGAACTGAACATTTACCAAAGTTCTACCTGAAACAAGGTTCTACTGGTTCAGTTCACTCATCACAAAATTCTCCTTCCTTACTTCCAAAAAATATTGAGGTTGCCACTGAAAGTGGGATAGTGCAATGGAAATCAAGTAACCTCTGGGTTAATATGTAGATTTGAGAACAGTTTGGAAATATTCAACTATCAGTCGACTTAAGCCTATGAAACCGAATACATTCTATCAACACTACAGCAAAGTCCTAGAAATTAAAAATTGTGTTATGCCTTTAAGATTATTCGAGCATAAACCCCATCAAGATTTCGGAAGTGACAAAAACAGAGAGCCTTTCCAACGGGTTTTCTGTTTTAATCTATTTAAGTCATGGGTTACATTTCAACGAAAGGAACAGAGGGATAAAGTCGCAGGATGACACAAAACCTTGGGAAAAACATACCTCTGCCAAATAAATTTACATCGAGAGTGCTTCTTGGCGGTCAAGTCATCTTCAACATCAGCAAGAAACTGAAGAAGACGATATCTCAATGGGTAGCCAGGAGGGCACATCCGTGATACCTTCTGTTCTGCTGTCTCTTTTTGTTTCTCTCACATGTTATGTAGAGTGTAACAATGACACTAAAAATCAAATGTCTGATCCAGACAGGTCAAAGCAACAGATTTATTTAGAACTTGTTTGTGAAACAAACTTGGATTACATGAAAGTGCCATGTTCAATAGAATGGTTTCAAGATAAGATTGCATTAGGAGCCCAACTGCCAAAATACTTGTCTGAACAGTTGGTCGGAATTATTGTTTAGAAGGATAAATTAATGAATGCAATTTTTTTCTTTGTGTTCTTGCAGAGTGCTAAAAATGTATTCGTTTTTCATGAATGACTGCAAACCCAACAGCTCTAGTAGTCTTTTAGGTTAAGCACCATTTAGACGGAACGATTATCGTTGAGCGAAACTCAATGAGACTGGTAACCAAAAAACACATTTTCTTAACAGCAGTGAAATGAAATATCAGGCAGTTAAAGATTGGTGTGCATTGTGGAAGGTTAGTGTTTAGCATACTCGCTAAGGACAATTACTCAAGCGAGCATTGCCCTTAGCGAGTACCTGCCCTCTCGGAAGAAAAGATTCGGGTGCTGGCGGGGGGCGGGGAGCAGCGGGGGAGAGCAGGGGGGAACAGAGGGGAGATCTCTCTCTCCCCTCCGCTCCCTCCTGCTCACTCCTGCAACTCACCTCTCACCCGCGCCAGCACCCAAATCTTTTCTTCCGAGCGGGGAGATACTCGCTAAGGACAATACTCGCTCGAGTAATTGTCCTTAGCGAGTATGGTCGCTCATCTCCATTAGTGATGGCATTGACTGTTTTATTGTTAGAATATGCCAGAATCAAGATTGTTCTGGGGAGGATGATATATCATGTACATGGATGGGTATTTGTGAGGATTTGAAAGGGCAGATTACGCAAAATACCCACTGGTATTGGGACAGTAGGGCTACAGCACGCCATCGGGTGAAAATGGAATGGCAACAAGAATCAGTTTGATGCCTGGTGTCAAAAACGTAATTAATGAGCCTCTGGTTGATAGGCAAAAAAATTGTCTTCCCCCACTGCACATAAAACATGGTTTGATGAAGCAATTTGTCAAAGCCCTTGATCAGAGTGGAAATGGCTTCCATCATATATGTTTAATCTTTCCAAGTCTGAGTGACGAGAAGAAAAAGGAATATTTGATTAAAACCTAGCCTGAGTACCCGATACAGAACATGTGCAATACAAAACGTGACACCTAAAGCACAAAATCTGTTTGTGTTGTATACAAATCCCCAATTCTGGTCCTAATTGAGTAAAATTTGGCATTTTTTGTTGCCAATAGCAACCAATCATACCTCAGCTTTTATTTTTTATTTGGCTGAGGTAAAATGAAAGCTGCACCATCATTGGTTGCGATATATTATACTGCTGAGGTAAAATGAAAGCTGTGCTGTGATTGGTTGCTGTAGGCAACAGCTTTTAATCCTCTTAATCTCTTTAATTTATTACCCCCCACCAAGCTGGGTACTTATTTCAGTAACCTCAGAAGGATGGAAAGCTGAGTCAACTTTGAGCTGGCTACCATGCAGGGATTAAACTTGCAACCTTCAGCAAGAGAATAGGTATGCAGAGATCAGATTAGTGCTCCTACAGGCATAGGTTTATAAAAAATGAGCAAATTACTCAAATGGACTTACCCGGTACTTAGTGAGGCCCCTTAGGGTAAGAGTGCCTCACTAGTACCTCCTGGTCCAAGGGTGCCTGTAATATGGAAAGTTCTTGCTCCCAATCCTCGAGTGGAGAGCAGCTTGGATCTTTGTGTCCACCCAAGGACAGGGGACCCAAAAAGTGTACACCAACCAAGTAAAAGAAAAAATGACCCCAGCGCTCACTGGGGAAGAACGTTCCTCTTTAGGGTAAAATCCTTTTGTTTATTGCAACGCATTTCAGCCCAACGCCTTCAGCGAGAGTTTAGGACTGCATTTCTGCTGTCTTAACATTCTGCGCCACACAAGGTAATTGGATGGACCTTAGATAAGGACTCTTCTCAGGGATGCCCACTGTGTTACAAGAATGAATGCGGCAGAAGCTGGAGCTTGGAATACGTTCTCCAAGGTGGTGCTGAAGTTCCCTGCGAACAGGAAAGCTGACAACTACTAAGAGATTGTGAAGGAGCTGCTCTTGAGTTTTCAATCATTTACATGTAAGAAGAGTATCAAGGTGCCCTACTTCCATTGTCCCTTGGGCGAATTTCCAGAGAACCTGGGTGATGTTAGTGAGAAGCAAGGTGAACGCTTTTATCAAGATATTAAAGTAATGGAAGAATACTAGCAAGGCCAATGGGACTCCAATCTGATGGCCGATTACTGCTGGAGCTTGATGAGAGATGTTCCAAGCGCCGCACATCACAGAATGTCAAAGAAGACGTTTATGCAGCTGTAGCATGACCACAATTAATAAACCTTTTGTATCCGTATTTTTACTTCTTCCACTATGAGCATAAAATTACAGTTTCTAACGAAAATGCAATATTTTTCATGTCTCGAAAACCCAATGTGATGGACAAAATCTGATAACCTATTTGGATTCAGCACCCCAAAGATAGCTAAAATTTATTGGAAAACCTTGTGCCAGAAACATTTGCGCTGACCTGAGTAATCGTTCATTTTAAACAGCAAGCGAGAATCGTGAGTTTCTCGCTCAACATTCAGCCGGCTTAAAAACAACATGGCTAGTTCAGGTTTTCACAAAGGAATGGGCAAAACTAAATGACTTGTGCACAAGAACTGCGCAATTCTCAAAGAGAATTGTGCACTTAAAGGGGTTGTCCCGCGCCGAAATGGGTTTTTTTTCAATAGCCCCCCCGTTCGGCGCAAAACAAACCCGATGCATGTGTTGAAAAAAAAAACCGGATAGTACTTACCCGAATCGCTGCGCTCCGGTGACTTCTTACTTACCTTGCGAAGATGGCCGCCGGGATCTTCACCCTCGGTGGACCGCAGGTCTTCTGTGCGGTCCATTGCCGATTCCAGCCTCCTGATTGGCTGGAATCGGCACACGTGACGGGGCGGAGCTACGAGGAGCAGCTCTCCAGCGCGAGCAGCCCCATTCAACACGGAGAAGACCGGACTGCGCAAGCGCGTCTAATCGGGCGATTAGACGCTGAAAATTAGACGGCACCATGGAGACGGGGACGCTAGCAATGGAACAGGTAAGTGAATAACTTCTGTATGGCTCATATTTAATGCACGATGTACATTACAAAGTGCATTAATATGGCCATACAGAAGTGTATACCCCAACTTTGTTTCGCGGGACAACCCCTTTAAGACAGGCTGCACAAATGCGAATGAGCTGGTGATAACATCACCAGATCGTTCACTCGGAATGAGAATTGTTAGATTCTTGGCCTGTACAAAAGAGCCATTACTGTCATCTTCATAATGGTCATAGCGTGTCTTGTTGGTCTTGAGACAGTAGTAGAAGACCCTTGTTTGTAAATGAAACACTTCTGAGTATTAAAGTGGTGGTTTTTGGACTACATATTTTTATGTAATCGTTTTAAAAATCCTGCTGTTTTCTGTATCAATTCATGCTGCTTGCGCCAAATTCTGACTCGCCATCAGCACGGTGCAACAGAAATATGGATTCATCTGACCAGGCGATGGTTTTCTGCTGCTTAATGATCCAACTTTTGTGCTCTCTTGCCTTCTGTCTTGTCTTTCTTTTTGTCTTAGACAGTACTGAAACTGATCGTCTGCTGTTATAGCTCATGCGTGCCGAGGAACGATAAAACACACAGAATAACACACTAGTACATCACATTAGTTTTTTTTCTATCACGATTAATGGCAGAGCATTATAATATAAAGTAGGCATTGGATTTGCCATCTTGCCAGGGTAAACATAAACAATATCCACGCAATGTAGATAATTAGGATGCTGAAGAGCATAATATTGTGTTTTATTGTTTGCAGATAAAGTACAGCTGAGTTGTAATATGGGGGCACTCATATATAATTATACCCCCCGCTAGATTACCGAGTTGATTGTTTGCTTACTGAAATACCTTTGTTCAAATTTCCAATCAGGCTTGCCTTCTGAAAACACTAATTTCTGTAGAAAAATGTAGTCCCATCTGAAAAAAGTATAGTCTAGATACATTATCCTACCAAAAGTAATTGGACACCTGAGCAAGAATCAGAAGTAGTGTTTATTTCCATATGGTGATACCTAGTGGGGCTCCTTTTCCCCTAATGACATCAGATATTCTCTGTGGCATACTTTCTACTAATTACTCACCTCCATGTTCATGGTGCTTGCCACTACAACCAATGGACTGAGGCAATGCCATGTAAAATATCCCCAAACAGAAACTCTGCCATACTTTACTGTTGGCACAGCACACTCAGGCATAAGGTGTTCCCCAGGATCCTCCATACCCAGGTAAGTCCATCTGATGTGAAGATGGGGCAGTGTGATTCATCACTCCATAGAACGTTCTTCCATTGGTAAACTGTCCAATGACGACACTCCTTGCACTATTGTAAATGGGCCAATGCATTACGCTTCATGATGGACAGCTTGTGTGCAGTGGTCTAACCGGTATATCCAATAGTATGAAGTTACCATCACAAACTATGGCGGACACCTCCAAGGGTCGGCATTTTATGTAGCATGGCTTAGGACACGTAACATGTTAATAATGCACGATCCATTCTACTGATAGGGGTCTCCAAATACTTTTGGTAGGACAATGTACATCTAGATTTTGCTCATTGAGTACCAAAAGTGTAGTGTCTACATGTTGGCAAGCAGATCATTCATCAGAGTGTGAGACCTATGTAAAAACAGCAAAGTATGGGGACAGGTCCAATGTCCTAGTAGGCCATAATGGTACCAAATATATTGTTGTTTTTCTCTAATAGGAGTGATAAGGGAATACATCAGACACATAGTGCATAAGTCCAGTGTACTTATGAGGAGAGGGCTCTACCTGCCTCTCCCCACTTCTTCATTGATTGACGGCTGGCTGGTGTGTATCTGCATATGCAGCAGCCCATCAATCACTATGAGGGGTGGGAGGAGGCGGGGAGAGGCAGATGGGTCACTTTCCTCATGGATACATCATACTCATAAACTATGGGTCCGGGGTATTCTTTGATTACTTCTATTTGCCAAATGGCAGAATATTTTTTGCTGTTTTGGCTAATAGGAGAGCAAATCTTTCTCCATGCTATGGTACTCTTGCATAGGGCAGCATGATCTGATGTCAGGGCAGCATGATCTAATGATAGATCCACCTTAATCTTCCTCTTGGACATTCAGCAGAAATATTTACTCTCATCTAGCACCGCGTTTAGATACCTACAAATCACACTCATAAGCTGGACATAAGAGGGATAAAAAAATTCCTAAACCTGCCCATTTCAGCGGGATTGTTCCATGATCTTATGTATATGGGGCCTACCTCTCTTCTCCAAAGGCAGATATCGGAGCAACTAGGATCGGGTAGGTTTGATTTAAAAAAGCCTGATTCTTTAATTCCACAAGACATAAGCAGCTGCCAGTGGAGGTGGAGTGGCAGCTTATTTCACTCTCTATCTTGAAATAGGGAAAAGGCGTAACAATGTTAGCAAACAAGAAAATGAAAAATGTGCTTATGTCAAGGTAAATGGGGTAGAGGCACCAGGACTCTTTTCTGGGTGGCTAGAACAGTGGTGGTGCCAAGCTGAACCTAAAAGGGGTCTAAGCTGCGTTTTTGCTATAAGCTTTAAAGGGGTTGTACTACAGTTTAAAGGGATTGTCCAATTGTAAACTGTCGAAGGCTAATTTTAATGATAGATCATCAATAGTGGATTAGTAGAGGTCTGTTGCCTGGGATCCTTGCGGATTAGCTCTTCTCTGGGCCTATATGTTCCTGCACTGAACTGATGTGTGCAGGAAACAGACAGCTCAGTTCCCACTGCAGTGGCCAGACATGGCATTGCAGGCCATGTTCCCATTGAAAAGAATGATAACTTGGCCTGCAATGCCAAGCCAGGCCACTGCAGTAGGAATGGAGCTGTTTGCTTCCTGCACACATCAGTTCAGTGCATGAGTGTCATGACTATGTATTATTTAGGAGTTGGAATGACTGCCAAGTGATGGTATGCCTCACACTTGTCCCAGTGGGTCACTTACAAACTCATTGTAGTGGCCCAGTATATCTACTTCTGGCCCCCTCCATAGATGTCATATATGTAATGTCTTGTCCTGGTGCGCTGTGCAAAAGTGTCTTGTCATTCTGTTATGTGTAGTGCACTGCTGCAGCAAGTGAGGAGTTATGTTTTTTTCAAGAGCCTGGGAGATGCTTGCAATTTATCAATTTGTCTTGTCACGTGGTATGAGAGAGAATATAAATAGGAGTGTGAGAGAGTGGGAAAGGGTCCATTCTTATGGTCTTCAGTTCTTCTGGGTTCCTGAGAGAGAGTGCCAGCCACATGGGGGTACCTTCAACTCCCATGTGGTGAAGAATGGAGGAGGAAGAGCGGTTCTCGACTATCTGTGTGACAGCAACCGTGGCATAGTGAGTCCCGAGAGAGAGAGTGTAAACAAGAGAACGTGCATATGGCCAGGCCTAGTGCAGAGGTTTTACATGATTATTTTTCCTATGAGGCCGTCCTGAAGTCTGGGATTACCGCATAGAGGTACACCAATTTGTTTTCACATCCGGCTGTCCTGAAGTCTGGGATCACCGGTTGAGATACTCTCAAGTCTGCTTCTGTACCTGCACTGCAAATTTGTGTAAACTGTACCATCTTCTGGAACAAATGCATTGTTGAGTAAAGTTTTGCTAGGCCCTGACCTTTCCAAGAGGTACATTACTTCTATCTGTGGCTCGATTTATTTACTGTCGAAGGTCATACCAGTGGGTAACAGAATGGTGGTGTCACCCGTGACATCTGCTATCCCTGTTCTCCAGTGTTTCCTATCCTAGGGGTGTCCGGAAGAGGCCCAGTGCTGCTCTGGCCGAGGCTATGTGGGAGCCTGGTAAGTGCCACCGTGACAAGTGTCTACTCTACCCTCCCAGCTCCTCAACGTGTGCCTTGTGTCTGGGGTGACTCTATGGGATGCTGCATCAGTCTGTCACACACAAGTGAAATAATATGGGGTTGATGGTGAGGTGCACTGGGGCTGGTCTTTGCTCCCTATTGTGTAGACAGGCGAGGAAACAGTTAAAACTCATTTACTTGTTTCAAATCTTGATGGTACAACATCCATAAAGATGAAGGTACAAAACTTGGTAAACAGCTGTTTCAGTCCAGTTTCAATTCTCATGATGATGACTGTAGCTCTTGCTGCTCAGTACTGCACTGCTGTCTGTATTTACACCACAACCCTAGAGTCTATAGCTTTTTCCTTGGGCACCATTTATCACACTAATTCCAAGGCAGTGCCTTTGTGGTTGGAATTCTCCATGGAGCAGCCCAGGTGCAGGATGATAACGCCAAATCACCACTCAATAGTGGGTTTCCAAAAAATCTGCTTTACTTAAGACTATGGGTCAAAGTCGGGGTTGCTGTCAGTAACTGAATCCTAAACCAGCACAATACTAATTCTTCACTGCACTGTGCACTCTGATGACTAACTTGCATACACTTAACTACTACTGAACTTTCTAGATAACTGATTGAACCTTTATAGACTTTTTCCTCCCACTAGCTTGATACTGAGTGGCTGCAGCATGGGTAACTAGGATACTGGGCTGCTTAAGCCTTTCTACAATGTATGCTACCTAAGCCACCACCTATAAACCATAAAATAGTGGTTAAGTACATTTAAAGACACAAGAACATACTGTAAACACTATAAATGCAATTGCTTGTTATAAAAATTATAACAACACATTTTTGTAGGACCAGAGAACTCTGGTATCCCACAAAAGCACTCCAGCCAGCATACAGATGATCAGCAAGGGTCCCAGATGACAGACCCCCATTAAGCTATCATTAAGAACCTATCCTGCAGATAGGCCATTAATAGTTTATAACTAGGCAATCCCTTTAAGCAGGGGCGTAGCTAACTTTTGCACCCTGGCTCATAGGCCAATGTGCAAAAGTTTATCTAGGGGGCCCCCTAACTTCTCTTAACTCCTTAACGCAGAGGTGTAACTTGAAACTCCTGGGCCCCAATGCAAAACTTGTAACAGGGCCCCCAACTATAATGCTTTATTCATAGTACTGGGCTCCCTATATGGATAAAAGAGGCCTTATGGGCCCCTAAAGCTCCTGGGCCGGGGTGCATCCCCTGCATCCCCTATAGTTACACCAGTGCCTTTAAGTTAACTTCATACATATTGAAGGTATATGTTGGTAGAACATCTTAGGTGGAAAAAATGTGAAAAACCAAGAAACATACAATCAAATAAGCCATTCCAAAAGAACCCATATAAAATAAGCTTGTCTTGTTCCACAACCAGCTCTACTGTTCCCTGGCTGCAGAAACATGTTAAGAATGTTTGAGCCAATTAGAAGATCCTAGATATTCTGTCTTCTGGTTCCGTTGACTGCCAACCTCGAATCTTGAACCAAAGCAATTAAAGGCTAGGGTTGAGTCCCAGCACTGACTATACAGCTCATTGCAATGCTCATACTTGGACTAGGAAATTTGTAGAAGAATGGAAAGCAATGTAAATTGGTCTGTGTTCCTTTGCTTTGCTTAGCAGAGCTTCTGTCATTTGCCATTTCAGGAATGTTCATCTGCACAGCAAGCTGGTGGTGAAGAGATTTGCTTCCAAGAAAGTAGTGAAGACTTCAACTGAAAATTCCTTAGAAGCAAAGTACAGTTAATAGAAAATGGCATCCATAAGAACAAAGAAGCCAAAACAGTCTCCTGGTAGGAGAAAACATATGACAGACCTAGAGGCTGCTTCAAAGCTGCTGTCATTATAGCGTCTGCCAAACAGCCAGATGCTCCTGCTATGAAATATTGTGTGTGACTTGGCAGTGTCCCTAAAGTGAGTGCATTTCAGACTGAACAGAAGGACTGCTTTAATATAATATGGTTAGGTATACGGCACCTCATCATGAAGGATTTGAGAGTACATTTTTACAGATATGTCTGCAGGATGTCACAATATCATCATCGCTTTGTCTGCACTAAAACAATGTCTCTCGCTGGTTTACCCATGCCTCCTATTTCTCTTTGGTACCTGCAATCTGATGCTTTAAAAGCTTCCCAGGGGCAATATGCCATAATATGTAAAGTTGTTACTGTGAGACGACTTGCAAGAAGTGAACTAAGCTGCACAACCTATAAATAAAGATGTCTTCAGTTCATACAAGACTGTATGATCAGTTACTGTAGTTTTGCCTCAGGATCCTTTAGGAAATATACAGTAAATTGAAGTTTGCTATATGTTTATGCCTATATAAAGCATTAGTTTTACAGGAAGATAGATTTGTAGATAATCATGGCATTGCTATAGGAGGTGTGTGCAGAGGTAGTAGTTGCACCATGTCCTGGTGTGTCTAAGGGGTCCAAAGACCTCTCTGGAACATGAGATGTCACCAATATCATTAGTCCATATTTGATCAATCTATCCATTTAGTCGTGTCAATGACTTTATAGGCGAACATTCTCCATGCACATATCTGTATCCATTTTATTTGTGTCGAGCCAGCGTGTTCTTTGTCGACCCTTTCTTCTGGTTACACTGGTCATTCTCAACATTCTTGACTTCTCTAGTGTTAGTGGAAACTAAACTATTTGCTATTGGATATGCTTCTGGGGTCCAAATTGGCTAAAAGTATATACGGGCCCGGAAATAACATCAAATCACACACACATGGGTGTGATCCAAAGTTATCTGTTTATTGATTGACAGGCAGCAGTTTTTATAGAGGCACATACTTCAATTACAATAATTCAAATCTTTTATAATTCATTTATTACAATTGGTTGATGAAACATAAAAACAATATGAATATGCAAGATAAGGAATTTAATATCTGAATTGCCAGGCAAACGCACGCAAGCGCAGAAATAATCATACGTGATTAACTTTTTAGAACACAAAAATACAGTAAATCTAAGCAATAAGTTGTTTAGAGAGAATGTTTAGGAACATATGTGAACAGTTAGGGTGGCTTCACATGAGCTTGTGTTTGTGTGAACATAGGTGCGTACATATGTGTGCACCCCTGTACGTGCAAAAACATGTTTGTATGCAGGTGCGCATTGCCTTCAATGGAGCCGCAACTGCTGCAGGCAGCTCCATTGAAGGCAATGGTCTGCCAGCACTCCATAATTGTTTTTCAGCGAAGGGCTTTAAATAAGCCCTTCCCTGAAAAACAAGGCTAACTAGTGTAAAGAGACCCCACATACTCGCCTTTCTTCAGCTGCCGGGCTTCAGCCGTGTCCTCTCTGCGCTGTCCTTGTCTCTGCAATGCAGTTCTTTGAGCAGCCGGGGAATTAAAATCCCGACTGCTGAAAGAGCTGCTTCTGATTGGCTGAGTTGCTCAGCCAATCACAGGCAGCTCTCGCATGTCATTCATTCAGCGCAGAGAGGATGCAGCTGAGCCCTGGCAGCTGAAGAAAGGTAAATATGTGTTTTTTTTATACTAGTAAGCCTTGTTTTTTAGGGAAGGGCTTATTTTTAAAGCCTTTCCCTGAAAAACAATTACGGGGTACCGGCAGCTGGATCCTCTACCGTAGCTGTCATCTGTGACAGCTGTGGTAAGGAATTCTTTATTCCCTTCAGGGATGAAGAATTTCTTCGCTGCATCTGTCACATATGTGACAGGTGCAGCAGGGAATTCTTTATTACCTGCGGGGATGAAGAAAACATCTGCCATATGTGGCAAATGTGTTCTTCAACCCTGCTGGGGACATGGCAGCAGCAGACAGGTAAGTATATATAAATATAATTTTTATTTTACACTAAAATGGTTGTTTTTCAGGGAAGGGCTTATATTCAAAGCTTTTCCCTGAAAAACAATTAAGGGGTGTTAGCAGACCATTGCCTTCAATGGAGCCGCTGGGAGCAGGCACCGTTGAAGGCAATGCGTGCATTCCCTATGGTGCACACATGTCCTATCTTTACAGACACATGCTGGAAAAAAACGGTCATGTGAACACACCATAGGGAATGTATTGCTTGTAATAGACACGTGTTTTTGTGCGAGCGTATGCATGCACAAAAACACACTCGTGTGAAGCCACCCTTAGGAACATGTCAGTTTGACCCGCCAGCCAGTCTAAATGCCACATATGGTAGCTACACTACCGTTCAAAAGTTTGGGGTCACATTGAAATGTCCTTATTTTTGAAGGAAAAGCACTGTACTTTTCAATGAAGATAACTTTAAACTAGTCCTAACTTTAAACAAATGCACTCTATACATTGCTAATGTGGTAAATGACTATTCTAGCTGCAAATGTCTGGTTTTTTGTGCAATATCTACAAAGGTGTATAGAGGCCCATTTCCAGCAACTATCACTCCAGTGTTCTAATGGTACAATGTGTTTGCTCATTGGCTCAGAAGGCTAATTGATGATGAGAAAACCCTTGTGCAATCATGTTCACACATCTGAAAACAGTCTAGCTCGTTACAGAAGCTACAAAACTGACCTTCCTGTGAGCAGATTGAGTTTCTGGAGCATCACATTTGTGGGGTCAATTAAACGCTCAAAATGGCCAGAAAAAGAGAACTTTCATCTGAAACTCGACAGTCTATTCTTGTTCTTAGAAATGAAGGCTATTCCATGCGAGAAATTGCTAAGAAATTGAAGATTTCCTACAACAGTGTGTACTACTCCCTTCAGAGGACAGCACAAACAGGCTCTAACCAGAGTAGAAAAAGAAGTGGGAGGCCGCGTTGCACAACTAAGCAAGAAGATAAGCACATTAGAGTCTCTAGTTTGAGAAACAGACGCCTCACAGGTACCCAACTGGCATCTTCATTAAATAGTACCCGCAAAACACCAGTGTCAACATCTACAGTGAAGAGGCGGCTGCGGGATTTTGGGCTTCAGGGCAGAGTGGCAAAGAAAAAGCCATATCTGAGACTGGCCAATAAAAGAAAAAGATTAAGATGGGCAAAAGAACACAGACATTGGACAGAGGAAGACTGGAAAAAAGTGTTGTGGATGGATGAATCCAAGTTTGAGGTGTTTGGATCACAAAGAAGAACGTTTGTGAGACGCAGAACAAATGAAAAGATGCTGGAAGAATGCCTGACGCCATCTGTTAAGCATGGTGGAGGTAATGTGATGGTCTGGGGTTGCTTTGGTGCTGGTAAGGTGGGAGATTTGTACAGGGTAAAAGGGATTCTGAATAAGGAAGGCTATCACTCCATTTTGCAACGCCATGCCATACCCAGTGGACAGCGCTTGATTGGAACCAATTTCATCCTACAACAGGACAATGACCCTAAACACACCTCCAAATTGTGCAAGAACTATTTACAGCAGAAGCAGGCAGCTGGTATTCTATCGGTAATGGAGTGGCCAGCGCAGTCACCAGATCTGAACCCCATTGAGCTGTTGTGGGAGCAGCTTGACCGTATGGTACGCCAGAAGTGCCCATCCAACCAATCCAACTTGTGGGAGATGCTTCTAGAAGCGTGGGGTGCAATTTCACAAGCTTACCTCAACAAATTAACAGCTAGAATGTCAAAGGTGTGCAATGCTGTAATTGCTGCAAAAGGAGGATTCTTTGACGAAAGCAAAGTTTGATGTAAAAACAATGTTATTTCAAATACAAATCATTATTTCTAACCTTGTCAATGTCTTGACTCTATTTTCTATTCATTTCACAACGCATGGTGGTGAATAAGTGTGACTTTTCATGGAAAACACAAAATTGTTTGGGTGACCCCAAACTTTTGAACGGTAGTGTATCTTCTGAATGATCTGGCTTAGTCATTCACTCAAGGTTTTTTTAAAATAACTATTTAATATCCATAAATTCTCAAGAAAGAGGATAAATGAATAGAAAGAAAAGAGGCATAAAAAATGGCTACTTGTCCACAAAATGGCTAGGCATAGAGCCATATTCATTTCACTAACACTAGCAAGTATGCACGCATGATGTGGTCAACGTAAGTCAGTCACAGTCTAGTGACTTTAGTTTCTAGCGATGTCCCTGGTTTTATTTGATCCAACACTTCTCTGTTTGTTACCCTGGCTGTTCATAGTATTCTTAACAATTTCCGCCAACACCGAACTTCAAATGCGGCGATTCTCCTTCTGTCGGCCTTTCTTAGGGTTGAACTCTCAGACCCATACATCATCATAGGAAATACGATGGCTCTAACCAGTCTGCTTTTGGTAGTTAGAGTGATATATTTGCTCTTCCAGATCTTCTTCATGCCAACCATTGTGATCCTACGTTTGACCCCTGGGGTGTATTTAACATTGTGGTTGATTTTTGATTCAAGGAAGATGAATTCCTGAACTGATTCAATTTCTCTGTTGTTAATTTTAAGTTTCAATGTTCCATTAGCTGCTTTTTTCGTGATTTTAGTTTTCTTGATGTTAAGGTGCAGCCCCATTTTTTCGCTTTCTTCCTTAAGTTTGAAAATCATTTTTATCAGGTCTTCCTCTCTTTCAGCCATTAGAGTCATATCATCCACTTATCTCAAGTTGTTGATGGTCCTTCCTCCAGTCTTCACTTAAATGTTGGGAGAGTCCAGGTCTGATTCCCTCATGATCACTTTAGCATAAAGGCAGACGAGAAATGTGGGCAATATGCAGCCCTGTCTCACACCCTTGCCAATCCTGAATCAGTCTATATCACCATAGAGTGTCCGCACCATTGATAAACAGTGATCTGATAAGCTTGATCAAGTGAACTGAGACACCAAGGTCAAGCAGAACTGCCTATATTAATCCATATTAGTCCAATATTAATACTCCATAACAGATTTGAGACCCTGTTATATATTTTTCTCCAAGGTCCAGGATATTTATTATTGAATTGGAATATAAGGCTTAAATGGTGTGCGCCCACCTATAAACATCTATTACGTCTGAGCCAGGCACCAAAACACCCAGTCCAATTCAGCTGTAATAATTTCCAAAAGGACAGATATACATATACACTCTAGTAAAAACTCCATATAATGAAACTAAACAAGGGGAAGTCTCATCCTAATGTACTAATATGGGAAAGCTCTGCCTAAAGGAGAGTGATCACCCTGATGAGGGCAGCTCCTCTTTCAGAAACCTGGGTGCTTTCCAAACTGACTCTAGAGGGATAGGATGACAGTAGACAGATGTAACTCGCAATTGTAAAACATACGATTTCTTCCAGCAATCATATGAAGTTAAGAACAAAACATTTATTATAGCATCCTCAAAAATATCCTCATAGGAGCAGACGGAAAAAAGGAGAACAATTTTTACATGTTTTAAGTCTCACAAACTCGGCTCTTCCTCATAATGTCCTTTTCAACTTCATTCTTCTGGTTAAAAACCAACCACTTCAACACATATGGTGAATAATCAATCATATTAAGGATTCACATGAACTCAAATCAGTAATGTGGTACACTCGAACACGCTAACACAAAGCACCACTACATGTAAAGTAGATTTGAATGGTAATTCAAACCTCCAGGATGGCTACCGCCCAGAACCATTATCCCAGCCACCACCTCTAAAAGGCTTGTTAACCGTCTCAAGACCCAGGACCTGAAATGATTAAAGATTGCCCAATGTACAGATAGAACATGTTGGGATACTGCAGAAATGCTGTGGTTACCAATATGAGAGGAATCATATATATGCTCTGCAATACTTTTTTTAATTAATCATTTGGTTGGTCCCACATATTTTAACTTACATGAGGAACAACTGATGACATAAATTACATGTTTATTTCACCCTGAGACGTGCCCTGGATGAAGCGGCACCTCCCGTGACCCAAGCTGTGCAGCGCAGACAAAATCTATACTAGACCCAATGACAGAGGAAGAAGTCTCCAGACTGCTATCCACTGCTTACCCCACCACTTGCGCTAGCGACCCTCTTCCATCACACTTCCTCTGGTCTCTTTCCCCGGTTGTCATTACCCACTTAACCACCATCTTCAACATTTCCCTGACCTCTTGCATTTTCCCCTTTCATTCAAACACTCCAACATTTCCCTTCTGCTAAAAAAAACAACCCTTGAACCTACCGAAGCTGCCATTTATTGATCCATCCCAAACTTCCCCTTCATCTCAAAACAACTAGAACACTTGGTTTATTCCCACTTCACAAGCTTTTTCTCTGAGCTCTTTCCTCAACCCTCTCTAGTCCTGCTTCTGCCCCACACACTCAACTGAAACCGCCCTCACAAAAGTGTCAAACGACCTGATGATGGCGAAGTCGAGAGGCGAATACTCCCTCCTAATCCTCATCGACCTCTCCGCTGCATTTGACACTATTGACCATGACCTCCTCCTTGCTATGCTCCGCTCCATTAGCCTAAAAGGACACTGCTCTCTTCTGGCTCTCCTCCTACCTCTATGACCACTCTTTCAGGGTCTCCTTTGCTGGCTCTATCTCCTCTATGCTCCCCCTCGCTGTTGAGGTCCCCCAGGGCTCGGTTCTTGGTCCCCTCCTTTTCTCTATCTACACAGCCCCAATCAGATAAATCATCTGCAAATTCCACCTCCAATACCATCTCTAAGCTGATGACACCCAGTTATACACATCTTCCTGTGAAATCTCTGAACCATTCCTCCAAAATATCACTGTCTGTCTGTCCGCTGTCTGTAACACTATGTCTTTCCTTCTTCTCAAACTTAACCTCTCTAAAACTGACCTTTTTGTCTTTCTGCCAGCTCGTCTCAAAAGATTCGGGTGGCGGCGGGGGAGAGCGGTGAGTTGCGGGAGTAAGCAGGCAGGAGAGAGTGAGAGAGAGATCCCCCCCCCCCCGTTCCTTCCCGCTCTCCCCTGCAGCTCCCCTCCCCCCGCCAACACCCAAATCTTTTGAGACGAGCGGGCAGGTACTCGCATAAGGCACTACTCGCTAGAGTAGTTTGCCTTAGCATGTACGCTCGCTCATCTCTACTCACCACACCTTCCACTTTGCCTATCATGTACATCTTCTGCCCCTGTGCCTCCTCCCCATACTGTTTCCTAATAATTAAATGATGTATGTAATTTTTGTACTGTTTTGTGCTCCCCATGCCTCCTCTCCTGCCCCTGTACCTCCTGAACCACCTCCACCCTGTCTCTCTCCAAATAAGTACATACCGCATGTAATTGTCTTGTTTGTGTTCCCCCTTGCTTTGAAAGTGCTGCAGAATAAATTGCCACTTTACAATTAAAGATTATTACTATTACATGTGTGGTGGAACAGTTAATAAAGGATAAGATTCTTAAATCCTTTTTGTTAATATTAGTAGAACACATCTTACTAGACAACATTTACTTGTAACACCCACCAGTGGACATGTATATTTGAGATGACAGATTGCCTTTAAATTGTTCTTGTTTTTTTTTTTTTTGCAAACAGCTGAAAGTAAATAACCTTAATTTGCAGAGGGGGTTGAATGTTTTTAATTGCAATTGTACATGATTTATAAAATGATGTTGACATAACTCACCAGCAGTGTCTGTGTTACGGTTTAACATCCACAACAAGGAGGCGGGTCCTGGTTGGCCTCTTAATGTCAGTGTCACACTGGCACTGGTGTATGTGTCCTGTCACTTGGCACCAGATGCTGACTAGTTCACATCCTATGATGGTATGTGGACTAATTGGTCAGCAATAGGGTTACCACCTTTGTCACAAAAAATGTAGGTTTGTGTGGTTTGGGGCGTGGCTTATCAAGACAAATGTTTTAACCTTCATTATTTTAGTGGCCACAATTGGTAATTGTTCACCACTTAGTGGCCCCAAAAGTAATAGTGGCACCAGTAGTAATAGTGCCTCTAGTAGTGGCTCCAATATTAGCAGTGTCTCCAGTAGTGGACCCAATAGTAATAGTGACCCTATTCGTGGCCGCAATAGTAATAGTGTCCCCAGCAGTTGTAGTCACCCGGAGGGTCCTACAGGGTAGGCTTAAGAGTTAATAGGTCCTAGGGACCTCGCTATGGGCTCTTTGGGAGACATAGGAGGCATCCTGCAGGAGAAAGACATTGTCTTTCCCTGAATATAGGGCTAAAGCTAGTCTGCCCTGCAGTAGGCCTTTTCTGATTGGCTGCTTGCCTATAATTTTCTGAGTGGTGAAGTAGGTGGAGAGGAGTCCAGCCCGGGAAAGTAAGCTAGGGGAAGGAGGAAGTGAGTCAGCAGAGGGAAAGAAAGAGCAGGAAACAGCAGGAAGTGGAGGAGTTAGTTGTTGGTGGAGTTAAGGAGAGGAAGCATAGCGAGTAGCTGTGGAGCGGCAGTAAAGTGCTGGTGATCGGGAGACAGAGGAGAGCATCAGAAACTAGGGAAAGTGAGGAGTGGTGAGCCCCAGCATCTGGATTGGGAGTGCAGTCTATTTACAGACCCTGCGGAAGCTGGACGGCAAGACGCCATCACAATTGAGAGCGTAACTTATCCCTGTGCAGCTAGGAGACAGTGGGATCACAGTCAACCCTGCACTAGGCCCTCCAATCTTCCACAAATAGCTCCGGAGTAAACCAGTCTTTACTGCAGTCTGACAGCCTTACCCCACAGAGAGTTGATACAAGAAAAGTTGTTGCCATCACCGTTGCTCACAAACCCACAAAGTGTGAATTGTTTTGTTAATGCTGAAAGTGATGATAAACTGTTTGCCTTCGGTTTGCTTCAATCTAAGTGGACTAGTCACGTTATTTCACCGCTGCAAGCACATTTTCGCCTTCCAAGGCACTGGCGGTATTAGTGTATCTTGACGCCACCACAACTTTGGGTTTGACAGGGCTTCCATGTAGGAACACCCCAGTCAAATCCCTAGCTGTCAATTGGTGCAAGATGTAAAGGTTCTAGAAGATCCTGCGGGCATCAATGAAACCCGGGTGTGCTGAGCTGTGCTGAGTCGTTACTCACTGTCCCCCGCTGCTGTGGCCTCCCCGCACCACTCAGTCAGTGGTCTCTCCAGCACTGTATGGCCTATGTGGTGTATTCCTGCTGGCAGCAGTCACACTTTTTTCTGTGCTGCGTGCTGGGATCCCTGCTGTCCTCTGCGTTCGCCCTCAGAGAAGAGGGTTCACACTGTGCTATCCCTGCTGATGCCCCCCCCCCCCCCCCCCGGCTACGGTGAATCGCGTGGGAAGGAGGCAACGCAGTGGGGCCCCTGGTTGGCCGCTGTATGATTTTTCCATCTCTCCTTAGTGGGCTGCCAGGACCTGCAGCCCATCCAGCAGAACTACCAATCACTGACAGGGGGCGTCACCCCTTGTCAATCTTGACTCCACCAGGACTTCCTGATGGCGTCAATATACACTAATACTGGCACTGGCATCGTATTTAGACACAAACAATGCAAAAAGGTTTGGTACTGTGTTAGCCAGGAGAGCAAAATGTGATTGTTCCTAGCAAGAGAAACCACGTAAACTTGTAGATATGATACCTTTTAATGGCTAACAAAAATATATGATGCTAATGCGAGCTTTCGAACCAATGCAGGGTTCTGCTTCAGGCTTGAATGAAATAGATCCGAAGAGGCATGCATATTTATACACACATACAACATACAACAGGACTATAAGATCCCGGGGACATTCACATGTCCCCCATCTGATGTTGTGTACCTGATCCTGTGTAGTAAATGTCCTGTTGGGGGCATTTATGTTGGAGAAACAGGACAAAGACTGAAAGCAAGGACGAGGTCTCACCGCCTCATGATTAAACAGAGAAAGACAGAATTACCTGTGGCTGAGCACTTTTCTAGTCACGGACACAACATAGGAGATATGAAAGTTATGATACTGAAAGGAAATTTCAAGTCACAAAGCCATAGAAGAATTTGGGAAGATAGATTTATAACAACTTTTGACACTTTCAATAGAGGGCTAAATTCTTCAAGAGGATTTATGCGTGAATGGGAAATATGAGAGATCTATAGTACAGATAACACTGCTGGCCTGGTGAACCCCCAACAGTAATTCAGGGACCATAAAACCTTCACTCCCTTTAAGTTACTATTTAAAGATGTTTGTATTTTTTTGTAGTATTCTTTTAAATGCAAACTATTCACATCCATGTCTGTGTCTTGTCATAAGTATGTGTGTATAAATATGCATGCCTTTTTGGATCTATTTCATTTAAGCCTGAAGAAGCACCCTGCATTGGTTCGAAAGCTCGCATTAACATCATGTATTTTTGTTAGCCAGTAAAAGGTATCATATCTACAAGACTACATGGTTTCTCTTGCTGGGAACAATCACATTTTATGAACTATGTAGAGACTCTTGCAATCCACCTGCTGTGCGAGTCACCACTTTAGTCAGAGTAGCCACCACCGTGACTAAGCTAAAGCTAGCACTCCCACTAGAGCTACCCCTGGCCACTCCAGCTCACTGCACAGTGGCCACAATAGTAACAGTACACCCAATAGTAATAGGTCCCCTAATAGTAACAGCGTCCACAGTAGTGGCCAAAATGTTGACAGTGGCACCAATAGTAATATTGCCTCCAGCAGTAGCCCCAATAGTAATAGTGACACAATTAGTGGCTCCAGTTGTAGCAGTGTCCCCAGCAGTGACCTCAATAGTATCGCTGCACCCAGTAGTAATAGGGCCCTGAATAGTAACAGTATCCACAGTAGTGGCCCTAATGGTGATAGTGCCCCCTGTAGTTGCCCCAAGTAGTAATAGTGCCCCCAGTAATGGCCCTGGTAGTAATAGCATCCTCTAGTAGTGTCCCCAATAGTAACAGTGTCCCCAGTAGTGGCCCCAATAGTTATCGTTTTACCAGTAGTGGTCCCAGTAGTAACAGTATCCTCACTAGTGTCCCCAGTAGTAATAAGGTCCCCTCGCTATGCCTTCTCCATCCTGAACTTCTGACAGGCATCAACTCCACAGCATCAAGGATTTCACTCAGCCTCTCTCTCTCTTTCTCTCCAGCTCCCATTTACCTTTGCTTTTGTAATTTGAGCTGTGACCCTTAACCTCTCCCCTCCCAGTGTCTGCATCTTGCATGTCCTGCAATTAATAAGGGCAATAAAAAATAAATACTGGCAATGGTCTTTCCACTTAATTACCGACTGGGCTGGTGAGTTTCTGACCAGGTGGTAACTGTTAGGTGCACTGTTCAGACACAATCCTCTGGCTCTGTGTCTGGCAGGCGTGGGGGTCGTCCTGCTCTCCTTGTTCACTGAACTTATATTTATTCTCTTCCAGCACTCCTAGGGTTAATTGCTTCTGGGCCTCCTGCTCAGCTGATGCACCTTTTTTAATCACTGCCCTATATAGCTACCCTGGGCCTTTCAGACAGTGCTGTAGTATTGTTGTAAGATTCGTTCCCATTACTTCATGTTTAGCCGCTGCTCTGGCAGCTACCATGCTATCTGTTCATGTTCTGCGTCCTCTGTTCGTGTATTCTACTGTCTGTTATCCCTGTGTATCTGCTTCTCTGTTTATCCTTGCCAGCTTGTTCCTCCTTTGTTTCTGTAATCTCTGGTATTGATCTGTCTTTTATCATATAGGTGTTCTGTCCCACCAGAGTAAGTCAGCGCCTAGAGGAAGACCGCGGGGTCATCCTTATTGGGATGCAAGCCCCGCTTATAGGCAGGGGTTTGCCTCTCCTGGTTATCAGCTCAGGGCAAGATACTTTCAGAACTTAAACATATAGCGTGGTCAGTAAGTCAGATGTCGGTAACGGGTAGGTATCAGTTGTAGTACTAAGGAGCAGGCAGGTAGTGTAGTCAGAGGAGGGCCAGAGGTCAATAACGGGTAAGTATCAGTTGCAGTACTAAGGAGCAACCAAGTAGCATAGTCAGAGGAGGGCTAGAAGTCGGTACTGGGTAAGTATCAGTTTCAAGTGTGAAGGGGCAGGCAGGTGTTGGAGCTTGACTACTGGCAGGGAGCTCAATAATCTCGCAATGACAAACTGGAAGGGCCAGGTTTTTATAGAACATCCATTCAGAAACAAGGCAGAGCCAAATCAGGGAATTTGACCAAAAGCCAGGAAACATTGACAAGGTCATGCAGGGGAGATATCCAACTCTCTGAATAGCTCAGCAGGGAGAACTGCTGCCTGGAGCACAGGAGCTCCTGGGTTTGAGTCCTGATACCTTTGTATTGTCTGTGCAGACCTTTCAGTCTCTCTCTTCTTATGGTTCACACTGGCTTTGGGTCCTCTGGCTTCTTCCCAGAATGGAGATACAGCCACTGTATCTGCTGCTCCTCCATCATGGCCTCTACCATTTGAATTCACTAACTGGCTGCATAGGGCTCTGCTCTAAATTGCTGCATCACAGTCTCCCAAAAAACTACGGTGTTGCTCTCCTTTTATTTTGTTTGCACACGTATGCTTTATTCCAAGATGACCTTCACTCCCTGACCTTGGCTCTTTTTACTGGACTTTTTTATTGCTCACTACCTGCTCTGATCTTCTGACTTCCACCAGAAGTCTGCGTGCGCCAACAGCATGACTCTTTTCAGTCCGTTCCTTGGGAGTCTCCTTAATAAAACTTATAAGTTTGAAAAAAAGAAAAATGATAATAATAGCATATATGTAATAAAAACGTGTGAATATTGCTAGGTGTGACTTTAGACAGAAAATTTCACAAATTATGCTAGAAAAGTGACACACACTGGACAGAAAATTTGCCAGAGGGGTTATAAATAGAGATGAGCGAACGTATTCGTCCGAGCTTGATACTCGTTCGAGTATTAGCGTGTTCGAGATGCTCGTTACTCGTGACGAGTACCACGCGATGTTCGAGTTACTTTCACTTTCATCTCTGAGACGTTAGCGCACTTTTCTGGCCAATAGAAAGACAGGGAAGGCATTACAACTTCCCCCTGCGACGTTCAAGCCCTATACCACCCCCCTGCAGTGAGTGGCTGGCGAGATCAGGTGTCACCCGAGTATATAAATCGGCCCCTCCCGCGGCTCGCCACAGATGCATTCTGACAGAGATCAGGGACAGTGCTGCTGGTGCCGGAGCTGCTATAGGGAGAGCGTTAGCAGTTATTTTAGGCTTCAAGAACCCCAACGGTCCTTCTTAGGGCCACATCTAACTGTGTGCAGTAGTGTGGAGGCTGCTTTTTGCAGTGTTGCACATTTTTTTTTTTTTCGTATATCGGCCGTGCAGAGCATTGCGCCCTGCAGTAATTATACATACTCCAGGGCCAGTAGTGGTGGTGAGGCAGGGACAGAAGACATATATTTATTGAATATAGGCAGTGGGCCTTTCCAAAAACATTTGGGAAAAACAATCTATTTGGGCTGCCTGTGACTGTCCTCAGTGTGCTGGGTCTGTGCTGGGTGTAGTTGTCCTTCTAATTTATACGCAGCCAGCTAAGTGTTACAGCAGGCTTGCGCAAAATTATTTCCTGGCTCTGTGTTGGCTGTTACATCACCACTGTATTCCTGTCCACAGTGCAACAGTCTGCAGTTATTTTACATACTCCAGGGCCAGTAGCGGTGAGGCAGGGACAGAAGACATATATTTATTGAATATAGGCAGTGGGCCTTTCCAAAAACATTTGGGAAAAAAAATCTATTTGGGCTGCCTGTGACTGTCCTCAGTGTACTGGGTCTGTGCTGAGGGTAGTTGTCCTCCTAATTCATACGCAGCCAGCTAAGTGTTACAGCAGGCTTGCGCAAAATTATTTCCTGGCTCTGCTGTGCGTTCGGTAAGCGAAGTCAGCCTCCAACCACAGGCCAATAAGCGGCACATTTAATTACAACTTTCTGTTTCTGCACTACTGGTAATACACCATGCTGAGGGGTAGGGGTAGGCCTATAGGACGTGGACGCGGGCGAGGACGCGGAGGCCCAAGTCAGGGTGTGGGCACAGGCCGAGCCAGTGCGGTGGCCAGGGGTAGAGGTAGGGCCAGACCGAATAATCCACCAACTGTTTCCCAAAGCGCCCCCTCGCGCCATGCCACCCTGCAGAGGTCAAGGTGCTCTACAGTGTGGCAGTTTTTCACAGAGACGCCTGACGACCGACGAACAGTGGTGTGCAACCTTTGTCGCGCCAAGATCAGCTGGGGAGCCACCACCACCAGCATGCGCAGGCATATGATGGCCAAGCACCCCACAAGGTGGGACGAAGGCCGTTCACCGCCTTCGGTTTGCACCACTGCCTCTCCCCCTGTGCCCCAACCTGCCACTGAGATCCAACCCCCCTCTGAGGACACAGGCACGAGTGCCTACCGGCCTGCACCCACACCCTCACCTCCGCTGTCCTCGGCCCCATCCAGCAATGTCTCTCAGCGCAGCGTCCAGACGTCTCTAGCGCCACTGTTTGAGCGCAAGCGCAAGTACGCCGCCACGCACCCGCACGCTCAAGCGTTAAACGTGCACATTGCCAAATTGATCAGCCTGGAGATGCTGCCGTATAGGCTTGTGGAAACGGAGGCTTTCAAAAGCATGATGGCGGTGGCCCCGCGCTACTCGGTTCCCAGTTGCCACTACTTTTCCCGATGTGCCGTCCCAGCCCTGCACGACCACGTCTCCCGCAACATTGTACGCGCCCTCACCAACGCAGTAACTGCCAAGGTCCACTTAACAACAGACACGTGGACAAGCACAGGCGGCAGGGCCACTATATCTCCCTGACGGCTCACTGGGTGAATTTAGTGGAGGCTGGGACAGAGTCAGAGCCTGGGACCACTCACGTCCTACCCACCCCCAGAATTGCGGGCCCCAGCTCGGTGTTGGTATCTGCGGTGGTGTATGCTTCCTCCACTAAACCACCCTCCTCCTCCTCCAACGCAACCTCTGTCTCGCAATCAAGATGTGTCAGCAGCAGCAGCACGTCACCAGCAGTTGGTGTCGCGCGGCGTGGCAGCACAGCGGTGGGCAAGTGTCAGCAGGCCGTGCTGAAACTACTCAGCTTAGGAGAGAAGAGGCACACGGCCCACGAACTGCTGCAGGGTCTGACAGAGAAGACCGACCACTGGCTTGCGCCGCTGAGCCTCCAACCGGGCATGGTCGTGTGTGACAATGGCCGTAACCTGGTGGCGGCTCTGCAGCTCGGCAGCCTCACGCACGTGCCATGCCTGGCCCATGTCATTAATTTGGTGGTTCAGCGGTTTCTGAAAAGCTACCCACGCTTGTCAGACCTGCTCGGAAAGGTGCGCCGGCTCTGCGCACATTTCCGCAAGTCCCACACGGACGCTGCCACCCTGCGCACCCTGCAACATCGGTTTAATCTGGCAGTGCACCGACTGCTGTGCGACGTGCCCACACGGTGAAACTGTACGCTCCACATGTTGGCCAGGCTTTATTAGCAGCGTAGAGCTATAGTGGAATACCAACTCCAACATGGGCGGCGCAGTGGGAGTCAGCCTCCTCAATTCTTTACAGAAGAGTGGGCCTGGTTGGCAGACATCTGCCAGGTCCTTGGAAACTTTGAGGAGTCTACCCAGATGGTGAGCGGGGATGCTGCAATCATTAGCGTCACCATTCCTCTGCTATGCATCTTGAGAAGTTCCCTGCAAAGTATAAAGGCAGACGCTTTGCAGTCGGAAACGGAGGCGTGGGAAGACAGTATGTCGCTGGATAGTCAGAGCACCCTCATGTCTATATCTCAGCGCGTTGAGGAGGAAGAGGAGGGGGAGGAGCATGAGGAGGAGGGGGAAGAGACAGCTTGGCCCACTGCTGAGGGTACACATGCTGCTTACCTGTCATCCTTTCAGCGTGTATGGCCGGAGGAGGAGGAGGATCCTGAAAGTAATCTTCCTAGTGAGGACAGCCATGTGTTGCGTACAGGTACCCTGGCACACATGGCTGACTTCATGTTAGGATGCCTTTCTCGTGACCCTCGCGTTACACGCATTCTGGCCACTACAGATTACTGGGTGTACACACTGCTCGACCCACGGTATAAGGAGAACCTTTCCACTCTCATTGCCGAAGAGGAAAGGGGTTCCAGAATGATGCTATACCACAGGGTGCTGGTGGACAAACTGATGGTAAACTTCCCATCCGACAGTGCTAGTGGCAGAAGGCGCAGTTCCGAGGGCCAGGTAGCAGGGGAGGCGCAGAGATCAGGCGGCAGGTACAGCGCAGGCAGGGGAACATTCTCCAAGGCCTTTGACAGCTTTATGGCTCCCCAGCAACACTGTGTCACCGCTCCCCAGTCAAGGCTGAGTTGGCGGGAGCACTGTAAAAGGATGGTGAGGGAGTACGTAGCCGATTGCACGACCGTCCTCGGTGACGCCTCTGCCCCCTACAACTGCTGGGTGTCGAAGCTGGACACGTGGCCTGAACTCGCGCTGTATGCCCTGGAGGTGCTTGCTTGTCCTGCGGCTAGCGTCTGTCAGAGAGGGTGTTTAGTGCGGCTGGGGAAATCATCACGGATAAGCGTACCCGCCTGTCAACCGACAGTGCCGACAGGCTTACACTCATTAAGATGAACAAAGCCTGGATTTCCCCAGACTTCTCTTCTTCACCAGCGGACAGCAGCGATACCTAAGCAATACGTAGGCTGCACCCGCGGATGGAAGCATTGTTCTCTATCACCATCAAAAACGTGGACCTTTTAGCTTCATCAATCTGTGTATAATATTCCTCCTCCTGCTCCTCCTCCTGAAACCTGACGTAATCACGCTGAACGGGCAATTTTTCTTAGGCCCACAAGGCTCAGTCATATAATTTTTGTAAACAATTTTTATACGTTTCAATGCTCATTAAAGTGTTGAAACTTGCACCTGAACCAATCTTTATTTTAACTGGGCTGCCTCCAGGCCTAGTTAACAATTAAGCCACATTAACCAATTCACCAATTTTTTGGGGCCCTCGCCTACAGTGTAATCCAATTAATTTTTTGCCCACATGCATTACAGCTGACGTTACATCAGCTGTGCTGGGCACTGCAATGGGATATGTTTATGTACCGCCGGTGGGTTCCAGGGAGCCACCCATGCTGTTGGTCCACACAGAGTTGTAACTACATGTGTCCACTTCTAAAGAACCCCAGTCTGACTGGGGCATGCAGTGTGGGCCGAAGCCCACCTGCATTTAACATGACATTACCTCAGCTGTGATGGGCAATGCTATGGGATTTATTTATGTGCCGCCGGTGGCTTCCTGGCACCCACCCATGCTGTCGGTCCACAGGGACTTCACAATAGGGAGTTGTACCTGCCTGTGTCTATGAATTAAAAAGCCCGGTCAGGTTGGGGCATGCAGTGTGGGCCGAAGCCCACCTGCATTTAATCGGACGTTACCTCAGCTGTGATGGGCACTGCAATGAGATACATTTATGTACAGCCGGTGGGTTCCAGGGAGCCACCCATGCTGTGGGTGCACACGGAATTCCCATTGCAGAGTTGTACCTGCCTGTGACTATTTATAAAAAAACGCGGTCTGACTGGGGCATGCAGACACCTTGACAGAATGAATAGTGTGTGGCACATAGGTTCCCCATTGCTATGCCCACGTGTGCAGCTCCTGATGGCGGTGGCACAGAATTATATTTCTCATTGCTTCTGTACAGCATTGTGGGCTATCGCCCCGCCCCTTTTAAAGAGGGTCGCTGCCTAGCCATGCCAACCCTCTGCAGTGTGTGCCTGCGGTTCCTCCTCATGGCAGACGCACTTATAAATAGACATGAGGGTGGCGTGGCATGAGTGCAGCTGAAGGCTGCGTAGGGACAGTTTGGTGTACGCTGTGGACACTGTCGTGCGGGGGAGGGGGGGGGGTTGGGCAGCATGTAACCCAGGAGAAGTGGCAGCGGAGTGTCATGCAGGCAGTGATTGTGCTTTGTTGGAGGTAGTGTGGTGCTTAGCTAAGGTATGCATTGCTAATGAGGGCTTTTCAGAAGTAAAAGTTGTTGGGGGGGGCACTCTTGCCGCTATTGTGGCTTAATAGTGGGACCTGGAAACTTGAGATGCAGCCCAACATGTAGCCCCTCGCCTGCCCTATCCGTTGCTGTGTCGTTCCCATCATTTTCTTGAATTGCCCCGATTTTCACAAATGGAAACCTTAGCGAGCATCGGCGATATACAAAAATGCTCGGGTCGCCCATTGACTTCAATGGGGTTCGTTACTCGAAACGAACCCTCGAGCATCGCGATAATTTCGTCCCGGGTAACGAGCACCCGAGCATTTTGGTGCTCGCTCATCTCTAGTTATAAATTTACATAGAAAAAAATACAGATGTGAGAAGCAAATGTAGCAGGGCTGAGTGTGCCAGCTCCAGCATACATGTACGACATATGGCACCACTCCTTGTGATAAAACATGCTAAACATACAGGTGAACATGCTACATTATATTTTTAGATAGGTATCATCATAATACTTTACTAATAAAGTGTAAAACTTTCCTGAATAGTTCAATTACAATTTATTTGTTTCGCTGCATCGTTAATATCACAATTAAAGTTCGAAAAGCAGTGCTCAAAGTTCAACCTCTAAACCAGGCTCTCTGTTCCCGTGTTTTGTTTCCGTGTTCACAGTTTTACCAAAGCCACAAGATACAGATAAGCCAAATGTAATGGTGAACCTTAATTCGGACTCTCGCCCTGGGAGCCTTTAACATATGCAATTAAAGAAAATCAATGCTTCCTGTCAGATTCCAAGAGGACGCCAAGCCACCCTGGCGCTGTTTTGACTCGGGGAATAAGTAGACAAGTTATCAGGTGGCATTTCAAAACCGCTACTTGCCCATACTTACTGCAGAGGAAATCCTTAAAATGTTCTCCTATAAAGTTAATTAAACTTGAAATATTTTTTTTCCCACTGAGTCTCACAGATAAAAGAAACAGTAAGAACATGAGCTCTGTAAATGTCAATCTATCGGGCACTTTCTGAAAATACATAAAGTGTTATACATGGCTTTTATGGCTCTTACACAGTGTTATACACCAGTTCTAGGGGTTTTGGTGGACGTCCAGTTCAGTTCAAACTAATTCGGGCCAAACCAAACTTTTTGATAAAGTTCATCCAATCGACTAAAACTAACATTTCAAAAGTTTGCCCATCACTGCTGTTGGCTTTCTAGGGATCTCCCGATGCCACCTTATGGGTTCAAGTCTGCTGTGTAAAGTAAAGGACTTTCTAGTCAAAATTGAAATTGTCTGTTCAGCAGTTGCCTGACTAGATGATCATGTCAGGAAGCATCGCATCTCTGGTCCATGCGACAACGCCGCGACTTATTGTGGTGAAACCACGACTTTGTAGCGCTACATGCAAGGTTTTTCAGGGGAGGCTTGAAATATAAGCCCTTCCCCGGAAATAAGCTGTAGCTGAAGAAGAAAAAAAAACAAAACACACATACATCACCTGTCCCGCGCTGTCAGCCCAGCCGTATCTTCTCCCTGGGTCCCTGGCACAAAAAATCCCCGTCTCCTGGAAGCGCTGGCTGTGATTGACTGATGCTTGGCCAATCACAGCCAGTGCTCAATTAATGGCAGTGATTCAACCAAAAACAGCCATTTATCGAGCTTCAAGGAGGCGGGGATTTTTGAATCCCTGCCCAGAAGAGGAGAAAATCACTGCTGGGGACCTGGGGAGAAGATGCGGTCGAGCTGACAGCGTAAGACAGGTGATGTATGAGTATTTTTTTTTTTCTGCAGCCAGGGCTTAAATTTTAGCTTTGACACTAGGCTTTCCTACTGTCAAAGCTGCATTGCATCGCACGAAAATCACGTTTTCGTGCGATGCGATGCCACAGAGAGCAAGGCTCCATAGGAAAACATCGACTACAAAACCTCACGAGTCGCGTGCATATAGCGGGACCCGTGAGGTTTTTGTGTCATTTTGTAGCATGCTACAAAACATCGCATGTGTGAAGTAGCCAATAGGAAAGCATGGGCTTCTCATACATGTGATTTGTAGCATTGTAGCAATGCTACAAAATCGCACGACTTTGTTGCCCGTGTGAACGAGGCCTAAGAATCACTAATGGTTGGAGACAAAACTACTGGAGAAGAGAAAATCAGACACTGGACCTATGAACACTAATCCTACTCACAATTAGGCCTCTTTGACATGGCCATAGGCGTTTTTATGTGCGCCTGTCCAGTCGGCATGGGCCCGGCGCACATATGCCGAGGCCGCAATGTCATTGCCTTCCCTTCCCTCCCCCTCATCGGCTCACCTCCTCTCTCCTTCCCTACTGGCTATTTGCAATGGAAGGCAGCAGAAGGGGTCGGAGCTAAGCTTCGCGTCTTGTCAGTAGCCACCAATGGGAAGGGGCGGAGCGGGACGAAGCTTAGCAAACAGCCAGAGGGGAGGAGGAGAGAAGTGGGAGGGAGTTTAGGAGTCACGCTGCTAAACTTCCTCCCACCTCCCTTCTCTGGCAACTGTCATTGGCTCCCATAGGACCCCATGCAGTGGCTGACATATTCCGGCTGGAAAGATAGTTCTAGGACTATCTTTCCTGTCCGGCGTGAAAGCGCTATATTGGCCCGGCCGGGTGCTTTTACGCCACAGGAATACAGCCGTGTGATTTGATGCATTGGAATCCAATGCACCAGATCGTAGCATACATCGTCCGGCCGTGAAAACGGCGGCCGATATACGCTCATGTGAAAGAGGCCTAAGATTATGGAGTAGGTACTAATGCCATGCTCTTAAATAAAACAAGTTTCTTTCCCATACTACTACAATTATGTCTAATTCATTGCTTCCTCTTGTAGGGAATGGCTTTTATCAGCTAATACAGCAAGTGGTACATCATTTTAGAAACCAGCAATCTGTTTTCTCCCTGGGTAGTCTCATCACTTAGGACGGTATCATAAAAAAGGAGCCTTATTCAGACCGCTACATATATAAATTCAATGTTAAATAAAGCAATTATTCCCTAATGCGCCCTTCTACATCACAGACTGACAGGACATCATGCATTGTTAGGTGATATTACAACCAAAAATACTCTTCTAGAACCAGCGGAAGGGATTTCAATCTGCAGCTTGTATTGTACCAGCGAGCGTCCAAAATGATAGATCACATAGTAATTCTCTTTTATTGGGAATTTGATTCATTCTCAGCAGGAGTTAAATTGCAAAATGTTACAAGTTTATAGTACAAATATACTGATTACTTGTATTCACAGCCAAAGTATTCTATTCATAACACTAAAGAGGTAATACAGCCAGTTGGTAAAGAGCAAACACGTCCGGAACGAGTGCCAACCCATTGGCTATGCCTCCCAGGACAGACGAGGCTGCCATCTTTTACGGTGCTGTTAAGCAAGAGGTTTCAGGTCATTTTATAGGAAGATATGATCATATATTTGAAAATTGAGTTAGTTTTCATAGAAAGGGCTATGAAATATGGATCCAACTGGCGACAAGAAGACGCATATTAGTCATTGGAAAGGATTATTAGATTATTAAACACAAGTGGAACTGAGAATGTTACAAGTTTTGAGTACAAACGTATTGAGGCTTTTGCCAAATTTTCCGTTGCTGACATTTAGGCTGTAATGAAGGCCAGTTGTTACGGAGCGTGAACAGCCAAATCCATTGCCAAAGCCCTGGGCAAGGCCTCCCCGTACTCCCATACAATGCTCAATTTGTACCAAAATGATAATGACAGAAGAGATATCTCAGCATGTTGCAAAATGCTCAAACACATTTCCTAGCCCTCGCCGGTTATCATTTTTATTATTTGCTCAACATTTGTTGTAGAATTCCCCAAATAAATCACCTACTGACAGCTAGCTCTCCGATGGATACGTGGCCCGGAATCTCACTTGGTGGCCAGCTAAGCCCTAAGAGAAGGCATGATTTGGCCAGCGGGATTGTAGACAAGTTTGTTGATGGAGAACAACAGGGAAACCCTTCATTACAGTGTGGAGTGGCTGCTTGTGATCAGTACATCGAGCGGTTAGGACCGGTTTACAGGCTGCTATGATTCGGCATAGGTTGGACATTTTGGAAAGTTTACTGAGCAACCACATCCAATTTTACAGATTGCCCCTTAGTGATAGATGTCAGGTATTATGATTTTTGTTTTATTCCCAAAGTCCTTGTGGTATATAAATGTATAGACATGAATATCATAATTAATAATATATAACCTTAAGGCCTTATGCACACAACCGTATATATGCAGCTACTTAGCTGCTTCAAAAAATCGGGCAAAAATCGCGATCATCTGGAGCGTTGGAATCCAATGTGTTCATGCAGATGAACGTTTTAAAAAAAAAAAAAACACGCCGGGAAAAATAGCATTTTGTATGCTGCGTCCAAAGATAGGTCTGGCCCTATCTGTGGCCAAGATACGCCGGAGGCCCCTGTAGGCTTCTATGGGAGCTGGAAAAAAGGGAGGGGGAGGGAGTTTAGCTGCGTCCAATGCTGGAAAAAGAAGACAGCTGGCTGTATGTAAGCATTAGTTGTCATTCCAAGGATTTCTGCTGATCGAGGGATTTCTGTGCTGCAGCGCCTTTTTTTGCCGAGCTGCAGCAGCCGTCTGTGTGAATGGCAGAAAATATGCGGCTATAGTTCGGGACTAGATTGCGGCTATTCTTCATTCATGCGATTTTTACAGTGCATATGGTCATGTGATAGAGGCCTAAACCTGTCATTCTGAAGTTATTCTCTATAAACAGACCCTAACCAATACCCAAAACAAGAATCCTGTGTACCCCTCTACCCGTTGTGGGGTTGCTTTATCCCTCACGGTGACGTCAGAATGAATGGAGCGCTGGCCGAACACGCACAGCTGCCACTCTATTTCAATGGGGCTAACAGAAATTCTAGAGTGTTTGCTGCTTGGCTATCTCCGGTGGTCCCACGGAAAATGAATGTAATAGCAGAGTGCTTGCATGACTGGGGCTCTACTCAGTCTCCTCCTCACTGTGGGGGTGCAGTAACCCCACATTGAAGATGGGGGCACAGGATTCCCGTTCTTGGGATCAGCGAGAGACACAATGTGAATAGGGAAAAACTACTGATTATAGCACAACCCCTTTAATCAATCAACTCGTCAAATTAATTAATACATGAAATAATTAATTGTGTATCTGAACTTTCAGATGACTTTTTAGAATAAGCTAAAGTGTGTTTGTGCATGAAGAATAACACCATTTCTGGCAATTATATGATTTATATCCTGCATTTTTCTTACCCACTTTCTACTTGTGCAGGCTGTATATGTAATTTTCAGTTTTCTCTCAGGCCATGTCTGTGTGAATATCGTTTCCTCCTCCCTATCATCCCCCTATAGAGCTCTATTTTTTCACGCCTGTACTGCGCTAAAACTGCGCTTGTCTGAACGAGGCCTGAATATCACTTCAGTTTGTTCCGCGTTGTGTTCCTGTGAAGTGCCAAACCAGGTCAACCTCTGTGACTCGAAGGTGAAAGGTTAATTTTAATTAATGTTTCTGAATAACTGCAAAAGTTGTAGCAATGTAATAATACATAAATTAGCAAGAGAAAGTATCAATAGTGGCACCTAGTGATCATTATGATACAGCGTGTTCCTTCAGATCACACTGGGTATTTCCAAAAAACATTCATCAACAAACCAAACTATCAAAACATTGGTCGCCCGGGTTGGCTGGAGACCAGCCTAGGGCATAGTGATTAGAGACCTCCAAACTAACAGTTTAAGTTTTAATCAGTGAGAGATGTAACAAGATAATGACTCAAAGCACACAAGTAAGTCTGCTAAAGAATGGCTGAAAATGAAGATTTGTGTTCTGGACTAGCCAAATCAGAGTCCTCCTGGTCTTTGTTTTGGAAGGCTACAACATGACTACTACAGACAATCGGAGGCCATAGTGGTCAGGCGCTGTTCTCTGGGCATCAAGGCTCCCAGCATCTGAGCGGTGATGCCAAGAGAATGGCATGTGATTCCTGCAGCCTCATATTACAGCCAAACAACTCATTTAAAAACCCTGCATTTAACTCTATACCATCTATCTATCTCATATCTATCTATCTCATATCTATCTATCTATCTATCTATCTATCTATCGATCGATCGATCTATCTATCTATCTATCTCATATCTATCTATCTCATATCTATCTATCTATCTATCTATCATCTATATCATATCTATCTCCATCATACATGGGCATACCTAAGGCCTCAGGGGCCTGGGTGCAAAAGTTCAGCTCGGGGCCCCCACCCGGGCTTCCACCCCACACTCCCCCGTACACATACCTAGATCGTGCTGCATACATGATCTGCCTCTTGGCGTAATCTTTCTAAACATGACGCATTTCCTGAACATGAAAATTTGTTTGTAGCCCCGCAGGCCACTCTCACACACACTGCTTTTTACCGCTATTAGCGCCGTGTCCAGAGCGCCGTACTAACCGAGGTATAACACTCCCATAGATTTTAATGAGGTTACTTAAATCTGTGCTCGAACATGGTGTTTTTAACGCTGTGAGTTTCGAGAGCTGGCTGTTCTATTTTTGCATTTTCGTGGTTTTTAACACATCTCATCACCCATCACAATGATGGGGTGCATTAAAAAGTGTTGTCAAACCCTGTAACCTGTGTTAGAAAACGCTGCTCGAAATACTGGTAAAGATGCCATGATTACAAGCTGCGTTTTCTGAACAAGTGTGAGAGCGGCCTTAGGGGGGTCATGTTTTTGTTGTACTTTAGAACCACAATAAAGAAAAACACATAAAAAAACCTGCATGCAGTATTTAAAGACCGTGTACGGTATTAAGGAGTTGCGGACACAATTAATAACCGCATGCGGTTTAGATGCGTTTTTTGTTGTGTGTAAAGTGTGCAAATAAATACAGTAAATACAGAGAGCTAGAGAGATAGACATGAGATAGATAGATAGATAGATAGATAGATAGATAGATAGATAGATAGATACATAGATATGAGATAGATAGATAGATAGATATGAGATAGATAGATAGATAGATAGATATGAGATAGATAGATAGATAGATAGATAGATAGATAGATAGTATATAGATAGATAGTATATAGATAGATATGAGATAGATAGATAGATAGATGAAGGAGGGAGACAGACAGATACAGACACACACACACACACACACACACATACACACACATATATGTATATATATATATATATATATATATATAAAAATATATATATATATATATACACACGTACCCCAGGGCCCGGTCCACTTCTCCTCCATGTGACAGCAGCAGGAGAGGCAAACTCAGAAGCGTCACGTTCAGCAGGAAGCAGCACATGATCAAATGATCACTGTGCCCTGCTGTCCCATGTGACTTCCTCCCTCCTTCCCTGCCGGAACAGTTTCTCCCTGTTCTTTCTCTCAAGCTGGCCGCTCTGGCTGCCGCATGATGGGAATCTTGCTGCAGACAGAACGGCCAGCCATTAATGCACTGAATGTGCATGTGGGTATGGCGGAGGGCGGCCTCGGGGCCCCCTGATATCTATGTATACATCTATCTATCTCTCTATCTGTCTATCTCATATCTATCTCATATCTATCTTTCTATCCATTTATCTATTTATCAATCTATCAACTGTCTATCTCACATCTATCTGTCTCTCTCATATCTCTCTCTCTCATATCTATATACCCCATATCTATCTATCTATCTATCTATCTATCTATCTATCTATCTATCTATCTATCTATCTTTGTTAGGTCCATATGTATGTATGTATATATATTTTAATATATAGATGTATGCAATATATATATATATGAGCAGGCTGTACCGTCTTGTGCAATACATCTGTCCATGTTGTGGGCATATTCACCAGACTGTATTGTGCATGTGTCAGTCCCGATGCTCAAGCTAGAGTTCTATCTATCTATCTATCTACTCACCACTGCAGCATAGAGGGGCGGTAGATGCACAAGCCAACAAAGATGGTCTGGCCCAGCCACTGGATCACTCCCTGGTAATTTCCATAGAACGTGAGAAGTATAAACCCCCTCATTGTGCAGGTATGCCTTGCCTAGGATGTTTAACACCGTAACTGTGGAAAAGTGCATTGTGGCATTGTAGATGGTTTAGGAAGAGACAAACTGATGACAGGTTCCCTTTAAAATATCTCAACAACAGTAATAACGTAACAAGTTTCTCCAGCTTCAATAAAAAATTCCATTTCCATTAACTAACTACTGGACACCTTAAAAAGAAGACTTTCCAGCTTCTAAATTCAATAATCCACACTAAAATTTTAACTTTCGCCTTAATAATTGCTTTCTTTTTCCTAACAAGCCTAATTTAAATGGCTTAAAAAAAGTATCTCGCCCTTCTTGTGTGTCGGGACTGGCGTATTAAAAGAAGCTAATGAATCAAAACCTAAATGAAGCCCTTTATAGTTGAGATGTAAAGGTTTACACGCGCCTCGGATGACCTTGTCCTAATATCAAGCTCATTAATAGTTGGAGACAATACCCATACTGGATGACCTTTCTTTATCTCCAGTTCTCCCATTAATCTGAAATTCATTGATTATTTCAATGCCCTTCCCACTTATATATGCAACGCTGAAGGATATTTATACCGGAGCATATTAAACTCTGAATGATTCACATGAGTTATTCCCCGCGACTCATTTACACCGCGCCACCTTTAGATTTAAAGCTTTGTTATAATGACACCAAATGAATGTTTCCCTTTAATACAGAGATAAGATAATAGTTGGACGTAATTGTTCTCCCCGTTCCTCCCGGCCTTGTGTAAAGTTTGTACTTATTACCCCTGACGCCTGGAGCGTGTGATATTTATGCCAGCCGTATATTTTCATTTCACGGAATAACTCATTTAGGCCAACACTGTGATGGAAATGACACATGTCAGCTGACTTCTCCATAAAACTCAAAACTACAGCCAAGTACATTTGTTCTTTGCAACCTACAGGAGGTCATTTTCTACACTTTGCCAGGGGAAATGCCTACTCTTTAAGCTGACAAATACAATTACAATCGCCACCGAAGAGTCAAAATTATAGGCCTTGCATCCGATTGCAGCGTCTGCTCCTATCTAAAAGGCTTATGCATTGAGCTGTGCATATGTTTAAATGTTCATCAGAGAAGTGGGTTTTAAATTGCCGTATTTGCATCTGCACCCTTCAATGAGCGAAGCATGACAATAGAGCACTAGGATCGTAGAACCCAAAACACGTCGCCTTGTAGATACAGTAGGATTAAACAATCTCTGCCTAACACAGTTCTGTTATTAGTGATCATGTCGAGAAGTTTAAAGGAGATTTCCAGGGCTAAAAAAAAAAATTAGGAGCAAGGAATGATGGGAAATAAATAATAAGCCATACTTGCCTCCTTAAGTGGCACGCCATCCAGCTCAAGAGTCCTGATCCTCATTGCCTTTATTCTGGAAGAAGATGCATGTGCCATTCGTTGCTCATATAACTGCTCAGCCAATCACAATCTGATTTTGCCATGGACGGTTTGCAATTTCCAAAGCCTGTGATTGGCTGAGTGGTTACATGCACAATGAATGCCACAAAAAGGCCACATCTTCTTCTAGGATAAGGTCAGTAAATAAAGGAGTTGGGCAGAGCAGCACTGACTGGAAGAAGTGCGAACAAGAAGTAAAGCCAAATGTGCAGCGTTCTAAAAAAGTCCTCATGGAGACATTGCAAGTTGGATGTTGCCTGTTGGTAGACACTGGTCGAACAGAGGTTGTGTTAGGGTGAAATGATGAAGTAAAGGGTAGAACTGAGGTTCTGGCATGATCTGTTGGCAGGTGGTTGTTAAATGAGAATGAAACTGATGGTATATGTCAAAGGAGGAACAGTTTATTTGGAAGCAGCAAGTAAAGGCGTTTCAAGGTATGTAGACCTCTTCATCAGATAGCTGGTAGAACATAAAACAGTGTATTAATGCCATGATTTGCCAGTGCTTCCCTGCTGGCCACCAATGATCATCAGACCATGAGAAAATGATTTGCTGTCATGTAATCTATTCTGTTGTCTGATGAAGGGGTCTATGTATCTCAAAACGTGTTGCCTGCTGGCTTCAAATAAAGTGTTCCTCCTTTCATCTGGACCATCAGTTTCCCTCTCATTTAACAGTCATCTGCAAACAGAATGCGTCCGAGATTTAGTTCCTTGTTACAAATTGTCAATTCAACCTCTTCTTCCAGGATCAGAGCAGTGAGGACATTTGAACCCAAGGCTCTAGTGCTGCAAGGTAACTATGTTGAGCGGTGAACCACTAGAAAACCACCGTCTATTAGTTGTTCTCGGATTGTTCTTTTAAAAGGGATCAAAAGGGATGCCCAGGATTAGAAAAACATGGCATTTTCTTTCAGAAACAGCTCCCCACCTGCCCTCAGGTTGTGTGTGGTATTGCAGCTCTGACCCCTTTCACTTCAAAACAGCTGGCACAATAAAATAAGATAATGTGCTGCAGAAAGTTATCACACTAAAGCTAAACTTTGCTGCATCTGTATGTTAACTGAACCCACTGATTTCAGCAGGATTACCCAACTCTCTAGTGTGCATGGGGGCCTCTTGACTCTTCCCTCATGGCAGATGCTAGAATTTTCCATACGTGGATCCCTTTTTACTCAAGCAGCATGGTATTTGCCTGTTCATAAGAAGGATTTTTGAGCATAGGTCATCAATAGTTTTTTTAGGATAGGTCATCAATAGTTGATCGGCCGGGGTCCGCTGCTCGGGACCCAGACCAACCAGTTGAGTGGGCGCATGCTATCAGCTCTGCAAATACACAGAGGTCAGAGCAGAAGCCTCCTGCCCACCTCCGTGTAGTGGCCGGGGCTTGTAACTGCAGGCACGGCTCTAATTAAAATCAATGTTAGCCATGCCTGCATTTACAAGCGCCGGCCACTACATGGGAGGTTGGCACAGAGACTTCTGCTCCAAATACACAGAGGTCAGAGCGGAAGCCTCCACACCAACCTCCTTATAGTGGCCTGTGATTGTAACTGCAGGCATGGGTCCCATGCCGACCTGCAGAAAGTTATCACACTAAAGTTAAACTTTGCTGCATCTGTATATTAACTGAGCCCAATGATTTCAGCAGGATCATCTAATCCTCTAATGTGTATGGGGGCCTCTTGACTTCTCTAATGGCAGACGTCAGTGGAAAAAGGATCAGGCTGTTAGAATTTTCCATACATCGATCCCTTTTTTCTCAAGCAGTATTGTATTTGCTGTTCATCAAAAGGATTTTTGACATTCTCCTATGACCCCTTTCAGCAACAGGATGGCCTTTATCTAGATGTTTTTCCTTAGTCCCACCATTCTTAGTATAATTTCGAAACCATTACATGACAAACCCCTAGAATGTTGGCAGTGTATGAAATCCTGACCCCGGTTAGCCAAGTACTGATCACTATGTCCAAACTCATTTAGATCACTGAATTTTCCCATTCTAATGTGGATTCCCTTTGAAATTGATCACGGAAAACTTGATTTTCTGCTGCGCTCCGGAATCATGGGTCTCCTTTGCATACAGGGAAGCTCCAATCATGAAACAGCAGGTGTCTCTAATAAAGTGGCCGTTCAGTGTATAGGATATCTTCTTGCAAAACTGAATGAATATATTAAAGTAACAATTTGGTAGCAAACAAATATATCTGACAAACAGGATTTGTGCAAGAAAATAAGCCACTTTAGAAAAGCCTCCTGCCAAGAAGCCCTGTGTGTCTGGAGAATCCGGGTCATTCTTTGTGTCCTGCTCTGATGTTTAACAATGCAATGGTTGGCTTTTCAAAGAAATAGTTCCTCAACCTCCGAGTATGAAAGGCACAGTAAACAGAATTTGCTTTTTCATCTCCATCCCCTCTCCTGACCTTACAATACAACAAGGGAAGGAGTAAACAGAAATTCTGCAAACTTTTTCATTTTGTAATATTGGAAAGTAAAGTTATGCATTTTCCTCATAGAGCGGCTATGGTAATGTTGTATTAAAAGTCAAAAAGTCCAATATTTGCTTCAATATCTCACATCAAACCTCATTTTCCGAGCCCCTGTGAGACCATCTGGTATGAACGGGTTCCAAGACCTGTTTTGCAACCACTGAAAGATCTCCTAGGGGCTTGCACCACCTGGAATTCCCCCAGCGCTCTCCGACAGCGCGATCCAGCAAAGAGTTGGCACGAACCAGAGATCTGATTATCTCTCAGCTGCTTGCTGAGAATTTTCTATGTAAGCAATCCAGAAATTATCAGAACTGGACATGAAAATTCACTGAGGAGTGAAAGGGAAGAGACGAGGCTAAAAACAGAGTTTAGATGAGCAGAAATATTGGCTATTGAACATAAAAGCAGAGCATGAAAGGGGAGCCAGTAAGAGAATTACAAGTTCCCGAAACAGACTCCACAGAATCCATTAATTAGCACAAAGTGGATGTGTTGTGAATATTTTAACCTATGACGTTAGGAGAAAAGCCTTGTATTCTGGAAGCAGTTATTAAGCCAATCTTTTGTGCTGAACCGCATTGTGGAATGGCTTGGAGGCCAAGCAGAAAGGTCTACGTAGTAGGCCGAATGAAGGATGTAGACTGACCCATCGAGGGCTAGGTTCACATTGCTTAAGTGATCTCTTCTATGGTTTTTATCCTGGGGACATGGAAAACAGCATTTAGATAGTATCCTGGACCTAACTGGTATGGGTCGTTGGTACGGCGCCCAAGATGCAGAATGCAATGGTGCAGCAGCTGGCAGGTGAAGGCAGGTTTTGTTCGAAACCGAATAGGCTTTACTTAACAAAAACTTGCAGCTTATTATATCACTCCATGGGAGGGCAAGAGGTTACTCAAACACTACAGAATATCAACCGGAAATGTAGACGTTTTTAAATAACTGTCCTCTCAGAGTTCCGGCTCCATAGGTGTAGGGTACCTCTCCATCACTGTTATTGAGGTGACTGGGCATTTCGACTCCACTATAATTCACCATCGTAGTTTCGAAGGTCCGGGCATTTTACAGATGTGTCGGCTTAATGCACCATTCTCTCGGTGCAAAATGTCTGCCAAGAATTCAGCTTGTTGCTTCTGTCTAGCATGTCACTATCTGCATCACTCTAAAGGCCTCATTATGCATGGCGCCCTGCGCTCGTCTGCCTCTCCCGCTCCCTACCGCTGGTTTTTCACAGGGAAGCAAGGACTCCCCTGCAGGATTCCCTGCATAAGGGGCAGTGCTTAACTCAGCAGCTGTCCTAGCCGCTGATCTGAGCCGCTCTTCTGTAAGGGGTAGCACTCTCAGCGTTATCCACTCATATTTCAGACTTGACTTTGGGGCCCAGGAGCTGAAATTTATACTTTTGTCAAAAAAAGAGTTTCCTCTTCTATCGCTTATATGTACATCCTCTGTGCGCGGAATCCGTTTGGGAAGAAACAAGAGCCAAATGTGCTCCCTAAAAGGCCAACGTAGGCAATCTTTAACAGCTGACAAACAGCCACAACAGTCAGGATCAGCAATCAAATCGATCATGGATGATAACCCTTTTAAAAGCTGCTGTCAATCCCTGATCGGCATTCTCAGGGCCCTTTTCGATGAGATCACAAGGTGGCATCAGGGTGTCATTGCAGCCAGGGGCCTTCTGAAGGCCCCAGGGCCATCATGTGTTTCTGCCTGTTAAGACATGCCTGCAAAATGTCTTAAGGCAATGCAAGCAGAAATGCCATATACCACAATACTGAAGTATTGCAGTACATGGTAAAAGTGATCAAACGATTGCAAGTTCAAGACCCCTTAGGCGATTAAAAAAACGTAAATATAAATGATTTTTTTTTATTATTGTAAGCAGTAAAGGATATAAAGTCAATAAAATATTTCCTGCATTTATAATAAAAGGAAAAAACAAAAGCATATTTGTTATTGCTGTGTCTGTAAAAGTCCAATCTATTTTTTATCCTGCATGGTGGACGTCATCTGAAAAAAATACACAACATTATAATTGAGCTTTTTCAGTCACTCCGTCTCCAAAAAAATGTAATGAAAAGCGGTCAAAAAGTCATATGCATTCCAAAATGATACCAATAGAATCAACAGGTCACAAAAGAAACCCCAAAAACCCCAGCATCAATGGAAAAACAAAAAAGTTGTGGCAATCAGAGGATGGCGGCAAAATTCTGAGGATATTTTAATTTTTAAAGATAGTAAACCAAAAATATTAAAAACTCAATTGGTATAATCATAATCGTACTAATCCACAGAATGGTCTTGTCATTTTGGCCACAGTATGTACGCCCTAAAAACAAGACCCTCCAAACACGGTGGAATTGCATTTTTTTTCCCATTTGACTCCTATTTTTTAAAAGTTCTTCAGTACATTATGAGCTACATTAAATAGTCCCATTGCAATAAAAAAAAAAAAAAACATTCTCTCAACCCTTTCCAATCCACTGCCTCACCTCTGAAGACATTATGATTTAAGGCTGTACAGCACCGATGTTGGAAGACGTCCGTTGGGGCTCTCTTACTGTATATTGCCAGCCTCTCTACTGTCGGAGCCTATCCAACGTGTCACCTCATGCAGTACTGGCTTTAGCCAGCATATAGCGCTGTTGCATAGCGGCAGAAAAAGAGTAAGTCCCCTAGGAAAACCAGGATAGAAATTGGATTGGAAAGGGTTAAACAGTTATAACAATGGGAAAATAAAATAGTTTTGATTTTTGGGAAGTGGAGAGAAAAAACCCAAAGTGAAAAAAAAAAAGGCCACGTCATTAAGGGGTTAAAGCGAGTGTCTCATGTCATATGAGGAGACGTTTATTTCCGCACTCTTGTAAAGGATATTCTAATGGTAATCTTCCATCAATTCTGCCTGTTTGGAAATCAGTTTAGGAAATTACATTTAATTACAGAGTCGACAAATACGCACTGAACCAATTGCATTCACGGGGGAAGGACAGGGAGTTATGTAGTCAATTTCAATTCAGAAAAAAAGGCAGTTTTCCAGTGCCAGATCACTTTCTCATTAGGCGGTGTTGTTTTGCTTATGCAAATGTGTAATCAAATCTTCCGAACAGGTAGACAAATCATCCCAATAATTGCTGCTAACAGTGCGGCTCTCCGAGAAAGAGATTTCAAGTTTCTAGGAAGAGATGAGTAAAGTGCGGATCTCCAAGTCTTACTAAATCCCCTACCCCTAATACCTGATCAAATGGCCAACTATGAAAAACAACCCATACCAGAATTATTAACCTGATTACGGCCAAGCGCCACACATGTACAGTGCTTGGTCCTGGGCTTTAAACCCATGCCGGTGTAAATGTACAGCACAGGTTTAACTGCTTAGTGACCAGATCAAGTGATTTTCATTGTTACATTATAAGAGCCTAGTTGACATAGTTGTAGGAGAGGTTGCTTTTTGTAGAACGGGTTGTACGTTTTAATGGCACCACTCTGGAGTACATAAAATGTGTTGACCACTCTTTGAGTACGATCACTCAGCCAGTTGTGAATCCACTTACAGTTGCCTTGTCAATCCCATATTTGGCCATTTTTTTCAATAAGTGTGGTATGAGATACTTTGTCAAATGCTTTACTAAAGTCAAGATATACTATATCCACCGCATTTCCCTGATCAACCCAGGCAGTGAGAATGTCATGGAAGGACATTAGATTTGTCTGGCTTGACTTGTTTGTTACAAACCCATGCTGGCCCTGGTTAATTAACTCCATTCTCATCCAAGTCCATCCAAGTCCTTGCATACATGCAGTTTAATAATTTGTTCAAAGAACTTTCCCAGTATAAAAGTCAGACTCACAGGACTGTAGTTTCCTGGGTCCACCTTCTCCAATCTTCTGGGACTTCTACTGTCAGAGCTACCCCCTTATATTACAGACTTGCAGAATGGGCATTGCATATTTGCAAGCGCAAGTACATATTTAGTGCACTTTTTGTACGCACAAATTTTGCGCATTTGGGTGCGCTACAAACGTTGCAACTATACTTTCAACCATTGAAATAATCAGTTAGTGTAGGGAGTTCAATAAGTTCTCTTTACCTGCATAAATTCGCAGTAAAATAGAGCATGCTGCATATTTTTTGCTTGCAAAATACGCTTACGTGCACGAAACCATAGGTTCTAATCTCAGCGTATGTTGCATGCAAAACCTGCGCAAATACACTCATCTGAATTTGGCCTAAGGGCTTCATCAGACAACTGTATTTGTGTGCCTTTTTGCTCACATAAAATATACACGCGCAATGTGCAGAAAATAGAACCCATTGATGTCAGCAGGTTTGTTCTCATGAACGTGTTTTGCGTGCACATTTCATTCACGCTCAAAAAAATAGTACCTGCTCTATCTTTCTGCATATGGCACTGCAAAGGTCTACATAGAAGTCTATGGTAGGCGCATAAAGGGGCAATACGCTGCGCAATTCCGTGAAAAAAGAAGACATCTGGGAGCCTTATTGGGCTAAATAACTTTTTATATCAGGGCAGGATGTTTTCTCCGCTTGTGAACAGGCACTGCGTCTGCAAAAAGTACAGGGCTATGTGCCAATACGCACACAAATGTGTTGCGCTGGGGTGTTAGCAATGGCATATACGGTCGACATGTGAATTTTGGTGAACATTTTTCTGCATGAATGAATATTCCACTGTGTCTTTGAGGGGCTCTAACTGATGCAAACAGAAACTATTAGAGATGAGCGAGCACGCTCGGATAAAGCAGTTACTTGGGCGAGCATCGCTCTTCTTGAGAAACTGCTTACTGGTCCGAGCAGGCTGGGAGGGGCGGCGGGGGTGAGCGGGGGGTAGAGAGAGAGCTCTCTCTCATTCCCCGCTACCCCCTGCCACCCCCCGCTCACCCCCAAGCCTGCTCAGATCAGTAAGCAGGTGTTCGAAAACAGCGATGCTCGCCCAAGTAAGTGCTTTATCCGGATCCGTTTGTGTCTGTTTTCTTCAGCTATGGCGCATTCACACAACGGTTTCAATATGCTATGAGATTCTGTCTGGGGTTTCCATTCATTGTCATTCATGAAACAGACATCACTTGGAATTCTTGTGAAACAAAAACCAATTTATTTCCAGTATATTTAGGACATAGAAGAGCGTAAATGACAATACTAAATATTATATTATATTCTGTACTCCAAATAAAGCAGAAATGAGCTGGAACCCCTGTCAAATAGAAGCTAAAATGGGGTCTGTTTCACTAATGACAGAGAATGGTTTCATTCCTTTATCTTCAGGGTTTCCCTCATAGTGCTTTTTCGGCAGCTGTGACAGAACCCCTTGACATAATCCCACAGCGTAGTAAAACGTCCTGTAGGCCCACCCCATAGACATCCATTTTCTATTTTGAAAAAAAATACAGGTTCGTTAATAACTAGTTAATACTGATTAACTAGAGTATAATACCCTGTTTCCCTGAAAATAAGACATACCCTGAAAATTAGACTTAGCATGATTTTCCAGAATTTTTGAGGATGCAAAATGATTTTTCAGGCTTTTTGAGGATGCTTAAAATATAAGCCCTTCCCCAAAATTAAGCCCTGCTAACAGTTAATTAAAAAAAGTCAATTTAAATAGTGTCCAGGCAGCTATACATGTAAAAAAGTTAAACCTTTTTGAACCAAAATTAATATAAGACACTGTCTTATTTTCGGGGAAACACAGTACTTTATGCAACATAGGAAATAATTCCAATAAGAACAATATCAATAAAACTCAACTATTAGTATCAGCAGCGATTCAAACAAAGTTCGGTATTGGAATACATGGCATAGTGACGCAGCTTCCTCTTAGGGTTTAACATTACAATTCAGTCTCTTAGAAAAGCTGGTTCCCAGCATTCATGTATAATATCTCTTTAAATAGCACAATCTATAACTCGGGTTTGAGCATCAGACATATGCACAATATTAGTGAATATAATATGAGCCTTATCTCCTATAGTAAGACTGATAACACACCGTCTTTAATATTTTTCTTGTTGTATATACCTGTTTGTCAGCTTGAGGCCAGCCTCACTTACGACACGTAATATGGGAGTACTCACTTCAACTGCCCCAGGCTAGACTAGTGTCAGGAGCACTCCACCACCATGATTACCGTAAATCATTGTCGCTATCCAGGCATCCCATTGGCCTGTAGACATGACGTTGGCTCTCTCTCCCTCTTGGCTCCAGATCTCCAGTCACTATCCTCCCTCAGCACCCTCTGGCCCAGCATCACCAGCACCTCCAGCTCCCTCGGCTCAGCACAGTCTTTTCACTGTGATTCGACACCAAAAATTTGCTTTTATAACCAAGGCTCTAGAAAGTTCCTACTGAGCACGCTCAGTTCCACTGTGTCGGTGATTTTAGCATAAGTGATAGTTCATCTCCATGGCAACATTTTAGCCCTTTAGGGTAGCCCCTTACATAATTGCAAGCAGCTATCTTGAGAAATTGAAAAAAAATATATATACATACAATAAGTTGGAAGTTTCTAGAACTTTTGTATTATACAATGAAAAACTTTTTTTTTTGCCCAAACCGGAGGACACCTTTAAATGAAAAATGGCACTTGGAAATCTACAACTTCCATTTAACCATAATTTAATTTTTGTGGTTCTAATTTATTTGAGTAAAAACACATTAATGTGAGAGGACCTGTCTGATGTCCAATTAGAGAGGCTCTCCGCCTCGCGAGCAATAACACATCTGAATTTACTGACCTAATAGAGATGATTTGGTGTTTGTTCTTGGAAAATATCACTTCTGAACAGTTTTACAGCTATGCAGTGCTAACAGTCAGCATTAAATGTCACACAGAGAATGGCTCACATCTGTTCACTTACCCAGTGTTCTGGACGAGAATGATTGAGGCAGACCGTAGCGATGCCGCTTAAATGATCACTTTTGTATATTAAAATGTACTTAGTTTAGTTCTTCACAGTGGTTTTCTCAAGGACATTTAGAATCAGAGAAAAAATGGCCATCTCTTCTCCACTTACTGTGGACAGAACAATGACGGAATGTGGCCTGCTGGGGAAATTAAAGGGCAATTCCATATTTATTTATACTGTACATGGATGTAATCAGTATCCATGTGTCAATCACATGGGGCATAAATTATAACAAATTAGACAATTAGAATGCAAGGTAGAAGAAAGAGATCAAGGGAGGCCAGTCCAACAATTTTGCAAAGTTGGCAGATGAGGGGAAAGCCATTAAAGGATTAGCACTGCTGCAGCACAACATGGTCCCTGATCTCCAGGGGGATGTCTGCTCCAGTAAGAAGGGGAATAGGAGTGCAAGGCACTCTAGACAGGTCCTGGTAGTGGGAGACTCAATTATTAGGGGGACAGACAGGGCAATTGGCCACAAAAACCAAGATCATCGAATGGGGTGTTGTCTTCCTGGTGCTCGAATTTGACACATCATGGATTAGATTGACAGATTACTGGGAGGGGCTGGTGAGGACCCAGCAGTCATGGTACACATTGGCACCAATGATAATCATGTTTAAAGCCCACATTATGGGAAGATATATGAGATGGACATGAACATGTGGAGTCTCTATGGGTAGAGATACATGGAGGGAAAGAAACACAATAAAATCCTCATAAGGGTTTTCTTTAGGCCACCGAATATAACAGAATTCACCAAAAATCTATTACTAAGGCAAATAGATGGCACTGCTAATCATAATTAGGTAATTGTTATAGGGGACTTTAACTATCTGGATATAAGCTGGGAAGCCAAAACCTGCAGATCTCATAAAGGTAACAAGTGTCCATCAATAATTAAAGATGATGATCTTATCCAACTTGTACGGAACACAACTAGCAGGAAGGCCGTTTTGGACTTATTATTAACCAACAGACCTGACAGAATAACAGGAGTGCACGTTGGGAAGTAGTGACCATAAAATATTAAATTTTCTCTTGTCTTTAAATGGAGAGTTTTATCAGGAAGCTAGAAAAATACAAAACTTTAGGAAGGCAAAGTTCGATCAGCTAAGAGATGCCCTTAACTTTATTGATTAGGTCAATGTCCTCAAAAATAAGAGTACAGAAGATAAATGGGAAATGTTTGAAAATATCTGAAATATTTACTGTGAGCGGTTTATATCTTAAAGGAATAAAAGGGTTAGGAATAGGAGAAAACTATTGTGGCTCAGTAAAGATGTAAAGGGGGCAATGGACAGCAAATATAAACATTCAAACAACTAAAACAATAAGGCAGTGAGGAAGTATTAAAAACCTATAAGGAAAAAAAAGTAATGTAAAAGTAGCAAAGTAGGTGGCAGAGAGACTTATTGCCAAAGAGAATAAAACTAACACTAAACTATTCTTTAATTACCATATATTAATTGTAAAAAGATTAATACTGAAAGTGTTGGCCCTTTAATAAATAATGCACGAAAAATTGTAGAGGGTGATGAGGAGAAAACAAATCTATTAAATAACTTTTTTCCAGTGTATTCACTGAGGAAAATAAAATGTCAGGTGAGATGCAGAGTAATAAAGTAAACTCTCCATTAAATGTCGCCATTCTAACCCAGGAAGAAGTGCAAAGCGATCTTAAAAAGATTAAAATACACAAATCACAGGGTCCAATTATATACACCCCTGAGTTCTAAGCGACTTAAGTAATGTGATAGACAGACAATTGCTTCTTTTATTTAGGAACTCTATAGTCATGGCATCTGTTCCACTGGATTGGAGCATAGCCAGTGTGGTGCCAATGTTCAAAAAAGGGTTGAAAAGTGAGGCAGGAAACTACAGGCCAGTAAGTATTACTTGTATTGCGGGCAAAATATTTGAAGGGTTTCTAAGAGATGCTATTTTTGGAGTACCTCAAGGAAAGTAGCTGTACAATTCCATATCAGCATGAGTTTATGAGGGGTCACTCTTGTCAATACAATCTGATTAGCTTCTAGTAGGAGGTAATATCTAGACTGGACCGGGGAGAGTCATTAGATCTTGTGTATCTGGACTGTTCCAAAGTGTTTAATACTATGCCACATAAAAGGTTGGTATATAAAATGAGAACGCTTGATCTGGGCGAGAATGTGTGTAAGTGGGTAAGTAACTGGCTCAGTGATAGAAAGCAGAGGGTGGGTATAAATGGTACATACAATGATTGGGTCACCGCTACTAATGGGTACCACAGGGGGCAGTATTTGGCCCTATTCATTTTAATATATTTATTAATAACCTGGTAGAAGGATTGTGCAGTAAAATATCAATATCTGCAAATGATACAAAACTATGTAAAGTAATTAATAGAGATGAGCGAACGTACTCGTCCGAGCTTGATGCTCGGGCGAATATTAGGGTGTTCGGGATGTTTGTTATTCGCAACGAACACCACACGATGTTCGGATGTTCGGGTTACTTTAACTTTCTTCCCTGAGAAATCTTCTCTATATGCGCTCAATGGGGCCGGCGGCAGCAGCGCCAACCCCATTAAGAACATATAGAAGACAAATCCTTCTTCTCTGCCACAGCTGTAACAGCTGTGACAGAGAAGAACGATGTTTGCCCATTGAATTCAATGGAACCGGCAATACAGCCGACTCCACTGAATGCAATGGGCTGCCGGCGATCGCGGGATGAATTGTCGGAAAGGGGTTAAATATATAAGCCCTTCCCTGCAATTCATCCAGAAATGTGTAAAAATAAAAAATATATATATACTCACCTGGTGCCGGCAGACGGAGTTCAGCGCGGCAGGCTGCAGTTCTCCTGAACTGCTCTGAACAGCTGTGAGTAGTATTCAGCAGCCGGGGATTTAAAATCCCCGCCTGCTGAATAAGATGCCTCTGAATGGTCACAGCCTGACCAATCAGAGGCCAGCCCTCACTCACACCCATTCATGAATTCATGAATGGGTGAGTGAGGGCTGCCTCTGATTGGCTCAGGGGCAGGAGAGCTCACTCTTGCCGCTATTGTGGCTTAATAGTGGGACCTGTGAACTTGAGATGCAGCCCAACATGTAGCCCCTCGCCTGCCCTATCCGTTGCTGTGTCGTTCCCATCATTTTCTTGAATTGCCAAGATTTTCACACATGAAAACCTTAGCGAGCATCGGCGAAATACAAAAATGTTCCGGTCGCCCATTGACTTCAATGGGGTTCGTTATTCGAAACGAACACCCGAACATCGCGGGAAGTTCGTTTCGAATAACGCGAACCCGAACATTTTGGTGTTCGCTCATCTTTAGTAATTAACACAAGAGAGGACAGAATATGGTTGCGAATGGATCTGGATAAGTAGGGGGGAGAAAAGTGGAAATGAGGTTTAAGGACCTCTTTACATGGGCATGTTTTAGTACCGTTATGTGGACGTGATAGCGTGATAATACAAAGCCGTTGAATTTAATGGTTTCATTTTCACAAGCTCTTTCCTCAGGCAGGAATATTACCTGCTCGTTCTTCCAAGCAGTTAATACTTTGTGCGGGAAAGATAGGGCAGGGCCATCTTCCTGCTGTTGTTTTCAAACTCTTGTACTATGGTGCAGAGTTTGAATGGGCGGAGAAGAAAAAAAAGACATTCATGTGCAACTATGCTCCGTAGTGGAAAGCGTAGTTGCTCATAAGCTTGTGTGTTTTTGCCCTAGCGCTGATAAATGTAAGATTGTGCACTTGGGCAGGGAACTACATGTCACCATTACACAAGAATGGGAAACTACTGGGCAAAACTCACATGGAAAAGAAATTGGGGTTTTTAGTTACTGTAAGCTGAACTGGGGCAACCAGTGTCAGGCAGCTGCTGCCAAGGCAAATAGCACAATGAGGGGCATTAAAAGAGGTCTCTGGGTACATGTCAAGAACATTATTTTTCCTCTTTATAAGTCACTGGTCAGACGACACATTGAATATTATGTGGTAGTTTTTGGCATCAGTACTCAAGAAGAACATATCAGAGCTTGAGTGGGTTCAAAGGCAGGCAAATAACTTAATAAAGGAATAGGTGGACTACAATACCCAGAGAGATTATCAAAATTGGGGTTATTCATTATAGAAAAAAGGGGGCTGTTGCGGTGGTTCTGGGATCAGTTTCTTTCTAGTAATCCGGTTCAGTGTCTTGTATTTGGTTCTCTTTATCTTCTGGATCTGGTGCAAGTGGTTTTAGGTGAGACTTGCTTGGTTTCACCTGTGGGTAATTTGGGAGTACTATTTAACTTATCCTTGTACATAGCTCATTGCTGTTTTATTCAGTCTTTGGCTTCTTTCACATGAGTGCATATCAGCCAACCATTTTCACAGCCGGCCAATATACGCTACGTTAGAAGTGAAAAATCTGGTGAACAGGCGCATAAATCAAACGTTTGTGCGGCCGTTTATATGGCCTGGTGAGCCCGGCACAAATGCACCGAGCTCACCAGGCTAACGCCCATTTCCCCTCTCACCCCATTGCAGGCTCACCTCTCATTCCTCCCCACTCGTTTTGTGCAATCGGAGGGGGCGGAACGGGGCAGAGCTAAGCATCGGTGCGCCCCACCTCCTCCCATCAATGGCTATGGACAAGGGGCGGGGAGAGGGTGGGTGCTTAGCTTTGCCCACGTCTCACCCCTTGTCTATCGCCATCAATGGGAGGAGGTGGAGTGGACCAGGCTTAGCTCCACCCCTGTCCTGCTCTCTTTCATTGCACAGAACAAGCGGGGAGGAACGAGAGGGGAGCCTGTACGGAGGGGAGGAGAAGAGAGGGAGGGAGTTAAGCAGCCACGCTGCTAAACTCCCTTCTACCTATGGCCAGTGCCATGGGCTCCCATAGAAGCTCATGCAGCGTCCTACATATTCTGTCCCACAAGATAGTTCCAGGACTATCTTTTGGGCCTGACATAAAAACGCCCGGTGCTATATTGACTTGGCTGGGCGTTTTTACGTTTCAGAAATACGCCCATGTGATCTGATGCATTGGAATCCAATGCATCAGATTACAGTGCATATTGGCCGGCTGTGAAAACGGTTGGCCAATATGCGCTCATGTGAAAGAAGCCTTTCTCTGACTGTGGTGGATGTAAGAGGTTGGTGCTGGATCTCCTGTTCTCCTGATTCTTCATAAAGCCAAGTACTGAAGTTACTATTGATGATATCTTGTTCTATGTAGTATTTTCCTCTCCCATGTATGGTCTGCTAGTGGCCTAGCTATGTGGTCAGGTTCGCCCTTGTTAGGGCGGGTTATCTGCTTATAGACAGGTTCCTTTCCTGCATTGTGCACTACATGTATCAGAAGGTCTGACACTTTGTATCCACTCTGTGTGGGAGGATACACCAAGAAGCTACCCACCTCTATATTAAGAGGCTTTGTGAGTGGCTGTCTCATCGGTGTCCCTCACAGGTGTAATTAGCTCCCTCATTTGGTAGTCTGCCAGCTGGATGTTGAGAGGATGCAGTCATCTGCCCTCTTTAGTCAGTAAGTATATGCCCATTTTCTGTGATTGCTTTCCTGGGTTAAGGGTTTATAGGGACAGTGTTTCCCTGGTGTCTATTTTCTTTATTGTTTAGCACAGTTTTGTGTGCACTTGCAGTCTGTTTGTTCACAGCCTGCGAGCCTTTCAGGTTTTCAGATCCAGCGCGTCCCGATCGGACGTGATAGGGGCATCCTCTACGTCTAGCAGATGGTTTTTACACCAACATAGAAGGGGGTTCTTTACTGTAAGAGCAGTGAGACTATGGGACTCTCTGCCTGAGGATGTCATGATGGCAAATTCGATAAAATATTATAAGATTGTCCTAGATGCCTATCTTGAGCAATACAATGTTACATGTTATAATCACAGATTACTTCAGAAAGGTTATTGATTTAGGGATTTTTCTGATTGCCAGACTTGCAGTCTTGGAGGAATTTTTGGCTTCTACTTCATTTACGATTTTTTTTGCCTTCCTCTGGATGGACATGGGAGGTGGAGGTGGGGGGTGGAAGGGGATAATGGGTTGAAGTAAATGAACATTTTTTTTTTTTTCAGCCTAACATGCTATGTTACTATGCCTTGAACCAGACTCCTAACATAAATACATCTCCAGAACCAAGCTCATCACATAAATACAGCACAAGTCAACCTCATTATATACTGATACAATATCAGAACTAAGCTCATAACACAAATACAGCCCCAGAACCAGGCTCATAACATAAAAACAGCAGCATAACAAAGCTCATAATAAAAAATACAGCACCAGAACCAAGCTCCTAACATAAACACAGTACCATAACTAAGTGATTGTGCTGTGTGTGAGTTGATGGGCTGACAGTGGCACCTTGTAACATTAGAAGGGGAGACAGATCCTGGAAGAGGATGATTTATGTAACTTCACATGATGCTAAAGCACGGAGGAAGAGGATCATCTGGCCAGGTGGCGATTTCCCCAGCCTATAAGCTGTGCCCCTCTACAAGCTGGCCCCCCTGTGGCCCAGGTTACACATAGCTAAACCAAGCCATGGCACCAAGCCCAATTTTGTAGCCATTATCTCATCCTTAATAGGACATCTTATAGGGGTCAGAATTTAAAGGAGTCTGCTCTACGCTGCTGATTATCCACGTTTTAAACCATCAATAATATTTGAACCTTTATTTGTGTTCTTAATTTAGAATACATTTGCATTTAATTAACATATCACTGTTTATGGCTATGAAAAATGCCTCTGTCTATACTTTCTTCAGTTTTCAACACTCTCTAAGGTGAAATTCCATTATAGGTGATTAGAGTTTATTAAAGCGTTCTTATCATTCTGTTTTGACTGTAATAGTATCTCCGACTCGTACAATAAAAGATAGATTGGTGGAGTCATACTGAGAGATGTCTCTCATTATAGGGGAGGATAGCTCTGTCTATACCCACGTAGTCTGTCTGATTGTGATGCTAAATTATATGGCGCTTATTTTGTGTCTGGATTTTATGTCAGGTGATATACTGCAGCAATATTTTTTGGACACACACTGTTAATATGCACCTGGAACTGTCAGGCATCGTTCTGATGTATTACTCTATGTATCCTTTGGAACAATTAATGACCCAATAAATTTAAATCAAACTTAATTCCAATGATGACAGCATCCTCGGCTTAGAGTAGAAAAAAAGAGTTAAACCTCAATCAAATTGTTTGGCAATCATTTTTCCAATTCTGTTTTTGTCTTAGAAAAGTAATTGGTGTTGACCGTTCCAATAATTTGTTCATAATAACAATTACAAGGGATTCCAAAGGAAATATGACATGCCAATCAGGGATACTAGTAGAGGTCGATCAGCTGGGAAACCCAATGTTCATGAGAATGGTGGGTGTCCCTTTTACATAGGCTAAAAAAAGGCACAGACCCATCAAGGTCAACCTCTTTAGATTATTAGAACCCTCAGTGCCATTCATTATTAGATAGTGCTGTCTGAACTATACCAGTCAAGTTCTGTTTCAGGTTGAACTTTGCTAAACGTTTGGCTTGCGACAAACCCGAACCTTCTGGCTGAACCCTCACCAATCCCATAGTAGTTGCCCTTCTCCTGTGGCTCAGTTGCCTTGCAGTGCTGGGGTCCTATGTTCAAATCTGGCAACATCTGCATGGAGTTTGTATATTTGCCCTGCGTTTCATAATAATTGCCTTTTTAGACTCCATGGAGATTTGAACCTAGGATGCCGAGCCACCATGCTTCCTATTCCTTAAAGGGGTTGTCCCGCGGCAGCAAGTGGGTCTATACACTTCTGTATGGCCATAATAATGCACTTTGTAATGTACATTGTGCATTAATTATGAGCCATACAGAAGTTATAAAAAGTTTTTCACTTACCTGTTCCGTTGCTGGCGTCCCCGTCTCCATGGTTGCCGTCTAATTTTCGCCGTCTAATGGCCAAATTAGACGCGCTTGCGCAGTCCGGGTCTTCTGCTGTTCTCTATGGGGCTCCGTGTAGCTCCGTGTAGCTCCGCCCCGTCACGTGCCGATTCCAGCCAATCAGGAGGCTGGAATCGGCAATGGACCGCACAGAAGAGCTGCGGTCCACGGAGGGAGCAGACCCCGGCGGCCATCTTCAACCGGTAAGTATAGAAGTCACTGGAGTGCGGGGATTCAGGTAAGCGCTGTGCTGTTTTTTTTTTTAAGTCCCTGCATCGGGGTTGTCTCGCGCCGAACGGGGGGGGGGGGGGGGGTTGAAAAAAAAAACAACCTGTTTTGGCGCGGGACAACCCCTTTAATAAATATATGCACTATATAAATAAAGGTAATTATTATGAAGAAGAACCCACACAAAGAACATACAAACTCCATGCAGATGTTGCTCTTGGTCAGATTTGAACTTAGGACACCAACCACCACTAAGCCATGGGAGAAGAGCAAGCACCACTGGTTCAACTCAAACTAATTCAGTCCAAATCAAACTTTTTTCTGAAATTTGGTAAACTGGGCAAACCAAACTTTTGAAAACTTCTATCATCTCTATTATTAGATAAACATGTTGTTCTTTTTAAATGATGTAATTGTCCCCGCCATTATTACCTCTTGGGGTAGGGTATTCCATAATTTTAACTTCTGTAACTGTAAAGAACCCCTTCCTATATAAATTCCTAAACCACCTTTCCTCCATCTGTAATGGTTGTTTGTACAGTCCTTAGGAAGAATACATTCTGTGCCAGTTCTTAGTATTGCTCAAACACACATACATATATATGTACATATAGAAAAAATGACCTTGTTCAGCTTGAGTAAGAGACGCCTTAGAGGTGATCTAATTTATATGCATTCTATATATACATAAAATGCATATGAATGAGATCACCTTTAAGGCATCTCTTTTTCAAGCTGAACAAGGTCATTTTTTTCTAGCAGTCACGATTCACACACTACAAACAATTGTCACAGACGGTGGTTTATGGGTCCAACAGTCACCAACCCGTGACGTCGACACCCGGGGCAGATCTGTAAGGTCAATTTAGTTCCAGCTCCTCAAATCCTGCACTCATGAAAAATGGAACACAAATCGCATCCTGCAAGGCCTAACACACCCCAGCACACTTCGCTGCCACCACTGACCATTTCCGACTGGTAGGTCAGCCACCACACACACACGATCACCACACTTTGGAGTTATGGATCTCTTAAGGCAGTGTTCCCCAACTCCAGTCCTTAGGGACCGCCAAAAGGTCATGTTTTCAGGATCTCCTCAGTGTTGCACAGGTGATGTAATTATTGTCAGTGTCTCAGACATTGCCACAGGTGTTCTTACCATAGGATATCCTGAAAACATGACCTGTTGGTGGTCCCTGAGGACTGGAGTTAGGGACCCCTGCCTTAGGGCATTCAAGGAAGACTAATAAAGTTTAAATCTTCATTCTACAAAAAGGGGTAGCGGTGCGTAGATAAAAATATACAAAAGATGATTTACATAAGAGGGCAATGAGCATATGAATATGTAATATACAGCCCAATGATGTGCCAAGTTTCATTTGTTTATACTGTGTTAAAGTTGAGTGTATATGTGTTTCTGTGATTCTGGTCAGCAGCCCCTGCACTGGGAATGTGATGCTGGAGGGACACACCCCTATGAGGTCAGCCTGCCTGTCTGCAGACCCAGTATGAGAAGGAAGCAGGATGTGACGACACAGAGAGAGCAGCAGCCATCTTTGCAGAGAGAGAACCAAGTGTCTGTGTTGTATTGAGAGTGTGTGGAGATCTTAGAGGACTTTCCTGTGCAGCTAACCTGTGTGCAATTCAGTCCAGAGGCAGACAGAGTGTAAAGAGACAGAATGTTCAGTGGAGCCATGCTGAAAGGACTGTGCCCAGTGGCTAACCAGTAATACTGACATTGTGGCTGTGGACATTGCCACCAAAGCTAAAGACTGGCAGTGCTGTTGATTACCGGATGGTAACTGCACAACCCTGGCTTATATCACCCCGCGGTTTATGGATTCTGCAGGACTGTCAGTGTGCTGACCTACTGGCTGTTGGATCCCATTTCATCCATTTTGTTTTCCTGCCTGCTGAGAAGAATCTTATTGCCTCGGATATTGTGATAACCGTGAGGAGAGGACGCTTCGCTATACAAGGAAGGAACGACATTGGGCCCCAACGCGCGCTTCTACAAACTGTAAGCAGGCCACCTGGACCACTGGTAAGAGGGGTGCGCACCCAAATGTGAAGTTAGGGTCAGTTGGGGATAGTTTTGGGACTATTGTTCTTTTGGTGTCCGTGCTGTGGAGGTGGACATAGTAAACGTGGAATATATTGTGAAATCTAACTTGAATTGTTCCCACCATACTGTGTATTTTGCTTGTCCTTATTCCTGTTCTTTTACCATTATCTTGCCTTTATTAACCTGTAGTAAATACATTTTTCTTAACTTGACCACCCCGTGTGCGTCCTTTCTGGTTGCGGAGACCAAACCACCTGCCTTGCTCTCGGTTCACAAATACACACAAACAGTATAAAAGAAAAGGGACAAAACAAGAGAAAATACCGCTTTATGTTGTTTCCAATAGTATGAATATGCGAGGAACCACCGCAGAAAGAGATATGGACAGACTGCAACTTAGGTGTCACTCTGGGGATCCGACATCTTAGGGAGGGGACCCACTTGGTTTTAAAGCCTCCACAGAACTATATTCCTCCCAGCCTTCTTCTGACCTCATCAATTGTGGTGTTGAGTTTACGCATGGATTATCTGGATGGAACCCCGATTTAACGTTTCGGTCATATTTCTCCGGGTGGCACTCAAATAGGGAAGATATGGCTGTCTTGTTTGATATCAGGAATTCACCTACCCGTGAATACCGAACATAATATGCACTCGATGATCTGCTATGTAGATAGGCAATTCTGTGAGGGGTCGCACAGAGACGGGTGTAATTCCACCAGGTCCACAGTATCCTCATGGTCCAGAAAACATACCTGCCATTGGGCTGGGACCTTCAGTTGACCCATAATCCTCACTATAAAATTCTCTTTTGACAAAGACACTACCAAGGCATGGTGCCGAAATGTCTCTTTGGAATACAAGATGTGACAAATGCTTGATGGGGAGAGGTAATTAACACCCCCTTCTCACTGGATAACTTCATTAGCATTACACCAAGAAGCTTGCTTGCTATTTCTAGGGACAAATGGACATCACAGACCTCTGCAGATGTAAGGGAAGGGGCAATGTATATGGAGGAGTTCAACCCAGCTTTCCCTAGTTCAGAATGATAGCAGATTGACACGGAAAGCTGGGTGACAATTTACCAATATCATTATGAGAAGGTACAGGCTCATAATATGGAAGAATCTGTCTCAAAATGGCCGCTAGATACAAAATGGAGCATTATAAGATGTAAATAAGCTTGTGCGTAGTGAAACAATAATTCAAGCAGAAATAGCTTTAGAGCATGAGATATGGTACAATGTGTAATGATTTGTCTCTGTTCTTTTTCATGAGAACCAAGTCTGGACGCAGTTTTTATCAGAAGAAGCCCTCCCACACCTCCATTCGGAGACTTGGACAAAGGAACTGACTGTACTACAGCCTCCTGAATCACAAAGTGAATACAAGGGAGGACCAGGGAGGACGAGATAACGCTGGGAGAAACAGACATTTGAAGAACATTACAGATATATTCTCACACTACGCTGATTGCTAGACAATGCATGATTCTTAATGTTTTTCTAACCCAATGAGATTAACGCCGTGACTAATGAGGTATTCCTTTCCTGTATTAGAACTATACCAAGTCAATAAATGCTCAGTGTATGCACGCCTTAAGCAGAGTGAGCTGTATATCTGCCGCGGCTCAACTCTACGTATCTGTGGGAACTGATAACTATCTTTGTGTAGTTTTTGGCCTCCTTGATGCATCCAGGTACGAACTAATTTGGAACCCAAGGCCTTAAAGGTTTTGTGACTGTGTAGCGGTCCTTAACAATTATACCACACTAGCCTCTCATTATAAGACAGACCACTCATCCCATGTAATGTTCTAGTGGTCTGCAGTTCTTCTCTATCTGTTGGAGAATGTGAAGCCCAGTACTGTATCCAATAATTGAGATGTGGTATTATAGCGGACCTACAGGGGGTAATATTACATTAGGATGACAGGTTTTATTTCTCTTTCTATACACCCAAAAATGTATTTGCTTATGCAGCTGCTGCTTGGCATTGAGTACTGCCGCTTAGTTTACTTGTAACCAGAACACCCAAGTCCTTCTCTTGTTCTGTTGTCCCCATCTCTCCATTTACTGCATATGTAATAATACAAAAAGGTTCCGTGCAGACTCTAGATGCATCATTTTACACTTATCAACATTTAATCTGTCAGTGTGAACACGCTGTCCAACCTGAAGGCATCCTGTTATAGAGCAGGAGGAGCAGAGCAGAACAGATTGATATATAGCTCTGTGGGGAAAGAATTAATATAACATCTATTTTATTCATTTAAACCTTTGCTTATTCTGAGCTGAACAGTCCAATGGGCGGTCCTATCAGTGATTGACAGCTATCGGTGTATGACAGGTATAACAAGGTCTTGATATTTGGTCCTAACAACTAACCTGTACCCTCAGCACTACTATTTTATCAGTGTAGAGCAGGAATGAAGGAAATATTACTACAGTCCAAGCACTGAATGGACATAATTGAGCTATTTCAGGGTAGGGGTGCCTCTTGATCAGTTATACATTTCTGGCCAGATTCAATTAAGTTCCTAAAATGGTGTTTACTCCTGGCTTTAAAATAAACTGAATTCATAGAAAGTTAGAAAAAGTTGTTTGGAAAGGATATTTAGTTGTGGGACAAAACCAACTAGATTTTGCAATATAGAATACGAAATGTCGGACAAATTCTCATGTACATAGTAACATAGTATGATAGGCTGAAGAGAGACAATGTCCATCTAGTTCAGTCTGTTTCAACATTTAGAAATTCCTACCTGACTCCAAGACCCGGATCAACAACCCCGCTTGTTATTTAATGTCTATATCCTGTAATATTACAGCGCTCTAGAAAGACGTCTAGTCTCCTCTAAGGACTCAGTCACACGGGCGCATCGGCATCCGTACACCGGCGCCGATTCGCCCATGTGACTGCAGGAAGGAGACAGACATACCTGAAGATGGCCGTCTCTCTGCAGCGCCGGAGGAAAGAACATGTGACCAGCTTCATTGCCTTCATCACAGGGCGGATTCTCGGCGGAAATCTCGCGGTTTGGCCGCAGCGAGAAAACGCGAGATTTCCGCCGGGAGAATGGCTGCTGCAAAACCCGCTGCAGCTTTGAAGCGGCCGGGCCGCTTGCTCTTCCGCTGCGGCCGGCACTCCCATGTCCCATGGACATGCTGCGGTCGGCAAATCCGCACCGCAGCGGCGGCTTCTGCCGGCTTAGCCGCAGCGGATTTGCCATCCCGTATGGACGAGATTTCTGAGAAATCTCATCCACATGGCTGGGTAATCCCGGGATTAGCGGCCGCATGCGGATTTGCCGCGGTGAAATTCCACACGGAATTTCTGCGGCAAATCCGCCCCGTGTAAACCCAGCCTTAAACTTCTCTATCGATTTTTCCATCACCACATCCTCAGGCAAAGAGTTCCACGGTCTCACTGCTCTTACAGTAAGGAACCCCCTTCTGTGTTAGTGGTGAAACCTGCTTTTTTCTAGATGCAGTGGATGCCCTCTTGTTACTGTCGCAGTCCTGGGAATAAACAGATCATGGGAGAGATTCTTGTATTGTCCCCTAATGTATTTACTGTATACATAGTTATTTGGTCGCCCCTAACCGTTATTTTTCCAGGCTGAATAATCCTAATTTTGATAGCCTTTCTGGGTATTCCAGTCCTCCAATTCCGTTTATTAATTTAGTTGCCCTTCTTTGAACCCCTGAAGCACTGCAACATCCTTCCTGAGCACCGGTGACCAGAACTGTACACAGTATTCCATGTGGGGCCTGACTAGTGCCTTATATAATGGAAGGATAATGTTCTCGTCCCTCGCCCCTATACCTCTTCTAATGCACCCAAAGACTTTATTTCTTTTTGAGGCGGCTGATTAGCATTGATTGTTACAGTTAAGTCTACAACCAACTAGTACCCCCAGGTATTTTTGCATCTCACTTTTCCCTAGCAGTATCCCATTTAGTGTATATTGGTGACATCTGTTTCTCCTGCCCATGTGCATAACCTTACATTTATCAATACTGAACTTAATTTGCCTAGTTTTCTACCCAAGCCTATCTACCCAACTTATCCAGGTCCTTTTGTAGCCAGCCACACATTGTTCTCCTTTGTATTAATTAACTTGTATAATTTTGTATCGTCTACAAATATTGATATTTTACTGTGTAGTCCCTCTATCAGGTCATTGATAAATATATTAAACAGAATGGGTCCTAGTACTGAGCCCTGCGGCACCAAACTAGCAACGGTGGCCCAATCAGAGTACGATCCATTTATTACCACTCTCTGCTTTCTATCTCTGAGACAGTTCTTTACCCAACTACACACGTTTCGCCCAGTCCGAGCTGTCTCATTTTATATATCAGCCTATTATGTGGCACGATGTCAAATGCTTTAGAGAAGTCCAGATATACAAGATCAATAGACTCTCCCAGGTCCAGCCTAGAACTTACTTCATCGTGAAAGCTGATCAAATTGGTCTGACATGATCGACCCCTCCTGAACCCATGCTGATGAGGGGTTATACCATTGTTTTCCTTGAGGTATTCCAGAATGGCGTCTCTCAGAAACCCCTCAAATATTTTTCCAATTATTGAAGTGAGACTTACCGGCCTGTAGTTACCAGGCTCTCTTTTAAACAGCTTTTTGTATATTGGAATCACACTGGCAATACGCCAATCCAGTGGTACAGCCCCGGTCTCAATAGTGTCCCTAAATATAAGAAATAGCGGTCTGTCTATCACGTCACTTAGCTCCCTTACCACCCTTGGGTGTATTCCATCTGGGCCCGACGATTTGTCGATTTTAATCTTTTTTAACCGACTCTGTACTTCCTCCTGAGTTAGGCAGGTGATATTTTACATGAACAGACTTCTTTGAATGCTGAATTACAGTTCCATGCAAGTTATATAGAGTCATAATAGGCACCCCTAAAAGGGATATAGGACCAAATTGTACCCTTATATGCCCTCAATTTTCATATGTAGGTAGATGAAGATTTTTTTCTATTCACATAGAATCCAACAAAAAAAACTAAAAACCATGCCATGTTTCAAACATTATTCAGGAAGTATTTTACCACAGGATCCCTTTTGAAGGAAATATGTCCATGACATGGTGCAGCATTAAGGCACCATTCATAGTACAGGGGCCTAGGAACTCTATGTTACCACCATACATATGAGACTTTTAAAAAGTCTATCACTTAGATCAGTTATCTCTTGTAGGCTTCTTTCATGAAATTAGGAAGTTCAGAAAAATGTCTGCCACTTCCCCTTGCTTTATCTTACATATCCCCAACTGCGAGGACCTCTAGCAACTTTTACCTACTGATGTATGAATTGTATTATCAACTTTATACCTTTATATCCGATACATCAATGTAAAATGACTCAAATGACAAATGTATCAGTGGATTTATCCCCCATTACGTTATATACTAAACATTATTTGACTGTTAAAGAATGGTGCAACCTTCAGATTGAGGCAAAACTCAAAAAAACAGGATAAATGAATTCAATTTCTCTGCTTATTAATTATTGACCAAGCAATAAAGACACCATTTGGGACAAAGGAGCCCTTACTCAGGGTCTGCAAAGTTGATTGTGCAAACCTATATCAGCCTGTCCAGTGTGGAAGCTACCTTACTTCGTCCTTCATTGTATCCCAATCCTAGCACAGCTGAGGAAGAGGCTCTCTTGCCTCGAAACGTATCTTTATTGCTGGGCCAATAATTAACAAAAAGAAAAGTTGCATTCATTCACCATGTTATTCGAGTCTTGCTTCAACTGGAAGGTTGCGAAATTATCACATTTTTATCACCTCTACTTATTAGCACTACGCCCACCTTTGATGGATGTGGCACATCTTTGTAGACACATTCATGACCAGTCTTCCATTAGCCATTACGCATGGGCATAACTATAGGGGATACAGGGGATGCAGTTTCATCTATCTGAACCCAGGAGCCTTAGGGGACCCATAAGGCCTCCCTTCTTCATATAGGAATACTATGAATAAAGCATTACAGTTGGGGGCCCTCTTACAGGTTTTGCATTGGGGCCCGGAGCTTCAAGTTACACCTCCTCCATTACAGCTCTACACATTCAATCTCACAGGGAGCTCCACCCACTATCTCTCTTGCACAACTTCCGACTCAACATTATTTGACATTTTAGAAGAAGCTCCATAGAATAAAAACTGTATTGTTCTCTCCCGCTGTAAATAGACACCCGATTGCTGGATTTAGAAATGCACTATGCAGATGGTATGCTCTTTTGTTCATGCAAGCATTTGGATACAATGCCTTTAATTGTCCTCGGCGAATTTCACCTTGATGTTTTAACAGAATCATGTACCTCTGTCTATGTAATAGTCTCATACAGATTTTATGTCACTGTGTTTGGAGACCCTTTATCTCTTTTTCCATACTGTGCATTCCTCTTTCTGTTTGCATGTAGTTGAGTGCTGCTTTAGACCTTTTCGCTTTATCTCATAGGCTTTGATACTCGTTGGCTGCATAACAATGAAAGGGAAAAAAAATGTATATTTCATACCATTTTTTAAAAATTGTCACCCGATAAAAGGGAAAAAATAGACTGTGAGAGTTAGCAATTTTTTTTAAGACTTGTACTGAACTGATATCAAACGGGCAAAGAAGTAACAGTGTTTATAGTTATAGATTTTATAGAGTTTTTTTCTTCAAACATTGGATTACAATCATCTAACTCGGGAAAGACAACAGAAGGTAACGCATGTATATCTCATGATTCCTTTGATGTCTAGAGACTGGCAGTACAAAAGGGAGAGTATATCGCCAATTCGAATAGCAACTCTTTAATTGTCAAGATGAAGAAGTCTATACTATACCATTAATCTAGCGGGCTGTATTAAGAAAACACCCATTAGCTGCTATATGTAAGCATTGGCTGATGTATGTATGGGGGTCCCATCTATTATTTAGACCCTTGTTGTATACTTCTCTCTTAATAAAACATAAGCATTGATTGTGCTCTTAGCATTCCGGGATGAAAGTATGATCTTTCCCCTTTTCAAAATTATTTTACATGAAATGTTTTGTATTCTTATTTAAGCGCTCAGGACGCGGCAGGTTTAAGCACCAGAGGTTAAATGTTTGCCTATTAAGTGAAAGGTCTTCTTCAATAAAGTGAAAAAAAAAATAGGCTTAAGTCATCAGGGTACCAAGACTTGATGATCAAGGATTCCGTTTGGCATTCAAATGAGGAAAACTGTGGAAATTCTTCCTAAAGGCTTTTTAATGAATAATATACACTAGTATGAAGAGAAGAGGTAATTCCTCCTATGCTACTCTGAATTGTAGAAATTGAATATGACACTTTTTTTTAATCAGTCTCATAGTCAACTCAGCAAGTCATGACTTACCTGTAGGACATTGAGTTTGAAAACTTTTTTTTTTTGCTCGCCTCAAGCCTGTATAGATATAAGCAGGATACAAAAAGATAGCATAAACTATTTTAGGAGTTTATTTTCTGTCATTCTCTATTTTACTCCTTGATATTGTGACCTCTGGGGATTATCATGCTCTTGGGATTCCCTTCTTTTCACACAAGACAGATGATGTTACTCACAGGAACTCAGCCCACAACAGTAACTTTCTTTTTAACTGGCTACTGCCAGGTCTATTAGCCTTCTTTCATAGCAAAATTTCCATACAACAAGTTCATTGCACTTGACATCAACAGTGCTAAGGACCAAAAACAAATCCTGGCCATATAGCCTCTAACTAAACGTGTACCGATTTCCTCTCTAGTAGGCCTAGCACCTCAAACTTCACATCAGCATAACAAGTATCATATAATGTCAGTCCTCTGTCATGAATCGTATCTCAGCACAGGGGGCATCTCTTGCCCTGTTGTGCATGGCCGGTTACTTCAGTTACGACTGGAACCAGAAACCCAGGAACTCAGAAGCTAGAGTAGAAACCTCCCATCTCTTTCTAACAAAGCCTCTCAGGTGGAACATAATGAGCTGCTTCACAGCAGAGAATCCTTCTCTGATATTTTTCCTATGCTCTCGCCTTCTAGTGGCTCAAACTTGTCACTACAGCTGCTACACTGCCACAATCTGTACAGTATGGATCATTTATGCTGGAACCATGAGTTAATATCTGGAGACTGAATCATTGAGATGTGTGCATAATCCCAGAACAAGTTACAACTAAAAAGGTTTATTATCACACATATTGAATTTGTGAAAACAGTAATCTTCTAACATTATCAGCAGAGCAGAAAAAAACACTGTCTTGGTCTACAAGTCACCATACACCTTAGATACCTGTTGTTCAAACACTTTTTCGGCTGACAGCTACAGTACTGTCTTGTAAATAAATTGAAGGATCTTATTTATAAGAAACAGACTTAATAAAAGCGAAGGAGGTATTGCGTTGTATGTTAGGAAAGCATTCATCTCCACAGAGATTCAAGCTTCAGAGCTAGGAGTTCTGTAGAAACTGTTGGGATAAGAATACAAGGAGAGAACAAGAGAAAGGACACCATTGTAGGCATTTACTATAAACTACCTGGACAAGCAAAAGATATTGATGAACGCTTTCTGCATCAGATGGCCAAGTTCTCAAAAAAGCAGGACATAGTGATTATGGGAGATTTTAATTATCCAGACATCTATTGGGAATCTCTCACAGGTAAAAGTAATGGATCCAACAAATTGTTATCCCGCTCTTGCAGACAACCTAAAGTTTCCAAAAGGTAGAAGAGAAAACAAGGGGATCTGCTATCTTGCACCTCATTCTTACTAACAGGGAGGAAATGGTTGAGGAAGTAAGAGTGGCTGGGACCTTATGAGGCAGTGATCATGATATTCTTGAATTTTGGATAATAAGGGGAGGAAGACCTGAGAAGACTCAGACCTCAAGGTTGGATTTCAAAAAAGGCAGATTTTAATGAACTCAGAAAGAGGGTAGAAAGAATTGAATGGCTGGATGTTCCTAAGGACAGAAATGTCCAAGAAGGTTGGAAATATTGCGAAATAAGATTCTCAAAGCACAATCGTTAACAATCCCTAAACGAAGGAAGAATGGGAAGCATTTAAAGAGACCAGGATGGATGAACACAGAACCTAAATACATGCTGGAAAAAAAAAGAAAAATATGTTTATCAAATAGAAAGAAGGGGGAAACATCTAAAGAAGAATATAATGAGGTCTGCAGAAACAGTATGGCACGTTTCAGAAAAGCTAAAGCTGATAATGAATTGATGCTTGCAACAAAGGCTAGAGGCAATAAAAAAGGATTTTGGGGCTATGTCAAAAGCAGAAGAAAAGTCAAAGATGCTTTGGATGCTTACAAGATGAAAATGGTGAATTGGTTAAGAATGATGATGAGAAGGCTGAACTTTTAAATTCCTATTTTTTATCTGTTTTCTCTCAGAAAGTAGATGTAACATCAACTGATCTTCCGTGTGCTGTTGGGGGAATAAAAGAATGCAGACTATCTATAAGCAGAGAGATGGTAAGGGAACACTTTGCTAACTTAAATGAATTCAAGTCTCAAGGTCTAGAGGAATAACATCCTAGGATACTAAAGGAAACAGCGGAGGTAATTGCTGAACCACTTGCCATAATCTTTGAAAATTCCTGGAGAACAGGAGAAGTCCCAGAAGACTGGAAAATTGCAAAACTTGTCGCTATCTTCAAAAAAGTGAAGAAGGTGGATCCAGGAAACTACAGGCCTGTGAGCCTGACTTCTATACTGGGAAAGATCTTTGAGCAAATTATTAAACAGCATGTATGCAAGGACTTAGATGAGAATGGAATAATTAACCAAAAGCAACATGGGTTTGTAACAAACAAGTCATGCCAGACAAATCACATTTCTTTTTATGACAGGACCACCAACTGGGTTGATCAGGGAAATGAGGTGGATATAGTATATATTGACTTTAGTAAAGCATTTGACAAAGTTTCTCATACCATACTTATTTTAAAAAATTACCAAATATGGGATTGACAAGACAACTGTTAGGTGGGTTCCCAACTTGGTGAGTGATTATACTCAAAAATTGGGGAAAAAAATGGCGGCACATCCGATTGGAAGATGGGTGTCAAGTGGGGTATCACAAGTCTCTGTCCTAGGCCCAGTGTTGTTCAACACTTTTCTAAATGATCTGGAGGAGGGAATTTAGGGGAACCTGATCAATTTGCTGATGACACAAAGGTAGGAGAGATATCTGACACTAGAGAAGAGAGAGATGATTCAAAAAGATCTAGAAAAGCTTGCATAGTGGGCGGCGAATAACAGAATGGTATTTAACAGGAAGAAATGCAAAGTCCTACATCTAGGCAAGAAAAATGACTGTATTTTCCTTTCTTCGTTACCATCCTTCATCGCTTCTGGGTAGCGCTATAATATGCTAGATTGTACATGATCACTGTGGCCCAGTGTCTGGGCAGCTGACCGGTGTATGCAGAAGTGAGGAAGGACCAGAGGGATGCATCTGGGAAAGTTAAAAAGGTGAGGATATTGTTCTTTGTTTTTTTTAAGTATAAAATGAAACCTCATTACTGCCTAAGGGAACATTATTAATGATGCAGTCATGAGGGGGCATTATTACTGATGAGGCATAAGTGTCAACATGCCATAGCAACTGATGTGGTCACGCAAGCAGAAGGCCCATGTCACAGATCAGGAATTTCAATGTCAGCTTTTTAGTACTTACCATGTCTTTCCTCAATTAGTTCCCTGATAGGAAAGAAGAAAAAAGAAAAATTGTTGGCACACGAAAATGACCACCCTGTTCATAAAGTAGCATCAAAGTAAAACAGCATGTTCTCTGTCACAAGAAGTCATGAAAATCATGGTGTTTCAGGGCTCCACTGATTGGCATCAGCACTCTTGTCTAATATGCTTTATTATGCGGTGATAGACTTTTATACTAATTGGATCATCTTCTAGTCTCTTCTGCCTTCGCTGTAATTTGGTGTTTGAGCCCTGCTACTTTTAAGCGTTTGTTAGTGGGCCAAGTAGCTCTACCTCTGCATTTGTAAATTTCTTTGAACGAGACCTAATTAGGATAATCACAGATGGTCATTCTTTGGAAGGTTTGAAGTCAACAGTAGACGTATCAAGTTTATTTCTGTCTTTATTTTCTTACATACCGAGATCTGTGGACATTAAAAGGGGTTTCCAGTTTTATGTAAATAAAGCTCAATGGTGGTATAATGTGATAGACAATTTCAAATTCCTTCATGTGTTCAAGATCTCGGCTTGTTCTTATTCAACCCTTCATGACCAAGGAGGTACATGTATGCTCTCGGTCATTGTGTGTTGTATGGTGTATGCTCCGTGCAGGGCGGTTACCAGCTGTGTTAAATAGCTGACATCCTCTCACAACGGATGCAATTGGTGATAGTCTGATCGTGGCAGTTTAGCCACTTTGATGCTGTGGTCAATGCTGTCCATGGCATCTAAGCTGTTAGAGGGGAATTCCCTCCATCTCCCCATTAGGTCTGTTGAGCAAGTTGAGGTGGGGGTCTCACTAACGTAGTGGGGCACTACCCTGCTGGGATGAGTGCTGTGTATTTAGTCATATCTCAAAAGTGATAATCAAGTAAAGACAACTTTATTCGACGACAGAGTGCACAAATTCAAACGTCACTTTTGGCAATGGTGGGATGAACTCACATGACAATAGTGCAGACCTCTCCAGCTGTGACAACCAGATAAAGTGATTTTCTCTTCCAGGAGCAAGTTTACTTGTTGCATATACTTCTTGCAGCAGCTCAAATCTCTCTTCTTCCCTTAGCGTTTCTCTACACAATATGCAGCAGACACATCTAGATGCCTCTAAGTCAAGAACTACACTGCCCTCCGCAGGACGGCTGCACATGGTGTGGCCACAAATTGATGTCACGTGACCCAACCCTACCAATAGGACAGCACTACACGTACAACAGAAAACTATTAACAAACTGACATTTAGCCACTAGTTGGCAGGCTTCCTTCACTAATACCTGTTAGTGAGTTAAACAACACAGTCAGTAATGGTGCTACCCACTTACAGGCCCTACTTGCAACATGATTTGAACAAGCCAATGGGTTGCCATGGCAGTTTGGGGACACGTGAAGGCTACCAGACTGGTCATGTATTCAAGACTATTAAGCTCTGCGTGTGACCTGTACCGACCCATGGAATAAAGTTATCAAGTCATTTAACTGCACCTGAACATTGCAAAATTAAAACTCAGAAAATTGTGCAATTGCATTTTTCTTTTTCATTTCACTCCACTTGACTTTTTTCCTTTTTAATTTAATGTTTTTATGAAAATATTTTCAACATGTACAGAGTAAAACTGTGTTTACATATATCAAGCAATGAAGTCATGTTATATCCGAGAGGTAAAGTTGTCAGATCAAATGAAAAACATTATTCAGTAACATCTCAGCTTGCAGTAGGCAGTCCAGATTTAGTTTACGCACAATTATACAAAACAATATAAATAAAATAAATCATGTTATTTGTATAGCGCCAACTTATTCCGCAGCACTTTCAGGTAATTATTATTTATTACCCCCCACCAAGTCGGGTTCTCATTTTACCGACATCGGAAGGATGAAAGGCTGAGTCAACCTTGAGCCAGCTACCTGAATCAGCGGGGATTGAACTTGCAACCTTCAGGTCATAGACGAGAGCTTACACTCTGCGCCACACGAGGATGTAAGATTATTAGAGATGAGTGAGCACCAAAATGCTCAGGTGCTCGTTACTCGAGTCGAACTTTCAGTGATGCTCGAGAGTTCGTTTCGAGTAACGAACCCCATTGAAGTCAATGGGTGACTCGAGCATTTTTGTATATTGCCGATGCTCGCTAAGGTTTTCATTTGTGAAAATCTGCAAAACACAAGAAAGTGATGGAAACGACACAGAAACGAATAGGGCAGGCGAGGAGCATTTTGGGCTGCATCTCAAGTTCCCAGGTCCCACTATTAAGCCACAATAGCGGCAAGAGTGAGACCCCCCCCCCCCCCACTGTCAGCGTAAAGATCGTTCTCCTCTGCCACAGCTGTAACAGCTGTGGCAGAGAAGAACGATGTTAGCCCATTGAATTCAATGGAGCCGGCAATATAGCTGGCTATATTGAAAGCAATGGGTTGCCGGCGTACGCGGGATGAATTGTCGGGAAGGGGTTAAATATATAAGCCCTTCCCTGCAATTCATCCAGAAATGTGTAAAAATAAAAAATATATATATACTTACCTGCTCCCGGCAGACAGAGTTCAGCGCGGCAGGCTGCAGTTCTCCTGAACTGCTCTGAACAGCTGTGAGTAGTATTCAGCAGCCGGGGATTTAAAATCCCCGCCTGCTGAATGAGATGCCTCTGATTGGTCACAGCCTGACCAATCAGAGGCATCCCTCACTCACACCCATTCATGAATTCATGAATGGGTGAGTGATAGCTGCCTCTGATTGGCTCAGCGCAGGGACAGCTGAGAGCTGCCCCTGAGCCAATGTGTGAACCTACTAGACACCATTTTTAAATCCTTTCTATTTCTCCTGTTTCTCCTTTTACACAGATCAGATCCGATGGAGACATCCCTGAGTGAGCATGGCAGGGTGGAGTACTGATCAGGTTTTAAGGCCACAGATCATGTTAAAGTAGTCGAAGAGCCATTTTTTCTCGATTAGGCAGTATGTCAATAAAACTTTCTTAGGTTTCAAAAAAATCACTCTACATGTGTTTCCTTTTGGAACGAGGCTTCTACTCAATCCATTTGCATGATCTATAGAAATTTCTCCAAAAAAGTTTAAAGGGAGGAGGGTTCAGGTCAATCCACATCTGTAGGATCGTTCAGCCGCTGCCCCCATATGTAAGAAGTTTCTATTCTGTGTGCATCTGTTTTTCTCTGGAGCAATATGGTCAAATATTGCCTAAATAGGGTTGAAAGGACTAATGTAAGTAAATGAGTAATTATGAAACCTATGGGCCATGGTAAAACCAGAGGCGTAACTTGAAGCTTCTGGGCCCTAATGCAAAACCTGTAACAGGGCCCCCAACTATAATGCTTTAGTCATAGTACAGGAATCCCTATATGGAGAAGAGAGGCCTTATGGGCCCCCTAAGGCTCCTGGGCCCGGGTGCAGCAGCATCCCCTGCATCCCCAATAGTTATGCCCCTGCAGAGGGGGCTATAGGAAGTAGATTCTGCATCATTAAAAGCACCTGTAGGAAGTGGGACGCAGTCTACATAGGGCCTGGCCATGAGAGGGTACTTGGCATTGTGTGTGCAGCTGCAGGGGTTTTGCCTGCTTACTGTAAAGCCCAGTCACCGAAAAGTAGATGACTCTCACTCAATCTGGATGCATTGAACTTTTATTGCACCTGTAACAGTTATGGTTTAAACAGACTGACGCATGCGCTAATACGCTTGCCGGTACAGAGTGTATTAGTACAGGAACCAGTCGATTTTTTTTTTTTTTACATTTACAAGATAGACCCCAAAACAGGACAAAAACATACTTATTTGTTTAAGCCCTTCTTAATAGCTTGCTGCTGAAGAATCCCAGCTGGAAGGGAGAACAGTAAAGATCTGAGCCCCAGTAAGGATTTGTTAAAATAGGGCTCGATTCGAGTCTTCCGGGTCAGAGGTGTAACTTGAAGCTCCTGGGCCCCGATGCAAAACTTGTAACAGGGCCCCCAACTGTAATGCTTTACTCATAGTACTGGGTTCCCTATATGGAGAAGAGAGGCCTTATGGGCCCCCTAAGGCTCCTGGGCCCGGGAGCATCCGCATTCCCTGCATCCTCTATAGTTATGCCCCTGTTCCGGGTCATCCAGTAGATACTGCTGCTCCGTGAACCTCACAGAGATTGTGCAGACCACACACAGGGGAGACTGAAACAGCTTGTTCCACTCTCCCTACTGGTCTCCACTCATCTCACTCTCTTCCAGGATCCCGTTAATGCAGGCTTCACGTCATCATGGCCAACTCTGCCTTGGGTTACACAGCTAATCACAACATCATAGTATCTTAGTAGGCGGTCTGGTGTAGAAATGCCACCCTACCACTCTTAAAACATAAATTAGGACATCACCCCCCTTACATATCCAGCTGTAGACACAACACAATGGAAGGTTTTTGAAGACCATATGTTTGCAAATGTGGACCTTCCCGTTAAGATCAGATCCTACAGCTCCTGAACCAGAGATAAGATTTTTTTTAACTGTTTCCACTGGAAAGCACACTGGATTTATCTACTTTATCCTTTCGATTTATGGTTTCCTGTGCCTTTAATAAAATAAAGACAAGTAGACAGTTTTCAAGGCATGGACCAATAAATTATCGAGAAGGCCCAAGGACAATTGCCTCTACACGCACCAAGAGGTCTTCAGCCTAAGATAACAATAATTTATTAATATGACACTGTTACTTTAAGCCTTCATAATGGCTTCCGAATGATATAGAAGTGACAATTTAATGAAACATCAATGGAAAGTGGTGATAAATGAGGATATCTTCAACGGACGCAACTACCCTTACTGCGTCCTCTCACAAAGGGTGTCGGTCTATTGAATGGCATGGGATGGAGTGAGCACAACTAAGCTCCTTTATCTCGTCAAATTAACGCAATTTTACAGAAATCTTGTACGCTCTCTATAGTAATAGCATTAAGCTGTCAAATTCTGAACCAGAAATGTAAAACTGGCAGTTCTTTCCCCGGAGCTGCGTCTCATATCAAAATAAAGGTTTATTAACATTACAAAGGGCATTACTGTCCTATAGTGTCCCTTTCATCATTATAAGCAGTTGCCTGGAGGCATTGCACTTAACCTTGGGAAAGGTGATAGGAATGATGGGAAATAAGAAATCTTTGAGGTTAAAGCTTTTCTACTCCATCTTGATCTCTCTCAATCTCTCGTACAATTTATTTTTGCATTTTCTTGGGTGTTTGTTCCCACACAAAGCCAAAGAGAAATCTCTGATTTCCATTTTTGGCTTAAACCGTATTAACTCCTTTTTATCATTTTTTTTTTTATTTTCTTCTTGCTGTTTTTATATTTATTCCGTTATGATGTATTTCCAGTAGGTGTCAGAATAGCTCTGTGTACCTTTAAATTCATTTAGGTTATTCACTAGATTTTTGCTATTTTATCATAAAGTCCGTATTTATATTAATATGAAATTGGAAACTATGGGGGAGATTTACTAAAGCTCATTTCCAACGCCGGACTTTGCATGTGCTTAATTCGTGAAGGGGTCCAGCCGCTCCGTGCACCTTCTCAAAAATGTACGCTAGATCTGACTTGGCGTATATTTCTGGAATAATTTATGCAAGTTTCTTGCATAAATTATACTTAAATCTGTTGGTCCAGGTGACCACGCCCTTCCAGACAATCCCCACCCACTTTTCGGAAAAGTGGTGGGGCAGGTGAAGAAGGGTCACAGCGCAGCTTTCATTTTACCTCAGCAGTATAACAAAAAACAACCAATCATAGCGCAGCTTTCACTTTTCCTCAGCAGTAGAAAAAATAGCAACCAATCACAGTGCAGCTTTTATTTCAGCTCAGAAGTATAAGAAATGAAAGCTGTGCTGTGATTGGTTGCTATGGGCAATAAAAATCACAGGGGAAGTCTGTGAGTTTTCAATTTTTAATTCCGCCAGTATTCGTCGCCGGATGCTGAAGAACGCTCATGCAAAACTTCACTCAACTTCACTCAAATTGTATATGACACAAAGAAAGAAGCAGATTTTGCATTCTATACATAAGCTTAGTGATAAATTATCGTTGTTCTCGTTTTTTAAGGAGATTTGTTTTGAGGGGCACAATATCACTTAGTGGAGTTGTAAGATGAGTATAGGCTTAGCAACTGGCCAGGGAGAATTAGGGTTGCTGCCTTTCTCACCCAAAAACATGGCTATTGTAAAAGGGGGCATTATTTCGGAGTGTGGCTAGGGGCATGGCTTATCGCAATGTATATTTTTGTCTCCATTATTTTAGTGGCCCCTGTATTAATATTGCCTCATTTAGTGGCCTCAGTAGTACCAGAGCTGCCTTTAGTCACCCCTAGTAATAACAGCTCCCCTTTTAGTGACCCCCTATAATAAGGCCCCCTTTGGTTGCCCCAGTAATAAAGGGGGCCCTTTTAGGGACCCCTAGTAGCAATAAACCCCCTTTTGTGGCTCAAAATGCATTAGTGCCCTAACTAGTGGCTCCAGTAGTAATAGGATGGATAGATGAGTACCCAGCTTGCTGGGAGGTAATAAATAATAAAAACAAATACCTGAAAGTGCTGCAGAATAAGTTGGTGCTATAAAAATAACAAGTCTCTTCCCTTGCCCTTAGATGATAGATAGGTAGATATTAGATAGATAGATATGAGATAGATAGATAGATATGAGATGATAGATAGATAGATGGAAGATAGATAGATAGATAGATAGATAGATAGATAGATAATATGTAGATATTAGATAGGTAGATATTAGGTAGATAGATAGATAGATAGATAGATAGATAGATAGATAGATAGATAGATAGATAGATAGATAATAGGTAGATATTAGATAGGTAGATATTAGATAGATAGATATGAGATAGATAGATATGAGATGATAGATAGATAGATGGAAGATAGATAGATAGATAGATAGATAGATAATATGTAGATATTAGATAGGTAGATATTAGGTAGATAGATAGATAGATAGATAGATAGATAGATAGATAGATAGATAGATAGATAGATAGATAGATAATAGGTAGATATTAGATAGGTAGATATTAGATAGATAGATATGAGATAGATAGATATGAGATGATAGATAGATAGATGGAAGATAGATAGATAGATAGATAGATAGATAGATAGATAGATAGATAGATAGATAGATAATAGGTAGATATTAGATAGGTAGATATTAGATAGATAGATATGAGATAGATAGATATGAGATGATAGATAGATGGAAGATAGATAGATAGATAGATAATAGGTAGATATTAGATAGGTAGATATTAGGTAGATAGATAGATAGATAGATAGATAGATAAATAGATAATAGGTAGATATTAGATAGGTAGATATTAGGTAGATAGATAGATAGATAGATAGATAGAAGATAGATAGATAATAGGTAGATATTAGATAGGTAGATATTAGATAGGTAGATATGAGATAGATAGATATGAGATAGATATGAGATGATAGATAGATAGATAGATAGATAGATAGATAGATAGATAGATAGAAGATAGATAGATAGATAATAGGTAGATATTAGATAGGTTGATATTAGATAGGTAGATATGAGATAGATAGATATGAGATAGATATGAGATGATAGATAGATAGATAGATAGATAGATAGATAGATATGGGATAGATAGATAGATAGATAGATAGATAGATAGATAGATAGATAGATAGATAGATAGATAGATAATAGGTCGATATTAGATAGGTAGATATTAGATAGGTAGATATGAGATAGGTAGATATGAGATACATAGATATGAGATGATAGATAGATAGACAGATAGAAGATAGATAGATAGATAGATATGAGATAGATAGATATGAGATGATAGATAGATAGCTAGATAGATAGATATGAGAGATAGATAGATAGATAGATAGATAGATAGGAGATAGATAGATAGATAGATAGATAGATAGATAGATAGATAGATAGATAGATAGACTTGTCTGTTTGCACGTGTTTGACTCACCGCCTTGTAATATTAGATGCAGATTGTCTAGCAGGTTCTACCTGTGATTTAAAATATAAGATACATACCCAATGCTTATCGTAGCTCATTATGCGTTACTGATATCTGTGCTTGGCCTGGAGCCATGTGGCAGACTAACAAGACATGCCGTGGTTTTTGGCAGCCTCCATATAGGGCACAGCTGTCAGCATCTCTTATCCTCTATTTCTGCTACGCAGTTGGTACTGGCAAGAGATCATAAGCTAAAAGTGAGAAGTATATTCTTTACGTCTTATGTGTAATGTATCAACTTTAGCGCAGCAGACTTGGCTTCTAGACCTCCCGAAGTCCCTTGTTACTACCTTCTTTTTATTAAAAAGATGAAGAATCAGACAGATGTTCCACTGATTTTTAAATACTTTGGATCAGATACCCTCGGGAGGAATCACTGCGACATCTTGCTACCTTCCCTACCTTTCTCGGTGTTCTTAAGAGGCTGCTGCAGGGGAGATAAGCCTATTGAGTTCATACTGTATGTGGAGAAAACACATGCTCCTGTTCTGCTGCATGCATAGGAGATTTAAAGGGATTTATGGGAAAAACAGCAGTGCAATAGATGTGCCTTCACTTTTGAAAAATATTAACTTATTTGCGGTCTATGTACTTTGTAACACAAGATCAATACTATTACTTTTCTAAAATACTTAACCCCTTAACGACACAAAATGTACAGTTATGTCCTGTGCATTCAGGGTTTGTATTGAGAGGGATCAGGCTCCATACAATGCGGGTGACTGCTGTTTCTTACAACTGTCACCCGCCAGCAACAGCTGCGATCAACATGAGCACTGATCGTGGCTGTTAACCCTGTAGTCCCCCCCCCCCCCCCACACACACACACACTTTGTGCCAGGCCAGGGCGTTGGCTTTTTGGCACCAAGCAACTTTGACGGGAGCTACTTGGCGGGAGTGAGTGAAAGAAGAGAGTATTATTTTGAAATGGGCGCCATCTTGGGTGGCCACATCAGAATTTAAGCGGCAGTCCATTAGACTTGTTTTGGCGCTGCAGATTAGATCTTGTTCGTGACGGCCGAAAAGGTATAGCTGCAACAACCCAGAAGGGTGAACCCGGACACTCGACTAATGTGCAGAGCTGGGAGGAATACGTGTTGGCTTGTCACGACGGCACTTACCAGGCTCTGGTCCCTGAGGAATATCACATAGCCAAGGCCAGAGTTTGATCGCAGGCTACCTTCGACACCCATAAGATAGGGAATGCCAATAAACTGGATGAGAAAAGTCGTAGTCGATATCACTCGTGACGCCACCATTCCCACACACCGGTATGCTGCACGGCGGAGAATAGACACAGAGACTAGTGTATAGTACCTCAGGCCCCAACGAATGGTTAGGGCCCAGTATAACTTTACTTAATCAATAAACTTTACAAAACAGGTATTCAAGGCAATGCAGGTACAATCCTCTTTAAGTGACAGCAGGCTAGAGCTCAGAGGTAGGGAGGATACACAGGATGAATACAGTCCTACAGTCCACGTTATCTGTATGGCACCGCTCCTGGACTGGGAGCACTCCAGAGGAGGAAGGGGGTAGGGGTCACTCCACAGACAACTCAGCCAGACAATTATTTAAATGAAGGCTTAAACAATAAACACCCCACACAGGAGGCGCGTGGGTGTGACTCAGTAAGGTACCTCTGTACAGTGATTCTGACTGGACGGCTGCACAGGAAAAGCCTGTAGTGTGAACTGGTACCTGGTACAGTGGTTTCCTCTTTACAGAATTATTAGAACTTGTTCTCGCTCTAAAATCTTGGGACTCACTCCTTTCACATCCAAACTTTACACGCTACAGAATATCTCTCCTCTTCCTCCATCTTCACCTACATGGAAGGTGAAGGTGCTTCCATGTGGCTCTGTGTTAGCACTCTCTCAGGTAGACAAGATGGAAGACCTCTTCCCGCTCTCAAGCACTCCTATTTATACCCTCATTCATACCACATGACATGACAGACTGATATATCTACATGCAGGCAATAATTTTATTATAATTAACCTCTCAAGTGCCGCAGCTGTGCAACACACACACTGCATATGACAGGACAAGCTTTGCACAGTGCATCTACATAGGACAAAACATGTATGACATTTATGGAGGGGACCAGGATAGTGTTCTGGGCCACTACACTAGGATATCTCAATCCATGTTAATGTGTCTTTCATTCAAGTTTTAATCCTGGGCAACGCTGGGTATTCCTGCTAGCTTATTAATCGCATACATGCGGCAACAACATTTGCCCTGACGTGTCTGCCTGTTTGTGTAGGCATAGCTTATGATGTGCACCCCCTTCACCTCGCCATGCAGCGCCGGTAGCAGAGCAGAGGTACGCCTGCGCATCACCAAATAAAATTGTCATGTCACGCTCCCTAGAGAACTCTATAAATTTGCGGGATAAAACAAAGCCTATGTCCTTCCTCAGGATTCAAGCTATCTCCCTGCCAAATTTCATCAAAATCACTTCAGCAGTTTAGCCGTGAAAAGGTAACAAAGAGAGTTACTTTTGCGTTTATAATATTAGTATGGATGAGGGACCAAAGGATCGCAAGTTCAAGTCCCCTACGGGGACTTAAAAAGTATGTATAAGGTGGATGAAAAAAAAAACACTTTTATTAATTAAAGGGGTTGTCCCGCGCCGAAACGGTTTTTTTTTTTTTCAATAGCCCCCCCGTTCGGCACGAGACCAACCCGATGCATGTGTTGAAAAAAAACAAAACAGATAGTACTTACCTGAATCCCCGCGCTCCGGTGACTTCTTACTTACCTTGTGAAGATGGCCGCTGGGATCTTCACCCTCGGTGGACCGCAGGTCTTCTGTGCGGTCCATTGCCGATTCCAGCCTCCTGATTGGCTGGAATCGGCACACGTGACGGGGCGGAGCTACGAGGAGCAGCTCTCCAGCACGAGCGGCCCCATTCAACACGGAGAAGACCGGACTGCGCAAGCGCGTCTAATCGGGCGATTAGATGCTGAAAATTAGACGGCACCATGGAGACGGGGACGCCAGCAACGAAACAGGTAAGTGAATAACTTCTGTATGGCGCATAACTAATGCACAATGTACATTACAAAGTGCATTAATATGGCCATACAGAAGTGTATACCCCAACTTTGTTTCGCGGGACAACCCCTTTAATCGAAAAAATGAAAAAAATCAAAGCAATCAAAAACAAAAACTTATTTGGTATTGTTGTGTCCATAAAAGTCCAATCTATCAAAGTAACACATTATTTGTCTTGCACAGTGAACTTGCCAGAATTGTGTTTTTTGGAGTTTATATCAAAGGTTGATAACCTGCTGATATAGACCCATGTGAAGGAGGACCATAATAGATATGGTTCTCATTTTAGGCAAGTACAACATTTTTTTTTCTTGCCCACAGTTGAATGGTGTGGAAAATAAGAAAATAAGTCAAGTCTTTTTTCTGCAATTTTCGCTGGCAGATATGGACATACTGTAAATACCGTGCTACCTTACCTTATGTCATCTCCACATGACGCTTACAGACAGACCTTCAGATTACAAATGCATGAGTATTGCATGAGACTCTGGCCAGTAAAGGAATCTCCTGGGCAACAAGTAGAACTATTTGACTGCTGTAACTTCAGTCACTTGACAATGTTGTAAGCGACCTGCAAAGTGATTACAGGGAATTTGACATGAGTGTAATTTATTAGCGTCCCATTGACACTTTTGAAACATATGTGATTGCATAAAAATTGATGACCTACAATGTAAGAGCTTATTCACACGAGCGTATTTCACGCCCGGCCGATATATGCTATGATCTGATGCATCCAGGCGTATTTCCGTGGCGTAAAAGTGCCCAGCTGGCCAGTATAGTGCTGGGCGCTTTTACACCGGGCAGGAAAGATAGCCCTGGAACTATCTTTCTGCCTGGAATACGTCGGCCGCTGCATAGACTTCTATGGGAGCCAATGACAGCGGCCGGAGAAGGCAGGTGGGAGGGAGTTTAGCAGCGTGACTGTTCAACTTCCTCCCCTTTCTCTCCTCCTCTCTCCTTTCCTCCGGCTATTTGCAATGGGAGGAGGCAAAGCTTAGCTCCACCCCAATCCTGCCCCTCCCATTGCAAACAGATGGAGGGGATGAGAAAGGAGGTGAGCCGGCGAGGGAAAGGAAAGGGGGAGACAGCTTAGCAGAGCTAAACTGTCTCCCCACGCCCAACAGCATTGCGGCCTTAGCGTATATGCGCTGGGCCTGTGCCATCTGAACAGGTGCACAAACGGCAGGAACATGTAAAAACGTCTACAGCCACATACATAAGCCCTTAATGACAGTAAGAAATAAAACACATATGTGTGGTATATGAGCAAAGTTATCTGTGGAATATGCTGCATCCACGTGGAAGGAATATCAAGCCTCTGCCCTGTGCCGGTCACTGCACTGGCTGCCAGTTAAATTCAGAATTCAATTTAAACTCGTTACCTTCATCCACAAAGCCCTCCACAGTGCAGCACCCCCCTATATTGCTTCCCTCATCTCAGTCCAACAACCAGCCCGGGCTCTCCGCTCTGCTAATGAAACCAGACTGAGCGCCCCTTTAATTCGAATTTCTCATTCCCGCCTCCAAGACTTCTCCAGAGCAGCACCGGTCCTCTGGAACGCACTACCAAAGGCTACCCGGGCAATCCAGGACTCGCAGAACTTCAGGCGTGCTCTAAAAACACACCTCTTCAGGGAGGCATACCGCATTCCCTAAACAAACCCCTCTGTACTCCGCCTGATAACATGCTCCCTGACCTATTGACTGCAATCCCTGCTAGCCATCATAAACCGCTCCTGCAGTCATAACGATTCTGCCGTCACACGGCTAAATGTCTGACCATTGTCTATGTGTATAACATCGCTCACTCTTCCACTTCGCCATACCATGCATATCTCCAGCCCCTTTACCTTCTGTATCACCCCACTATTCGTAGTATGTAAGCTCGTTGGAGCAGGACCCTCACCCCTATTGTATCAATCAACTGATTACTATGTAACCTGGTTCTGTAATTATTGTATTTTGTCTTTCTGTATCCCCCTGTCTATGTAAGCGCTGCGGAATATGTTGGCGCTATACAAATAAGGTTTATTATTATTATTATTATTATTAAGTCTCTATTTAGGGTGAATACTAGAGATGAGCGAGCACCAAAATGCTCGGGTGCTCGTTACTCGGAACGAACTTTTCGCGATGCTCGAGGGTTCGTTTCGAATAACGAACCCCATTGAAGTCAATGGGCGACCCGAGCATTTTTGTATTTCGCCGATGCTCGCTAAGGTTTTCATGTGTGAAAATCTGGGCAATTCAAAAAAGTGATGGGAACGACACAGAAACGGATAGGGCAGGCGAGGGGCTACATGTTGGGCTGCATCTCAAGTTCACAGGTCCCACTATTAAGCCACAATAGCGGCAAGAGTGGGCCCCCCCCCTCCCAAAAACTTTTACTTCTGAAAAGCCCTCATTAGCATGGCATACCTTTGCTAAGCACCACACTACCTCCAACAAAGCACAATCACCGCCTGCATGACACTCCACTGCCACTTCTACTGGGTTACATGCTGCCCAACCCCCCCCCCCCCCCCGCACGACGCAGTGTCCACAGCGCACAACAAACTGTCCCTGCGCAGCCTTCAGCTGCCCTCATGCCACACCACCCTCATGTCTATTTAGAAGTGCGTCTGCCATGAGGAGGAACCGCAGGCACACACTGCAGAGGGGTTGGCACGGCTAGGCAGCGACCCTCTTTAAAAGGGGCTGGGCGATAGCCCACAATGCTGTACAGAAGCAATGAGAAATCCAATCCTGTGCCACCGCCATCAGGAGCTGCACACGTGGGCATAGCAATGGGGAACCTATGTGCCACACACTATTCATTCTGTCAAGGTGTCTGCATGCCCCAGTCAGACTGGTAATATGTACCTTAACAGTAACCGCATTGGTGGTAATGTGGTGGTTACTGCGGACCTAGTAGCGCGGTTTTATTTTGTTGGTTTTCGGAATGTGGCCAGGATTAAGTGGGCCGTGGCGGGGGGATGTTTTTGAGGCACTACGTGACCTCTCCACGTGTCCGTGGTTATATGCACCTTAACAGTAACCGCGTTGGTGGTAATGTGGTGGTGACTGTGGACCTAGTAGCGCGGTTTTATTTTGTTGGTTTTCGGAATGTGGCCAGGATTAAGTGGGCCGTGGCGGGGGGATGTTTTTGAGGCACTACGTGACCTCTCCACGTGTCCGTGGTTATATGCACCTTATCAGTAACCGCGTTGGTGGTAATGTGGTGGTGACTGCGGACCTAGTAGCGCGGTTTTATTTTGTTGGTTTTCGGAATGCGGCCAGGATTAAGTGGGCCGTGGCGGGGGGATGGTGGGGGGGCTCTCTTGTAGTGTCGGTAAAGGTGAAATTCTTGGACTGCCACCAGACGAACCAATGCAAAGGCATTTGCCAAGAATGTTTTCCCTGTTGGAGGAGGAGGGGGATGTTTTTGAGGCACTACGTGTCCTCTCCACGTGTCCGTGGTTATATGCACCTTAACAGTAACCGCGTTGGTGGTAATGTGGTGGTGACTGCGGACCTAGTAGCGCGGTTTTATTTTGTTGGTTTTCGGAATGTGGCCAGGATTAAAGGGGTGGTCTCGCGAAACCAAGTGGGGTTATACACTTCCGTATGGCCATATTAATGCACTTTGTAATATACATCGTGCATTAAATATGAGCCATACAGAAGTTATTCCACTTACCTGCTCCGTTGCTAGCGTCCTCGTCTCCATGGTTCCGTCTAAATTCGCTGGCAGCTTGCTTTTTTAGACGCGCTTGCGCAGTCCGGTCTTCTCCTTTCAGCACGAGCCGCTTCAGTGTGCTCCCCGCTACAGCTCTTCTGCGCATGTGCAGACGAGCTGTCACTGCTCGGGAGCGCGCTGGAGCGGCCATTCTGTACCTTCCTAGCGCTGGGGGGGGGGGGGGGCTGTCGCTGGTCCGGGGGAACTAGCGCTGGGCCAGTGGGCCGGGGGGGGCTGTCGCTGGTCCGGGGGAACTAGCGCTGGGCCGGGGGGGGGGGCTGTCGCTGCGCCGGGGGGGCTGTCGCTGGGTCGGGGGGGGGGCTGTCGCTGGGCGGGGAAACTAGCGCTGGGCCGGGGGGGGGGGCTGTCGCTGCGCCGGGGGAACTAGTGCTGGGCCGGGGGGAGCTGTCGCTGCGCCGGGGGAACTAGCGCCGGGGGGGGGGGCTGTCGCTGGTCCGGGGGAACTAGCGCTGGGCCGGTGGGCCGGGGGGGGCTGTCGCTGGTCCGGGGGAACTAGCGCTGGGCCGGGGGGGGGCTGTCGCTGCATCGGGGGGGCTGTCGCTGGGCCGGGGGGGGGGGCTGTTGCTGGGCGGGGGAACTAGCGCTGGGCCGGGGGGGGGGCTGTCGCTGCGCCGGGGGAACTAGTGCTGGGCCGGGGGGAGCTGTCGCTGAGCCGGGGGAACTAGCGCTGGGCCGGGGGGGGGCTGTCGCTGCGCCGGGGGAACTAGCGCTGGGCCGGGGGGGGGCTGTCACTGGGCCGGGGGCGGGGCTGTCGCTGCGCCGGGGGAACTAGCGCTGGGCCGGGGGGGGGGGGCTGTCGCTGCGCCGGGGGAACTAGCGCTGGGCCGGGGGGGGGGGGCTGTCGCTGGGCCGGGGGGGGGGGGGCTGTCGCTGCGCCGGGGGAACTAGCGCTGGGCCGGGGGGGCTGCCGCTGTGATGGGGGGGGGCTGCGCCGGTTACCTTCTGCCTGGCGGTGGGTGACTGGTCGGCCGTGTTCACTCCAGGGGTCCGGTCAGCGGCTGCGGGGCGTCTGGTTGCCATGGAGACACAGCTGGTAGCGTCTCGGGAGCGCGCACGTCGGGCTACAGCAAGCGATGCGAAAAGAGCTGGCGGCCATCTTGGGAAAAAGTTTTATAAGTTGCTGAAACGCTGGAACGGTAAGCAGAAACCAGCTAGGAAAGTCATTTACAGGGGTAATTAGTAATGTATGTTTAATTAGGGGGACTGGGCAAAAAAAAAAATTCACTGCTTCCTCGAGACATCTCCTTTAAGTGGGCCGTGGCGGGGGGATGGTGGGGGGGCTCTCTTGTAGTGTCGGTAAAGGTGAAATTCTTGGACTGCCACCAGACGAACCAATGCAAAGGCATTTGCCAAGAATGTTTTCCCTGTTGGAGGAGGAGGGGGATGTTTTTAAGGCACTACGTGTCCTCTCCACGTGTCCGTGGTTATATGCACCTTAACAGTAACTGCGTTGGTGGGAAATGGCCTCGCCGCCATCATGTCTTTGGGAAGCCTCTGTTTCCACACCCCAGAGACATACCATTAGCAGCGGTATAGGCAGAGCCCATAATTCGTAACATTTCAGCCGTAGCATTAGGACAGGCCCCACTAACATATCACTAGCAGCATTATAGCGGGAGCGCAGTCTTCGTTCCATGTCAGCAATAGTAGCACTCAAGACAGGCCCCAGTAACAATTCCGAAGCAGCAGTATAGCGGGAGCGCAGTCTTCGTTCCATGTCAGCAATAGTAGCACTCAAGACAGGCCCCAGTAACAATTCCGAAGCAGCAGTATAGCGGGAGCGCAGTCTTCGTTCCATGTCAGCAATAGTAGCACTCAAGACAGGCCCCAGTAACAATTCTGAAGCAGCAGTATAGTGGGAGCGCAGTCTTAGTTCCATTTCAGTAGCTGCAGTATAGCCAAGGCCCAAGTTACATTTATGTAGCTAAAGTGTAGGCCAACCCCACACACACTTCTCTACCATGAGTGCAGGCGAAGAACATACAAATTGCTATGATTACACTGTAGGTGAGGGCCCCAAAAAATTGGTGTACCAACAGTACTAATGTACCTCAGTAAAAATTGGCCATGCCCAACCAAGATGGCAGGTGAAACCCATTAATCGCTTTGGTTAATGTGGCTTAAGTGGTAACTAGGCCTGGAGGCAGCCCAGTTTAACGAAAAATTGGTTCAAGTTAAAGTTTCAACGCTTTTAAGAGCATTGAAACATATAAAAATTGTTTAGAAAAATTAGATGAGTGAGCCTTGTGGCCCTAAGAAAAATTGCCCGTTCAGCGTGATTACGTGAGGTTTCAGGAGGAGGAGCAGGAGGAGGAGGAGGAATATTAGACAAAGATTGATGAAGCAGAAATGTCCCCGTTTTGGATGGTGAGAGAGAACGTAGCTTCCATCCGCGGGTGCAGCCTACGTATTGCTTACGTATCGCTGCTGTCCGCTGGTGGAGAAGAGAAGTCTGGGGAAATCCAGGCTTTGTTCATCTTGATGAGTGTAAGCCTGTCGGCACTGTCGGTTGACAGGCGGGTACGCTTATCTGTGATGATTCCCCCAGCCGCACTAAACACCCTCTCCGACAAGACGCTAGCCGCAGGACAAGCAAGCACCTCCAGGGCATACAGCGCTAGTTCAGGCCACGTGTCCAGCTTCGACACCCAGTAGTTGTAGGGGGCAGAGGCGTCACCGAGGATGGTCGTGCGATCGGCTACGTACTCCCTCACCATCCTTTTACAGTGCTCCCGCCGACTCAGCCTTGACTGGGGAGCGGTGACACAGTCTTGCTGGGGAGCCATAAAGCTGGCCAGGCCCTTAAAGACTGTTGCACTGTCTGGGCTGTACATGCTGCTCGATCTACGCACCTCCCCTGCTACCTGGCCCTCGGAACTGCGCCTTCTGCCATTACCGCTGTCGGATGGGAATTTTACCATCAGCTTGTCCGCCAGGGTCCTGTGGTATAGCAACACTCTCGAACCCCTTTCCTCTTCGGGAATGAGAGTGGGAAGGTTCTCCTTATAGCGTGGGTCGAGCAGTGTGTACACCCAGTAATCCGTAGTGGCCAGAATGCGTTGAATGCGAGGGTCACGAGAAAGGCATCCTAACATGAAGTCAGCCATGTGTGCCAGGGTACCTGTACGCAACACATGGCTGTCCGCACTAGGAAGATCACTTTCAGGATCCTCCTCCTCCTCCTCAGGCCATACACGCTGAAATGATGACAGGCAAGCAGCATGGGTACGGTCAGCAGTGGGCCAAGCTGTCTCTTCCCCCTCCTCCTCATCCTCCTCATGCTCCTCCTCCTCCTCCTGAACGCGCTGAGATATAGACAGGAGGGTGCTCTGACTATCCAGCGACATACTGTCTTCCCTCGGCTCGGTTTCCGAGCGCAAAGCGGCTGCCTTTATGGTTTGCAGGGAAGTTCTCAAGATGCATAGCAGAGGAATGGTGACGCTAATGATTGCAGCATCGCCGCTCACCGCCTGGGTAGACTGCTCAAAGTTTTGAAGGACCTGGCAGATGTCTGCCAACCAGGCCCACTCTTCTGAAAAGAATTGAGGAGGCTGACTCCCACTGCGCCGCCCATGTTGGAGTTGGTATTCCACTATTGCTCTACGCTGCTCATAGAGCCTAGCCAACATGTGGAGCGTAGAGTTCCACTGTGTGGGCACGTCGCACAGCAGTCGGTGCACTGGCAGATTAAAGCGATGTTGCAGGGTGCGCAGGGTGGCAGCGTCCGTGTGGGACTTGCGGAAATGTGCGCAGAGCCGGCGCACCTTTACGAGCAGGTCTGACAAGCGTGGGTAGCTTTTCAGAAAGCGCTGAACCACCAAATTAAAGACGTGGGCCAGGCATGGCACGTGCGTGAGGCTGCCGAGCTGCAGAGCCGCCACCAGGTTACGGCCGTTGTCACACACGACCATGCCCGGTTGGAGGCTCAGCGGCGCAAGCCAACGGTCGGTCTGCTCTGTCAGACCCTGCAGCAGTTCGTGGGCCGTGTGTCTCCTATCTCCTAAGCTGAGTAGTTTCAGCACGGCCTGCTGACGCTTGCCCACCGCTGTGCTGCCACGCCGCGCGACACCGACTGCTGGCGAAGTCCTGCTGCTGCTGACACATCTAGATTGCGAGACAGAGGTTGAGGAGGAGGAGGAGGAGGAGGAGGAGGGTGCTTTAGTGGAAGAAGCATACACCGCCGAACATACCACCACCGAGCTGGGGCCCGCAATTCTGGGGGTGGGTAGGACGTGAGCGGTCCCAGGCTCTGACTCTGTCCCAGCCTCCACTAAATTCACCCAATGTGCCGTCAGGGAGATGTAGTGGCCCTGCCCGCCTGTGCTTGTCCGCGTGTCCGTAGTTAAGTGGACCTTGCCACTAACCGCATTGGTGAGGGCGCGTACAATGTTGCGGGAGACATGGTCGTGCAGGGCTGGGACGGCACATTGGGAAAAGTAGTGGCGACTGGGAACTGAGTAGCGCGGGGCCGCCGCCGCCATCATAACTTTGAAGGACTCCGTTTCCACAACCCTATACGGCAGCATCTCAAGGCTGATAAATTTGGCTATGTGGACGGTTAACGATTGAGCGTGCGGGTGTGTGGCGGCGTACTTGCGCTTGCGCTCCAACACTTGCGCTAGCGACGGCTGGACGGTGCGGTGCGAGACATTGCTGGATTGGGCCGAGGACAGCGGAGGTGAGGGTGTAGGTGCAGGCCATGAGACGGTCGTGCCTGTGTCCTGAGAGGCGGGTTGTATTTCAGTGGCAGGTTGGGGCACAGGGGGAGAGGCAGCGGTGCAAACCGGAGGCGGTGAACGGCCTTCGTCCCACCTTGTGGGGTGCTTGGCCATCATATGTCTGCGCATGCTGGTGGTGGTCAGGCTGTTGGTGGTGGCTCCCCGGCTAATCTTGGCGCGACAAAGGTTGCACACCACTGTTCGTCGGTCGTCAGGCGTCTCTGTGAAAAACTGCCAGACCTTAGAGCACCTCGGCCTCTGCAGGGTGGCATGGCGCGAGGGGGCGCTTTGGGAAACATTTGGTGGATTATTCGGTCTGGCCCTGCCTCTACCCCTGGCCACCGCACTGCCTCTTGCAACCTGCCCTGCTGCTGCCCGTGCCTCCCCCTCTGAAGACCTGTCCTGTGTAGGCGTTGCACACCAGGTGGGGTCAGTCACCTCATCGTCCTGCTGCTCTTCCTCCGAATCCTCTGTGCGCTGCTCCCTCGGACTTACTGCCCTTACTACTACCACACTGCAAGGCAACTGTGTCTCATCGTTATCGTCCTCCTCACCCACTGAAAGGTCTTGAGACAGTTGCCGGAAGTCCCCAGCCTCATCCCCCGGACCCCGGGAACTTTCCAATGGTTGGGCATCAGTGACGATAAACTCCTCTGGTGGTAGAGGAACCACTGCTGCCCAATCTGAGCAGGGGCCCGAGAAAAGTTCCTGGGAGTCTTCCCGCTCCTGAGCATGTGTCATTGTAGTGGAGTGAGGAGGCTGGGAGGAAGGAGGAGCAGCAGACAGAGGATTCGGATTTGCAGCACTGGACGACGCAGAACTCTGGGTGGATGATAGCTTGCTCGAAGCACTTTCTGCCATCCAGGACAGGACCTGCTCACACTGCTCATTTTCTAATAAAGGTCTCCCGCGTGGACCCATTAATTGGGCGATGAATGTGGGGACGCCAGAAACGTGCCTCTCTCCTAATCGCGCAGCAGTCGGCTGCGACACACCTGGATCAGGAGCTCGGCCTGTGCCCACACCCTCACTTGGCCCTCCGCGTCCTCGGCCGCGTCCACGTCCTCTAGGCCTACCCCTACCCCTCAGCATGCTGTATTACCAGTGATTTGATTTCCCAGGCAGGAAATAAATTGGCGCAAGGATGCAGGCCAAATATAATTTTTTCGCTTTTTTGCAAAGGGAAGGCCCCACTGCGGATATTCAATGAACAATACGTTTAATAACTGTGGTGTGGCCCTGAAAAAGTGTCACACAACTTTAGTGTAGCAGAGTTATTAACTCTGGCAGAGCAGGTATTTGCCAGTCAGGAAAGACAATGGTGCAAGCCTGCAGTAAACCGTAGCTGGTTGCGTTTGATTTTTGTACGTTCTCCACGCAGCACACACGTACACGGAGACCTTAGGACTGACACAGGCAGGCCAAATATAATTTTTTCGCAAATTTGCAAAGGGAAGGACCCACTGCGGATATTCAATGAACAATAACTGTGTTGTGGCCCTGCCTACACAATTCTGTCCCTGTAGTATCAATGGAGGGTGCAATGCTCTGCACAGACGATTTTTTGAAAAAAAAAAAAATGCAACACTGCTAACAGCAGCCAGCACAGTACTGCACACGGTTAAATTTGGCCCTAGAAAGGACCGTTGAGGTTCTTGAAGGCTACACTCACTCCTAACACTCTCCCTGCCTAAGCACCACTTCTGTCCCTAATGCCGGGTGCAATGCTCTGCACTGCCGATTTTGAGAAAAAAAAAAAAAAATTTCCACTGCTAACAGCAGCCTGCACACAGGTAGATGTGGCCCTAAGAAGGACCGTTGGGGTTCTTGAAGCCTACACTCACTACAAACACTCTCCCTACAGCAACTCCAATAGAACAGCACTTTCCCTCACTAACTCACACGGCATCTGAGCCGAGCCGCGGGAGGGGCCGACTTTTATACTCGGGTGACATCTGATCGCCCCAGCCACTCACAGCAGGGGGGGTGGTATAGGGCTTGAACGTCACAGGGGGAAGTTGTAATGCCTTCCCTGTCTTTCAATTGGCCAGAAAAGCGCGCTAACGTCTCAGAGAGGAAACTGAAAGTAACCAGAACACCGTGTGGTACTCGTTACGAGTAACGAGCATCCCGAACACCCTAATATTCGCACGAATATCAAGCTCGGACGAGTACGTTCGCTCATCTCTAGTGAATACCCACTTGCGTTTTCCTTGCGCATTTTTTTCCCGCGATATCGCTGCGTTTTTTAATGCAATTGTCAATGGGACTTTCTAATGTTAAAAACTCATCGCCCAAGTTAGCAAAGCACAAACTTGCGATGCTTTTTTAACATTAGAAAGTCTGACAATCACGTTAAAAAACGCAGCGATATCGCGTGAAAAAAACGCACAAGAAAAATGCAAGTGTGCAGTAGCCCTAAGGCTGACAATCAAATCTGTGCTTTTTTGCCTAGAGCAGTGATGGCGAACCTTTTAGAGACCTAGTGCCCTGACTACAACCCCTGTTTTTTCCTGGCTGGAGCACTGGAGTGCCATTGGTACGTATTTTGACTGGAAATTAGCTGCGTACCTGCAGCTGATGTCATCCTATGTGGCACTCCCCTCACCTCTGCAGCATCCGAGGAGGGGGCCCACAGCCGAAGAGACAGCGTGGTAGAGAAAGACCTTGTCTCGGGACTCTACCATCTCCTTCTCTGGGGGTAGCTCGGGACTAGGGATGAGCGAGTATACTCGCTAAGGCACTACTCGTTCGAGCAATGTGCCTTAGCCGAGTATCTTCCTGCTCGTCCCGAAAGATTCGGGTGCCGCCGCAGCTGACAGGTGAGTTGCGGCGGGGAGCGGGGCAGAGTGGGCGGGAGAGAGGGAGAGAGAGATCTCCCCTCCGTTCCTCCCTGCTCTCCCCCACAGCTCCCCGCCCCGCAGCGGCACCTGAATCTTTCGGGACGAGCGGGGAGATACTCGGCTAAGGCACATTACTCGAGCGAGTAGTGCCTTAGCGAATATACTCGCTCATCCCTACTCGGGACCCGTCCAAGTTACTACTGGGGGAGATCACAGGGAAAGTAACCAGGGGTTACCTGCAGTCCATTTGTCACACGTGACGCCACCGTTCCGTCCTCTTGTGTCCGTTTACTGTAACTTTGGCAATGTCCAACTTACATCAACAGTTCGGTATAGACACAGCAAGATACGGTGGTGTAACAGGGAGGATTCTCTGGATATTCTGGTAAGCCACAGTCAAAGTTATCTGTGTAATTCCACTCCCGGTGATTCTCTCTCTCACTCTTTCTTTCTACCGGTCCACACTCATGGTTCTTGTGCCTCTTCTTGCAGCGGCTCCTTTCTCTCACTCAGCACTCAGCATCAGTACCGAAGTCTGCTGGGCAGACTGCACCCAGGCCGAGTATAAAGGAATCGCTTGGCTTCCTCCATTCCTTCCACCAATTTCTCTGTAGCTGTGTGGCTCACTCGCTGACTCCAACTCAGACTTCTTCTCTGACTCTTTGACTGACTTGCAGACTGTACTTCTACAACCTAACTACCTTACATCCTTGCAAACACACACACACACACACACACACATTATATATATATATATATATATATATATATATATATATATATATATATATATTTTTTTTTTATATATATAACATGGTCCCATTACTCACAAAACAATACATTTTCCAGACATTTACCCATTCAATGCTGCAGAGGTGCAATACACTTAACTACATACTACTAGTAACACACTGACAAGACAATGGCACGAGACAGACATATAACATTATGGAGGGGTTCCACTGACTCTAGGCCACTACACCTCCTCCAAAGGCTTCCCGCAGTCAGTGATCCCCAGCTTCTGTCTCTCAGCAGCCTGCAGTGGCCTCACCTGACCAGCATAACCTGACCAGCATCATCTGACCAGCGGCGCCACTCCTAAGCAGGCCGCTGGGAACCGGAAGGCAGGGAGTGCTGACACCAGTAAGCTTTCTTAGGAGGTGAGGGGGAGTGCATCATAGTATGAAATCAGCTGCGGAAATTACCTATTCCTTCTCTGTCAGTCTACTTACCAGGGGGGAATGTCACCTCAGCAGCTGGCTAATTCCTCTTCTTCCCGTGAGGTTGTGTACATTGCCGGCAGTATTCTTCCTACCAGCCAATGTACGTTACATCTCAGTTCCCTGTCTAGGAGGGGGAGTGCTGAGCTATTGCAAAGACTGCTCATGTGTGCTGTCTCTGCAATAGATCAGCATTCTTTCTTAGTCAGTGAATGCTATGTCAAAGGGATGTGACCTTCACTGACCTGCAGCACGGAATGTGAGGAATGCTGGCTTCATAACAAGTCGGCCAGCTGGAGGTGATGTCACTCGGGGCACTGCAGAAGCTCAGGGATGAAAAGATGCCTTAGGGCGAGCACCCACTGGCGTTTGCGTTTCCCGCGGGAAAAAAACGCAGCGTTTTCGCCGCGTGTCCCGCGTTTTTTCCGCGCGTTTTCCGCGGCGTTTTTCGCGGCGTTTTCGCGGCTTTGCCATTAATTTCCATGGAGAAAAATAAGGACACATATGCAACTGACAGTTCCTATGTTAAAAACGCAAACGCAATGCAAAAAAAACGCCAGTGGACAGGAACACATGTTATCTCTATGCCTGTGCAGGAAAAACGCAAAACGCAAAATGCAAAACGCAGGTAAAAAAACGCCAGTGGGTGCTCGCCCTCAGGGCGCAGTCACACGGGCGCCAATGTTCCTGCCCGATAAGACGGTTGCACTGCATGCGAACAACTCTCTGCATGACCAGCTCCATTGCTGCCCATGTGTTCTTTCTGCTGGCGGTGCAGAGAGTCGTCCACACCTGCAGTGCAGCAGTCAGAATTGAGCAGAAACACGGGCGGATCGGCGCCCATGTGACTGAGCCCTAAAGAAGACTGCCTGTGGAGGAATAGGTGAGTATAGATTTCTTTTTTTTTAATGACAAAACCCCTTTAACCCAAACTGTATGCACAATAGGTCTAAGAAATATGCATGTGTATGGGGGCAGCACTGTGCTTTTAGCTGTTGCTGTACTGGGGTAGCAGGAAGATGGTCAGAGGGAGAGCAGACATGCAGCGGTAGTGAGGCGTCTGCTTCTGAAATTGGAGAATTTTTGTAGTAATGGTGGTATTTCTTAGTAACTGCAGTACTGCACACTGGACAGGAAAGGAGGTCCTAACAGATGTGTGAAGGACGGATGACCCCTTTAGCCATTCTTTACTAAAGGAAAGCAATAGCAAGCCGTCTCGTTTGGTAGCAACAATGTCACATAAGAACATAGTATATAAGACTGAAAAAATACATATGCCCATCCAGTTTAGCCTATCCCCCCCACCTCCCCAAATGTTGATCCAGAGGAAGTGTAAAAAAACAAGTGAGGTAGAAGCCAATTTTCCCCTTTTAAGGATAAAAAATCCTTCCTTACTCTAATCTGGCATATGTGAAATCATAGGTGATTATAACATATAATATTGTATCGCTCAAGAAAGACGTTCAGACCGCTCTTGTACTGAGCAGCAGACCTCCACCGATCTGGAAAAAGATAGCCTATCCTGAGGATAGGCCATCAATTTTTAAAGTCTCCTTTAAAGCATACAACATGGACCTATCTCTTTCTCCACTTCCAAGCCACTTCACACTGTGAGACACAACTAATGACTGATATAATTTCATAAAACTCTTGGAACTTGCAAATGCTGTGAGTAGGCCAAACATGAAGGCTGAAGTCTCCCTAGGGTCACCACCTCAGCAGCAACCATGTCATCAAGATCTATAACACAGTCTGAAGTTTCATTACAGTGCTCATAGAAGATCCTCACTCCTCCACCTACCCAGCGTTTGTGCTGTATACAGTATGTGCAGGAACGCAGATGCTGGGTGTAGGAGTGAGTATTTTTTGTGAGCGCTGCAGTGGCATGTCCCTCCTGGAACTTCAGCGCGAGTTGTAATGCTTGATGACATAGCTGCCACCATAGTTGCATATATTGTACAGCTGACCAGGGCATTTTATTCTTCCTAATTCAGCTCCATTACAACATTTTTTACTAAGCTTCTCCTATTAAATAATGTCAAAAATCTTCACTCAAGGTCCAGTAATTAGATATATATTATATGGTACCAGCCCAGTGCAAGAGGTAAGTGGAGGCTGAGCTTTTATGAAAGGGTTGTGGGCAAACAATAAGGAAACTCATATGGTGAACACTTTATGGAGATATCTGAAGAAAGCACCATGGGAGCATGGAGTAAAAACACAATCGGGCATTTGTAGGAGGCACTGAGGCAATTTAGGTCAGGGACTCTGAGACATCAAAATTAGGCACTACAGGGGATCAAATAAGGCACTATGAGTATTTTTTGGTCAGGCAATCTGTGGTCCAGGGGCATAGCTATAGGGGGTCACACTGAGAGCTATAAGTCACACTGAGAGCCCTGGCGCCTAAGAGGCTCTGCAGCATAAGAAGATATGAGTATTATAAGTGGTATATGGTTGTGATGGCCCAATTACAGATGTGGTATTAGGGCCCATGGGCTACAAGTTATGCGTCTACTGTGGACTTTTATGGCAAGAGACTCTGGCCACTTGAAGTTAGAAGTATTTGTTAATCTGATGCAGACATCATGGGGGGGGGGGTGCGCATTTCATTTATAAACTGGGGGGCATCTGAAGCAGGTAATTTGGGGGCATCCAAAAAAGGCACTAAGGAGGCATCTTTGGCAGTCACCATGACCCTAGGTGCTGTATTTATGCTTAGGCGGTTACGCTTAGGGCGCCTACCCACTGGCGTTGCCGATTTTCGTGCGTGAAAAACGCCGCGTTTTCTGCGCGTTTTTGCCGCGTTTTTCGCTGTGTTTTTTGTGCGTTTTTCACGGCTTTTTTGCGCGTTTTCCGTTAATTTCCATTGACATTCATGGGTGCATTAAGAGAAAAATAAGGACACATATGCAACTGACAGTTCCTATGTGAAAAATTGCAACGGACCAAAAAAAAACGCCAGTGGACAAGAACACATTCTATACTAATTGCTCTTCAGAAAAAACGCAAAACGCAAAGGAAAAAAAATTGCCAGTGGGTAGGCGCCCTTAGGCAGTTTTAATAGACCTTTCAATACCAAACATAGTCTAGGAAATGTGTTCCCCTGTGTTTTGAGCTTTCATAAAAATAGGCTAGATTTCATGCGTCTCAAGATGTTCTCAGTATCTCTTGGTATTCACAAAAATGTTTACAATTATAGTTATGTTGAGTATGTTCATGTAACTGTTTCTTTAAGAAAAGTACCACCATGGATCCTGGGTGGGGTTGTGTGATTGTGCAGGAATGTCATGTCAAGGGCAATACTACCAAAAACCATGGCAGTCCTAAGCTCTGCGGAGTAACAGAGAGAAGTGACGCAGTAGTTTTGGCCTAGCAGGGAGGAGAGAGAGTCCCATATGCTGCCGTATGTGGTCATTGAAAAGAGCAACAAAGCCGAAGAAGGAAGCTGCTTTTATTGATGAAGCCCTAAGCAACTCGCCTACGCTACCCAACACCGGGTGAACTAAGTTTACGCAGAGGTGTTACTGGTGTACTGCCGAAGGTTCTGTTAATAAAGTTCCTTTTGAGCAAAAGACAATGTGGTATGTGCCAATCTGTCATATTCTGCCTGTTCAGGCGCATGACCAGACCTTCTTCCGACATATCCGGTCTGGTCAACCCTCAGCAAGTCTAGAGAAGCACCAGCCTGAGCCCCGCCTCTCGGGAAGCCCTTTAAATGTAACCTCCAGTGGTAGACACCTATAGATCTCTATACTAGTCGAACCCATCATTAATACAGAAGGGCTGTCATTGTGTATTACTCCTCCACCAACAACGCTTCCTGACCCAGGATGTTGGTCGGAGGGGAGGTTGATGGTCACAAGCACTGTAGCAGGAATTTATCCGTATATCTTAGAATATGTAATGTAACTTTATTCTTAATATGTCTGTTTTGTAGGGGAAAATTAAGAAATTCAAAGCTCATAACCTTTAAGAATTAATAACTTGACTTCATTTCTCAAACTGTTTAACTTTTTTTTCACGTCTGATGCCAATGTGATATTTTAATAGAGAGCGGCGGATTTCATTTATGTTTTTTTTTTTCATTTAAGATATTCAAAAAGAGATTTATAAATCATCTTCATAGTCCTTCCAGCCTGACATTTGCTTATTATATTTTATTGACAAAGCAAATACTTTCAAGAGCGCTAATGAAGAGACTTCAGCCCATGGGAGCTTTTTGAGCGTGAGATCTATCTGCTCGCTTCGCTTGTGTCGTAGATGCTTGTGTGATGATGGACACTTGCTGAATAAATCGGCACAGGCACTGATGCAATGATTTTTTCAGACTTGTACGTCTGTAGCTATGTGTCATGCATGCAAAGCTGGGATTATAGTGTAGCTTCATTAAAACAGTAAGCCAGCCGGCTTTATATCATGTAGTAATGGTCTCCAATTTGTGGCTCTTCAGCTGTTATGAAACTAGCAAACAACTGGCAGTATATTCTGACAGCTTGTGGCTTTTAGACAAGGGTGGGTTAGGAACCCAAAAAGGCCATGGGAAATAATTACAAAGTGGCCTCATGTTGTAGGTGGCCAAAACCGGTAGTAAATGGGGAAACACAAATAGGCAAGGGTCAGCAAAAAGCTAGCCACAGCCACATTGATGGTTGGTAGGGTTGGCACCCAGCCGGTAAATCACCGGCCCGGACAGTAATTAGGCCCAAAGGCCAGTACCGGTATTTATTTTTACCGGCAATGTTAATTGGCGGTAAAAAATAATTTTGGTTACCACCGCCAGTTGAGTGGTAACCTTCTCTTTCACAGGCATGGCCCCACTCATATCACAGCAGCAGGCCATGTGCAGAGACTAGGGCTATAGCGTGTGCAGTGACCCGGGATGAACCACTCTGTAATGGAGAGCAGAGCAATGTTCTCTGCTGCCGCAGGTTGTCTCTGACTGTGTGAGTCCTCCTGCTGCCGGGAGATTTACGAATACTGAATAAAGACGATTGCAAAGATTAGAATTACCAATGATAATGCTTTATGAGGGCTTAATAAAACCCAATGCAATAATAATGTCCGCTTATATGCCCTCACTCACTTATAATGCACTGTATATGCCCCCAATCAGTAATAATACCGCCTTATGCCCCCATTTAGAAATTATGCTCCCTTATATGCCCAAATCAATAATAATGTCCATATTTAGTAATAATGCTCCTTTCTATGTGCCCGCTCATTTATAATGCCCACATATATGCCCCAATCATTAATAATGCCCCATTTGGCACTTATGCTCCCTTACATACCCTTAATCAATAATAATGCTCCATTATGCCCCATTTTGTAATAATGTTCTACTATATTCCGCCACTCGGTTATAATGCCCCCTTATGCCTGCGTTTAGTAATGATGCTTCCTTATATGCCCCCATTCAGTTAAAATACCCCTTTACGCCCCTATTCAGTAAAAATAACCCCTTATATACCCCCATTCAATAATAATGCTTCATTATATACCCACAGTCATTTACAATGCCCTTTAAGCTTTATTATATACATTAAAATAGAAAGAAATGCATCTGGACAATCCCTGATACATGAAGCTTCAGACGCGCCTTAAAAACGCACCTCTTCAGGGAGGTCTACCAACTCTGCTGACCCAATCCCCCACCTCCATTATATGTCCGTATGACCCCCTATGAACCCCACACCTTCGACTCTGCCTATCGTATACGTCCCCTGCCCCATACCTCCTTATCACCCCCACCCGCTTGTTTCCTAGTAACTGTATACCACTTGTGATTCTCGGACTGCCTGTGCTCCCCCGTGCCTTATATCCGGCCCTGCACCTTCTGCATTACTTCCACCTTGCTTATTCCCAATCAACTGTATACCATATGTAACTGTCTGTATTGTTCGTGCTCCGCCATACTTTGAAAGCGCTGTGGAATAAGTTGAGGCTATACAAATAAAGATTCTTCATTATTATTATTATTAATGTTATGCTAAGCCTTTGAGTTTCTCATTTGCTATGACACCCTCTTTTTGACAGTGTGGTCTTACTCTCGCCCGCCATTTGTCCATAGCTCACGACAGAATATCTATCAGGGGTGCTCCAACTATTCCTCTTTAGTTCTCACATATTGAAAAATATGGTATCCTTGCTGGGAGGTAACTTAGGGTACCCAAAATGGCCAAACATTCCTGAGGCTGGCATTTGGATTTTAAAGGCAAGTTGGTTTATGAAGACACCCTCTTTTAGATATAGAGATATTTTAAAGGAGATCCAAAGCAAGGAGCACTCACAAAAATCCATGCATTACATGGTTAGTCATTCATTGGAATAGTCAACATGTAATACCACATTTGTCCTGTAGCAGTCACTGTGATTGTATGGTTGCCATCATCTTCCCTACCTGATCAACTACTTTTCATAAAGATAGACCAGAGGAATGGGATTCAATGGACTGGTATCAGTAGTATATTGGGGTTGTCTTCATGAGACAATTCTTCAAATAGAGTTTACAATGGTGGTTATTTATTGGTGAAGGTTCGGTATGTGGCTTTAAGGGATAATAAAAACTATTGCTAGACTGACTTAACCCATTAGCTGAACAATTATGTAATTTGTGATGTGTAGAGCCCCAACTATCAGGACATAGACATGCTTCTACTGCAACAGAGAGAGAGAGACATGCAGTGGAGACAGGGACAGGTACGTGCTATGGGTGTACTATATGGCAAGCTGTACTTTAGGATACCTAGTACTCTTATGGGATGGCACTGTATACCTGCCAGTTCTATGGGAGGCACTGTGTTGCTGGCATTAATGGATGGCACTGTAGTGGGTGCTGGATGGACAGGCTCTATGTGGTTGGTGCTGTTACAAATTAGCACCATTTTGCTTGCACCAATAGTGGGCACTGTGTGACTGGTGCCAATATGGAGAGCACTATATAGTGATCACTTAGTGGTTGGCACTGTTATGAGGTGCAATGGATGGTTGGAACTGTTATGGTGGGCAATGTGTTTCTGAATAAGTTCCACTTTAAGAATGTCTGAAAAAAGTTCACCTAAGTGCCTTGGCCTTTTCAATTAGCTGATTAGTGGGGATCCTGAGTGGTGGGCCCGCTACGATCAAGTATTTATAACTTATCCTGAGAATTGGTCAATAGTTTAGTTCTTAAAAATCCATTTTAGTTATCATAACATATTAAATGTTAAGATAAGTTTGCTACAATATTTGATCATGAGGTCCCTGTAAACCTCATATATTGGTAAAACAGGATTCCTTTATTCCCTCTTCGGCACTCCAGAAAGGAGGAGAGAAGATGGAGAGTTGTCTACCAATGCATGCTGCTCTCTCCATTGCAGTTTATTGGAGTTATGACCCACTCGGTTATTGTGTGTATACCCAGTGGATAGGAGTCTCAAAGTGAATCCCCCAACATATCAGACATTTTTGGAATATATCAGTAGAATAGTATTCCATGTTTGGCTCTACAGAAAGGAGAAGACATAATTGAGGGGTGTCTGCGCATGCTTGCTGCTTTCTCAATTGCAGTTTATTGGAGTTGTGAACCACTTGGCTGTACACCCAATGGATGGGAGTCTCAAAAGTGGACCTCGCAGTATATTGGACATTTATGGCATATTGAAAAATCCCCACCTCCTGAAAGTGCTGCCTCTGATTGGCTGAGTACTGTGACCAATCAGAGGTACCGCTCAACTGTCATTTAACGAATGGCTGAGCACTGCCTCTGATTGGTCACAGTGCTCAGCCAGTCAGAGGCAACACTTTGAGGAGGTGGCGATTTTTCAATCCCCGGCCACCAGAAAGACAGAAGAAGACTACCAGCGACCGGGGAGAAGAGCCGGACAGAGCTTTTATGCGACTTAACATTTTTTTATACTGCAGCTAGGGATGGCTTTCGGGGTAAGGCTTATATGACAGCTGTGCCAGGGGATTCTTTCATCCCCACAGGGAGTCCCATCATCACTGAACACTGTGATAGTGCCATCACAGTGTTCAGTGATGACGGGACCTTCTTGGAGCAGTTGTGCAGCGCATGAAATTTGCCTGTTCATGTGCTTTCCGCTTATGCGAGAAGTGCATTTTTTTTGCACAGATAGACGTGCAAAAAAACACGCTTGCCTGACTGAGGCCTAATGAAAGAAAAACAGGGGGGAAAGTGTGAAGTTTTGGAATGTTATCAATTTACTTCTACAAACAACTGCATTAAAGAAAAGTTCATTGTTTTAATGCTCATACTGTAAGTTTTGCCCCTGAAAGAGCTCTCTCTAACAATGCACTATTGGCATATCTGATAATGTCATCTGAAATACCAATTAAATCTATGGCTCTATAAACCACATTATTTTCCATAAAGCTTATCTAGCAAACATTATGATTATAGTCTCCAGAAGCAACAAAACTATAAAAATTGTTCTTTTCCTAGCAAGCAAATAATACTATATTTAATTAGGCAATTCCAATGGGGCTACTGTATATATGAATCATCAGGAGCAGCCGTGGTGGTATAAATCTGTGCAGATGCAAGGTTTATTTTTTTTTTTCCAAGGGATGCGAAAATAAATTTCTACTTTCCTTTTAACATATTATGTGTTATGTCAAGCTTCGACAATTTATCCTCATATAAAGGTGTAACTTTAAGCTCCGGAGGCCCAATGTAGAATTTCTTAACAGAGCACCTCATATGTTTTACTGGTAGAGATGAGCGAACGTACTCTTTTCGGGTGTTTTTGCACTCGAGCACCGCTTTTTCCGAGTAACTGACTACTCGGACGAAAAGATTCGGGGGGCGCCGGGGGTGAGCGGGGGGTTGCAGAGGGGAGGGGGGGGGGGGGGGAGAGAGAGCTCCATTGCCATTGCAGAGGCTCCAACAGCTTAACGTGCATTACAGAAGGGGTTATATAAAGAAGACAATCTCTTCACAAGAGGTCTTTGCAAAAGTTCTTATATTTAAGGGGTTTTCCAGGGAAATATGACTAATGACCTATCATCAGGATCGGTAATCAATAGTTCATCGGCTGGGGTCTGTCGCTTGAGATCCCGACCGAACAGCTGAGTGGGCGTATAATGTCAGTGCCTCAATACAACAGAGGTCGGAGCGACATCTCTGTATTTGTAGCGGAAGTCTCGGCTCCGACCTCTCATGTAGTGGCTGGTGCTTGTAACTGCAGGCACTGCTCCCATTGATTTCAATGAGAGCCGTGCCTGCAGTTACAAGCGCCGGCCACTACACGGAGGTTGGTGCGGAGGCTTCTGCTGCTTCCACTCCGACCTCTGTGTATTAGCAGCGCTGAGAGCCTGCATCTGCTCAGCTGATCGGTCAGGATCTCGAGCAACGGACCCCAGCCGATCAACTATTGATGACCTATCCTGATGATAGGTCATCAGTAGTATTTCCCTGGAAAACCCCTTTAAGTTGACTACTATCAAGACCCCTTGAACATATGTAAATAATGTGTCTTGTTCAGTGTGACATTTTACCATCACCAAATGTCTCCATGTAGTCTTGTGTGGATAACGTTGGATATTACTTAAAGGGGTTTTCCAGACTATTTTTATTAATGCCCCATCCTCAGGATAGGTCATCAATAGTTGATTAGCTGAGGTTCGCTGCTCAGAACCCAAGCTGATCAGTTCGGGTGCCCACTGTCACCAGCAAAACACAAGGTACGGAATGGAAGCCATATAGTGGCCAGTGCTGGTAACTGCAGGTGATGCTGCCATTACAATTAATGACAGCTGCACCTGCAGTTACCAGCACCCGACACTATACAGGGGTCAAAGCCATCTGCTTCCCCTCCATATCCTGTGTTTTGCTGGTGATAGTGGGTGCCTGAACAGCTATCGGCCTCAGCCGATCAACTATTAATGACCAATGCTGAGGATAGGTCATCAACAGAAATTGCCTGGAAAACACGCTTAAGGTGCCCATATGCCTTCAATAGCTGTTGGCTGCTTGGGAGAGAGGAAATAGCCATAGACAGATAGTTCTGGCAGCAGCAAGACTGGGTAATGTAGTTCACTCAACATTTTTATGGGGGAAATTTTGAGGGAAATTTAAGAGAATTTAACAGTCGCCCAGTCCCACTGACAGGTGTGGATGACTGTTGAGTTGTAATTGATGGTCTATCCTCATCCCAGCTCATCAGTATTAGATTGGTGGAGGTACACAGCCAAAGACCCATTTGATCAGCTGTTCTCTGGGCTGCTGCACTCCTGCACTGAGTTGATTTCTGAAGGAAGCAGACAGCTCCATTCTCAGTGCAGTGGCCAGGCTTGGTACTGCAGCCAAGTTTCAATTATTTCAGTGGGTGCTTGGCTTGCAGTGCCAATGAATGAATGGCTTTCTGCAGGAAGTAGACATCTCCATTCCCAGTGCAGTGGCCAGGCTTGGTACTACAGCTAAGTTTCCATTATTTCAGTGGGTGCTTGGCCTGTAGTGTCAATGAATGAATGGCTGTGATTGGTTCATCAAGTGCCAACTCTGATTGGCTGAGCTACGGCACTCATGAACTAATCACAGCCAGCTCTTAGTGGAGGCGGGGAGTTTGATCCTCCAATCCAGGAAGGGCTTGGCAGAAGATTTCAAGCAAATGCCGGGGAGCTTCAGGGGAGAAGATGCCGTGGAGATGGCAGTGCCTCTTAGGTGATGTATTATTATTTTTTGTTTTTTTACGCAGCTAGAGCTTATTTATGCAGTAGGGCTTACAGTTAGGGCCAGAAATATTTGGACAGTGACACAAGTTTTGTTATTTTAGCTGTTTACAAAAACATGTTCAGAAATACAATTATATATATAATATGGGCTGAAAGTGCACACTCCCAGCTGCAATATGAGAGTTTCCACATCCAAATCGGAGAAAGGGTTTAGGAATCATAGCTCTGTAATGCATAGCCTCCTCTTTTTCAAGGGACCAAAAGTAATTGGACAATGGAATCTAAGGGCTGCAATTAACTCAGAAGGCGTCTCCCTCGTTAACCTGTAATCAATTAAGTAGTTAAAAGGTCTGGGGTTGATTCCAGGTGTGTGGTTTTGGATTTGGAAGCTGTTGCTGTGACCAGACAACATGTGGTCAAAGGAACTCTCAATTGAGGTGAAGCAGAACATCCTGAGGCTGAAAAAAAAGAAAAAATCCATCAGAGAGATAGCAGACATGCTTGGAGTAGCAAAATCAACAGTCGGGTACATTCTGAGAAAAAAGGAATTCACTGGTGAGCTTGGGAACTCAAAAAGGCCTGGGCGTCCACGGAAGACAACGGTGGTGGATGATCGCCGCATACTTTCTTTGGTGAAGAAGAACCCGTTCACAACATCAACTGAAGTCCAGAACACTCTCAGGGAAGTAGGTGTGTCTGTCTCTAAGTCAACAGTAAAGAGAAGACTCCATGAAAGTAAATACAAAGGGTTCACATCTAGATGCAAAGCATTCATCAATTCCAAAAATAGACAGGCCAGAGTTAAATTTGCCGAAAAACACCTCAAGAAGCCAGCCCAGTTCTGGAAAAGTATTCTATGGACAGATGAGACAAAGATCAACCTGTACCAGAATGATGGGAAGAAAAAAGTTTGGAGAAGAAAGGGAACGGCACATGATCCAAGGCACACCACATCCTCTGTAAAACATGGTGGAGGCAACGTGATGGCATGGGCATGCATGGCTTTCAATGGCACTGGGTCACTTGTGTTTATTGATGACATAACAGCAGACAAGAGTAGCCGGATGAATTCTGAAGTGTACCGGGATATACTTTCAGCCCAGATTCAGCCAAATGCTGCAAAGTTGAACGGACGGCGCTTCACAGTACAGATGGACAATGACCCCAAGCATACAGCCAAAGCTACCCAGGAGTTCATGAGTGTAAAAAAGTGGAACATTCTGCAATGGCCAAGTCAATCACCAGATCTTAACCCAATTGAGCATGCATTTCACTTGCTCAAATCCAGACTTCAGACGGAAAGACCCACAAACAAGCAAGACCTGAAGGCTGCGGCTGTAAAGGCCTGGCAAAGCATTAAGAAGGAGGAAACCCAGCGTTTGGTGATGTCCATGGGTTCCAGACTTAAGGCAGTGATTGCCTCCAAAGGATTCGCAACAAAATATTGAAAAAAATATATTTTGTTTGGGTTATGTTTATTTGTCCAATTACTTTTGAGCTCCTAAAATGGGGAGTGTTTGTAAAGAAATGTGTACAATTCCTACATTTTCTATCAGATATTTTTGTTCAACCCTTTAAATTAAACGTTAGAATCTGCACTTGAATTCTGTTGTAGAGGCTTCATTTCAAATCCAATGCGGTGGCATGCAGAGCCCAACTCATGAAAATTGTGTTACTGTCCAAATATTTCTGGCCCTAACTGTATATTTCAGCCCCCCCCCCCCCCCCCCCCGAAAATCCTTGCATCTGGTGCTACTAGGTGGCGTGACTTTGTGGTACCACGTGCAACTTTGTAGTGACACAATCGTGTTATCACCATGAGAAAACGCAGTGATATCGCACGGACCACCGATGCGATATCTCTGCGATTTTCTTGCATCGAGATCGCGTCGCCCGTGCGGATGAGGCCTCAAACAACAAAGCAACCAAACACATCATAGGACATACATTGAACATATATACATATATAAACAAAACTAATATAGCAATATATATCATGCTTCACATAAGTAGGCAAATAAATTCATTATTATAAAGTATAAAAAAAGCAATAGGAAAAAAGGAAAAAGAAAAAACAAATGTTCTAAAACAAGAAACAACATAGTGTCAATAAGAGGAATGAAAAATACTTCACAAGTGAACATGAGACAATATAAGAGATGAGATGGCATCATTATGAGGAATAACAATTATTCCACAAGTGAGAAAAAAAATATCAAGGACATCTATACATAGATTATAGCATTATATCCACTTGCAACCATATTCCACCTAACCGGATAAGGTAAGACCATACTAAGCAAGGCCAAGTAAACAAAATACTAATAAAATAACACTAAAAACAAGAAGGCAGGATACAAAAACAGCTTGGAAAGAACAGCTTCCGAAAGAACTGATCTTGATGGGATGAAGACTATTCCATAACATTTTAGATGTCACCATAGCTGTGATCCTTCCGGTTCCCGAGTCAAGGGTGTCAATCGTATTTTGTTTGGTAATAGAGGTGGTAATTGGAAAAGAATATTGGCTCAACATGAAGTGTGTTGGACTCATCGTCTCAACACTAGAGCACCGAGTGGAGTGAACAAAAATATCAACTTTGTTCCTTTTCTGTGATTTTATTCTGTTTTTGTATCTTGCTTTTTGTTGTTAGTGTAAGTGTAATAGTATCTTGTTTACTTGGCCTTGCTGACTGTGGTCTTACCTTAGCTGGTTAGATGGGATATGGTTGCATGTGGATAGAATTCTATCATGTATATAAATGTCCCAAATGTTTTTATTATCATTTTTTTCTCACTTGTGAAATATTTTGTAGTTTATTCCTTTTTGATGCTATGGCCTCTTTTTAGTTTTTTTTCTATCTTTTCTTTTTTTCCCTATTTTTTATTTTTATACTTTAGAATATTTAATTAGTTTGCTTAAAAATGTCAAGCATGATATATATATATATATTGTCATATTAGACTTGTTTATATATGTATATATGTTTTATGAATGTCCTGTGGTGCGCTTGGTTGTTTTGATGTCTTTTATGTGATTTGTGTTAATGATTTTGTCCAGATGCGCTGCGTTTCCCAATTATTTCTATAAATCTGTGGGCTGCCCTTTAGTTAAATGGTGGAGGGTAGAGATGAGCGAACGTGTTCGTCCGAGCTTGATATTCGTGCGAATATTAGGGTGTTCGGGATGTTCGTTATTCGTAACGAACACCATGCGGTGTTCGGGTTACTTTCACTTCCTTCCCTGAGACGTTAGCGCGCTTTTCTGGCCAATTGAAAGACAGGGAAGGCATTACAACTTCCTCCTGTGTTGTTCCAGCCCTATACCACCCCCCTGCTGTGAGTGGCTGGCGAGATCAGGTGTCCGCCTAATATAAAAGTCGGCCCCTCCCGCGGCTCGCCTCAGATGCCGTGTGAGTTAGATGAGGGACAGTGCTGTTTGTACCGGAGCTGCTGTAGGGAAAGAATTGGTAGTTAGTGTAGGCTTCAAGACCCCCAAAGGTCCTTATTAGGGCCACTGATAGCCGTGTGTTGGCTGCTGTTAGCAGTGGCAATTATTTTTTTTCTCAAAATCGCCTCTGCAGAGCGTTGCACCCGGCATTAGGGACAGAAGTGCTGCATAGCAGGGAGAGTGTTAGGAGTGAGTGTAGCCTTCAAGAACCTCAACGGTCCTTTCTAGGGCCATATTTATCCGTGTGCAGTACTGTCCAGGCTGCTGTTAGCTGTGCTGCATTTTTTTTTTCTTCTCAAAATCGCCTCTGCAGAGCATTGCACCCTCCATTGATACTGCAGGGAAAGAATTGTGTAGGCAGGGCCACAACACAGTTATTATTCATTGAATATACGCAGTGCTGCCTTTTGGTGGAAAAAAACTGAAAATAATTCTATTTGTCCTGCCTCTGTCCGTCCTAAGGGCGGTGGACACGTGTCGGCTGCGTGTGCAACGTTTAAAAATCAGACGCACCCAGCTACGTTTTACTCCTGGCTTCGCCATTTGCTTTCCTTAATTGGGAAAAAAAATACCTGCTCTGCCAGAGTTAATAACTCTGCTACCCTCACGTTCTGTGACACATTAGCAGGGACACAGCACAGTTATTAAACTTCTCATGTTCATTGAATATACGCAGTGCTGCCTTTTGGTGGAAAAAAACTGAAAATAATTCTATTTGTCCTGCCTCTGTCCGTCCTAAGGGAGGTGGACATGTGTCGGCTGCGTGTGCAACGTTTAAAAATCAGACGCACCCAGCTACGTTTTACTCCTGGCTTCGCCATTTGCTTTCCTTAATTGGGAAAAAAAATACCTGCTCTGCCAGAGTTAATAACTCTGCTACCCTCACGTTCTGTGCCACATTAGCAGGGCCACAGCACAGTTATTAAACTTCTCATGTTCATTGAATATACGCAGTGCTGCCTTTTGGTGGAAAAAAACTGAAAATAATTCTATTTGTCCTGCCTCTGTCCGTCCTAAGGGCGGTGGACACGTGTCGGCTGCGTGTGCAACGTTTAAAAATCAGACGCACCCAGCTACGTTTTACTCCTGGCTTCGCCATTTGCTTTCCTTAATTGGGAAAAAAAATACCTGCTCTGCCACAGTTAATAACTCTGCTACCCTCACGTTCTGTGACACATTAGCAGGGACACAGCACAGTTATTAAACTTAGATTATTCATTCACTAGAGGCAGTGGGGCCTTTCGTTTTCAAAAAACGGAAAAAATTATATTTGGCTGCAGTCTTGCGCCAATTTATTTCCTGCCTGTGAAATCAAATCACTGGTAATACAGCATGCTGAGGGGTAGGGGTAGGCCTAGAGGACGTGGACGCGGCCGAGGACGCGGAGGGCCAAGTCAGGGTGTGGGCACAGGCCGAGCTCCTGATCCACGTGTGTTGCAGCCGACTGCTGCGCGATTAGGAGAGAGGCACGTTTCTGGCGTCCCCACATTCATCGCCCAATTAATGGGTCCACGCGGGAGAACGGTTATTAGAAAATGAGCAGTGTGAGCAGGTCCTGTCCTGGATGGCAGAAAGTGCTTCGAGCAACCTATCGTCAACACGCAGTTCTGCGCCGTCCACTGCTGCAAATCCGAATCCTCTGTCTGCTGCTCCTCCTTCCTCCCAGCATCCTCACTCCACTACAATGACACCTGCTCAGGAGCGGGAACACTCCCAGGAACTGTTCTCGGGCCCCTGCTTAGATTGGGCAGCAGCGGTTCCTCTCCCACCAGAGGAGTTTATCGTCACTGATGCCCAACCATTCGAAAGTTCCCGGGGTCCGAGGGAAGAGGCTGGGGACTTCCGCCAACTGTCTCAGCAACTTTCTGTGGGTGAGGAGGACGATGACGATCAGACACAGTTGTCTTGCAGTGAGGTAGTAGTAAGGGCAGTAAGTCCGAGGGAGGAGCGCACAGAGGATTCGGAGGAAGAGCAGCAGGACGATGAGGTGACTGACCCCACCTGGTGTGCAACGCTTACTCAGGAGGACAGGTCTTCAGAGGGGGAGTCAAGGGCATCAGCAGGGCAGGTTGCAAGAGGCAGTGCGGTGGCCAGGGGTAGAGGCAGGGCCAGACCGAATAATCCACCAACTGTTTCCCAAAGCGCCCCCTCGCGCCATGCCACCCTGCAGAGGCCGAGGTGCTCTAAGGTCTGGCAGTTTTTCACAGAGACGCCTGACGACCGACGAACAGTGGTGTGCAACCTTTGTCGCGCAAAGCTTAGCCGGGGAGCCAAGACCAACAGCCTCACCACCACCACCATGCGCAGACATATGATGGCCAAGCACCCCACAAGGTGGGACGAAGGCCGTTCAGCGCCTCCGGTTTGCACCCCTGCCTCTCCCCCTGTGCCCCAACCTGCCACTGAGATGCAACCCCCCTCTCAGGACACAGGCACTACCGCCTCATGGCCTGCACCCACACCCTCATCTCCGCTGTCCTCGGCCCCATCCAGCAGTGTAGTTCAGCGCACCGTCCAGCCGTCGCTTGCGCAACTGTTGGAGCGCAAGCGCAAGTACGCCGCCACGCTCCCGCACACTCAAGCGTTAAACGTCCGCATAGCAAAATTCATCAGCCTTGAGATGCCGCCGTATAGGGTTGTGGAAACGGAGTCCTTCAAAAGTATCATAGAGGCAGCGGCCCCGTGCTACTCAGTTCCCAGTCGCCACTACTTTTCCCGATGTGCCGTCCCAGCCCTGCACGACCACGTCTCCCGCAACATTGTACACGCCCTCACCAACGCGGTTACTGCCACGGTCCACTTAACAACGGACACGTGGACAAGCACAGGCGGGCAGGGCCACTACATCTCCCTGACGGCACATTGGGTGAATTTAGTGGAGGCTGGGACAGAGTCAGAGCCTGGGACCGCTCACGTCCTACCCACCCCCAGAATTGCGGGCCCCAGCTCGGTGGTGGTATCTGCGGAGGTGTATGCTTCCTCCACTAAAGCACCCTCCTCCTCCTCCTCCTCCTCCTCTGTCTCGCAATCAAGATGTGTTAGCAGCAGCATGTCGCCAGCAGTCGGTGTCGCGCGGTGTGGCAGCACAGCGGTGGGCAAGCGTCAGCAGGCCGTGCTGAAACTACTCAGCTTAGGCGATAAGAGGCACACGGCCCACGAACTGCTGCAGGGTCTGACACAGCAGACCGACCGCTGGCTTGCGCCGCTGAGCCTCCAACCGGGCATGGTCGTGTGTGACAACGGCCGTAACCTGGTGGCGGCTCTGCAGCTCGGCAGCCTCACGCACGTGCCATGCCTGGCCCATGTCTTTAATTTGGTGGTTCAGCGCTTTCTGAAAAGCTACCCACGCTTGTCAGACCTGCTCGTAAAGGCGCGCCGGCTCTGCGCACATTTCCGCAAGTCCCACACGGACGCTGCCACCCTGCGCACCCTGCAACATCACTTTAAGCTGCCAGTGCACCGACTGCTGTGCGACGTGCCCACACGGTGGAACTCTACGCTCCACATGTTGGCCAGGCTCTATGAACAACGTAGAGCTATAGTGGAATACCAACTCCAACATGGGCGGCGCAGTGGGAGTCAGCCTCCTCAATTCCTTTCAGAAGAGTGGGCCTGGTTGGCAGACATCTGCCATGTCCTTGGTAATTTTGAGGAGTCTACCCAGGTGGTGAGCGGCGATGCTACAATCATTAGCGTCACCATTCCTCTGCTATGCATCTTGAGAAATTCCCTGCAAACCATAAAGGCAGCTGCTTTGCGCTCGGAAACGGGGGCGGTGGAAGACAGTATGCCGCTGGATAGTCAGGGCACCCTCCTGTCTATTTCTCAGCGCGTACAGGAGGAGGAGGAGGAGCATGAGGAGGATGAGGAGGAGGGGGAAGAGACAGCTTGGCCCGCTGCTGACGGTACACCGGCTGATTGCCTGTCATCCTTTCAGCGTGTATGGCCTGAGGAGGAGGAGGAGGATCCTGAAAGTGATCTTCCTAGTGAAGACAGCCATGTGTTGCGTACTGGTACCCTGGCACACATGGCTGACTTCATGTTAGGATGCCTTTCTCGTGACCCTCGTGTTGCACGCATTCTGGCCACAACGGATTACTGGGTGTACACACTGCTCGACCCACGCTATAAGGAGAACCTGCCCACTCTCATTCCCGAAGAGGAAAGGGGTTCGAGAGTGTTGCTATACCACAGGACCCTTGCGGACAAGCTGATGGTAAAATTCCCAGCCGACAGCGCTAGTGGCAGAAGGCGCAGTACCGAGGGCAAGGTAGCAGGGGAGGTGCGGAGATCGAGCAGCATGTACATCCCAGGCAGTGCAACAGTCTTTAAGGGCCTGGCCAGCTTTATGGCTCCCCACCAAGACTGTGTCACCGCTCCCCAGTCAAGGCTGAGTCGGCAGGAGCACTGTAAAAGGATGGTGAGGGAGTACGTAGCCGATCGCACGACCATCCTCGGTGACGCCTCTGCCCCCTACAACTACTGGGTGTCGAAGCTGGACACGTGGCCTGAACTAGCGCTGTATGCCCTGGAGGTGCTTGCTTGTCCTGCGGCTAGCGTCTTGTCGGAGAGGGTGTTTAGTGCGGCTGGAGGAATCATCACAGATAAGCGTAGCCGCTTGTCAACCGACAGTGCCAACAGGCTAACACTCATCAAGATGAACAAAGGCTGGATTTCCCCAGACTTCTCTTCTCCACCAGCGGACAGCAGCGATACGTAAGCAATACGTAGGCTGCACCCGCGGATGGAAGCTACGTTCTCTCTCACCATCCAAAACGGGGACATTTCTGCTTCATCAATCTGTGTCTAATATTCCTCCTCCTCCTCCTGCTCCTCCTCCTGAAACCTCACGTAATCACGCTGAACGGGCAATTTTTCTTAGGGCCACAAGGCTCACTCAAATAATTTTTCTGAACAATTTTTATAAGTTTCAATGCGCTTAAAAGCGTTGGAACTGTAACTTGAACCAATTTTTCGTTACACTGGGCTGCCTCCAGGCCTAGTTACCACTTAAGCCACATTAACCAAAGCGATTAATGGGTTTCACCTGCCCTCTTGGCTGGCCATGGCCAATTTTTGGGATGTACATTAGTACTGTTGATACAGCAAGTTTTGTGGGCCCTCGCCTACAGTGTAATCAAATTAATTTTTAGCCCACCTGCATTCCAGCTGACGTTACCTCAGCTGTGTTGGGCAATGCAATGGGATATTTCTATGTACCGCCGGTGGCTTCCTGGCACCCACCCAGGCAGTGGGTCCACAGGGAATTATAAATGCATCTGTTTCCACTTGTAAAGAACCCCAGTCTGACTGGGGCATGCAGTGTGGGCCGAAGCCCACCTGTATTACGCACGACATTACTACCTCAGCTGTGTTGGGCAATGCAATGGGATATTTCTATGTACCGCCGGTGGCTTCCTGGCACCCACCCAGGCAGTGGGTCCACAGGGAGTTTAACCTACATGTGTCCACTTCTAAAGAACCCCAGTCAGACTGGGGCATGCAGTGTGGGCCGAAGCCCACCTGTATTACGCACGACATTACTACCTCAGCTGTGTTGGGCAATGCAATGGGATATTTCTATGTACCGCCGGTGGCTTCCTGGCACCCACCCAGGCAGTGGGTCCACAGGGAGTTTAACCTACATGTGTCCACTTCTAAAGAACCCCAGTCAGACTGGGGCATGCAGTGTGGGCCGAAGCCCACCTGTATTACGCACGACATTACTACCTCAGCTGTGTTGGGCAATGCAATGGGATATTTTTGTGTACCGCCGGTGGGTTCCAGGGAGCCACCCATGCTGTAGGTGCACACGGAGTGTAACCTAGATGTGTCCACTTGTAAAGAACCCCAGTCTGACTGGGGCATGCAGTGTGGGCCGAAGCCCACCTGTATTACGCACGACATTACTACCTCAGCTGTGTTGGGCAATGCAATGGGATATTTCTATGTACCGCCGGTGGCTTCCTGGCACCCACCCAGGCAGTGGGTCCACAGGGAATTATAAATGCATCTGTTTCCACTTGTAAAGAACCCCAGTCAGACTGGGGCATGCAGTGTGGGCCGAAGCCCACCTGTATTACGCACGACATTACTACCTCAGCTGTGTTGGGCAATGCAATGGGATATTTTTGTGTACCGCCGGTGGGTTCCAGGGAGCCACCCATGCTGTCGGTCGACAGGGACTTCACAATAGGGAGTTGTACCTGCCTGTGTCTATGAATTAAAAAGCCCGGTCTAACTGGGGCATGCAGACACCTTGACAGAATGAATAGTGTGTGGCACATAGGTTCCCCATTGCTATGCCCACGTGTGCAGCTCCTGATGGCGGTGGCACAGGATTCTATTTCTCATTGCTTCTGTACAGCATTGTGGGCTATCGCCCCGCCCCTTTTAAAGAGGGTCGCTGCCTAGCCGTGCCAACCCTGTGCAGTGTGTGCCTGCGGTCCCTCGTCATGGCAGACGCACTTCTAAATAGACATGAGGGTGGTGTGGCATGAGGGCAGCTGAAGGCTGCGCAGGGACACTTTGGTGTGCGCTGTGGGGGGGAGGGGGGGCGGTTGGGCAGCATGTAACCCAGTAGAAGTGGCAGTGGAGTGTCATGCAGGCGGTGATTGTGCTTTTTTGGAGGTAGTGTGGTGCTTAGCAAAGGTATGCCATGCTAATGATGGCTTTTCAGAAGTAAAAGTTGTTGGGAGGGGGGGGGGGCCCACTCTTGCTGGTATTGTGGCTTAATAGTGGGACCTGTGAACTTGAGATGCAGCCCAACATGTAGCCCCTCGCCTGCCCTATCCGTTGCTGTGTCGTTCCCATCACTTTCTTGAATTGCCCAGATTTTCACACATGAAAACCTTAGCGAGCATCGGCGAAATACAAAAATGTTCTGGTCGCCCATTGACTTCAATGGGGTTCGTTATTCGAAACGAACCCTCGAACATCGCGGGAAGTTCGTTTCGAATAACGAACACCCGAACATTTTGGTGTTCGCTCATCTCTAGTGGAGGGGCTTTTCTGTTGCATGTGGCCAACAATCTATTGAGCTACCCTAAAGTAGGATAACGGAGGGGGTGATTATGCACATCGGCGTAGTGGCCTCTATGATGGCGCATCAACACTATGACGCTGTACGTCATGTGAACAACTGATGTGCACGGAAGAAGCACGATTGATATGGGTGGCTTGGTATGTTCACAGTTGTTTAACGTTTTCTAGTATTAGGTTGGTGGGTCAAACTGTGCACATTAACCCTTTCCAATCCACTGTCTGATGTCTGAAGACATTCTGTTTGAAGGCTATACAGCTCTGATGTCAGAAGACGTCTGACAGGCTATTTTTACTGTATATTACTGGCCGCTGTGTTGTCGGGGGCCTCTCCAGCATGTCCCATACCGCAGTACTGGCTCTAGCCAGCAGATTGCGCCATTGTATAATGGCAGAAAAAGAAAGCCCCCTAGAAAACCCTGAATCAAAAATTGGATTGCAAACAGTTAATGTATAAGGCATACACTGAGCGTGGCTAAGTACCGCAGATGAAGATTTTACAAAATGCACATCTGGTATGGTGGGTCCTCCCTACTTATATCAACATGTACTAGGCACTTTATGGTTATATATATGGACAAAATATATCAAAAACATTTACAGAAATATATATGAACTGGAGTGTTCATAATAATTAATATTTAGTATGAATTTCTGTAGATACTTTTGATGTATTTTGTAGTATTTTGGCACTTTATTTCTGGTATCATTATGAGCTTTTTTGATGTCATTATATGCATTAATGGGAATATTTAGTTTACATTGATGAATTTTCCATGTACTGGCAGGTGTTGTGAGACACATCTTGTATGATGGTTTTAATTGCTTTTATTGTCTTCTATGTATGCTTTCAGCTTTGCTTTTAGATAGTTCATAATAAACTTTGTATTTTATGTTTTGGTTATTTCCTTGTGTCTTGCACCTCTTTTTTGATAGATGTATAGGGTTGTTATTGGTGCTTTTCGACTTCATATATTGGAGTGGCCATGTTGGGGTAAACTGGACAACCCCTTTAAGGGCTCAGTTAGACAAGCATTTTTTTTGCGCACCTATGTGCACAAAAAAAGCGCTCCACACATTATCAAAATGCGCATGACTGTAGCTTCGTGCCCATTGCTTTCAATGAGGCCAGCGTTGCTGCCACCGGCCCCATTGTAAGTAATGGGATGCAGGCAACCCCCGAAGTGATTTTCGAGGGAGGGCTATATGAAATATAAACCCTTCCCTGAAAATCATCCCAAGGTGTAGAAAAAAACAAAAAACATTACTTACCTAGCAGCGCTGTCCGGGCTCTGGCACGTCTTCTCTCTTGAATGCCAGCACTGATCTAAAGCACTTTCTTCTGGCCGGGGATTTAAAAATTGAATTCAATGAATGGCTGAGTGCTGCCTCTGATTGGCTGAGCACTGTGACCAATCACGGGCAGCGCTCAGCCAATCAGACCAGCACTTTTAAGAGGCGGGGATTTTTAAATCCCCAGCCAGAAGAAAGTGCTTTAGAGCAGTGCTGCCATGCAAGAGAGAAGACGCGCCGGAGCCCGGATAGCGCTGCTGGGTGAGTAATGTTTTTTTCTACACTTAGGGATGATTTTCAGGGAAGGGCATATATTTCAAGCCCTTCCCTGAAAATCACTGTGGGGATTGCCTGAATCCCATTGCTTTCAATGGGGGGGGGGGGGGGGGGGGGGCTGCAACGCCGGCCCCATTGAAAGCAATGGGAGAATGGGAGAAAATCACGATCCTCTGCTATAGCTGTTGTTTTTTTACATGCATCCATGGAGCTGTGACATCAGGGGACTTGTCACTGTTATGTCTGTCTCCTGGGATCTGTGGTACTACAGATGATCTGCAGCTTTCCTGCTTGGGTGGGGGGATTGTGCCGGCTGGGCAAGTGTATGTCTCCAGTCAGCCAATCACTCTGGGTCAGTACACATAAAGCTGGGTGTGGTCAGCTTTCTCTGTTCTCATTTCTCTCTGTGTTGTGTGAGCAGGTGCTATATGTGGTGGCTGCAAGAAAAGTTTGTGTTTTGTGTTTATTTTTTTGTGTCGATGGACTCCTGGTTAGTGTAGGGATTAGCGGTACTGCTGGGAGCCGTGGAGGGGCCCGCTAGCTTCCATATTTTGATCCAAATGTCAACTAATATCTGGTATTTATAGTGTTAACATCTGCTACTAGTATTTGCGTATTGGCTGCTGTATGGTGTGATTATGGTTCTGTGTGTCTTTTTACCCTGTCTTGTTTTCCTGCCGGTGGTGGCATGTTTGCGTCCCATTTAGGGTGCATGGGTTCCTAGGAGCTTCTAGGTCCCAGTTCTGAAGATCGCTGGGCCGCGCTTTATTGGGGTGATGTCCCCGCTCAGGTAGGTCTGTGTCACTTACCTTAGTAGAAGATAGGAAGAGATGCTGGTGTTCCCTATCCTTCTGGGTCACGTTCGTGTGGGCCCGGTGCTCTTTTGCCCACATGAACATAACAGTCACAGTGCAGAGGGATCAGCCCTATTCTCATCTGCACAAGGAAAGACTAGAAGCAATGGGATGAAACTGAAAGGGAAGAGACACAGATCAGATATTAGAAAACCTTTTTTCTGACAGTGAGGGTGATGAATAAGTGGAACAGGGTGCCACGGGAGGTGTGAGTTCTCCTTCAATGGAAGTGTTCAAACAGAGGCTGGACAAATATCTGTCTGGGATGATTTAGTGAATCCTGTATTGATCCTTGCGGTCCCTCCCAACTCTACGATGTGTGATTCGATGAGAACCCAAACTTTACTGTTTGACTATACAAAGCACAAATACACAATTAACATCTGATCCATCTTTCCGCTTTTATAAGACTCAACGCACTTTTGATTGCAATCCTCATAGTCGCATAACAACATGTTTATTCACTATTCAGATAATTAACATGGATTTAAAATTCACATCCTCTTGATATGTACAACAGATGTGCCGAAAATGTAAAAATAGAATATCTTTGATTCTTATATCACCCATGAAAAATTCAAGTACCATGCACCTGCTACAAATTTTACAGGGTAATTGGTAATGCAAGCAGTAAATTACTTTCAGAATACCAATCAATTGAATTTCCTGCTTTCATGATGGAAATCTAATATTGGATTAACCCTTCAATTAGTCAACGAATTGCTAACGCACTAGACTTAGCCTGTTCTAGCAGATCCGGACCACGAAGTGTTAAAGCAGTAACCACAATACCGATAGTGGTGATAATTATACATTAACAGGAAATTTGCTTCCATTGCCCAAAATTAACATTTGTGTATTGGAACGTAAGAGATTGCTTAGGGTGCAACTGCCTGGATGAAGAATGCAATTGCACCCAATTGGTTAACTAATGCTTACTGGAAGTAATGGTCTCATTGGCACATGTTCTCTGTGGGACAACTTTCGCTTATTGATGTTGGATATCTATAGTAGATCAAGAATGCAGATCATTAAGTTTCCAATTAGATATTAGATGCTAAATATATCAATGTCATCTATGCAAAGGTAGGAATTGCATGATGAAATACACTGTATAGGGATGGATGTGGGGTGCTAAGAGGTTTTCTTCTCCACTGTTCACGGACTATGCCTGTGGTATAACTACCATAGTGAAAGAGCATGACAATGCTATGGGACCAATGTAGCGGGGGCATCAAGTCAAAGTTTTTTCTCCCGCATCTATCAAGAAATGAGCGGAATTTATTTAAGGAGCGTGGCCATGTGCAGCCAATCATATTTACTATAATCTATGCCAGAAACTTGTGTAAATTATAGCAAAACCCAACTTTATCTCCTAGTTGGCATAGGTTTTCTTCTGGCTCACAGAGCTGCCATCAGATGAAACAAATGTAACATGATGAAATAAATGTATTAAGAGGTCTCTACATTTGTCTCTTGTAGCCCAGAGCAGCTGGCCACCACCAATCAGGTATTGATGGCTTATACTGTGGATCGTTTGTCATACGGGGATAAGTAGGTCCCTAGGTTCCAGCGCAGGGTCGTCCTTATTGGGACGATTGCCCTGTTTGCATGCTGGTTTCATGTGGTGGTTGTCCCGTTAGAGTAGGGATATGTTACGTCTGCCCATGAGTTTAGTGCGCAGTCCTAGCTTTTGGTGTTCAGTGTGCATTGTGTTTGTGCTTCTGCGCTTGTGTGAACGCCGCCCTGCGTCCGTGCTGAGGTGTGGTGCCCTGGTGTGCCTGGCAGACGTAACAGTACTCTTATGATTGCAGTGTGGCCACCAATAGTATGGAGAAACTGAGCCTCGTATAGCGTAGGCACACTGTAAATGGCACTGATAGTAGTATGGGGGAGCTAGGTCTGATATAGTGGCACCATAACTGGCACAGTTAGTAGCACTAAGGGCATTGTGAATGTCATTGCTATAGGTGCACTGAAGCTGTCAATTATATGGAGGCACTGTTAAAGGGGTTGTCCCGCGAAACAAAGTGGGGGTATACACTTCTGTATGGCCATATTAATGCACTTTGTAATGTACATTGTGCATTAATTATGAGCCATACAGAAGTTATTCACTTACCTGTTCCGTTGCTGGCGTCCCCGTCTCCATGGTGCCGTCTAATGTTCAGCGTCTAATCGCCGGATTAGACGCGCTTGCGCAGTCCGGTCTTCTTCTTTTCTGAATGGGGCCGCTCGTGCCGGAGAGCGGCTCCTCGTAGCTCCGCCCCGTCACGTGCCGATTCCAGACAATCAGGAGGCTGGAATCGGCAATGGACCGCACAGAAGACCTGCGGTCCACCGAGGGTGAAGATCCCGGTGGCCATCTTCACAAGGTAAGTAAGAAGTCACCGGAGCGCGGGGATTCAGGTAAGCACTATCCGGTTTTCTTTTTTAACCCCTGCATCGGGTTTGTCTCGCGCCGAACGGGGGGGCTATTGAAAAAAAAAAAACCCGTTTCGGCGCAGGACAACCCCTTTAATGTTGAACAAACTTTTGAAAAGCTTTTGGAGAACATACAAACTCCTTGCACATATTGTACTTGGTCAGGTTTGAGCCTACGACCCAGCACAGCAAGGCAACAATGCTAACCACTGAGCCACAGGTGCACAACCATTACTGAGTTTGAAAAGTTCAACCTGATCTAAGGTTCGACTGTAGTTGCTATAAGAGCAGTCGGCCAACTTGCCGCAGTCTTGTATGCCTTTCTTCTACACGCGCTGTAAGTACCAATCCGTATGATGAATCTCGAAAAAATAGAACGTATAAGATTTGCGCAACTTACGTTTCCTTTAAAAAGTAAAGAAAGTTTTGTATCGGCAACCCGCAAATGTACCCACTGCCTACTGGAGCTGACAATACTGAAGTGTTTACTTAGTGTAATTTGCGCAGGAAGCGTAAGAAAACAGTCTTTAAGAAATTGAGGACACGGATTCATCAATAATACTGTCTGGATCCCAAACAGACTTGCAGACTTCTGATTGATCCTGTTTTCTGCAACTGTTAGCAGACAGGGGTAACAGTCTCCAGCTGAGTCGGCGCGGACATAACCAGTACAAAATGCCCTGTCATTTCCGTAGGTGTTAATTATTATCAATGAGCGTCCTCGCAATGCAAAATATCGTGTGTGTTGAGTAGTCTGTCTTCAGTTATTAAACTACTGCATTGTGAATTGGCGGCTCAAGCATATCTCAGTAGATTTCACCTAAAACACTTACTAGCAGTAATAAAAAGTACCAAGTCCTCTGGTTTTCAAATCTGTACATAGTTTAACCCTTAGGGACCTTCCATAAGGGACAGAATTTTGTCAATCAGTGCTGATTATGTCTTTAACGGCGGAATACGTTCTGTGGAACATCCTGCGGAATTTCTGGCATTTTCTCCACTGACTTTAATTTCAAAATTACATCTTCTGAATGTTAGATGTCCGCAACAATAATTCCACAAAACGTCCTCAAATCTGCAACAGAAAGCTTTTCCAAGAATTCAATCTTGCGATTTTGAAGTTGAGGCTTTATTCACATGGGTGCTGCAATTTTTGGCCGCATGCATTGTGGCTGCAACTCTCTTTTTCTCGCCCATTCAGACGACCGGGCTGCATCCCGGAATACCGTCGAACGGGGGAGAGAGTTCAGCTCTACTAAACATCCTTGCCCTCTCCGCCCCTTGCCGGCTGCTGGCAAAGGAGGAGGCGGGAGCTTAGCAGAGCTAGTGTGCTAAACTCCCTCCCCATCTCCGCCCCTTGCTGGCTGCCGGAGCTTAGCAGAGCTAGTGTGCTAAACTCTCTTCCCCTTTGCCTGCTGGGGGCTCCCATTGGCTAATAGGGGCCAGAAGATAGGACAAGTCCTATCTTTTCCGGTCACCTGTAAAAGCGGCCGCCGGAATCAGCACCATATGTGCTATTTTTTCCAGATGGACGATTTTACACGCCGCAAAATCACTCATCTGAATGAATGCTTTGGAATCCAATGTTTCACATAGTCGCGATTTACAGCCAGTGTTTTATCATGGCAAAACCATGTGAATAAGGCCGGAGGTGCACAAATTTTAACAGGTGTGTAATTCAAGCTGCATAGGGGTAACATTGTGATGCAGAAGTGTCCGCTTTCTAATTCTGTCCTGTGTAAAAGGTTCCTTAGGCCTCCTTCATACAACCTTATGCATTCTAACGCTGGCCGCATCGTGGCCAAAACTCGTGTGCAAAGAAAAAAGCTGCGATCAAGTCCCGATTATAATTAGCATTTTCTTGTCCATGTACATGGGTGACTGCAGCAAAAAAAAACAAAGCTGCAGCACGAAAATCCTTCGGTCGGCAGAAATCCTTGGAATAACTTCAATTCAGAGGCATAACCTGAAGCTCCTGGGCCCCAATGCAAAACCTGTAACAGGGCCCCCAACGATAATGATTTAGTTATAGTACTAGGCTCCCTATATGTAAAAGAGAGGCCTTATGGGTGCCCTAAGGCTCATGAGCCCAGGTGCAACCGCATCCCTTGCATTCTCTATACTTACACCCCTGTTTCAATTGCTTAAATAGATCCAACGGTCTTCTTTCCCCAGCGTTGGATGCAGTTAGACTCCCTCTCCCTCCCTTTTTTTCAGCCCCCATAGAAGCCAATGGGAGCCTCCAGGGTATCTGGCCAAAATATAGGGCAAGACCTAACTTTCCAAGCACCATATAAAATCAGTCGCCGTTTTAGGTTGCCGAAGTCCTATTATTCCCGGCGCAATGTTTTCAGTGCCTAAAAATCGCTCATCTGAATGGATACATTGGAATCCAATGCCTCAGATAGTTGTGATTTTTGAATGCAGCTAAAATAGCCGCGTATATACGTATACGGCCTAAGGGCTCAGTCACACGAGCGTTTATACGCGCATCTGTCGGTTGCGTTTGCGATCCGCATCTATATAGACCCAATGCTTTTCAATGAGACCGGTCACATGTGTGAATTTTACATGCGCACAAATGCATGCGGCGAAAATTATAGGACACAACGATTCGCAGAATGCATGTAACTGTGTTCTGCGGCAAATCAGTGTTCTGTGTATGTGAAACCCCTGGATGCTGTTGCATGCAGGGGTTTTACCTTGTGCTCAATGGGGCCAGCGGCAGCAGCGCCGACCTCATTGAGAACATATAGTAAAGATCACGATCCTCTGCCATAGCTGTCACTGCTGTGGCAGAGAAGAACGATGTTCTCCCATTGAATTCAATGGAGCCGGCAATACAGCCGGCTCCATTGAAAGCAATGGGCTGCCGGCCAGCACTGTAGTAATTTTCGGGGAAGGGCTTAAAATATAAGCCCTTCCCTGAAAACCATCCTAAAATGTGTAAAAGTAAAAAATAAAATTTATACTCACCTCTCTGCAGCTGCCGGGGCTCAGCCGTGTCCAGCCGGCTCTTCTCCTGAACTGCTCTCAGTAGTATTCAGCAAGCGGAGATTTAAAATCCCCGCCTGCTGAATGGGCTGCCTCTGATTGGCTGATCACTGTAACCAATTAGAGGCAGCTCTCAGCTATTGAATGACAGATGATTGGTCGCTGCGTTCAGCCAATCAGAGGCAGCACTCACCCATTCATACGCAGAAAGATAGAGCAGGTTCTACTTGTTGCACGTAACCGTGTTGTGCGCGAAACAAAAAACGTTCATGTGAAAGAATCCATTAACATCAATAAATTCTATTCCGCGTGAGATTTGTGCGTTGCAAGATGCACAAATCATGCATGAATATGTATCCTATTCTTTTGAATAGGGTCATACAGATAAGCAATTTTTTTTTTCTGTATCGCACCACGATGCAATGTGGGAAACGGATCGCAGCAAGTCCTATCTTTGGGCGTGCCAATGCATCGCCTATTGTTCTCAACGGGGCCTACAACAGCATTGCACCACATGCTAGGTGCACGCGATGCGATGCAAGGTTTCCTCATTAAAAACAATGGGAGTAATTCCGCGATTCTCCGCCACCGCCGTCAGGAGGATCGATTCTTCCCCAAAATGATGCGAGGCAATTTTGATAAAATTTCGGATCTACGCTAAGAAGTGAAAATTCACAACTTATTTTTTTTCCTGTGACGTGGATTTCCAATCCAGGATGGAAAAATCTGCATCATGAAGACAGCAATACAGGTTCCTATTCAAATGGATGGGACGAGTATACGGCACAGATTTCCTGCGCCAAAATCGTCATGTGAACATGCTCTTAATTTTTAATAAATGTGATATATGACGCGAAATGAAATGCAGTATTATGTGGACTATTTACAGGAGGATTATTGGGACGTGTTATATTATTTTGGCATTATATGGTGGTTTTATATGCGCATTATATAGCAGTATTATTCATGGCGCCAAGGTGATATTATTTCTGGTAGACAATTCAAAAAGGGGAATTGCTCCCCCCCCCCCCCCTTCATTGGGGCTACTTTGTTACCATCTTCTATAACACGTGCCCTGAAAATGGTAGAAGTCTTCACGGGGGGGGGGGGGGGGGGTGCCGGCACAGCTGGGCCGTCTTCGACTACTTGAGGCTATGCTCATTCAGGTACTGCCTCGTAAGTTTGGTGATTGCAAATATTAATAATTCGGGAGTGTGGAGGATTGTATAAATTCGGTAGCATCAAAAACTGACTGCACGACATCTTCACTTTGCTTTGTGAACCTCCAACTTTTTACCTTCTGACTCTTTAGATTTGCAACCTTGACAACTGACGAATTACTCTGCATACTAATTGTCCTCTATGTGCTCTCATAACCAAAATGAAATAGGTCAGATCTCTGATATACAAATAATGCTGAAGATAATCACAACCTCAATCCCAATTTATACTGACATTTAAATGTCCTTATCATCATATACAGGATTGATGTCCCAGAACTAGAGGGGACGCTGGCCATCACACATCCAAGAAACACAAGTTTTGACCTTTTGAAACTTTGTATTCCTTGTACAGAAGTTTTACAGCAGGTAAAGTATCCGCACACGTAAAGCTGACTCGTTAACCCTTATACTGTATGCAAGAAGCAAGATGTATTGGCGACAACTCACTCCTTAGAAAACCCGTGTTAAGATCTGCATGTAACATGGATTCTGATGCAGATGTCACCCTGCATGTGAAAAGGTGAAATCCACAATGAAATTTTGACCACCATCAGGGCTTCTACGCACTAGTGCTTTTTTTAATGCTGCGATATCGTTACAATTTTTACTGCAAATGTCAATGGGACTTTCTAATGTTAAAATCGCGTCGCACAAAAATCGCAAACTTGTGATTTTTGTGCGATGCGATTTTAACATTAGAAAATCCCATTGACATCTACAGTAAAATAACGCAGCGCTATCGCAGCGCTAAAAAGAAGCTAGTGAGTAGAAGCCCTTAGGCTGCCTGTCCACGGGTGAATTTTCATTGCGTTCCCTGCGGCGATATTCCAGCCACGGGGAACACAATTAACTCTTTCCCCCCCAGCGTAGCCCCCCAGTCCACGAGCGGAGAATCACAGCGATTCTCAGTTCGTGGGCGGCAAATTTGTTGCGATTCTCTGTGGTGAGCATATCTGTCAGATAGGCTCAGTGCCAAGAACCGTCAGCTGTCTCCTGCTCCCTGGCGGCGGCTCTCGCGTGAGAGATCCGCCGCGGGATATCGCTTCGCCTATGGACAGGCAGCCTTATAGTAGTTTTATGTTTGAGTCTAGGGTTGCCACTAGAGATGAGCGAGATGAGCGCAACTCACCCCTCTTCCCCGCTCGTCTCTAAAGATTCGGGTGCCAGCGGGGAAGAGGGGTGAGTTGCGGGAGTGAGCAGGGAGGAGCGGGGGGGAGAGAGTGAGAGAGAGATCTCTTCCCCTGTTCCTCCCCGCTCTCCCCCACCGCTCCCCGCCCCCCCACCGGCACCCGAATCTTTTGAGACGAGCGGGCAGGTACTCGCATAAGGCAATACTCGCTCGAGTAGTTTGCCTTAGCGAGTACGCTCGCTCATCTCTAGTTGCCACCTTTGTCACAAGAAATACCGGTCAAGGTAATGTTTAGGGTGTGGCTCATCCCAACATATGTGTTTAGTCCCGTGATAGCGAACCTATGACACACGTGTCTGCACTGACACGCGTAGCTATTGTCGCTGTCGCACGGCTGCTGCCGGCCGTTCAACCCTGCCGGAATTCACTAAGCAGCTCTACTGGCAGCACTGATCCCGGCACACACCGTGACATCAGTGTGCAGCCGGAATTCTCCTTCCCCCTCCCCTGACGTCTCCTACTACTTGGTTCCGCGAGAGCGTTTGGAGGGAGGAGGTGTCCGGCAACACATTGACGTCACAGTGTGCACCGGGGATCATCGCTGCTTACACGAGGTGAAGGGTGTAAGTATATGGTTCTCAGGGGGCACTGTCACTGCTAAGGGCCACTGTGGGGGCACTGTCACTGCTGGGGGCCACTGTTGGGGGCACTGTCAATGATGGGGGCCGCTGTGAGGGCCACTGTCACTGCTGGGGGCCGCTGTGAGGGCTACTGTCACTGCTAGGGGCCGCTGTGGGGGGCACTGTCACTGCTGGGGGCCACTGTGGGGGGCCACTGCCACTGCTAGGGGCTGCTGTGGGGGGCCACTGTCACTACTGGGGGCTGCTGTGGGGGGCACTATCACTGCTGGGGGCCGCTGTGGGGGGGGGGTCACTGTCACTGCTGGGGGCCGCTGAAGGGGGCACTGTCACTGCTGAGGGCCACTGTAGTGGGCCACTGTCACTGCTGTGGGGGGCACTGTCACTGTTGGGGGCTCATCATTACCGAGATAAGTGAGGGGGAGGCTGGGAGAGGCGAGGGCCTGTGCTATGGGTGTTTTGGGTTTATTAAATACAGTTAAATATTACAATTATACATTTTTGTTATTTAAACTATAAATATCGCAAATTTATGTTTATTTTTTTTTCGAAGTGACACTCTACCTGAGTTATGCTCGGTTTTTTTTTGCAAATTTTGACACACCACGCTCAAAAGGTTGGCCATCACTGGTTTAGCCCATATTATTCTAGGGGCAGCAATTAGTAATTGTGCCCCTCCTAGTGGCCCCAGTAAGTGGCCCCAGTAGTAATTGTGCCCAAAATAGCAACTATGTCCCCAGTTGTGGCCCCAACAGTAAAAGTGACCCAGTAGTAATAGTACTCCCAGTAGTGATAGTTCTCCCAGTAGTGGCCCCAAATAGTAACAGTGCCCCCAGTAGTAATATTGCCCCCAGTAGTGGCTCTAGTAGTAACAGTGCCCACAGTAGTGACTTCAACAGTAAAAGTAGTAATGGTATTCCCAGCAGTAATAGTTCTCACAGTAGTGGCCCCTAATAGTAATAGTGCCCCCAGTAGTAATAGTGTCCCCAGTAGTGGCCCCAGTAGGAATAGAGCTCCTAGTAGTGGCCCCCAATAGTAACAGTGCTTCAGTAGTGGTCCCAATAGTAAAAGTGACACAGTAGTCATATTACCCCCCTGTAGTAATAATGTCCCCCCTGGTGGCCCCAGTAGTAATAGTGCCTCCAGTAGTGGCCCCATTAGGAATAGGGTCCCAATAATAACAGTGTCCATTGTAGTTGCTCAGAAAACTATATCAAAAACTACAGTGGTGTTTTTCCAAAAAACACTGTGTATAACAACACTCTAAGGGCTTCGACTGACGGACGTATAACCAAATACGCTTAAAGGAAACTTCATTATTGATACCCATCTAGTAACATGTTGGACCTTCTTTGGCCTTTAGAATTACAGCCATTCGTTTTCACATCCATCCACAGATATTAGATGACCCAAAGTGTGTCAATAACCTATTACTCCATCTCCACCAGCCTGAACTGTTGACATTTGACAGGAAGCCTTCATTGATCCATGCTGCTTGTACCAAATTCTGACCCCCATCAGCATGTTGCAACAGAACTCTGCACTCATCTGACCATAGAAAACTTGATTTCTATGATTTCTAATGTTCATACGGAGACGCTCCAATTGTGAAAGCATTGGTGTCTTAGATAAAGTGGTCACTCAATGTATGTCAGTATGTCCACCCATCTCTTCACCATAAATTCTGTAATTGACATGAGTAGAATGAGTAGAATAGTGTTAACCAGACAACTGGTCCTCATATTCGGGAGGTGGTGATCTCACATATGCTATATCTTTTCATTCAATTAGTTTGAGTCCTAGGAACCAAAGAGACCTGTAGAGGTTCCCAAGTAATGGACCCCTATACTATATACATAAGTTCCTTAACTTGTCCAATATAACCCCAAATGGACTATATCCATCATTTCATCTACACATATATTATCTGAAGTGCTGTACAATAGGCCGTGTATTAAATCAAACGGAAAATGCAAACAGAATGTAAAGCAAGACGCCGGGGCTAATGCAATTATGAAATATTCTCTTTAAATTAGTTAATATTTATTAGCTGCAACTTTATCACCCTTGACTGCTAATGGACATTTGTTGTAATCATTTAAGGCATAAATTTCAATTCTGAAAGTTGCTCGGTTTTTAAAGCCAAGAAGTTCACTCTCGCAGCTTGGAATATTAATGCTTTTAATAAAGATGTGTTCTTAATTAGGGCTAATACTAGACTTGGAATAGGTGCATGGGTAATCTCCTGGCCCGGTGAAGCAATATATTCTTTAGTGTAATGCACATGGCATAGGAAGTGGCAAAGCCAAGGTCAAATGGGGGAAAAGTGTTAGACTGACATGTCAGGAAAATAAAAGTATATTACATTGATACGCTGGGCTGAAGAGCATATAAATCATACCGCACAATCAAGTGTTGTAGGAATCTAACCTCCAAAGTTGATACAAAGGTAAATTGCATTCCCTTGTGGTATCTATTCATATCCATTAATTGTAACAATGCATGATGGGTCTCAGTTGATTGCCAGTTCTTTAGTATTTGAAATGTGCTTCTCAGCACAGAGACTAGGACACCGCGGGGACTCATTTGACCCTGACTTTCACATTAATTTTGCTGTGCTGTGAAGAGCAAAGACAAAATCAATGTCCATCAGTGGTAATTCAAGGTAGAGTATCTGGTGCTATTGAATACCAATGGCAATGCAAAGCATTAAACTTGCTTAAGATTTGCTCTGTTGACATAGCCACTCGGTTTAGTTACTCAAAGTTTTCCGTCTTGCAAATATGGTTATGATTTTATGAATGTGAAGCTTGGAGGTGTGATATTATTGTTGTACTTCATCCATGCTGAGTCACCAGTGTACTGAGTGTTCTTCATAAAATGAACTTCTACTGTGCAACTTTGTGAAAATATAAGGGTGTGGTTTACACTTAATTTTACTTTGCGGTCATTGAAGTAGACACCTCCCTGCAAAGTTGTTGGCTAGTCGTGGAAGCCGTGTTTACATGGAACGACTATCGTTTACATTTGCTCTTACGAGCAACTATTCGGACGATAGTCAACTCATGTAAAGCCACACTTAAAGTAATAATGGAATTTAGTAATAGACATAAAAAGCTGATATATTTGGCTTTGAAATTATAACTAATAGGGGGATACATGGCATCCAAGTGGAAACTGTTAACCAGTGCAAAAATTTGAGATGATGGTTCCACCCGCTAGTAGGAACTATTAGGAAGCTCCATGAGGGCTCCTTCTCTTCTGCCTCTCCCTACAAATTGCATTGCACAGTAATGGTGCATAGGCTCTTATTGCTTGCCATGTTAATAAAACCTTACTGGAGTAATCAGCTACTAAATATTTCTCACGCCATATGTAAAACATGCAAACCAGTCCAGTGTTCAAGCCGTACCATCTCCCTGAAGTGGGTTGGAGACCAGGTAATTTATGATGTAGTCTTTACTACTTGTGGAAACTGGTTGGACGACCATAACTGATAGACTATACAAAACAACAAAAGAAGAGGGAGATAGGCGCTCAATCAGAAACAGGGTTCATTATAGGTATCCCAAAAGTAAAAATGAAAGACCATTGACTTTCATATGCGGAGAAGAGGGGGAATACTCTAGCCTTTATATTGAAGACTCTCAGGTAAAAATAATGAGTCCAACTAATTATTATCTGCTTTTGCTAGCAACTTTATTTTCCAAAATGTAGAAGAGAAAACAAGGGGATCTTCTATCTTGGACCTAATTCTTACCAACAGGGAGAAAATGGTTGAGAAAGTAAGGGTCCCAAATATTGGAGAAGGGCAAATGTTGTCCTTCTCCAAAAAAAGGTAAGAAGGTGGACCCAAGAAACTACAGACCTGTGAGCCTGACTTCTATACCAGTAAAGATCTTTGAACAAATTATTAAACAGCATGTATGCAAGTGCTTGAATGAGAATGGAGTAAATAACCAAAGCCAGCATGGGTTTGTAACAAACAAGTCATGCCAGACTAATCTAATTTCCTTCTATGAATCACTGACTAGGTTGATCAGGGAAATGCAGCAGATATAGTATATCTTGACTTTAGTAAAGCATTTGACAAAGTATCTCCTATCATCCTTATTGAAAAAATGACCAAATATGGGATTGACAAGGCAACGGTTAGGTGGATCCATAACTGGCTGAGTGATCATACTCAAAGAGTGGTCATTAAAGGCTGCATATCCAAGTGAAAGAGCGTATCAAGTGGGGTACCACAAGGCTCTGTCCTAGGCCCAGTGTTGTTCAACATTTTTATAAATGATCTGGAGGAGGGAATTGAGGGGAAACTCATCAAATTTGCTGACAAAACAAAGCTAAGAAGGATGGTCAACACTGGGGAAGAAATAGAGAGGATTTAAAAAGATCTGGACAAACTTTAACAGTGGGGAGTGACTAACAGAATGGTATTTAACAAGGAGAAATGCAAGGTCCTACATTTTGCCAAGAAAAAAATTAAAAAACATAAACAGAATGGGTAGAATTGAGCTAAGCAGCATATGTAAAAAAAAACTTGGATATACCTATAGATCACATACTGAACATGAGTCAACAGTGTGATGCCGTAGCAAAAAAGGTAAACACAATTCTGGGATGTATTAAGAGAAGCATAGAGTCTAGATCACGTAAGGTAGTATTCCCCTTTACTCTTCCTTGGTCTGACCTCATCTGAAATACTCTGCCCAATTCTGGGCACTCCAATTTAATAAAGACATCTACAAACTTAAGGAGGTTCAAAGAAGAGTTGCCAAGATGGTGAGCAGTCTGCAAACCATGTCCTATGAAGAACAGTTAAAGGATCTGGGAGTGCTTAATTTGCAAAAAAGAAAGCTACAAATATCTGAAGGGCTGTCACAATGCAGAAGGATCAGCCCTATTCTCATTTGCACAAGGAAAGACTAGAAGCAATGGGTTGAAACTGAAATGGAGGAGACACAGATTAGATTTTGAAAAATCTCTCTGTCAGGGAGGGTGATCAATGAGTGGAATGTGTTGTCATAGGAGGTGGTGAATTCTCCTTCAATGGAAGTCTTCAAACAGAGGCTGGACAAATATCTGTCTGGGATTATTTACTGAGTCCTGAGCAGGGGGTTGGACCAGATGACCCTAGAGGTCTCTTCCAACTCTACAATTCTATGATTAAGAACCTTGGCAATGTACATCCAAAATAAGAATCAGGTAGTGTTTATTGAGAGGCTGACACATTTCGGGAATATAAAATTATCCACCTGACAAAAGTCTTTTTTATTAACAGGCCAACACCAGGGGTAGTATCAGTGGCCATGCTCTAGCCATTTAGGCCATTTACTTTAGTACACACTAATTTTGGCATACTACTTATAGTGCCCCTTTCTCTCACACAGTTGTATCTCCTGGCACTGTTCAATAGCTTTTATTCACCTCTCTGCTTTCAGGCCTGTATCCATAGCCAACCACGTACAAAGTCGCTGTACTGCAATTCCTCAGTACTATATCAGCAAGAACTCCGTACACAGTACTCTCTTTACCATCCACACACACTAGCAGGAGCTGGGGCTTCTAAATATTGACTTTACCAGTGGAACATCGGTTATGGGGCATTTTACATTACTGGGATTCCCAAGCTGCCTTGCCATGTTGGTGTCCCGCTGATAACAACAACCAAGCTGTGCCTCTCCCCATGCCTGATGATGCTACCAAGCCATAAAAACAAGCAATAAAGTGTAGATATATTTATTATCACAATAGTTTTTTTATGCACATTGCAACACTATGTAACTTTCTATTGGGGTGCTACTCCTTTCCATAAATGCCCCATCCTTTATGGGAGCTGTGGTAGTAAGGTGCTAAGTCTGGCTGGGTGAATCCCTTTCACAATGGTTGATTAAACGGGTCCAGAAATAGTCTTTCCTATGGGAAAAACAACTGTAATGAATAAGAGCAGATGAAAAAAATGCTTAAACTCATGTAACATGGAAGATATGGAAGGAAAATAGTTATGCAGTTGCAGATGATGAAAAAAATCACATAACAGATACAGTTCTGATTCTGAATCCTAACTATCACAAATAGGATTATTTCCTTTTAGTGGCTTAACTACTTGTAACCACAATATTCGTCCTGCACTTCAACAAGAAATAAATGGTAACATATGAATAACACGTTAATCCAATAACAGTGGGTGGCACGCACAATCTGTAGTAAAAGTAAGGTCGTCCGGAAGATAGTGCTTATGCAAAGATTATGAAGTTGCTTAAGATTCCTAAAGAAAAGACACAGAACCATAAAAAGAAGCTTCAGTCTCTTTCTCTAAGCATATACTGAATGATATTATGTGATTAGCCGGCCTGCTTTTCTCTTAATAGTATTTATTCATGTGTGCACACGAGTTTACTGAGGCTGCACCTCACTTACAACCTCTCGGAGTACTCTGCATGGTGATATAGAGGAGGAGCCTCCTGAATCCATTGGCGAGCTCAATCCGATATACTGTGAAATGGTATGTCCCTCTGTTTAGTCTTTCACCAACAGTTCCCCTGGTTATAAACTTTGTGGTTCTACAGTATGGTCTCCTGCAGCCTTGCACTACCAGCACTGTTTATTGAAGGCAGCTATAAACAACCCGCATAGTTCACAGACTGCAGCTTCCCTAATTCGTCTGCTTTACTGTATTCAGCACACAGTCCCTGTGCAGCCATCTGAGCTGCTCTCCATGCTGCTTCTTTCTTTCTCATGCAGCTTCCTGGACTCTGGTCATAGAAGACAGGACTCCAGAGGAAGAGATAACACACCCAGGAACCCTTGCTATCTCTTTAGTCATTCAGCCTCAATGGTCTATATCCAATGAAGAAGCAAGTGCCCCACATGTCACCACAGACAAAGTTATCAAGTAACATCGCATTATTCTCTTACAGTCCCATTCGGGGAGCTAAACTGGAGATGTTTGTTTGTAAGTAGCGAGACTTTCATTGTTCGTAACTGTTTCATCTCCCGTTCAAGTAATACTGCCCTAGAGAGTTCAATCGTCATTGGAATTAGTATGGAATAAAATACTGAAGTTTGGTATTGCAGTGTGAAATCGGTGTGAAATATTTAAAGATAGTGTGGAGTTTGAAGCCCAGGCTAGGGCCCGAGGAATGTGGCTTTCTCTTAGGAGGCACATATGGACTCCAGTTGGTTCCATACCCCTGCATGCCCAAGCATCTCAGATAGGCTCATCTCCATGAGCTAGGTGGACCTGGTTCTTGAGCCCATCCTTGGACCTGAGCCCCATCATACATTCTCTCTGGCAAAGGGAAATTCAGAAAATAAGGACCGCTTATTCTTGGGTAGGGTTGAATTATGTGCGAGAGTTGTGGTGGCATGAACCAGTACCAAGGACCATCTTTTTTGATTTTTATCATAAGTTCACCTAATTTCTGATTTTCCCCTCCAAGGAACCCCACTATAAGTACTAGAGCATCCAGACCCCCTTTGGTCCTCTTGAGGGCCCTTCTCTTGTTGAAACCTATTTTTGCCCAGGGTCTGTTTTAACACAACTAAGTAATTCTCGAGGAGCACTTGGCTGAAATTGTAAGTGATCACTAGTCTGTGCCTAATATTTCTCATCCTCCTGCAATTACAAAGCCAATACTGTGCTACAGAGAGATCTCCGCAGATTACCATTCTTGTATTTGACAGATGTGACTCGAAGGCTGAGAATTTTCAGCTCTTAGCAGCACAATAGGTATCCTAGACTAGATCATTATCGCCAGAACAAAGGTTTAACATCAGCAATGCTGCCGGGACTGCTGCAAGCTTCATTTATTGAAGCAAATAGCTTTGAGAAGCAGGCAATATTTTTTAAGCCTAAATCAGCAAATTTTTGTGAAGATTTGCAACCCCTGACAGCAAATTATTGAAAATCTGTTGTGATTTCAGCCATTTAAGCGAGAAAAAGCTGTTGTATATAGACAATACGTCTTTTGCAGAGAGTAAATGTGCGAGCCATGTGAAATTTATTAAAGTGTTAACAAAATACTTATTTTGCTGCGTCTAAGTATATCTGTCTTTGGAATTTTACTGTCTTGGCCACTGGGTACATTGCAGTATAAAATCCTTTAGAGACGCCGAATGTATGGTGAGATAGAAAAGGTTTAAAATATAAGTATACAATGACAATAAATGCAATTTCCTCCTCTTGATGTCCCTTGTTATTTCATATCTGCCACACTGACGGATTTATATTTTATTATTTTTCATGTCATATCATATTTTTTTTAATATTATATTAAATGGAAGGAGTTAGAAATTATTTACCGCCTTCTAGTCAGACATATGTCCTAACCACATATGTCCCGTGCAGTTACGACATATATAGCTGGTCATCAGTTATGCTATGTATAAAGTGGGCTGGGAATCTGAGACTGCTAAATACACGGCAGGTGTCAGCCGTTTTGATAGTTAACACCCAACTGCAACAGTTGCGATCGGAGACAACTTCAGTTGCTATTGTTAATAGAGATGAGCGAACGTACTCGTCCGAGCTTGATACTCGTTCGAGTATTAGCGTGTTCGGGATGCTCGTTACTCGAGACGAGTACCACGCGATGTTCGGGTTACTTTCACTTTCATCTCTGAGACGTTAGCGCGCTTTTCTGGCCAATAGAAAGACAGGGAAGGCATTGCAACTTCCCCCTGCGACGTTCAAGCCCTATACCACCCCCCTGCAGTGAGTGGCTGGCGAGATCAGGTGTCACCCGAGTATATAAATCGGCCCCTCCCGCGGCTCGCCACAGATGCATTCTGACAGAGATCAGGGAAAGTGCTGCTGGTGCCGGAGCTGCTATAGGGAGAGCGTTAGGGGTGATTTTAGGCTTCAAGAACCCCAACGGTCCTTCTTAGGGCCACATCTGACCGTGTGCAGTACTGTTGAGGCTGCTTTTAGCAGTGTTGCACAATTTTTTTTTTTTTGTATATCGACCGTGCAGAGCATTGCGTCCGCAGTCTGCAGTCATTGCACAGAGTATAGGGCCAGTACTGGTGAGGCAGGGAAAGAGATATTCAGGCTATATAGGCAGTGGGTTTTTTCCAAAAAATTGGGGAAAAATACTATATTTGGGCTGCCTGTGACCGTCTTCAGTGTACTGCGTGTCTGCTGGGGGTAATAGTCCTAATTAATACGCAGCTAAGCGTTACAGCAGCCTTGCGCAAAATTGTTTCCTGGATCTGCTGTCTCTGTTACATCAGTGCCGTCATCCCGCCAGAGGGAAAGAGTATACATAATATTATACGCTGCCTACAGTATCTGTCTGCTGTATCAGCTCAACATTTAAAAAAAATAGAAGCAAAATACTTAAGGCCTACTACTGGCCTTTGGCCACTTGACTGCTTCTGCGCTGTGAATTCCACTAGCTCAGTCATACGCACCTACGTCTCACTACAGGCGTGCGCAAAATTGTTTCCTGGCTCTGCTGTGCGTTCCGTAAGGGAAGTCAGCCTCCAACCACAGGCCAATAAGTGGCACATTTAATTACAGCGTTCTGTTTCTGCACTACTGGTAATACAGCATGCTGAGGGGTAGGGGTAGGCTTAGAGGACGTGGACGCGGGCGAGGACGCGGAGGCCCAAGTCAGGGTGTGGGCACAGGCCGAGCTCCTGATCCAGGTGTATCGCAGCCGAATACAACTCTGAATCCTCTGGCTGCTGTTCCTCCTTCCTCCCAGCCTCCTCACTCCATTACAATGACACATTCTGAGGAGCAGGCAGAGTTCCAGGAACTGTTCTCGGGCCCCTGCCCAGAATGGGCAGCAATGGTTCAGAATCCTCTCCCACTGGAGGAGTTTGTCGTGACCGATGCCCAACCTTTGGAAAGTTCCCGGGGTCCGGGGGATGAGGCTGGGGACTTCCGGCAACTGTCTCAAGAGCTTTTAGTGGGTGAGGAGGACTATGACGATGAGACACAGTTGTCTATCACTCAGGTAGTAGTAATTGCAGTAAGTCCGAGGGAGGAGCGCACAGAGGATTCGGAGGAAAAGCAGCAGGACGACGAGGTGACTGACCCCACCTGGTTTGCTACGCCTACTGAGGACAGGTCTTCAGAGGGGGAGGCAAGTGCAGCAGCAGGACAGGTTGGAAGAGGCAGTGCGGTGGCCAGGGGTAGAGGCAGGGCCAGACCGAATAATCCACCAACTGTTTCCCAAAGCGCCCCCTCGCGCCATGCCACCCTGCAGAGGCCGAGGTGCTCAAAGGTCTGGCAGTTTTTCACTGAGAGTGCAGACAACCGACGAACAGTGGTGTGCAAGCTTTGTCGCGCCAAGATCAGCCGGAGAGCCACCACCACCAGCCTCACCACCACCAGTATGCGCAGACATATGATGGCCAAGCACCCCACAAGGTGGGATGAAGGCCGTTCACCGCCTCCGGTTTGCACCTCTGCCTCTCCCCCTGTGCCCCAACCTGCCACTGAGATCCAACCCCCCTCTCAGGACACAGGCACTACTGTCTCCTGGCCTGCACCCACACCCTCACCTCCGCTGTGCTCGGCCCCATCCACCAATGTCTCTCAGCGCACCGTCCAGCCGTCGCTAGCGCAAGTGTTGGAGCGCAAGCGCAAGTACGCCGCCACGCACCCGCACGCTCAAGCGTTAAACATGCATATAGCCAAATTTATCAGCCTGGAGATGCTGCCGTATAGGGTTGTGGAAACGGAGGCTTTCAAAGATATGATGGCGGCCGCGGCCCCATGCTACTCAGTTCCCAGTCGCCACTACTTTTCCCGATGTGCCGTCCCAGCCCTGCATGACCACGTCTCCCGCAACATTGTACGCGACCTCACCAACGCGGTTACTGGCAAGGTCCACTTAACAACGGACACGTGGACAAGCACAGGCGGGCAGGGCCACTATATCTCCCTGATGGCACATTGGGTGAATTTAGTGGAGGCTGGGACAGAGTCAGAGCCTGGGACAGCTCACGTCCTACCCACTCCCAGAATTGCGGGCCCCAGCTCAGTGGTGGTATCTGCGGCGGTGTATGCTTCCTCCACTAAACCACCCTCCTCCTCCTCCTACGCAACCTCTGTCTCGCAATCAAGATGTGTCAGCAGCAGCACGTCGCCAGCAGTCGGTGTCGCGCGTCGTGGCAGCACAGCGGTGGGCAAGCGTCAGCAGGCCATGCTGAAACTACTCAGCTTAGGAGAGAAGAGGCACACGGCCCACGAACTGCTGCAGGGTCTGACAGAGCAGACCGACCGCTGGCTTGCGCCTCTGAGCCTCCAACCGGGCATGGTCGTGTGTGACAACGGCCGTAACCTGGTGGCGGCTCTGCAGCTCGGCAGCCTCACGCACGTGCCATGCCTGGCCCACGTCTTTAATTTGGTGGTTTAGCGCTTTCTGAAAAGCTACCCACGCTTGTCAGACCTGCTCGGAAAGGTGCGTCGGCTCTGCGCACATTTCCGCAAGTCCCACACGGACGCTGCCACCCTGCGCACCCTGCAACATCGGTTTCATCTGCCAGTGCACCGACTGCTGTGCGACGTCCCCACACGGTGGAACTCTACGCTCCACATGTTGGCCAGGCTCTATGAGCAGCGTAGAGCTATGGTGGAATACCAACTCCAACATGGGCGGCGCAGTGGGAGTCAGCCTCCTCAATTCTTTACAGAAGAGTGGGCCTGGTTGGCAGACATCTGCCAGGTCCTTGGAAACTTTGAGGAGTCTACCCAGATGGTGAGCGGGGATGCTGCAATCATTAGCGTCACCATTCCTCTGCTATGCCTCTTGAGAAGTTCCCTGCAAAGCATAAAGGCAGACGCTTTGCGCTCGGAAACAGAGGCGGGGGAAGACAGTATGTCGCTGGATAGTCAGAGCACCCTCCTGTCTATATCTCAGCGCGTTGAGGAGGAGGAGGAGCATGAGGAGGATGAGGAGGAGGGGGAAGAGACAGCTTGGCCCACTGCTGAGGGTACCCATGCTGCTTGCCTGTCATCCTTTCAGCGTGTATGGCCTGAGGAGGAGGAGGCGGATCCTGAAAGTGATCTTCCTAGGGAGGACAGCCATGTGTTGCGTACAGGTACCCTGGCACACATGGCTGACTTCATGTTAGGATGCCTTTCTCGTGACCCTCGCCTTACACGCATTCTGGCCACTACGGATTACTGGGTGTACACACTGCTCGACCCACGGTATAAGGAGAACCTTTCCACTCTCAAACCCGAAGAGGAAAGGGGCTCGAGAGTGATGCTATACCACAGGACCCTGGCGGACAAACTGATGGTAAAATTCCCATCCGACAGCGCTAGTGGCCGAAGGCGTAGTTTCGAGGGCCAGGTAGCAGGGGAGGCGCAGAGATCAGGCAGCATGTACAGCACAGGCAGGGGAACACTCTCTAAGGCCTTTGACAGCTTTCTGGCTCCCCAGCAAGACTGTATCACCGCTCCCCAGTCAAGGCTGAGTCGGCGGGAGCACTGTAAAAGGATGGTGAGGGAGTACGTAGCCGATCGCACGACCGTCCTCCGTGACACCTCTGCCCCCTACAACTACTGGGTGTCGAAGCTGGACACGTGGCCTGAACTCGCACTGTATGCCCTGGAGGTGCTTGCTTGTCCTGCGGCTAGCGTCTTGTCAGAGAGGGTGTTTAGTGCGGCTGGGGGAATCATCACAGATAAGCGTACCCGCCTGTCAACCGACAGTGCCGACAGGCTTACACTCATCAAGATGAACAAAGCCTGGATTTCCCCAGACTTCTCTTCTCCACCAGCGGACAGCAGCGATACCTAAGCAATATGTAGGCTGCACCCGCGGATGGAAGCATCGTTCTCTATCACCATAAAAAACGTGGACCTATTAGCTTCATCAATCTGTGTATAATATTCATCCTCCTCCTCCTGCTCCTCCTCCTGAAACCTAACGTAATCACGCCGAACGGGCAATTTTTCTTAGGCCCACAAGGCTCAGTCATATAATTTTTGTAAACAATTTTTATACGTTTCAATGCTCATTAAAGCGTTGAAACTTTCACCTGAACCAATTTTTATTTTAACTGGGCTGCCTCCAGGCCTAGTTACAAATTAAGCCACATTAACCAAAGCGATTAATGGGTTTCACCTGCCCTCTTGGTTGGGCATGGGCAATTTTTCTGACATACATTAGTACTGTTGGTACACCAATTTTTTGGGGTCCTCGCCTACAGTGTAATCCAATTAATTTTTTGCCCACCTGCATTAAAGCTGACGTTACATCAGCTGTGATGGGCACAGCAATGGGATACTTTTATGTACAGGCGGTGGCTTCCTGGCACCCACCCATGCTGTTGGTCCACACGGAGTTGTAACTGCATGTGTCCACTTCTAAAGAACCCTAGTCTGACTGGGGCATGCAGTGTGGGCCAAAGCCCACCTGCATTTAAACGGACGTTACCTCAGCTGTGATGGGCACTGCAATGGGATACATTTGTGTACAGCCGGTGGGTTCCAGGGAGCCACCCATGCTGTGGGTGCACACGGAATTCCCATTGCGGAGTTGTACCTGCCTGTGACTATTTATAAAAAACCGCGGTCTGACTGGGGCATGCAGACACCTTGACAGAATGAATAGTGTGTGGCACATAGGTTCCCCATTGCTATGCCCACGTGTGTAGCTCCTGATGGCGGTGGCACAGGATTATATTTCTCATTGCTTCTGTACAGCAGTGTGGGCTATCACCCCACCCCTTTTAAAGAGGATCGCTGCCTAGCCGTGCCAACCCTCTGCAGTGTGTGCCTGCGGTTCCTCCTCATGGCAGACGCACTTATAAATAGACATGAGGGTGGTGTGGCTATGAGGCCAGCGTGTGGCATGAGTGCAGCTGAAGGCTGCGCAGGGACACTTTGGTGTGCGCTGTGGACACTGCGTCGTGCGGGGGAGGGGGGGGGGGGGTTGGGCAGCATGTAACCCAGGAGAAGTGGCAGCGGAGTGTCATGCAGGCAGTGATTGTGCTTTGTTGGAGGTAGCGTGGTGCTTAGCTAAGGTATGCATTGCTAATAAGGGCTTTTCAGAAGTAAAAGTTGTTGGGGGGGGGCACTCTTGCCGCTATTGTGGCTTAATAGTGGGACCTGGGAACTTGAGATGCAGCCCAACATGTAGCCCCTCGCCTGCCCTATCCGTTGCTGTGTCGTTCCTATCACTTTCTTGAATTGCCCAGATTTTCACAAATGAAAACCTTAGCGAGCATCGGCGATATACAAAAATGCTCGGGTCGCCCATTGACTTCAATGGGGTTCGTTACTCGAAACGAACCCTCGAGCATCGCGAAAATTTCGTCCCGAGCATTTTGGTGCTCGCTCATCTCTAATTGTTAACCCTTTACATGTCACTATCAGTTTGGCAATTAAAGGTCTCAAATGCCCTCCCAACACCTACATTGGGATTGCAGGATGTTGTTTGGCTTTCATCTGAAAGTACCATGGCTATCGTGATTGATTGCCTATTAAGACTTGCCTGTGGCATGTCTAAATAGGAAACCTGTTAAAATGCAAGTGTATGTGAATGAATATGATGTGTATTGCATAGCTGCAGCACTGAATGGGTTACTGTCTGGGCTATGTCTGGAAATGTATCTTTTTGCCGTCTGCACACAGACACCTTCAGTCTGTGTGTAGGAAGACAGAGGAAGCTAAAGGATGGTGTGTGTGTGTGTCTGGGTCCTTTCTACCCAGGCCTCATTACTGGGGAGCAAGAGAAGAGCCGCAAGTTGGCAAGAAGTCCCCGTGCAGTGCTACATATATATTTTATTTTGTGAGTGTGTACCGGTAGAGGGTTGAGAGACTTGGAAGAAGACTGGCTGCGAACAGAGGCCCACAGATAACTTGGCCTGTGAAATCCCTCTGTCCTCCTGTGATTCCTCCCTGTCACCCCATGAGTTCTCTTGCACCAGTGTCCTGGCGGTGGCTGTAAATTGTTGGACTGTTTCCAAATTGTACCAGTTATTCTTCAAGTAAACAGCTTTACCGACCGTTCCTGGTTCAGCCTTTAAAAGTCAACTCTGCATGTATAGACTCTTTATTACATCATCTGGAATTCACTACAGAGGATGGAACGTTGGCGTCACATGTGACAAGAGACTATGGTAAACCACAGTTGGGTTACCCTTTTTAAAACCCTTTGCAATCCAATTTTGGATTCAGGGTTTCCTAGGGGGGTTTCTCTTTCTGCTATTATACATTGGCGCCATCTGCTAGCTAGAGCCAGTACTGTGGTATGGGACATGCTGGAGAGGCCCCCGACAGCAGAGCGGCCAGTAATCTACAGTAAGAATACCCTGCTGGACGTCTTCCGACATCGGAGCTGTACAGCCTTCAATCAGAATGTCTTTAGACGTCAGACAGTGGATAAGAAAGGTTTAATAGCCTGTCCTCGGCTCCTTGGACGTGTCCCTGGTTGCCCTCCGGGTGCATCCGTGACAAGTGACAACTTTACCCTGCTGTCTCCTAGCCTGGGGCCTGCTCCTTGGGTGCTGCACTAGTTTATTAAAACATCACATTATTAATCCACATGGTGATTGTCACTCTCAATGTCACTAACTTTGGTGGTCCAGTGTAGCGCCTCCTCCCTTTTTTATTCCAGGCTATCTATAAGCCGACAGATAGTAAGGGAACACTTAGCTAACATAAATCAATTCAAGTCTCCGGTAGTGTGTGTGTATGGGGGGGTTAACAGTCAACAATCCATTCCAGCAAAGAGGCTTTACTCCGTTGTATATGCATCGCTGCATTTTAGCGCAACGCAAGGTGCTAATTTGCACATCTATCAGCGTATTTTACTGTACTTTTTGTGCCTGCTGGACATTTACATTTGAGTGTGACAGACAAACATGCCCCGATTTAAATGGCTAATTAGTCTAATAAGGTCCAGATGTGTTCATTTACCAGTGGAACTATGCATTATTTCACGCATCTCCTTGTATATTGTATGCGCATTTAAGCACCACCCATTGACATCTATGGGGATCTTTGGTTCGCAAATGCACAGGAAAGTAGAGCATGCTGCATTTTTTTTACGTGATCGAAATGCACCGTTAAATATGCGCATGTGAATGAACCCATTGAAATGAATCATTCTTTGTATAATGTACGCGCAAAGTTTGCGTGTGAAAATGCGCCTCAGCACAATCTTTTTGCACCATGAACGAGGTTTTCTCACACACGTGTTGGAGAATTTTTGTGCTCACAGGGCATGTTCATTTGCATGTGGTAGACAAACACGCCCTGATTTCAATGTTTTTTTAGTATAATGAGTTACAGGTGTGTTCTTTTTCCAATGGAATTGATGTCAATGGGTTCGTTCTCATGAAAAAATATATGTCCTTCTCTAGCTTCCTACATATTGCGCAGCAAAGGCCACCATAGAAGGCTATGGGATGTGCGCAAATGTGCGTGCAGAACGTAGGAACATATGCTGTGCAATTCCATGAAAAACAGAACACATCTGGATCTCACTAGACTAAATAGCCTTTTAAAACAGGGCAGGGGTGTTTTGTGAGCGCATATCAACAGGCCCGGCATGTGCAAAAAGTACAGTACTATGCATTTTTTCAATAGCTCTGACTGTATTAAAATAACAAACTGACATAGACTTACCCCACACACACACACACACACACACACACACTGTAGCTTGCTGCAATCCCGGTGATTGTTGTGACACATGATGTCACAGGCAATCACCTGACAGCTGCAGTCAATGAGAGGCTGCAGCATCACATTCTTGAACTCCTGGCATCATGATGCTTAGTAGAGATGAGCGAGCACCAAAATGCTCGGGTGCTCGTTACTCGGGACGAAATTTTCACGATGCTCGAGGGTTCGTTTCGAGTAACGAACCCCATTGAAGTCAATGGGCGACTCGAGCATTTTTGTATTTCGCCGATGCTCGCTAAGGTTTTCATTTGTGAAAATCTGGGCAATTCAAGAAAGTGATGGGAACGACACAGCAACGGATAGGGCAGGCGAGGGGCTACATGTTGGGCTGCATCTCAAGTTCCCAGGTCCCACTATTAAGCCACAATAGCGGCAAGAGTGCCCCCCCCTCCCAACAACTTTTACTTCTGAAAAGCCCTCATTAGCAATGCATACCTTAGCTAAGCACCACACTACCTCCAACAAAGCACAATCACTGCCTGCATGACACTCCGCTGCCACTTCTCCTGGGTTACATGCTGCCCAACCTACCCGCACGACCCAGTGTCCACAGCGCACACCAAAGTGTCCCTGCGCAGCCTTCAGCTGCACTCATGCCACACCACCCTCATGTCTATTTATAAGTGCGTCTGCCATGAGGAGGAACCGCAGGCACACACTGCAGAGGGTTGGCACGGCTAGGCAGCGACCCTCTTTAAAAGCGGCGGGGCGATAGCCTACAATGCTGTACAGAAGCAATGAGAAATATAATCCTGTGCCACAGCCATCAGGAGCTGCACACGTGGGCATAGCAATGGGGAACCTATGTGCCACACACTATTCATTCTATCAAGGTGTCTGCATGCCCCAGTCAGACCGCGTTTTTTTATAAATAGTCACAGGCAGGTACAACTCCGCAATGGGAATTCCGTGTGCACCCACAGCATGGGTGGCTCCCTGGAACCCACCGGCTGTACATAAATGTATCCCATTGCAGTGCCCATCACAGCTGAGGTAATGTCATGTTTAATGCACGTGGGCTTCGACCCACACTGCATGCCCCAGTCAGACTGGGGTTCTTTAGAAGTGGACACATGCAGTTACAACTCCGTGTGGCCCGACAGCATGGGTCGCTCCCTGGAACCCACCCACGGTACATAAATATATCCCATTGCATTGCCCATCACAGCTGAGGTAATGTCATGTTTAATGCAGGTGGGCTTCGGCCCACACTGCATGCCCCAGTCAGACTGGGGTTCTTTAGAAGTGGACACATGCAGTTACAACTCCCTGTGGACCGACAGCATGGGTAGCTCCCTGGAACCCACCGGCTGTACATAAATGTATCCCATTGCAGTGCCCATCATAGCTGATGTAACGTCAGCTTTAATGCAGGTGGGCAAAAAATTAATTGGATTACACTGTAGGCGAGGGCCCCAAAAAATTGGTGTACCAACAGTACTAATGTACGTCAGAAAAATTGCCCATGCCCAACCAAGAGGGCAGGTGAAACCCATTAATCGCTTTGGTTAATGTGGCTTAATTTGTAACTAGGCCTGGAGGCAGCCCAGTTAAAATAAAAATTGGTTCAGGTGCAAGTTTCAGCGCTTTAATGAGCATTGAAACGTATAAAAATTGTTTACAAAAATTATATGACTGAGCCTTGTGGGCCTAAGAAAAATTGCCCGTTCGGCGTGATTACGTTAGGTTTCAGGAGGAGGAGCAGGAGGAGGAGGATGAATATTATACACAGATTGATGAAGCTAAAAGTTCCACGTTTTTGATGGTGATAGAGAACAATGCTTCCATCCGCGGGTGTAGCCTACGTATTGTTTAGGTATCACTGCTGTCCGCTGGTGGAGAAGAGAAGTCTGGGGAAATCCAGGCTTTGTTCATCTTGATGAGTGTAAGCCTGTCGGCACTGTTGGTTGACAGGCGGGTACGCTTATCTGTGATGATTCCCCCAGCCGCACTAAACACCCTCTCTGACAAGACGCTTGCCGCAGGACAAGCAAGCACCTCCAGGGCATACAGTGCGAGTTCAGGCCACGTGTCCAGCTTCGACACCCAGTAGTTGTAGGGGGCAGAGGCGTCACGGAGGACGGTCGTGCGATCGGCTACGTACTCCCTCACCATCCTTTTACAGTGCTCCCGCCGACTCAGCCTTGACTGGGGAGCGGTGACACAGTCTTGCTGGGGAGCCAGAAAGCTGTCAAAGGCCTCAGAGAGTGTTCCCCTGCCTGTGCTGTATATGCTGCCTGATCTCCGCGCCTCCCCTGCTACCTCGCCCTCGAAACTGCGCCTTCGGCCACTAGCGCTGTCGGATGGGAATTTTACCATCAGTTTGTCCGCCAGGGTCCTGTGGTATAGCATCACTCTCGAACCCCTTTCCTTTTCGGGTATGAGAGTGGAAAGGTTCTCCTTATACCGTGGGTCGAGCAGTGTGTACACCCAGTAATCCGTAGTGGCCAGAATGCGTGTAACGCGAGGGTCACGAGAAAGGCATCCTAACATGAAGTCAGCCATGTGTGCCAGGGTACCTGTACGCAACACATGGCTGTCCTCCCTAGGAAGATCACTTTCAGGATCCTCCTCTTCCTCCTCCTCAGGCCATACACGCTGAAAGGATGACAGGCAAGCAGCATGGGTACCCTCAGCAGTGGGCCAAGCTGTCTCTTCCCCCCCCTCCTCCTCCTCCTCCTCCTCGTCAACGCGCTGAGATATAGACAGGAGGGTGCTCTGACTATCCAGCGACATTCTGTCTTCCCCCACCTCTGTTTCCGAGCGCAAAGCGTCTGCCTTTATGCTTTGCAGGGAACTTCTCAAGAGGCATAGCAGAGGAATGGTGACGCTAATGATTGCAGCATCGCCGCTCACCATCTGGGTAGACTCCTCAAAGTTTCCAAGGACCTGGCAGATGTCTGCCAACCAGGCCCACTCTTCTGTAAAGAATTAAGGAGGCTGACTCCCACTGCGCCGCCCATGTTGGAGTTGGTATTCCACTATAGCTCTACGCTGCTCATAGAGCCTGGCCAACATGTGGAGCATAGAGTTCCACCGTGTGGGCACGTCGCACAGCAGTCGGTGCACTGGCAGATGAAACCGATGTTGCAGGGTGCGCAGGGTGGCAGCGTCCGTGTGGGACTTGCGGAAATGTGCGCAGAGGCGGCGCACCTTTCCGGGCAGGTCTGATAAGCATGGGTAGCATTTCAGAAAGCGCTGAACCACCAAATTAAAGACGTGGGCCAGGCATGGCACGTGCGTGAGGCTGCCGAGCTGCAGAGCCGCCACCAGGTTACGGCCATTGTCACACACGACCATGCCCGGTTGGAGGCTCAGCGGCGCAAGCCAGCGGTCGGTCTGCTCTGTCAGACCCTGCAGCAGTTCGTGGGCCGTGTGCCTCTTCTCTCCTAAGCTGAGTAGTTTCAGCATGGCCTGCTGACGCTTGCCCACCGCTGTGCTGCCACGACGCGCGACACCGACTGCTGGTGACGTGCTGCTGCTGACACATCTTGATTGCGAGACAGAGGTTGCGGAGGAGGAGAAGGAGGAGGAGGGTGGTTTTTGTAGAGGAAGCATACACCGCCGCAGATACCACCACCGAGCTGGGGCCCGCAATTCTGGGGGTTGGTAGGACGTGAGCGGTCCCAGGCTCTGACTCTGTCCCAGCCTCCACTAAATTCACCCAATGTGCCGTCAGGGAGATATAGTGGACCTGCCCGCCTGTGCTTGTCCACGTGTCCGTTGTTAAGTGGACCTTGCCAGTAACCGCGTTGGTGAGGGCGCGTACAATGTTGCGGGAGACGTGGTCATGCAGGGCTGGGACGGCACATCGGGAAAAGTAGTGGCGACTGGGAACTGAGTAGCGCGGGGCCGCGGCCGCCATCATACCTTTGAAAGCCTCCGTTTCCACAACCCTATACGGCAGCATCTCCAGGCTGATAAATTTGGCTATGTGCACGTTTAACGCTTGAGCGTGCGGGTGTGTGGCGGCGTACTTGCGCTTGCGCTCCAACACTTGCGCTAGCGACGACTGGACAGTGCGCTGAGAGACATTGGTGGATAGGGCCGAGCACAGCGGAGGTGAGGGTGTGGGTGCAGGCCAGGAGACAGTAGTGCCTGTGTCCTGAGAGGGGAGTTGGATCTCAGTGGCAGGTTGGGGCACAGGGGGAGAGGCAGCGGTGCAAACCGGAGGCGGTGAACGGCCTTCGTCCCACCTTGTGGGGTGCTTGGCCATCATATGTCTGCGCATGCTGGTGGTGGTGAGGCTGGTGGTGGTGGCTCCCTGGCTGATCTTGGCGCGACAAAGGTTGCACACCACTGTTCGTCGGTCGTCTACACTCTCAGTGAAAAACTGCCAGACCTTTGAGCACCTCGGCCTCTGCAGGGTGGCATGGCGCGAGGGGGCGCTTTGGGAAACAGTTGGTGGATTATTCGGTCTGGCCCTGCCTCTACCCCTGGCCACCGCACTGCCTCTTCCAACCTGCCCTGCTGCTGCACTTGCCTCCCCCTCTGAAGACCTGTCCTCAGTAGGCGTAGCAAACCAGGTGGGGTCAGTCACCTCATCGTCCTGCTGCTCTTCCTCCGAATCCTCTGTGCGCTCCTCCCTCGGACTTACTCCAATTACTACTACCTGAGTGATAGACAACTGTGTCTCATCGTCATCGTCCTCCTCAACCACTGAAAGCTCTTGAGACAGTTGCCGGAAGTCCCCAGCCTCATCCCCCCGGACCCCGGGAACTTTCCAAAGGTTGGGCATCGGTCATGACAAACTCCTCCGGTGGAAGAGGAACCATTGCTGGCCATTCTGGGCAGGGGCCCGGGAACAGTTCCTGGGAGTCTGCCTGCTCCTCAGAATGTGCTATTGTAATGGAGTGAGGAGGATGGAAGGAAGGAGGAGCAGCAGACAGAGGATTAAGAGTTGCAGCAGTGGACAGCGCAGAATTCTGGGTGGTCGATAGATTGCTGGATGCACTTTCTGCCATCCACGACAGGACCTGCTCACACTGCTCATTTTCTAATAAAGGTCTACCGCGTGGACCCATTAATTGTGAGATGAATGTGGGGACGCCAGAAACGTGCCTCTCTCCTAATCCCGCAGCAGTCGGCTGCGATACAACTGGATCAGGAGCTCGGCCTGTGCCCACACCCTGACTTGGGCCTCCGTGTCCTCGCCCGCGTCCACGTCCTGTAAGCCTACCCCTACCCCTCAGCATGCTGTATTACCAGTAGTGCAGAAACAGAATGCTGTAATTAAATGTGCCGCTTATTGGCCTGTGGTTTGAGGCTGACTTCCCTTACGGAACGCACAGCAGATCCAGGAAACAATTTTGTGCAAGGCTGCTGTAACGCGTAGCTGCGTATTAATTAGGACTTATACCCCCAGCAGATAGATACTGTAGGCAGTGTATAATATTATGTATACTGTTTCCCTCTGGCGGGATGACGGCGCTGATGTAACAGAGACAGCCGATCCAGGAAACAATTTTGCGCAAGGCTGCTGTAGTGCTTAGCTGCGTATTAATTAGGACTACTACCCCCAGCAGATAGATACTGTAGGCGGCGTATAATGTTATATATACTGTTACTCTGGCGGGATGACGGCGCTGATGTAACAGAAACAGCAGATCCAGGAAACAATTTTGCGCAAGGCTGCTGTAACGCTTAGCTGCGTATTAATTAGGACTACTACCCCCAGCAGATAGATACAGTAGGCAGCGTATAATATTATGTATACTGTTTCCCTCTGGCGGGATGACGGCGATCATGTAACAGAGACAGCAGATCCAGGAAACAATTTTGCGCAAGGCTTCTGTAACGCTTAGCTGCGTATTAATTTGGACTACTACCCCCAGCAGATAGAAACTATAGGCAGCGTATAATATTATGTATACTGTTTCCCTCTGTCGGGATGACGGCGCTGATGTAACAGAGACAGCAGATCCAGGAAACAATTTTGCGCAAGCCTGCTGTAACGCTTAGCTGCGTATTAATTTGGACTACTACCCCCAGCAGATAGATACTGTAGGCAGCGTATAATATTATATATACTGTTTCCCTCTGGCGGGATGACGGCACTGATGTAACAGAGACAGCAGATCCAGGAAACAATTTTGCGCAAGGCTGCTGTAACGCTTAGCTGCGTATTAATTAGGACTACTACCCCCAGCAGATAGATACTGTAGGCAGCTTATACTATTATGTATACTGTTTCCCTCTGACGGGATGACGGCGCTGATGTAACAGAGACAGCAGATCAAGGAAACAATTTTGCGCAAAGCTGCTGTAACGCTTAGCTGCGTATTATTTAGGACTACTACCCCCAGCAGATAGATACTGTAGGCAGCGTATAATATTATGTATACTCTTTCCCTCTGGCGGGATGACGGCGCTGATGTAACAGAGACAGCAGATCCAGGAAACAATTTTGCGCAAGCCTGCTGTAACGCTTAGCTGCGTATTAATTAGGACTACTACCCCCAGCAGACACGCAGTAAACTGAAGACGGTCACAGGCAGCCCAAATATAGTATTTTTCCCCAATTTTTTGGAAAAAGTCCACGGCCTATATTGCCTGAATATCTCTTTCCCTGCCTCACCAGTACTGGCCCTATACTCTGTACAATGACTGCAGACTGCGGACGCAATGCTCTGCACGGCCGATAGACAAAAAAAAAAATTGTGCAACACTGCTAAAAGCAGCCACAACAGTACTGCACACGGTCAGATGTGGCCCTAAGAAGGACCGTTGGGGTTCTTGAAGCCTAAAATCACTCCTAACGCTCTCCCTATAGCAGCTCCGGCATCAGCAGCACTTTCCCTGATCTCTGTCAGAATGCATCTGTGGCGAGCCGCGGGAGGGCCCGATTTTTATACTCGGGTGACACCTGATCTCGCCAGCCACTCACTGCAGGGGGGGTGGTATAGGGCTTGAACATCGCAGGGGGAAGTGGTAATACCTTCCCTGTCTTTCTATTGGCCAGAAAAGTGCGCTAACGTCTCAGAGATGAAAGTGAAAGTAACTCAAACATCGCGTGGTGCTCGCCTCTAGTAACGAGCATCTCGAACACGCTAATACTCGAACGAGTATCAAGTTCGGACGAGTACGTTCGCTCATCTCTAATGCTTAGGGAAACATTGCAGGAAAATGGGCGGTGACGCTGCAGCCTCTCATTGGCTGTAGTAGTCATGTGATTTTCTGTAACATCATATGTCATAACAATTACTGGGATTACAGCAAGCTCCTGATGCTGACAGCCACATGTGGATGTGGGGGAGAGGATGAGTCAGTTTGTTATTTCAATGCAGGCAGTGCTTTTGAAAGAGGATGTTTCCGGTAACGGGACAACCCCTTAAATGGAAGGGTGTAAATGATTGTTGTAGTGACTGCAATAACCTTACTTTCCTGCTCTCTCTGGCAATTGTCTTACATGGGACATTTTTTGCCTTCGTTTTGGCTTGTTTCAGTTTTTGTTTGTGGACATGAAAAATAGATGACATGCAGAAGTGAAAAAAAAGTATATGGACAATGATCCAAAGAAGGCCACACACTTGTTGATAACTTTTATTAACCGGAAGAGTTCAGTTGGCACAACAGTCTCTATCTCCAGACCGGATGATGTGCATCATGAGTAGCTGGTGATGGCAAACGGCACGTACAAGGATGCTTTTGTTTTATCTCTTCTTCCTCTTTCTCCGTAGCTTCAATAACACCAGGCCGAAGTAACTTCCCTCAAGGGTCTCTTGCTGTATCTCTAATTTCTGCTGAATCGCTAACAACCACTTTCACTCCTACGTGGAGTTTTTGTATCTTTTTGTATGTTGTCATCGAGGTTGGAACAAGAAGATACCTTCACATTCATTGAAATCAGTGTGAATGAAGCCATCTAATATACTTCTAGCTCCGACCTCAACGATGATGACCGGCTCTGCTGCACTGACATTAGGTTGGATGATGAGCCGATCACCGGGAATCCCAAGCGTGGATGCCCGGAAATCAACTATTGAACTATCCTGAGCATAGGTCATCCATAGTATTCGCCCGGAAAACCCCCGTAACTTAAACAGGGTTCCATCTCAGCCATTTAGATGCTGAAGGTCGAGTGGCGATAGATGGTAATGAAAATTGTTCTATCAACGATAACAAAATGTCTATGTCAAAACATTTCTTCACACTACTACCAGGATGTTTGACTGTTGGCATTAAGACTGGCTCCGGATGTATGCAGGTCCTTGGACACATTCGTCGCACCTCTCGCTTGCAAACCATAGAGCATGTTTATTGAGATTGCCGTAGACTTCCCAAGCCAAGCGAGCCCCGGCGTCTGCCAAGGATTATCTGGTGCTACTGCCAGCCCTGGACTTTGCTGTGCAATGCTGTTTTTGATTTCAGCATGATGAACGTATAATTAGATATGGTAATATAGGTTTACCAGAGTGCGCACTGAATCATAGTGATTCTCATTTCGGAGAATCAAATAACAATTTTGAAAGATTTGTTGGCCTGTGCAAGCAGTAATTTGACAAGTATAATAGGAAATATTATGAACAGGTAACTACTGTACGTTCTCGGAGTAATGTGTAGATTACAATTATATGCAGTCATAGACATCAGAACTGCAGGGGCTTAAAGTCCCCCAGCTATATATTAGTATTCATTATACAGGATGTCAATAGGTTAAATACTGACTAATGGATACATGGAGCATATAAACTGTATTTTGTAATGGTGCGATGAAATCACAGCTACCCCAGGATAGGGAGGATTTTATGTATTTTATAATGACATATTCGAGTTAAAGAAACTAGGCTGGTTTCACATTTGCATTGGGACCTCCATCACAGATCCGGCTCAGCACTTTTTCTTCGGTCCAAAAGCCAGGCAGCTGAGCAAGAAAGTCTACGAACCCCATTATATTCCATCGGGTGCTGTTTGGTTCCATCCAGACACGGAGCCGTTTGGCCATGGGGATTCCCCTTTTCTGCTCCCCGAACAGAGCAGAAGTGAGACCACCCTTATTGAGTCAGATGTAGAAGGGGATTCTTTGAGTCTGTAACGTAAATTAAAATTTTATCTGTGGTGAGAGTTGGTGATAAAACTACGGTGCAAGAATCCCCCCCCCCCCATTAGTGATACAATGTTGAGTTGTAGCTGGCAGAAGAGAGTTGTTCCCTTGGCTGCCACCACAAGGAGAAGGCCCCACCTTAAAGGGCCTAAGCAGCCAATCCATACAGCTATACCATTGAGGAAGCGTTGGATTTGTTCCTAGTATCTACATTGAGTTTGCTTCTCAGAGGAGGAACCGTCTTCCAGTTTCAAGACAAAGAGTTACACCCTGTGCTCTGAACTCTTCCCCGCAACTGACGACTGTGGTTGTTGGTTTGCTACTATTACGTAGTAAAAGACTTTGAGCATGCAGCAGCTCCATGATTCACCCGCCTGCATCCCATAATAGGGGACCTGTGACCAGGCCCATTTCAGCCAACAAGCTGCCCCTGCCTTCAGAGCCTATGGAAGGCCAGTCATGATGAGGAGTAGTACCATGACAGCAGTAAAGAAAGCAATGAACCATCATTTGCACCCACTAGGCTTATCCAAGAAGCAGTGGCCCAAAGTCAGCCTGCCGTAGGGGCAGTTTACAGGGTGTTAGCGGTTTGCTCTTTTAGCCATGTTATAATGTGCTCCTTATACTCTGACAAGAATTGCAGGTGTGTATTTATTTGTGATAGGATAGTATGAAATTAGGAAAAAGGCTTGTTTTTCCAGAAGCGCCATCAAACTACTAACGACCACTTGTCTTAATGTATGTATGTGAGTGCTTCTCATGCTCCACCCCTGATGATGTCATTTCTCTGCCCCCTGGTGATGCCATCAAAGGTCCTACAACATATATAAAACACAGAGTCTGACCGACAGAAGAACAATGCAGTTAGAGCTCTTGGAAGGAGAGGATAAAAATAACATACTGAGGATACAAGTAAGCCATTATTATCTCAGAAGACACAACTCAGCAGTCCTGACAGAAGACAACAACCTACCACCACCACAGAGATCCAGTGGGCTAAAGGACCTGTGGTGATGTCACTGCTGTGGGAGGAGTCAAGCTGTATGTGTGTGATGTGTGGGGTGTAGTAGAGCTGTGTGTGATGATCACAATGCATGTATGCAAGTAGCAGAGCTGTGTGGCGCATTTCGCCACCAGAAACACTAGTACTATAATTTCCTACACAACTCAGCAGTCCTGACAGAACACATTGACCTACCACCACCACAGAGATCCAGTTGACTGAAGAACCTGTTGTGATGTCACTGCTGTGGGAGGTGCCAAGCTGTGTTTGTCTTTTGTGGTAATCTAGCTACTGTGAGTGTGATGTGCCACCAGAAGCACTGCTACTATGATGTCCTAATAATGACTAGTTCTTGTATGCAGGCTGTCTTGCATTGCAGCTCTATTGAAGTGAACGAGACTGAGCTGCAATACCAGACATAACCAAAGGACAGAAGTGGTGCTGGATTTTTTTTTTCGGTCTCAATATCAATATAAACTTTTTCTCCGCAAGAAGGTCCACACAAGACATTTTCACGGTTTCATTGCTTCATGATTATAAAGATCTCTGCTTTCAGTCATTCAACACAAGTCATCATAGGCTACTTTCAAGGGACCAACCCAATAGCTGAGCGAACTCAGTAGCCGAGCTTACTCTATACAAGGCGGGTGCTGGCAGTCTTTAACAGCTAACACCCACCTGCAACACTTGTGATCATCTTCGTGGCTGATAACCCAATAAATGGCACTGCCAATTTTGACTGCTCAGAGTTTAGGAGTCTCGAATGCCCCCCACCCCCACCTTGATTAAATCGTGAGGTACTGTTCAGTTGTCATGGCAGCTAGGGGCCTTTTGAAAGCCCCCTGAGCTACCATGCATTTATACCTATTAAGATGGACCTCCATCCTGTCTTAATAAAATGCTGGAAGAAATATCCTATACTGCAATACTGAAGAATTGCAGTATATGGTATAAGCAAACAAACGATTGCATATTCAAGTTTTTTTGCCTGTAAATCAATGTATTTTACTGTACTTCTTGCACCCACAAGGCATGTTCATTTGCGCCAGGTAAATAAAGACGCCTAATTATTGTTAATGAGTTCCAGATGAGTTCTTTTTTCCAGCGGAATTAAAGTGTTTCACGCATCTCCTTGCGTATTGCATGCACATTTGCTCACCCTCCCATTGACTTCTATGAGGATCTTTGGTGCGCAAATAAGCAGAAAAAAATAGTAAATGTCCTATTTTTTTTTTTCGTGGGACGAAACGCGCGTACAAAATATGAAAAATGTGAACGAACCCATTAAAATAAATGGTTTCTATTCTCTGCATATTGCTCACGCAAACGTGCCCGTGTGAAGCCAGTCTTAGGTTTCATTATAGTTTACATTATCTTAACCCACAAGAGTGGCCATAAAATGACAAATTTGGCTTTACAAGTCAAAATGATTCAGCCCAAGCTGACAAATCCCCCCGCACGAGCAGTTTGTTCTGTTTACATTGAATCCAAATGGATCTGTAGACAACAAGTGACGGCAATTTCCTGCATAATGAACATTATGATCTATTCAGCGCTGTCCAAATTCTTCCTAGAAAGGACCGCACATATGTTATAAAACCATTGCACCATGAACATAAAATGGGTTAAAATGGGAACATTTGGCTTCGGTTCCTTCATTTAGTTCACAGTCTGTACAATTTCTACTTCTTACAACTATATCACAGGTTTTACAGATGCTGCAACAGATAACCCTCTGCAGGCGCAGCCAACGACAGAGGAAATTACTGCGAGATTACAAGACGTCGCCATCAACGTTTCAAGAAAAAACTCATTTTGTGTTATTCACCTTATAAAAAAAAAGTTCTCTGCCTCAATTTATTCTTACATCAATTTCCAGATCAAATTAATATGGCTGTAAAATCTAAAGATGTCAAAACAGCAATGGAGAGTAGAGCGAGCAATAAAATGACTGCAAGAGAAGTTGGGACCTACAATGGAAGGATCACCAGTCACAGGGCTGTCAAACACCATATTGTTTAAGGGACTCAAGCACGATTGGCGCATACAGCTTGTCAATGTGAAGCAAGTCGTTAGGCCATGTTTGCAAATTAGCAAGATGGAACAATACCTCTGAAGCGCCACCCACTGGATGGCAGCATTCCTGCAAATCAATGTCTGACCCTTTATACAGGCCCTTTACACAATGATTGGGAATTGAAAATCCAGCCAGGATCCATACACAGACAGCTGTTTCAGGGTTTTGGCCCCTCATCAGTATGCAGTAGGATCCTGGTTTGGCTAATGAGAGGCCTGTGACGTTGGTCCACAGGGGTATCATTACTCCTTAAGGAGAGCACTGAGAAGGTGTGAGAAGACTTAGAAGGCCATGCATGCTCCTTTGGGAAATATATGCAAATTATGACGATGGAACAATGCCTCTTCAGTGTCACCTATTGGATGGCAGCAATCCTGCAAATCAATGTCCGACCCTTTATACAAGTCTTTATAACAATGATTGGGAATTGAAAACCAAGCCAGAATCCATACACAGACAGCTGTTTAAAGGGGTTCTGACATGAATAATTTTTTTATGCTTTAGCAGCCATTGTCCCCTGGTGTGCCTAATGGACCCAGGGAACCCATGGTTTAATGGCTGCTAAAGCATAAAAATATAACACTTACCTTGTCTTCTGTTGTTGTTGACATCGGGGGGTCAGCTCCCGGCAGGCAGTCTTCTTCCTCCAGCAGCCGCGCCGCTCCGGGATCGCGCGCATGCGCAGTAGAGAGGTGCCCTCTGACAGGAGTCAGGACGGGCTGCGTCTCCACTGTGCATGCGCAGCACTCCGGAGTTCAGCCGGACGGACGGGCCGCCCACAGCAAGCACTGCTTGTGACGTGCTTGCTGTGAGCGGTCCGTCCGTTGACCTCGGAAGTGCCTGACGGACGGAGCAGAGCCAGGAAGCGGTCTTTTTGACCGCTCCTGCTCTGCTTTAAAGGCACAGAAGATGATGCCGGCTGGAGGGGACATGCCTGGCGATCGGGCCAGGCCAGGCAAGGTGAGTACAATTTTTTTTTCTTCATGTCAGAACCCCTTTAAGGGTGTTTGCCCCTCATCAGTGTACAATAGAATCCTGGTTTGGTGGGGAGAAGCCTGTGACGTTGGTCCACAAGGGTATCATTACTCCTTAAGGAGAGCACCTAGAAGGTGTGAGAAGACTTAGAAGGCCATGCATGCTCATCTGGGAAATATATGCAAATAATGAAGATGGAACAATGCCTCTGCAGTGCCACCTATGGGATAGCAGCATTCCTTCAAATCAATGTCCAACCCTTTATACAAGTCTTTATAACAATGATTGGGAATTGAAAACCAAGCCAGTAAACCATACACAGACAGCTGTTTCAGGGTTTTGTCCCTCATCAGTGTGCAGTAGGACATGTTCACATGGGGCAGATTGTTCTTCCTCTTTAGGATGAGGAGGAGGTGGATGAGGAGGAGGAAGAAGAAGCACAGTGGCTCAGTGGTTAGCACTGTTACCTTGCCTTAGGTTCCAGAAGCGCAGCCAACGTGTATCCTTTAACCCTCTCCAATCCACTGTCTGACGTCTAAAGACATTATGATTTAAGTCTGTACAGCTCCGATGTTGGAAGACGTCTGTTGGGGTTCTCTTACTGTATTATTGCCAGCCTCTCTGCTGTCGGAGCCTATCAAACGTGTCACCTCATGCAGTACTGGCTTTAGCCAGCATATAGCGCCATTGTATAACAGCAGAAAAAGAGTAAGCCTCCTAGGAAAACCAGTATACAAATTGGATTGGAAAGGGTTAACTTTATCACAATTTTACATTAATTTGCAGAGGATAAAAACATCTGTCCTGGTTAGATCTTGCTCACACGAGTGCCTGACTTGTTAAGCCTAGGGCTATGCAGTAACTTTTAGCTGTTGCAGGGATCAGTGGGGTTGCAGGTTGCCACAACTACGGGTTGCAGGTCACATATAATGCAATCTTTGTGGATCTTTTACAACCTGCAGTCCATGGTTGCATCAACATGCAACTCGCATCGTGACCTCATTGACCTCAGGTTAAATGTGGGACTGCAGGGCTACACAGTGATCTTTGGTCGCCAAGCTGCTGTCGCAACTAAAAGTCGGTCAGGGTGGCTTCAGTAGACCACATTTGTGGGCGTATTTGCACAGAGAATAGAACCCACTTATCTGAATTGGATTTATTGAGGATTTATTGAACATACTTTCATAAGCAAGGGGCCCTAGTTTTTTTTTCACACAACCTTATTTGCGCATGTTTTCGCACACGTAAAATATACACGCGCAATACGCAGAGAATAGAAACCATAGATGTGAGTGGATTCATCATCATGAGCGTATTTTGCGTGCAAATTTCATACTAGCGAAAAAAAAAGAGGACCTTCTCTATTTTTCTACATAGACACACTCACAAATCAACCTCATCAATCTCGTTCATAGCGTGAACACGTTGCGCTGAGGCATGAATTTTTGCGCATACGCTCGTGTGAAGACAGACTTTGTAGTTGCGCTTTAACGAGCCGTTCACCAATGTGATCATCAATTGAGTTTCATTGCTTTATGTGGATGATGCCACCTGAATACAGCACGCTGCACGCAGTACAGACGCTCATAACCGCTGTATTGGTGTGGATTCCAGCGCGGCTTCTGACGTGTCACTTTTACATTCCGTTGTTCTCAATGGCGATCCATGTCATAGTTCATACATTCTGGGTCTTCACATGCACAGGTTTTATAATCAGTTTTGCAGAAAAGACGCATTGATGTGCCAAATAATGACACAGTTTCCATGGAAACCATGTTGGGCGGCCATACGCGGATTTGCTCCATTGAATGGGGCTAAATCTGTATGTGGATCTGCATGTAAATGCGCGGCCGAACTCTGAGGCTTGGCTTCGGATCTCAACCACAGATTATTTTGTCAGATGCACATTGAAAAAATCTGATGGAGATCTGCCAAAAACAGGGTGTGTGAACATGCTGCGGTGCTCGAGAACCAATCATAGCCAGCGCTTCCTGGAGGTGGGGATTTTGAACCTCCGAACCAGGAAGCGCTGACTGAAACCTACAAGCATGTCTGTCGGAGGTGCTGGGGAGAGGAGTGGCGGAGCCAACAGCGCCTGTTAGGTGATTGTGTATTGTGTTTTTTTTTTACTGCAGCCAGGGCTTATTTTTGGGGTAGGGCTTATATTTCAAGCACATCCGAAAATCCTGGTATAAGAGTGCTACAAAGTCGTGCGACTTTGTAGTGCCACACAGAACATGAAATGCAACGATATCGCTGTCGCCCGTGTGAAAGACACATAAAAGAATGGAAGCAAACTGGAAGCTTTCCGAACACCTTTTGAAATTATTAGAAATTTTGTCTATCTGCTCCAAAAGCGGAAACAGAATTGTTACTGAAGCCCTAACGCAGATGTGAAAGGGCCCTTACAGGGAACAGGAAGTGAGCACCATGTTAGTACTGATGCTACAGAGACTGACAGACATGCTGAAATGTTATACCCTGAGAAATACATTATAAGTTCTGTTCTTAATATTAAAGGGGTTTCCCAGTTGTAAACTATCGTTGGTGTATCCTTAGGATAGGCCATCAATTGTACTATAGTTTAGCAAGAGACCCTTGCTGATCAGCTCTTCACTGGGCTGATGTGTTTGTGCACCTAGCTAATCTCTGCAGAAAAGACAGGTCTGTTTTCACTGCAGTGGCCAGGCTTGGTATGTTTCCATTCACTTAAATGCTTGCAATACCAAGCTGGGCCACTGCAGTGCAAGCGGAGCTGTCTGCTTCCTGCAGAAATCAGCTTGGTGCACAAACACATCAACCCAGCAAACAGCTGATCAGCAGGGACCCTCTTGCAGATCTACTATTGATGACATATCCTGTAGATAGGCTATCAGTAGTGGACAACCCCTTTAACCTGTCACAAGCCTGGACCGTGCTCTGAATATTCTGTTGCTAACACTCATAGGCTCTCTTGACTTCTAATCTAAGGGCGGTTTCAGACAGCCATATGTGCAACTACCCTGTATGGTACACCCCTGCCTAGCCACCACCCTCTAGCCAATACATCACTTCCTGCCGAGCTCTAGCGACTGTAGGACCTGTGAAGGGGAGGGGGCAGGGACGTAACTATAGAGGGTGCAGGGGATGCGGTTGCACCCGGGCCCAGGAGCCTTAGGGGGCCCATAAGGCCTCTCTTCTCCATATAGGGAGCCCAATACTATGAATAAAGCATTATAGTTGGGCGCCCTGTTATGGGTTTTGCATTGGAGCTCAGAAGCTTCAAGTTATGCCTCTGTGCAGCATGGTTTAGGTATGGGTACAGGTACAGATACAGATAGAGGGGGGCCCTGCTCACCTTTTGCATCAGGGCCCCTGAGCCTTTAGTTACGCCCCTGGGAGGGGGGCAAGCGTAATGGACCTTCTCTACTATCCCCGATGCTTAGGCTCTGTCTCTAGACTCTTGACATCATAGAGGCTGTGTTAACCCCTTATGGATACCCCGGCCAGTGCAGAAAGCTACCTGTGATGCCGCTTTTGGCTAATAGACTTTTATGTGTAACTGATCATAACAATTGAGTAGAAGGAATACAAAAGGCTGAAATCAGAGCGCCCCTTTAAAGATCCCTTCATCCTAAACCTTAATGGCTTCTTTCTAGCTGCATTCAGAGGCATTTTCTGTCAAAAACACAATCCCGCTTGTCTCTGGAGCTGAGGTCTGCACAATAAAATATCAATAACAATAAAAACTGTAGACAGTTCCAAAATAAAGGTTTAAAAGCTTTTTAAAATATATGCCTTTTTGATATATTAAATGCAAAACAATAGCTGTCAGTGCTGGATAGGAGGCATTTGCTGTATAATCCATTTCTCAGTTTTGCCAAGAGGTGTAAATTTCATTCCACTCTTGAATAATGTACAAAATAATATATCGGAGAGCGCGAGAGAGAGACGGTTCAATCCGGCAGTGATGTCTGCGTCCCGTGTAAACCTGTCCAATAATGGGGATTGCAGCTGTGTCTTTCCAAATTTTACAGCACCAGCGTTCTTCCAAACATCTTTATGGCTTCCATATGTTCTCATTACAGCGATAAGATATGAACAGGGGAACAGGGGATACTGACAAATCTTCCAGCAGTTGCTGAGCTAAGTTAATAGGATAAATATTGCCGGTAATTAGGGAAATGCACAATTTACACGGAAACGAGAAACAGTTTATTAAAGGGGTTGTACCCTAATTTCAGGTTAGGATAGGGGATAACCAGCTGGATGGTGGGGGTGCGACCCCACCAATCTGGAAAATAGGACTGCTCTCCATGCAGTGATGTCACTCTGAATAGAGCGCTGACCGCACATTCGTAGGGGCTGACGGAAATACTCAAGTGGGTTCCACTCAGGTATCTTGGGAGTCCCATTGAAAGTCAATGAAGCGCTAGTGCACTTACACGGCCAGCACGCCGCTCACTGTGGGCTGTGCAGTAACCCCACAGTAAGGAGGACAAGGGACATTGGACCCCTGTTCTTGAGATCGACGGGGGTCTCAGCAGTGAGATCCTCACGAATCAGCAAAATTTTAATTCTGGTACAACCAGGGGGAACTCTGCACATACATAAAGGGGTTGTCCATATAGTGCTATGTGAAATCCTAAATAAGAGTCTGCATGGCATTTACCCACTACAAACCATATTTGTTGGGATTCAATCCTAAGAATGGGGTCACTCTGTACTGGCATTTCCAACAGGGAAATGGTTGCTTCCCATTGGCAGATCACATGTTTTATACCATATGCAATGAATACATCATAAATACTTGTAGATAGGAAAAGCCTTGTGCCACAGGAAAAATTCAGCTCTTCTATATACTCTGATACCCATCAAGTAGAACGTTGGACCTCCTTTGGCCTTGAGAACCATAGTGATTTTTTGTGACTTCGACACATAGGCATCAGAGGACTCAAGAAAACATTTCCTACATCAGAGGCGTAAGTTGAAGCTCCTGGGTCCCAACTATAATGCTTTATTCATAGTACTGGGCTCCCTATATGGAGAAGAGAGGCCTAATGGGCCACCTAAGGCTCCTGAGCCCGGGTGAAAACACATCCCCTAAAGTAACGCCAGTGCCCTACATTATTGCTCCACCTCCACTGGCCTGAACTATTAACACCTAGCAAGAAAGGTTCATTGATTCCCACTGCTTGTGGAGAACATTTTGTTGTTTTACTGTTTTAATTCTCTGAATATAAATCTTGTTATTTGTATAGCGCCAACTTATTCCTCAGCGCTTTCAGGTAATTTTTTTAATTTATTACCCCCACCAAGCTGGGTACTCATTTTACCGATCTCGGAAGGATGGAAGGCTGAGTCCACTTTGAGAAGGCTACCTGAACCATGCAGAGATTTAACTCATAATCTTCAGGTCGTAAGTGAGAGCTTAGGACTACATTTCTGCTGCCTTAAAAGTCTCCGCCACATGAGGATGACAAGAGGAATTCACGAAGGAGCAGAGTCTGACCCGCATTTTAACGCTTCCGTTTCCGGCATGGTAGAGTACAGCAGATCGTCTGTGAGAGTGCGCAGTGAAACTACCTGGCAGGATAGACAGCTGACTCTGAGGTGCAGACTGAGCAAATGCAGGGACTCGCTACACAGAACGCGAATGGGCCTTACACTGAACTCCGATGGACTAGATTACCTGTTCTGGAGATATCCCTGGTGGTGGAGAGATCCAGGCCACCTTTCCTAACCCTGACTCCTAGACCTCCCTACCTACCTGGTGAGGATGGGAAACCAGTGTCAGATGTATCGAGCCACGCAGATATGCAGGATCATATGAAAGATGGTAACTGGAGCCAGTCCTGTTCAGAGATCACAGATACAGGGAACAAGACAAGCAGAACCCACCAGCAAAACAGACAAGGAACTGGGAACAAGCAAAGACACTCAGATGAGGCAGGTAGTCTAGCAACCAGATAGGCTGTGATTGGCTGAAGACAAACTGGTGACAGAGGTGATAAAAAGCCGGTTGCAGGAGGCAGAGTATCGACAAGAAAGTGAAGTGCCAGAAAGAGAAGAGACGAGAAAAGAAAGTGCCAGGTAGGAGAGAGAAGAGGCAGAGAGACCAGAACAAACAGGAGCAAGAAAAAAAGAAAGACAAGAAAAGAAATAGAGAAATCAGAGAAACAGTGAGTAGCGGAGAACGAGAATCAGCTTTGGCAGTGAGGGAGATAAAGAAATACAAAGATTAAATACGAAGAGAGATAGAGGAAAGAAATCCAAAGTAAGCTCCAGTATATAAATGTGATACACACAGGTGTCTTCATTGGGGCAAATTGTATATTATTTCTTACTCACTGAGTGTGTGGAAGAAAATTGCCTCATCTCCCTGCTAATTTAATCACACCATGTTTACAACAAGTTAAGCAAAATATCTGCCTCTGTGTTGTATTCCACATCTTACCACTCACAACTACAAATTGGGCCCAAGGGTCCGAACTAAAGCAAAAAGAGAAAACAAATCACAATTAATCACCCACAATAAAAATAGCGTTCACCATAAAATTACAAGAGGACTGTATACAGACGGATAGCTGCACCAGCAGCTTAAGTGCAGTCACCCAGGGGATGAACTTAAGCAGGAGCAGTGCACTGAGCTCCTGTCCTCTCTCCACCCCTCACCACTATTTGCAATGGGAGGGGACGGGACAGGGGCAGAACTTAGCCCCACCCTGTTCCACCCCTCCCATTGCAAACAGTGGTGAGGGGTGGAGAGGGGGTGGGAGCTCAGTGCATTGTGCCCAGCCTGTACCCCTGCAGAAAGGGACAGCGTATATTGGCCGGACATGAAAACCTTGCCAATATACGCATGTCTGAATAAGCACTGGCTGTGTATCACCTAATCCTTAAAACGATTATTAACATCCTCCTCTGACGCCTTTCAGTGATGAGTCGTTTACAGAATCCCCTTTCACTGGATGTTTTTTCTTTATCGCTATATACTCTCCGCTCCATTGCCCAAAAAAACTTCATAAGGTTGGCAGCGAAATCCTGACCCTGCTAGTCTAGCATGGATGATCACGTCTTGTTGGAAGTCACTCAGGATGCTGAATATTCCCATTCCAATCTAGAGTTGCTCTGACACTGATCCACAGAAAACTTGTCACTTGATTTCATGCTGCTGAGCTAATTTCCATACAAGGAAGCTCCAATCATGAAGGGGTCAGGGTCTCTAATAAAGTGGCCATTCGGTGTATATTTTTATATACAATTGTCTATCATCTCTAACCATGTGGGCAACAACATTGGTGACATTCAACCCGGCAGCTGTATAGAAGCGTATTTCTTTTGGTTACCTCACCTATCATATCATGAAGTTGTACAATTGTTAAAATAATTTTTAAAGGGAAAAACCAAGAAAAATTTGAATTTTCTTTTGTGTATTAGATACCTTGCTGCGATGTACTGTATCACATCTGATTACTAACCTGTGCCCACTGGATGGGGTAAAACTCAGAGTGCCCCGGGCTGTATAAAGCTGAATCTGCCCCTGCAGGTGTTATAATGCGTCTGGCTGCTGATATTCTGATTCTACAGCAGAGTCCTTTACTTTTCCGCTCCGGCTTTGTTGCTACATCTTTATATTTTCAGCTACATTCTGTCCAATCAATATTTCATTTTGTAAAGTGCTGAATGCCACACTGCAATAAACAATATCTCACTCTCGAATATACTTCTTTTCATTATCTAAAAGAGGTGCAAAATTTCAATACAGTTGTAAAGATGATTTACTTAATCTGATCGTCTTCTGAAATGTAGCGGGGCTGAGTGTGCCATTTGGCATAACCCTTAAAGGGGTAATCCAGGGAGGACAATATTGTTTAAACAGACCCAGAGTGGTAGCGTTGTAAAGGTTTATGCGAGTTCTGATTTCTTTTAATCTTTGTTGTTGGTCGTTATATTTACACATACCGTGTTTTCCCGAAAATAAGACAGTGTCTTATATTAATTTTTGTTCAAAAAGGTTTAACTTTTTTACATGTATAGCTGCCTGGACACTATTTAAATTAACTCTTTTAATTAACTATTAGTAGGGCTTAATTTTGGAGTAGGGCTTATATTTCAAGTATCCTCAAAAAGCCCGAAAAATCATTTTGCATCCTCACAAATTATGGAAAATCATGCTATGTCTTTTTTTCAGGGTATGTCTTATTTTCAGGGAAACAGGGTACTTTATATGTACACGTATACTTTAAAAATACAGCCATTTTGGTTAGGGTGATGATGGTGGAGTGTGGCGCAATATGAGTTTCCGCTTAATTGTCCCTCGGTAAGATATAAAAAGTCTAAATATTCAATATAGAACAATTTGCATATATTTCCCAGAGGAGCATGCATGGCCTTATAAGTCTCCTCACTCACCTCCTAGGTGTCTCCACACATCTTCTAGGTGCTCTCCTTAACTAGAGATGATACCCCTCCCGATCCTTCTTATTGGCACCCTATTGGTTGACATAGGTACGTACCCCCAGATGATTTAGTGGCCATAAACAGGCTTGACCAAATCCTAGTACCAATGAATCTGTTACAAAATAGACAAAAAAGCAAGAACACCTGCGGGTCTTCTTCTCTTTCTCCTCCAAGCACAGCTGCTCCAGAGAATGGGCAAATTTTAGGCGCATGAAGATTGGCTCTTCTGCGCTTAGAAATTTTGCCCAGTTCACACGATTTGCGACATTTTTAGCGCGCCTATTCATGCCCTAGGAAATGTATGTGCTATATAAATAAAGGTGATTATTACAAAGCAGGAAATTACATAAACACAGGAAGAACATATTAACTTTATGCAGATATTGTTCTTGGTCAGATTTGAACCTAGAACCCTAGCACTGCAAGGAAAAGTGATAACCAGTGAGCCTTCTCTTCCTCAATAAATGTATTCACTATATAAAGCTGATAATCATGAAGAAGTAACCCACAGAGAAATACAAACTCCATGCAGATGTTGTTTTTCATCAGATTTGACCCCGATGTTACAAAGCAACAATGCTAACCACTGAGCCACTGTGCTTCTTCTTTCTTCTTCTTCTTCTTCTTCTTCTTCTTCTTCTTCTTCTTCTTCTTCTTCTTCTTCCTCCTCCTGCTCCTCCTCCTTCTTCTTGAGGAGGATGAAGAAGAAGAAGGTGAAAGAAGAAGCACAGTGGCTCAATGGTTAGAGCCTTGTGTGGCACAGAGTGCTATGGCAGCAGAAAGACAGTTGCAGGTTCAATCCCTGCATGGTTCGGGTAGCTGTCTCAAGGTCAACTCATCTCCCTGTGGTCAGTAGAATGCATACCCAGCTTGGTGGGGGTTAATAAATAAATTGCTTGAAAGCAATGTGGAATAAGTTGGTGATATACTAATAACAAGATTTATTTTAATATAGCATTATTGCTTTGCTGTGGTTCTAGGTTCAAATCTGACCAAGGGCAACATCTGCATTGACTTTGTGTGGGTTTCTTCTTCATCTATATAGTGCATACATTTATTAAGCAGGAGAGGGAGAAAGAAGAAAGCATGGTGGCTCAGTGGTTAGCATTGCTTCAGTGCAGCACTGTAGTCGTGGGATCAAATCTGACCAAGGACAACATCTGGATGAAGTTTGTATGTTCTTCCTGTGTTTGTGTGGGATTCATCTTTATTTATATAACACATACATTTATTAATTAGGAGAAAGTAGGGAGGAAAAAAGAGGAGGGTGAAAATTTTGTAGGTTTGGCCGAGATATACTGCCCCTAAGTTTGGGTTTGCTCCAAAACAAACTTTTAGTAAAGTTTCACTCGAACTGGGGTTTGACTTCAATTCGCTCAACACGACTTACATCATTATTCTTACTCAATGGTCTTCTACCTATGACTCCTCAGCTGTTGCTAAACTACAACTCTCAGCATGCCCAAATAATCTGTGACTGCCGGGCACGATGAAGCTAATTTCACATGGGTAAATTCGATATAGGCCCATGGAATTTGGCTCGATATCGCGCTCAGAAATGTGCGATTTCCTCGTGGATTGAAGGTGTTTTCAGGGAAGTTGTGAGAAATCCGCGCCGGAGGATCATAAAGTGTTTCCCATTGTTTTCAATGGGAAACCTCATATTGCATCGCACTCGCACGCCGCGCGATGTTTTGCCGGCCCCATTGAAAACAATGGACAAAGCATTCCGAGGGAACGCCCAAACATAAGACATGCTGCAATTTTTTCCCTGCACTGTGATGCAATATGGGAAAAAAACGGTCATATATATGACTCCATTCGAAAGAATGGGCTTCATATGCATGCGTCTAGCAATGAACAAATCTTGTGCGACTTTCTTGACCGCGTGAAATTCAGCTCTGCTACATCTATGGTTATATTTTTAGACGGCACGTGGAAAGGGTTAAGCGTTAATCTGCTTATAAGTATATTTTTCCACAAGTTCCCGGTCTTAATGGCTGTTTAGCACAGATGCACAGTTACCACACAGATCGCAGCTGTTACCACCTCAGACGAGGAATTAATTTTCCTGAAAGAGACTCTACCACTCGTTCCTGTGTATGCTAATTCTGAAATATTGCCCAGTGGTGATCTGGATAATTCCTGGGTGTCAAACTGTGAATAATTTAAAAATAAAAATAGGAAAAAAAATCAACATTACGTTGGCTTTCATAAGACGCCACGAAAGTTGTCAAAGCTTCCTGTTCTCCGCAATCAGTAGCGAATCTTTTGAAACCAGTCAACGACTTGTGACCTTCCTCTCCCTCCTGCCCCGGCGTCTGGCCCTCAGCGGGCTTCCAAATGGAATGAGATAAATATGAAATGAATTGCATGGATGGGATACGTTGTCAATCTTGGCTTGTGGTGGGCGAGATATGTCGCATATAACATGCTTGTGCGTGAGAGTTGGTGGCGTGGGTAATCCTGATTTCTATAACACAATAGACAAATTTGTCAATTTTTTTAACTCTTCCGGTAGGGATTTTTATGAAAATTTATGATTTTTTTAGGTTGAAATTGGGGTGGGGGGGGGGGGGGGGGGGTGATTCTAGTCTTGAGGGTGTCACAAGTGCAAAGCAGATAGATTTGGCAGTACTGGCATGTACATAAGGCACAAGGGCTCATTCACATGGGCGTATGCAATTTTAGTCCGTGAATGTATATATGCGTATTTGGTACGTAGGCACTTTTTTGAGCGCCTATTCCCGGCGTTTTTTTCATGCGCACAAAGGAAGCCCAATTTATGTCACTACTTATTTAACCTCTTGAGTGGCACGCCCGGAAAATTTCCGGGCCGAGCTCTACTGCTCATAGCAACATAGCCCGAAAGATTTCCGGGCTATGTATCACTATGGGAGCTGCAGAGCACAATGCCACAAGCTGTGGCAGTGTGCTCTGCCTGCACAGACCCACAGAGAACAAAGCAAGGGCTTTGAAAAACCAGCAGAAGATATTGCCAATATGCCGGCAATTTCCTGCTTTGTTTACAGGTTGCCATAGAGACCATCGGCTTGTCAGAAGCAAGCCGATGGTCTCTGTGGCAGGGAGAGCTGGTTGTTAGCTGTCAGAGGACAGCTAGGTACTAGCTTTTACAGCAGAGATCAGAGAAAACCTCCGATCTCTGCTGTGTTAACCCCTTACATGCTGCAGTCTATGTGACTGCAGCATGTAAAGGGCTGTCACTGCAGCATGTAAAGGGCTGTCACCATCGGACCCCCGGAATGTGATCAGGGGGTCTTGATGGGTCCCTGTGGAAGTCCCGTAAAGGGACAAAAAAAAAAAATTAAAAAATTATTAAAAAAATAATAAAAACACTTGTCTCCCTTTACTTTGTAAAAAATCAAAAATACAATCACACATGTGATATCCATGCGTCGTAATGACCCAGAGAAGGAAGGTAATACATTATTTAACCCCTTAATGACATGGCCCCTTTTTTTCTTTTTTCCCCATTTCTTTTTTTCCTCCCTCCTGTTTAAAAAATCACAACTTGTCCCGTAAAAAACAAGCCCTCATATGGCCATGTCAATGGAAAAATGAAAAAGTTATGGCTCTTGAGACGCAACTGCAAAATTAGTTGAAATTCAATTATTAGACCATTTTAAAAAACCTGCCCTGGTGGGCACGACAGGGTGGTAGGAAACCCGCCACTCAAGGGGTTAAACACTGTATCCTGCCAATATGCATACAAACCCAGTGAATACGCACGCAACTGCGTGTTTGCTGCATTGTGACGCAATCCCGTATGCATTAATGGGTGTTTTTGGTCCATGATACAGATTAAGGGGTCCTGCACACGAGCATAGGCATATATATATATATATACACTCACGAGAGCATGACATGATTGTGCTCTGAATGGAGCACTGTCACGTTTTCTTGCCAGTGTATCCGTGCTGCTTACTATACTTTTTCCAAATTCACACAAAATAGAGCAGCTCCTAATTTTTGCTAAAAAAGGGAAATGAGGATGAACCCATTGGGTTCTATTCTCTGCATTTTGCGTGCGCAAATATGTGCACAAATACATCCGTGTGATGACGCCGTAAAAGAGGACATCCTGCAAAATTTTTTCATGTCTGTAAAATAAGCGCATACAAAATGCACATGTGAGTAACCCAGACCAAACCAATGGGGTTTGAGTAGTCTTTATTATGCACTTTAAAAAAACGAAACATGCGTAATATGGACCAAAAATATGCCCCTGTAAATAAGCCCTTAGTATGTCCTGTGTCTTTGCTGGCATATAGATTAATTGCCTGACTGGTGTCTAAGGGTATTAGGGGTATCTAGGACAGAGAAAGGGGGCATTCATGGCATACTAGGCAACTAGTGGGTGAGAGACCTAAAGGGGGTACCTTTTACTTAAAATTGCTCCTCAGCCCTCTGTCCTCCCTGATTGCTGTTGACTAGGACATGTGACTTCTGCAGCCAATCACTGCCTATAGAAGGTCAGTGTTGTGGCCAGTGATTGGCTGCAGAAGTCACATGTCCTGGTCAGCAGCAACCTGAAAGAGCAGAGAACTGTGGAGCAAGTTTAAGTAAAAGACGCTGAATAATTGGGCTATTGGTGCAACTCTAATAATGAATGATAATTAGGCTAGAGAAGTGACATGACTCCTCCTTATTTAGAACAAGCAGCCTATTGACGCGTTTCGTGGTTGTTCCAAATAAAGAGGAATCAGGTCACTTCTCTAGCCTAATTGCCATTTATTAATAAAGTCATGCCAATAGCCCAGTTGTTCACCTTCTTCCACATATATACAGTAGGACTCATATATAGTCCCATATAAACATCAATAACTCAATATGAATAATGATATCAAAGGATTCCCCATAACACCTGCCCCGTCTGAGATCTTTTAGAGAGGGGTGGGTAGATGCCTACAACCTCTGAAACACCATAATTCTCCATTTCGACCATATATCTGCAGGAGATGCTCTGATTGGAAAGATATGCCTGGCATATTTCTGGTCATGATTTTATCTGTTCAGTGATACCAAGCATGACACGTAAATTATAACCAGGTACGCGGATACACCATTTAGGGGTGATAATGGGCCTGTTCTGTAGATGCACTAAGCTGGCCCGCCCGATTCCAAAAGTATAATTACCATCGGGCTAGGACCTTCACATGACTAATAATCCTTATTAAAAGATTTTCCCTTAATAAAATCTTGGAGCCATGGATTGTGTGGGAACCTCAAAGGTGTCATGCCTCCCTGTCAGGGGGGTAATTAACATCCCCCAGTCACTGCCTTAACTTTATGGCCATCAGGGCAATCCCTAACACACAAAATTTCAGGCGTGCTTTAAAAATGCACCTTTGCAGGGAGGCATACCATATCTCCTAAACCAAACCCCTCTGTACTCTGCCTGATAACATGCTCCCTGACCTACCGACTGCAATCCTTGCCAGCTGCAATCAACTGCCCCCTAAAGTCATACTGATTCAGCCACTATAAGGCTTATGTCTGACCATTGTCTATGTGTATAGCACCCCGCACTCTCCACCTCGCCATACCATGCACATCTCCAGCCCCTTTATGTTCTGTATCACCCCATTGTCTGTAGTATGTAAGCTCGTTGGAGTAGGACCCTCACCCCTACAGTCTCCATCAATCGATTACTACATCTAACAGTGGTTTTTGTATCTTTGTTTCTTGTATCTGTTCTCCCCTGCTTTGTAAGCGCTGCAGAATATGTTGGTGCTATATAAATAAAGATTATTATTATTACCGAACAAAGAACTTCCTAAGGCCATATGGTCATCAAAGACCTGGCAGTTGTGAGGAAGGGATTGGAAGGGTTGAGGATGTCAGTTCAACTCTCCCACTATCCAGAATGACAGCTGACGGGCAGTTGGTTGATACTGCATCAATCCTTATACCACAGAGCATAAAACAGATAAAGGGTTAACTCCATATTACGGAAGTATTCTGATTAACAAATTAGTATTCTGTAAAGTAATTAGAGCATGATGATCGTTTTTCTGAGATTTCTCAGAGAGGTTCCTGAAGCCAGCGTCTCATTTGTAAGGGATACGATAAGGGAAGGCATGACTATGCCACAAGAATGCCGTCAGTAGAGGAAGTCTTGTGGAAATGACAGGGGTGAAATCATGGCTCTTCTATTCTTCAGATGAAAAGCAGGTTGGAGGAAATATGCTGAACTCCTCGGCTGATTGCTGAAATACACTTTGACATGTGGATTTGCAGAGAAAAAAATACCGTTGATAAGAAAATAAAAATGTGTGAAATTGAATCTTACTTTCCCAGTTTATTGGCTTCCTTTTTGATGGCTTATTTTACAGAATAATTACTTTTCTTCACCGTAGGTATTGTTTTCTTATTGTGTGTCTGGGTGGCGTGACTACTTTTACTGTATATAGACATCCAATGTACCGCATTGCACGCCTTTCTTTGGAACATGGCTGCAATACAGAGTAGATTCACATCAGTGTTGTGTGATTTGCTATTAATGGATCAGATTTTTGGGGGTTTTTGGAACAAAAAATCCATATATTTTCACATCAGTGTCGGGGGTTCCATTTCCCTGTTCCATTTGTGGAGCAGAAGGGGGGAATCCCCTGGCCGAATGTGTCGGTCCTGTGACGGAACTGAACAGTGCCAAATGGATCCCATAGACTAACCCCTTACATGCTACAATCAATAGCAAATGCAGAGTGAAGAGGCTCCTTCTGTTACCCATTAGCACCCCACAGTATCAGATACACTGTTAGCATCTTTAGTAGAGATGAGTGAGCATACTCGCTAAGGACAATTGCTCGAGCGAGCATTGTCCTTAGCAAGTATCTCCCCACTCGGAAGAAAAGATTCGGCTGACAGGTGAGTTGCGGCGGTGAGCAGGTGGGTGCGGGGGGAGAGAGGGAGAGAGAGATCTCCGCTTCGTTCCTCCCCGCTCTCCCCCACAGCTCCCCGCCCGCCGCCATCGGCAGACGAATCTTTTCTTCCGAGCGGGCAGGTACTCGCTAAGGGCAATGCTCGATCGAGTAATTGCCCTTAGCGAGTATGCTCGCTCATCTCTAATCTTTAGCTGTGTAATCCCAGCTAGTACTGAGGAAGAGGTTCCCATACCTCGAAACACGAAAAATGGCTTTAATAATAAACTGAGATCTTTTTGGCAAAACACAAAATTTCAAGAATTTATATCATATCTGAAGGTTGCATAGCATTCACCCCTCCGTAAAATTGTTTTTCTTTTCCCCTATTTGTTGTCCATGTCTGCCATGTAACTCAGGTTATTAAACCCGGCCTCAAGCAGAGTCTAACAGGCTGCTGTCATAGGCTTTGTAGAATGCACTACGTATGTAATGCAGTGCACTATCCCAGCGATCAAACGATCACATCTTCAGGTCCCTTTAAAGGACTAAAAATAATATTTAAAAAAAGTTCAATAAAGTTTAATTGAAAGAATAAAATCCAGTTTAAGAAAAAATATAAACTTTCCCCACAAAAAAACTTTAAAATGGATTAAATACCCCAAAAAGTTTCAAAAAAGCTACACATTATAGGTAGCAGCACATTTGTATTGACCCAGACAATGAAAACATTTTGTTATTTGTCGCACATGGTGGATGCTGTAAAAGTAATTTTAAAAAGTAATGCCAGAATTGCTTTTTTTCTTGTGCTTGACTCTCAAAAAACACAATTAGGGCTCACACCCACTGGCGTTTTTTTTTCTTTCTCTTACGCTGCGAGAGCAAATGAAAATACTCGCCTCGCAGCGCAAAAAAAGCGCAGTGAAATTGCCAGTGTTTTCAATGGGGCCAACGGCAGCAGAGCTAGCCCCATTGAAAACATAGGGAGAATACCACAGACTTCTGCCACGGCTGTGGCAGGAGTTTCCTTCATCCCCGCGGGGATGAAGGAATCCTCTGCCACAACTGTCACAGCTGTAGCAGAAGTCCAGCATGCTATCCCATTGCTTTCAGTGGGGTCGGCGCTGCTGCAGGTCCCATTGCAAGCAGTGGTTTGTGGCAACCCCCGCAGTATGATTTTTGGGGAAGGGCTTGAAATATGAGCCCTTCCCTCAAAATCATCAATAACTGGTTAAAAAAAAGCAAAAAAAAAATTGACTCACCTCTCCGCTGCTCAGACGCATCCTCCGGCTGGTTCCCCTGCATTGATGTCCAGCACTTTCAGCAGATGGGGATTTAAAAATCCCCGCCTCCTGAAAGGGTTGTGCTGATCAGCGGATTACAGCCAGTGCTTAGCTATTCATTAAATTTTTAAAGCATTTTTAAATCCCCGTCTGCTGAAAGTGCTGGACAGCAGTGCAGGGGAGCCAGCCGGAGGACGTGTCTGAGCGACGGAGAAGTGAGTAAATTTTTTTTTTGTCTTTTTAACCAGCTAATGATGATTTTCAGGGAAGGGCTTATATTTCAAGCCCTTCCTGAAAATCATGCTGCAGGGGTTGCCACAAACCACTGCTTTCAATGGAGCCGGCAGCAGCTGTGACAGTCCGCGGTATTCCCCCCAATGTTTTCAATGGGGCTAGCGCTGCTGCCGCTTGCCCCATTGAAGACACTTGTGATATCACAGCGTTTTTCTTGTGCTGCAAGGCAAGTGTTTTCAGAAAAAACTAAAATGGAAAAAAAAGTCTAGGTTGCTAGATCCCCCCCCCCCCCCCCCTCAGATTACTTAAGGCACCTACCTTCCCCCTTACTGGAAGGTGTCAGAGTGATAGGTTCCTAATGTTCCAGTGAAGGTGTTTCTTAACACTGCTTGCTTCCTGATTTTGACTGTCTGCTTGAATATCCAGCTTTCCTAAACTCTGCCTGTCGTGGCCTATTTACTGACTATGTCTTCCCTGAACAGTGCCTGTCCTGACCTCCACTCTGTCTACCATATTGAATGAGCTGCATCTCCTAAAATCTCCTAAAACTAAATTGACACATGCTATTATTGGGTGTCTTTTGCATCATTTTCTGTCTTAAAACATAAATTTGTTAGGCCGCTGTTGACCATGACCTCTTCCGCTAAACCCAACTCACTCTTCTCACCACTTTTCTAAAGTGATGAAAGAGAGAAAAGTCACACGTTATAGTGCAAATATGGTATGCACCATCATTTGTGACTTTCCTATGCCATAAAAGAGGTACAAATCCATAGTGTATATCCATTCCTAATACATTACCTTAAAAAAAAAAAAAAATCAGGTAAGTTTTTAATTTCCTACCACTGTACTAAAAAAATAAACATATTTATGAACTTATCTCCCTTGTGTACTACGCTACACAAATCCAAATCCAATGCAATGAGGTAAGTGCGGCAGAAAGCTCATGTTAAATTGATTTAGGCGGTTAGCCAAGAACAGAAAACAAAAATTCTAATTGTTTTTGTTGACACAGAGTCCCCGATGAGGGTTTTTTTTTGCTTTTTTTGCTTTCACTTCTATGTGCTTTCATCCTATGTTTCAGAGTATCGAAATGCCCCTGCAGCAGTGTCAAAGTCCACAGTCCCCCTCATCTACATCTCAGGCAAAAACAGTCTCTGTGGTTAAGGCCTGCGGTTCTGCTGCTTATTAAAGGCACTGACATTACCACAAGGCTAGCAGTCATGCAACAGTCAGGCTCAGGGGAGACACAACACTTTGCTTGATACTACCTTGGAACTTTGTTTGATGTCGGCTAATTTGCAGCAGTATAATGAATTTGGCCTTCTGGAATAAAATGTTAAGGAAAATGTAAAGGAAACCATTTGTTCGGTTTCTTCTTCTACTATAATGTCAAGATGAGATATCGATGTGATTTCAGAGTCATGCCAGTGCATACTGTTGTTTCCCTGTGGATCAATTTATAGTTTGGGATGGTCAAGCTTTACTGTAGTCAAGAGCAGTTATAATCCCAATTTTGGTACTTTGTTACATTCTATTGCTCACCCAAGATGTGTTGGTGTTCAGCATGAATGCCGTTATTGATCCATTCGAAGCAGCCCATCGTTTAGCTATAGGGCATGCCAATGTTGCAAGTGCAACCAAGGTCCTATCATATATTTAGAGTACTTTAGGTGGGCTGAAGTATGCCATAAGAGACTTTGGCATGGCTGGTGGTTAGATGTTGGCCTAAGACACAGTTTATAGCCTTCGCACTACAAGGGTGGTTTTACACAGGACAATCATCCCCTGAATAGTTTTTACCTGACAGAGCGAATGTAAGTGATAGTTGTGGTGTGAAGTGTGTGATTGTTCTGAGTGAGAGAAACCAAGTTATCTTGTAGATATAATACCTTTTAATGGCTAACAAAAATACATGATGTTACAGCAAGCTTTCGGGTCTTCTATCCATCCTTAATCAGGCTAGCCTACCTAAAGTACTCTAAATATATGAAAGAACCTTGGTTGCACTCGCAACATTGGCATGCCCTTTAGCTAAACGATGGGCTGCTTCGAATGGACCAATAATGGCATTCATGCTGCCTGATGAAGGATTGATAGAAGACCTGAAAGCTCGCTATAACATCATGTATTTTTGTTAGCCATTAAAAGGTATCATATCTACAAGATTACTTGGTTTCTCTCACTGGGAAAAATCACACTTTGCTCTACTGGCTAACACGGTACCAAACCCCCTTTTTTTTGGTGTGTGTAAACATGGCCACTAACCACGTGACGAGCAAGAATTCATTCACTAGTTGCTTTGTTGCAGTTCGCCTCAAAATAGTCGCCTGTTGCTTAATTATTGTCTGGTGTAAACAGTTAATTGTTATCTTTCAATGACTAGCCTACAACTTGGCAGGGAGGTGTGCAGTTGTTTGGCTGGCACCTCACACCAAATGCTGATTGCCTCCCACTTTTTTATTAACATTTGCCCTCCTACTTATTGTTCACTGGTTGCATTTGGGCAATCCAACTGAATTTAACTTTTGAAAAGTTCAGTCATCTCATCACTAGTCAGGAGATATCTAGAAAATACTGGAGCATGCATAGAAAGGAGGGAGCCTTATCATACACCACTTCATCATGGGTGTTACGTCTGTGCAGGCCATGGGATCAACAACATACACGAATGTAACCCAAATAAGGGCTGGAAGGAAGAAACGTAAAAGGGTATGCAATCAAGCAGACACCAATATCAAACATAAACCAAACATGCATACAAACAACCACAGCATAGAGACAACAGACGCCAAAATTCTTTCCAAATGTACTACAACTCAAACAGATGGAAATATGAATGAATACATACGAGGTATTGTGTAGCATTTCAGGCACTGGGTTGGAGCCGCGGGTGTAGTAGTTGTGCAGGTCACTAGTGGATAGTCAGGATAGCCAGGAGTTGTTGCCAGGAAGTCTCAGGTTGCAGTACAGATGGAGGAGGCAGGTAGTGTTGTCAGGAGGAAAGCCAGGAGTTGTTATCAAGGAGTTTCAGGTCGCTTTTTATGGAGAAGGAGAAGAAGAGCTTGATCATCGTCTGTAAGCACAATAATCGTGCACTGTTGCAGTGACAGGGTTATGCTTTTATAGTGAGCCTGATGAGAAGCAAGGCAGGGCCGGTACAGGGAGACAGGAACAAGATTTCACAGGAGCATGAAACAAGGCTAGGTTCAGCAGAGACGCTTGTCCAGCAAGCTGGATAGCTCACTGGGGAGATACACCATCCAGAGCACAGAAGATCTCAGGTTCGACATATTGGTTTGTATTTTGGCCAGAATATGTAAGCTCACAAGCCCAAATCAAGGGCCCTCGTTGTCTTGTGAGTCCCTACAACTAAAAGCACAAAAAGGAACCCTGCTTACAAGAATAGGGACGGACCAATGCTGGAACCTAGGCGCCTGGTTCGTGCAAGATGGTAACAGGCAAGAACACTAGACAAGGGAAATACAACATACACACTGAACAAAACAATTGACACCTAGTGTAGTCAACATCTACAGACATACACAGAACACAATCCTGTACACACCAAGTGACTGCAACATTGAGGGAACATCACACAGAACAAGACATTGTTCACGCCTAATGTAGGTGGGAACATACATGTCATTGTATGTTCACACCTACATTAGAAGTGAGCAAACTTTATGTGTGAACGTACATATCATTGTTCACACGTGAAGTTAGCTTACCTCAAAAAAAGAAGGAAACCCTACTCAGTACCTCATGGATGTATAAATAAAGCAGGAGCTAGTTCAAGTGTTCACACACCAAGGGGAAAGAACGTCAGACCCCAAATTGAGGAAGTGTCACATATCACCCACCTGACAATGCACAGAGCATCAGATGTCTGCAGGCCACACATAATTAAAAGGAAGGAAACAGGAGCCTGCATAACATGCAGATGGGAAGATCAGGTGTCCAGACCATCTTCAGGGAAGGTGGGGAAAGCAACTCAAGCTAGCAGCATGCATGACACTGAGCGGGAAAGGGATAATGCATAAATGACCAGGACCCTTTAGTAAAAGGGCTGTTATTTAAGTGCACAGACCGATGGTGATTGGCTGGCTTAAAAACTCCATGCCATCAGCCAGCCAAATTAACCAGACCTGCAGCAGTGTGCTCCTGGAAACCCATAGAACTGCAGGTCCTAGGAGCGCAACGCGACAATTGGAATGTTTTTTTTCTTTCTCAACCCCTGTTCTATGGTCATTCTATCCATACCAAAAAAATGCTCACTTCATCTTAATAACTTGTAATATTTTTGATCAAAAGTACTATAAAATGTCATTGTAGCTCAAAAGTGGTCCCTTTGCTTTATTGTTGCAAAAAAAAAAAAAGTCGTAAGACAAAAACAATTGCAATTTGAAAAAAAAAATCTCTTCGGAAATGATTTTTATACATTGCATTTGGAGAATAATCTTTCAAGATGAATCAGCCTCAATTCCATAATCACAACAGTTATTAAGTGAGATTTCAACTGTATTCGCTTTCCAGGTAATCAAACTCTTCATACCAGAGACATTTTACTGAAAATGAAGAATTTACCACGTCTTAGCTATTTTTTTCCAACAAAAAAGTGTTTTTTAAACTCGTTATTGATATTTTAGTTTGCTTTGATAGATTGAGCAGCAATTAATTGGAAATTCGCATGGCACTAGATGAGTTAAACTGGTTAACTCCGACCTTCTGTCCGTAAGCTTTTGAAAATTCAATGCGTTACTCAATTTTTAATCAACACCGAGTTTGCTGCCTTATGCATTTGATTGCTTCAATATCTACTCTGCTTCAGCATCAATATAAGCTAATAGAAAAGGTCACCGGGACTTTCTAGCAGCTGACATTGTGCTCTTAATCACCATCACTTGGCGTTTTGTTACACGGCTTAGAAAGTTTTCAGATGCAGACATCAACACTGATGCAGAGTCATGTTTATGCATTTCAAATGGTGTCAATATTTTGTCATTGCATATGTTTTCATAAATTAGAAATTACTGTGTCCAAGATTCATGGCCGTCGAGCACGCTTCATTTTTTTTTTGAAAAATTAAACAAACAAGTCGACAAACAAACATTTTCACTCGGGAAAAAAAAATTGTTTTATTTTAAGATTAACTTTTCGTTCGGCAAAGAAACTCAAAAACATAATTAGTATGTGAGAATTCCACTTGAAAATGCACTTACAGGACAGTAATTAAATGTATTTTGCTGCTGACGGTCCAAGATTATGTATTTTTGAACTTCAGAAACAACATTTCAAAAACAAAACCAAAAAAATTAAGAAGCAGAATCGCCATGGTTGCACGATTAACATGTGATCACTGATATGAATAATGGTAGATTTCTGTATTGACTGTTTTATTGTCCAATCTGCCTTCTCTGACATTCTTGCTTGTGGAACTGCAAGTTCAGAGTGCTTTTAGTCCCTTTTATCAATGTATTGGTATCTGTGACTGTGAAAAGGAGTAGAGGAGCTTGCTTGCTTCGTTACTTGAAGACAGAATGGCAATACTCATGCCAATATGTGCTCCGCTGAAAAACACGCCCCTTAGTGATGCCACTGGGAAAAGTCCTGCCCCCTGTATAGCGTGACTGTCACAACTAGTGCATCATTGGCTGGGAGGCAGCATAGGACTAGGACTGGCCTTCCCTGATGATGCAGATAGCGTGTTGCCTCCACATGTTTACTGCTGCCGCATATGTATACCACCACATCTACAGTTTGTAACTGTGTCTCCTCCTTCCTCTCCCACACTGATACGACTGGTAAGCTGTGAGAATGTCAGGAGTATCCTCATGGATGCATAGCATGCATATACCTGAATAACAGTACTCTACGCTGACTACAGATTGCTACATTTTTATCCATCACCTGCATGTTGGCTATGTAATTTTGATTGGATGAGTTTACTGGTGTTGGAGTGGTGTCTCTGTGGGTTTATTTGGCAGATTTTACCCATGTGGTGTTGATGCTGGCTTCCTCTCTCCCTCAATACTACGAAAGCTTTTTCATCCAACTCAACAGTGTAAGGCAGGGGCGTAACTAAAGGCTCAGGGGCCCTAATGCAAAACGGGAGCTGGGCCCCCCCCCTCTATCTGTTTCTGTACCCGTACCCATACCTAAACTATGCTGCACAGAGACATAACTTGAAGCTTCTGGGCCCCAATGCAAAACCTGTAACAGGGCCCCCAACTATAATGCTTTATTCATAGTACTGGGCTCCCTATATGGAGAAGAGAGGCCTTATGGGCCCCCTAAGGCTCCTGGGCCCGGGTGCAACCGCATCCCCTGCACCCTCTATAGTTACGCCCCTGGTGTAAGGTTACATTACATAGTAACATAGTATGTTAGGCTGAATAAAGACAATGTCCATCGCACGGTGCTTCAGGATCCGCCCCAGGGTTCCTTTTGAGTCCTTGAAGACTGCATTCAAATGGAACCCTGAACATAAGCATAAGCTTTCATTACTAAAATGGAGACCGGTCTCTATATCAGCATTTCCGGGATTTGGGATGGGCAGAATAACATAGTCAACTATGCTGTTCTGTCTGGCTAATAGGCAGAAAAAGAACAGAATTGTGCTGCAACTTTGGTTTCCAATTCAGTAATGTAAGCCAATGGTCCCTTCTAGAATTCTGTCTGAATTCTTGTTTTCAGGAATCCAGATGGAACCCCTTGGCAGTTGCAGCCTGAAACACTAGATGAATATAGACTAAGAAGCACAGTTGGGGCGCCTAGATGGAGCATCCAGTATCAAACACAAACAATTCTAACCCAATAAAGAACTTTGTAAGTTACTATTTACATAGAGATACAAAACTGCTTAAGTGTTTCAGAGTAACACTGCAGCAAGAACTTTAATTGTAATCTGTAACCAGGGAGCTCTCGGTACATTAAGGAAAATCTGTCATCACCTTTATGTTCTCTTCTCTAAGGAAAGCTTGAGGTAGTGACAGGTGCGCTGATTGCAGTGATATCTCTATATTATGTATCTGGGAAGTAGTTTGTCAGAAACTTACATTTTATCAGTAGCAGAACACACTTAAGGACCATTTACATTGGGCGAGTCTCGGGCAAACGTCCCTGTGTCCAAGCGCTACCGTGCTCCTGGCACAGCAGGCTCGCACACGGTGTGGCCAGCAGGGGGGTCGGGTAGTACAGGAGATTTCTCTCCTCTCGCTCCCCCGCCCCTCTCCATTGAGATACATAGATGCCATTCACTATTGAACGGTGGCTGTTTAAACTGCACAATGAGCGATGATCGTCATTGCTCATCTTTTGTGCTGCTTAAAGATGAGCGATGACGATCATCGCTCATTGTGCAGTTTAAACAGCTGCCATTCAATAGCGAATGGCTTCTGTGTAAGTCAATGGAAAGGGGCGGGGGAGCGAGAGGAGAGAAATCTCCTGCACTGCCCCGCCCCCTGCTGGCCACTCCGTGTGTGAGCCAGCTCCTGCGCAAGAGCGCGGAGAAACAGGACGAGTGTAGGGCATCGTTTGCCCGACACTCGTCCGATGTAAATGGGCCTTTAGAGGACTGCAGGAAGTAGTCCTTGATATTCACAAGCTGCAGCTAGCCACACACACCCCACCCTCTGGCCACTGATTGACAGCTCTCTCTCTCTCTGTATGCATAGTGATAAAGGATATTAAAAGTAAAAAAAAAGCTTCATTTATAATACTAAAAATAAAATATTTGGTATTGCTGCATTCACAAAAGTAAGATCTATCAAATTAATAGAGTGCAAGAATTTCACTTTTTTTTGCTTACTTCATTCCCCCCAAAAATGTAATAAAAAGCAATCAAAAGTTTGTAAATACTCCAAAATGGTACCAAAGGAAACCACAAAGGTCTTCCCTCAAAAAGCGAACCCTCACATAGCCATGTAGATAGAGAAATAAAACCTTATGGCAGTCAGACGATAGCAGCAGAAAATATATTTTTTCTAACATACGGCATTTAATTTTTTTAAAGTAGTGCAGCAAAAAAAAAAAGCTGCATAAACTTGGTATCGCCAAATCATACTGACCCACAGAATAAAATGATCATGTTATTTTTGCTGCCGTGTGTACGTCGTAAAAACAAGACCCGTCCCTAAAAATGACAGAATTGCATTTTCTTTTTCATTTCACTCGACTTAGAAATTTGTAATGTTTTTTTTAGTACCATTAAAAAATACAACTTTCCCGCGGATGCGCATTCGCAAATCGCGTGACCGGGGCCGAAAAATCGCCCGAAAGAACTGCTCCTAGCCGCGTTTCATTAGAAACGGGCCGGAGCAGTGCAGCGCTGTCCAGCGCATTGAATTCAATGGAGCCGGCAATACAGCTGGCTCCATTGAAAGCAATGGGCTGGGGGCGATGTCACGATGAATTTTCGGGAAGGTGTTAAAAATATAAGCCCTTCCCTGAAATTCATCCAGAAATCCCCGGCTGCTGAATACTACTCATAGCAGTTCAGGAGAACTGCCGGCCGGCCGCGGCTGAACTCCGTCTGCCGGGACAAGGTGAGTATATTTTTTTTTTTACTTTTTACACATTTCCGGATGAATTTCAGGGAAGGGCTTATATAGTTAAGCCCTTCCCGAAAATTCATCGTGCGATCGCCGGCAGCCCATTGCTTTCAATGGAGTCGGCTATATTGCCAGCTCCATTGAATTCAATGGGCAAACATCATTCTTCTCTGCCACAGCTGTTACAGCTGTGGTAGAGAAGAATGATTTGTCTAGTATATGTTCTCAATGGGGTCGGCGCTGCTGCCGCCGGCCCCAATGAGCGCATGTAGAGAAGAGAACAGGAATCGCAGATAGGTGCGATCTGCGATTTCTGTTCTATAATTTATCGGACGAGCGCATAAAAAGCGCTCCTGTGTCCGATACCATTGCAAAGCAATGGTTTTATAAAATCGCACATCACATGCGCAGATCGCACGGAAAATCGCCCGTGTGACCGAGGCCTTATCCTGCAAAAAAAAACAAGCCCACTTTTGAAAGTGGAGAGGAGAAACCAAAAAAAAAAAAAATGCCCAAATCCCCAAAAGGGTTAAACTTTAAATCCTGCTTCTTTTGTTTCAAAAAGACCTCAGAGCTAACTTTTTGAAGCTGTTTCAATGGAAATTTGCTAAAAAAAACATTGTACTAACCCAAGTAAAATACCTGATGGCCAAATGGAAGATTTACATTCACCTTATCATATTATTAATGTTTTCTTCAGCCAATCGAAAAAATAATGACTTTGTGGTTGAAGATGGGTGTTTGGTTTAATGTTTTTTAATTGGGTTATTCTACCTAATGTTCTCCCTTTTGTTAATGTCAGTTCTACTAATGTAGCTATTAAGGAAAAGTTACAGCAGATTCAAACTGAGCTTTTTCATTTCTTTGCACCATGGGATATAACAATATATGTTCGTATACATAAGCAATTACTACCTACAGAACCTGCCCTGCAGGTTTTATACAGGCAAAAAAAACTCAGTTTAATTAAACAGCTCTCCCTTGGCTTTGAACAATCTGTGCTTATTGCCCATTCAAACAAGCATATAATCAATTAAGTATTTTATTATCCAATTGATTTTCGGAACCTTTTTTTTAGCAGGTTTTTAGCTCCTATGAACATGCGAAACAGTTATGAAAGCTGAATAAATAGGTTTCTTTCATCACTAAAAGGGAGCAATAAATAATAAAACAGTTTGAACAAGGCTTCAGCTGGAAATCTAAACAGGAATGAAAATACCTGCCGTGTCGTGCACCATGTAAAGCGCTAACAGATAGAAAATGTTCAGGTGTTAGGAGCTCGGATAGATCACGCTGCTACAATGGCCTTTAGAACATTCCTATTGACCTTACCTTCTATTTGTCCTGGGATTGTAAACAGTAAATAATATATTATAGTTGGATCTTAAGCTCTTCGAGGTCTTTTCCGAGATTCAAGATTAATGCACTAACCTTAGGATAGTCATCAATATCAGATCAGTGGGGGTCTACTGCTGGGGAGCCCTACAGTGGGGGTGTACTGCTCGGGAGCCCTACAGTGGGAGTGTACTGCTCGGGAGCCCTACAGTGGGGGTCTACTGCTCGGGAGCCCTACAGTGGTGGTCTACTGCTCGGGAGCCCTACAGTGGGGGTGTACTGCTCGGGAGCCCTACAGTGGGGGTCTACTGCTGGGGAGCCCTACAGTGGGGGTGTACTGCTCGGGAGCCCTACAGTGGGGGTCTACTGCTCGGGAGCCCTACAATGGGGGTCTACTGCTCGGGAGCCCTATCAGTCAACTGTTTGAAGAGGCCAGTGCAGCAGCCTTTCCACTGCATGCCAGACATAGGGCCCTGCATTTTATAGCAGTGGCGCCTAGTATAGCTCAATCCCATTCATTTGAATGGAACTGAGTTGCTCTCCGTCAATGTGACAGATGGACATTACATCATTGGCCTCAGAAGAGGCTGTGATGCAAATGATGCAATTAACCCCTTAGTGACGGCCCTATAGTGTTTTTACGTATTGCAGCTGCAGGACATATATGGAGGGGCATAGCGGGGCCATCTCCCTCCATACATCACGGGTGTCAGGTGTTTCTTACAGCTGACACCCACGGGCAACAGCCTCGACAAGCCGCGTGGCTGGGGTGTTAATCCTTTAAATGCCGCTACCAATTCTGACAGCGGCATTTAAATCCCCCGAACGATGAGATTGCAGGGAGCCGTGCTGATGTCATGGCAGCCGGGGGCCTTCTGAAAGGCCCCAGGGTTGTCTTGGCAGTATGCCTATCAAGCCATGCCAGTGGGGTGGCTTGATAGGCTGCCTGTCAGATCGCAGTATGATGTAATGCTCTGGCATTACATCATACTGCGAGAGCGATCAATAAACCCTTTTGCCATATTTATAATAAAAGTAATCTAAGCAATAAAGTAAAAATATGTATTTGGTATCGCTGCGTCCATAAAAGTCGAATCTATCAAAGTAATGCATTATTAACCCTGCAGGGTGGACGTCGTCTGAAAAAATAAAACAAAGAATACCAGAAATGCGTTTTTTTGGTCACCCTGTCTTCAAGAATTTTTTTTATAAAAAGCGATCAAAAAGTCATATGCATTAAAAAATGGTATTAACGGAAAATACAGGATGTCCCGCAACAAAAGAACCCTTACACAACTATGTCGATGGAAAAATAAAAAAGTTATTGTGCGCAGAAAATGGAGACAGAATATAATTGTAAAAAATGAAATATTAAAAACAATCACAGAAAATGGCCGTTACTTACTGGGTGAGGAGTGCATATAAATGCATCCTCCTCTCACCATGCAGGTAGCTGACTACCAAATGGAGGAGCCAATAACACCTGTGAGGGCACCGATAAGACAACCACTCACACTGCCTCCTGATAATGAGAGGGGTGGCTGCTTGGCGTACACTCCCACACATAGTGGATACAGGGTGCCAGACCATTCTGATATATGTAGTTCACCATGCAGACCAGCAACCTATTAATGACGCCATGATAATCCGGCGGGTTGCCCTGCATTTCAAACAGTGAACCACATGAAATATCTTTTAAAAAAATACAAGTAGTACAGCAAAAAAAACTATGTAAGTTTGGTATCCTAGTAATCAAAATGGCCCATAGAATAAAGTTATGTCATTTTTGTTGCAGTTTGTGTGCTGTAGAAAGAAGATGCACCGAAAGATGGCGTAATGTCGTTTTTTTCTATTTCTCCTCACTAAGAATTTTTTAAAGTTTTTCAGTACACTATATGGTACCATTGAAAAATACAACTCGTTCCGCAAAAACAAGCCCTCAGGGCTCCCACCCACTAGCGTTTTTTTCTCCACTTCGCTGCGAGAGTAAGTGAAAACTCTCGCAGAGCAGTGCGAGAAATCGCAGCGATATCGCTGCGACAGTCTTTTCAATGGGGCCAGCGGCAGCAGCGCTAGCCCCATTGAAAAGATATGGAGAATGCCGCAGACTTCTGCCACAGCGGGGAACGTGGGGATGAAGGAACCCTCTGCCACAGCTGTCACAGCTGTCACAGCTGTGGCAGAAGTCAGCGGCATGCTATCCCATTGCTTTCAATGGGATCGGCACTGCTGCCGATCCCATTGAAAGCAGTGGTTTCTGACAAGCCCTGCAGAATGATTATCGGAGAAGGGCTTGAAAGATAAGCCCTTCCCCAATAATCATAAAAAAGTGGTTAAAAAATAATAAATAAGTTACTCACCTCTCCTGCTGTCAGCCTCGTCCTCCGGCTGGCTCCCCCGCACTGCTACTGAGCTCTTTCAGCAGACGGGGATTTAAAAATCCCCGCCTCCTGAAAGGGCTGATAGCTCTTAGCTAAAATATTGCTATTCATGAATGAATAGCTAAGAGCTATCTGCCATTGGTTGAGCGCTCAGCCAATAGCTAAGCAGTAGCTGCTATTGGCTGAGCCCTCAGCCAATCTGCACAGCCCTTTCAGGAGGCGGGGATTTTTAAATCCCCGTCTGCTGAAAGAGCTCAGTAGCAGTGCCAGGGAGCCAGCCGGAGGACGAGGCTGACAGCAGGAGAGGTGAGTAACTTTTTTATTATTTTTTTAACCACTTTTTTATGATTATCGGGGAAGGGCTTATTTTTCAAGCCCTTCTCCTATAATCATTCTGCAGGGCTTGTCAGAAACCACTGCTTTCAATGGGATCGGCAGCAGTGCCAATCCCATTGAAAGCAATGGGATAGCATGCCGCTGACTTCTGCCACAGCTGTGGCAGAAGTCAGCGGCATTCTTCATATCTTTTCAATGGGGCTAGCGCTGCTGCCGCTGGCCCCATTGATAAGACTGGCGATGTCGCAGCGATATCCCAGCGATTTTGGGATATCTGCCTGCGTTTTTCTCGCACTGCGATGCGAGAATTTAACTTTAGAATCGCAGTGGAGAAAAAAACGCCAGTGGGTGGGAGCCCTCATACAGCTAGATTGATCGATAAATAAAAGGGGGAGGAAAAAACGAACATAGAAAAAAACAAAAAAAGCTCAGTCACTGAGAGTGCATTCAGACAAGCGTGTTTATGTGTGCACATAACCACACGTCCATTAGAACCATTGGTTCCCCATAGTGTGTTCACATGTCTGTGTTTTACAGGCGTGCAAATGCGTGCAACTATAAAAGATAGAACATGTGTGCACCGCATAGGTCCGTGGTGTGTGTCAATATTCCCCATGGGTAGTCCCTTCATGACAGTGCTGTCACAGTGTTCAGTGACAAGGGGACTCCCCGCGAGGAGTAAAGAATCTCCTGCCACAGCTGTGACAGCTGTGGCAGAGGATCGCGTTGCTCTCTGATTGATTTCAATTAAAGCAATAGGATGCCAGCACTCCCGCAGTGATTTTTGGGAAAGGACTTTAAATATAAGCCCTTCCCTGAAAATGAACCCTATCTGGTGTAAAAAATAAAAAAACATATATACTCACCATCCAGTCACTGTAATGAAGTTTTTTCAGCAGGTGGGGATTTAAAATGAGTGCTCAGCCAATCATAGGCATCACTCAGTTTATTGAATGACAACTGAGGGCCGCCTGCGATTAGTCACAGTACTCAGCCAATCACAGGCAGCGTTTAGCCATTCAATGAATTCATGTGAATGCACCCTAAGGGTGCGTTCACACGAGCGCACAAACGGCGCGTTTTTGCACCCAATCGTATATACGTGACCATCTGAGGCGTTGGTTTCGAATGTATTCATTCGCACGGGCGATTTTACGGCGCGTAAAAATGGCAACCCGAACAAAAAACGGAACATACGCGACCGAAATACGCGCCAACGCATATTCGATGGCCGAAAAGATAGTTTGCAAAGTAGGAACAAATGATAATACGCTTTCTAGCTCTGGTCATGATCGCCGAAAAACGTTCTTTCCGGCGATTATACGCTGCGGACGTGCGAACGTAAATACGCCTACGCTCGTGTGAATGCACCCTAAGGGTTTAAAAACTACAACTCATTCTGCAAGAAACAACCTCTCATACTATTATGTCAAAGGCAAAAAAAAAAATTATGACTCTCTGAATGCAACATCACGGAAATAAATATTTTTATTAGTTAATAAAAACTAGTTTTTAATACTGTACTAAAAAGTTTTTAAAAAAGTACATATTTGGTATTGTCATACTTGTACCCACTCATAGAATAAGGCTAATGTGTTATTTTTACAGCATGGTAAAAAGGGAAAAAATGCTGAAAGACAATGGTGTTGCCTCTCCAAAAGAAATGTTAAAGGCTAATCAATGAATTTTTTGTGCCCCAAAATAGTGCCATTGAAAAATACAACTCGCCCTACAAGACCTAATATAATTACAGTGGTGCCATGAAAAGCTTAAAAAAATTTTGGTCTAGGAATGTGAAAATGAAACAGATTGGCCCAAACAGAGCTAATCATTAAGAGATTACATAGAATCTGACAACTTCCTTAGGCCAGTTTCTTATGGTCTTAAAGGGAACTTGGCACATTGAAAATGAATTCCATTTTTCAGGCGGCATATCAAAGAGCAGAAGGAGCCGAGCAGATTGATATATAGTTATGCGGGAAAAGATTCAGTAGAACTTATAATTTATTCATTTACATTTCTGCTGATTCAGAGCCCAGAGGTCCAGTGGGCGGTCCTAGCAGTGACTGACAGCAATCTCTGCATAGTCCAAGTTTTTCTATTTTGTTTAAAGTAGTAAAACTTAAAAGATATATAAATTTGGTATCGATGCAACTGTACTGACCCACAGAATAAAATTAACAAACCATTTTTATTGCACCATAAACACCATATAAACAAAAAATGAAAGAGTAATGGTGAAATTGCATTTTTTTCCCATTTCATTCAACATAAAAATTGTTGAAGCATTTTAGTACATTCTTCTTCACTCTTCTTCTCCTTGTCTTCCGGACAGGGATTTAAAAATCTCCACCCCCTGAAAGCGCTGCCTCTGATTGGCTGAGTGCTGTGACTAGAGATGAGCTAGCACGCTCGGTAAGGTCAGTTACTCGAGCGAGCATCGCTCTTCTCAAGTAACTGCCTTCTCGTTTGAGCGTGTTGGGGGGGGGGGGCAGCGGGGGTGAGCGGGGGGCGGCTCAGACGAGAAGGCAGTTACTCGAGAAGAGTGATGCTTGCTCGAGTTACTGACCTTACTGAGTGTGCTTGCTCATCTCTAGCTGTGACCAATCAGAGGCAGCGCTCATTCAATGAATGACAGTTGTGCACTGCCTCTGATTGGTCACAGCGCTCACCCAATTAGAGGCAGCACTTTCAGGGGGCGGGGTTTTTTAAATCCCCATCCGGAAGACAAGGAGAAGAAGAGTGCCGGCACCTGCAATAAGATGCGCCAGAGATGACAGTGCTTCCCAGGAGATGTATTAGTTTTTGTTTTTTTTCAACAGTCATGGATTATTTTTGGGGGAGGCTTATATTTCAAGCCTCCCCCCCCCCCAAAAAAAAATCCTTGCCACGGAGAGTCCCCTGCCACAGCAGTGGCAGAGGACCGCGAGCATCTCCAATTCATTTCAATGGGGCTGGTGCCACTGGCCCCATTGAAATGCATGGTCGAGATCGCAAAAAGAATGGACATGCCGCAATTTTGTTTTAACACTGCATCACAAGTGTTAAAACATCGCACATGTGCATAGACCCATTTGAAACCATTGGCTTCATCATTTTGCGTTTTTTCGCAGCCTCGCAGCGCTGGAAAATCATCGGATTCCCTCGCCACCTTCAATAGTAGCCTTAAAAAAATACAACTAGTCCTGTAAAAACCAAGTCAAGTCATCATTAAAAAAAATTATAGTTCATGAAAGGCGGAGATGAAAAACCGTCTTAAAAATATAAAAAAATGGCTGTGAAGTGAAGGGCTTTAATTCCTTTTATACCTTTTATTTTATAGTCTTCCTTCTTTCCACGTCTACGAATTCCTTTCAGATAGAATAGCAGGGGAAGTATCTGTGTTTTCTGAATGGTTTTACAGCTATGCATCTTTTTAGACCTAGGAAAGGAATAATAATGCCGACAATTAAGTTGTAGCTTGTCTAATTCCCGTTGGTTGATGTGTCAGTGCCCTCTCATTGCATCTTAGACGTTCTCAGACATCTGCCTCCCTCTGTAGATGGACTTCTCAGCAAGTTCCAAATGCTTTCACAGCAGGAATGAAATTTACTGTTTTCTCAGAAAATGTTGGAGACTCCAATAACATACAGAGAACAAATACACTTTTTATGGTCTGGTGGTTATTAATCTGACTTTTCCATAGAGAGACAAAACTGATGGAATTTTTTTTAAAATTTTATGCTATTGGTGTACAAGAGCAGCATGTGGCTGGCAGAGTTCAGAGTGAATTTCATTAAAGTACATTTTTCTTCTATTTAATCACAGTGTCTTTAAACATAAAAGGAGAGCCGTATGGACACTTCAGAAATATACTAAAGGAATTCTACATCTGATTATTTGATGTTTCACGTATTTCAGGGTACAAGAAAGGGATAATAGGTCTATCATGTCATAATGTAGACGCTTTCGTTTTCCAATTTATACCTGATCTCTTGTTCAGCGCATATTTTTATGCAGTTTTTAATACTTCTTTTTTATCTTTTATTTTTAGCCTTTTTTTTTGATTGATTGATGAAAAGAGCCTAGGGTTCTAGTCCGAGCTTGATATATTCTCAATATGCTGGAGTAGAAAGCTCCAAAGATCGGTAACAAAACGTGTTCCAAAGAAGTAGCATGACGGGCATACAAAGGGTGAACAAAAATATGGAAACATTGTATAAAATGCATGCGATTTTAATCATTAGCACTGAGCTGCCCTTTTGACCCCTGCTTGGCTGAGAGCTTTCCAGACAAATTTGTGTTTACTTCACCTCTTGCCCTGCTCTGGGTGGTTTTGGTAACAGCAGCTGAGTGGCTCAAACCCCTGACCAATAGAACCTTATTACTCGGGCAGATGTTCATTTCTACCTGGCGACATCTGTGTCATATTACCTCCACTAAAAATTAGTCTCTACATGTTTTATTGAAATATGGTTTATAATCCCATGTTACTTAAGCTGTGCATTTCATATGGTGGAACACAGCGTGAAACCAATAGCCAAGGGGCAGAAAGCCGAATATAGTGAAGATATTTGGTGTGGGTTTTTGTAGAGGTAGCTTGTAAGGCGATCACTAGGTAGTAGATAATAAGCAGACTTATGGGTAAATTATGGGAAAGAGAGTCCCCGGGACCACAAGACTAGAGCTGGGCAAACAGAGCTTAGTCATAATACTCAAGCAAGGCCTTGGCCTACTATGAAAATTAATGGAGTTGTACCAGGATTAGAAGTTATACCCCTATTCATATAATGGAGGATAACCTGTTGATCAGGAAAGTCTCACGGCCGAGAATAGGGTTCTCATGACCCTCTCTGCATGTCACAGTGGGGTCGCTTCTGCTCTCCGCAGGGATTTCAGAATGCATAGAATGCTGGGCGGCATCTACATCTAACTCTCTATTCATTTAAAAGGGGCTGATAGAAATACCTGAGCGCTTGCCACTTGACTATCTCCAGCAGTCCCATTGAAAGTGGATGGAGCGGTAGAGTGCTTACACAACCAGTGCTCGTTAAGTCTCCTCACTGCAGGAGTGCCATAAGCCCAAAGTAAGGAGGAAGGGGAACATGGGACTCCCATTCTCAGGATTGATGGAGGTCACACTGGTGAGACCCCCAATAATCAGTAAGTTTGCCCCCAGTTTTAGGTTCTAAGGTTGGCTTCACACGAGTGTGTTTTTGTGCGTGCATACGCGCGTACAAAAACACGCGTCTATTACAACCAATGCATTCCCTATGGTGTGTTCACATGTCCGTGTTATACAGGCGTGCGCCTGTAAAGATAGGACATGTGTGCACCATAGGGAATGCCTGCATTGCCATCAATGGAGGCGCGGCTGCTGCCGGTGGTTCCATTGGAGGCAATGTCTGCTGGCACCCCTTAATTGTTCTTCAGGGAAGAGCTTTAAATGTAAACCCTTCCCTGAAAAACAACCATTTTAGTGTAAAAAAAAAAAAGAATATATATTTATATATACTTACTAGAGATGAACGAGCATACTCGCTAAGGGCAATTACTCGATCGAGCATTGCCCTTAGCTCCCCGCCCGCTCGGAAGAAAAGGTTCGGCTGCCGGCAGCGGGCGGGGAAGAGCGGGGAGGAACAGAGGGGAGATCTCTCTCTCACTCTCTCCCCCCCCCCCGCTCACCCCTGCTGACTGCCGCAACTCACCTCTCACCCGCGCCAGCAACTGAACCTTTTCTTCCGAGCGGGCAGGTACTCGCTAAGGACAATGCTCGATCGAGTAATTGTCCTTAGCGAGTATGCTCGCTCATCTCTAATACCTACCTGTCCACCGCTGCCATGTCCCCTGCAGGGATGAAGAACACATCTGCCGCATGCGGCAGATGTCTTCTTCATTTCTGTGGGAAATAAAGAATTCCCTACCATGGTAGAGGATCCAGCTGCCGGCATCCCAACATTTTTTTTCAGGGAAGGGATTTAAATAGAAGCCCTTCTCTGAAAAACAAAGCAAACTAGTGTAAAAAAAATTTTAAAAACACATTCTTCAGCTGAAAGGCTCAGCCGCATCCTCTCTGCGATGTCCCCGGCTCTGCAATGGAATTCTTTGAGCAGGCAGGGAATTAAAATCCCCGCCTGCTAAAAGGGCTGCTTCTGATTGGCTAAGCTTCTCAGCCAATCAGAAGCAGCTCTTTTAGCAGGCAAGGATTTTAATTCCCCGCCTGCTCAAAGAACTGCATTGCAGATCAGGGAACAGCGCAGAGAGGACACAGCTGAGCCCCAGGAGCTGAAGAAAGGTGTGTTTTTTTTTTATTTTATACACTAGTTTGCTTTGTTTTAAAGCCCTTCCCTGAAAAACATCTGTGACAGCTGCGGTAGGGAATTTTTTATTCCCCAGGGGATGAAGAAAACATCTGCTGCATGTGGCGTACAGGTAAGTATATATATATATATATATATATATATAATTTTTTTTTGTTTGTTTTGTTTTTTGTTTTACACTGAAGTGGTTGTTTTTCAGGGAAGAGCTTATTTTTAAAGCTCTTCCCTGAAAAACAATTAAGGGGTGCCGGAAGAACATTGTCTTTAATGGAGCCGCCGGCAGCAGCCTTAGCATTGAAGGCAATGCGCGCATCTGCATACACGTGTGTTTTTGTGCATACAGGGGTGCGCACAGGGGTGCGCACATATGTATGCACCTATGTATGCACAAAAACACACTCGTGTGAAGCCACCCTAATGCAAGAAAACAAGAAAAAGACCAAGGGGTTTGATTATTTTGTAAGTCTCAGTGGGTAGCACTCTTGTTTTGTAGACACTGGAGCACTGGGTTCAATTTCAACCAAGGGCAATATCTGCATGTTGCTTATATGTTCACCCTGTGTTTGCAAAGGTTTCCTCTCAGACCTCAATTATATACTAATAGGTGAATTTGGATTTTGAACCCCATGGGAAGAGGGCATAATGTGGGTGATGACAATTTCTGTACAGCTTAGCAGGATGCATATGCAATATGTAAATGAGTCCAATAAAGATATATGATACCCTAGGGGGGTCTGGACTTGAAATATACTATACTTCAATCCTGCAAAAGTAAAGATATATTGAAGTGCCTGGATATCGTAAATGGCAAAAAGGAGGTCATAAATCAGTGATCAGTGCAGTTTAGGATTAACTAAGATGGTGGAAATGCCATCTAGCAAATGGGAAAACTTCATTTTTTATCTGTTTTAAGCTCAGCCTATTGGTAACCAGGTCGTACCTTTCCATTAAAGAGGTGGTCCAATCAGCTAAAAATGCATAATATGTAAATTAGATGTTTTAAAGAATATCTTTTGATTGCCTAGACTATGAGATGGGGAAAAATTGCATAAACATATTCTTTGTACATTAAATAGTGGCAGAGACTTTATGGAGATTTTGTGTAAGAAGGTGGTCTAGATATTGCAAGCATAAATGGTACTTGCTTTAAGCCCTATAGTGGCTTAAAATACAGGATGACGTCTATTAAACACCCACTGACTGAGTTCTACATTGTACATGTAAACAATTTTGGAATATTTTAGAACAAAGTTATTTGAAAAAGCCGTCGCTCCATGGAGGAATGCTGTGCTTATGCACATAAGATGTCCTGTGCCAAAAGCTGTTGTTGGAAGCTGCTGGGAGCCAACCAGAGTATTAAGCTCTTATTATACAATAACATATAATGGCTTGCCCTGAGCTAAATTTTCAAGTATAAGCGTTGTTATGTAACCTTTTTTCATATATGAAAAACATTGGAAAAGTCTACATAGTTACTAACAATGACTGCACAGGTTATATTGTGTTACAGAATAACAATTTGAATGGTAAACTAGTATATATCTACACACCAAACGTCATTATATAGTGTTACAAAAATTATCTTAACCCTTAAAGAGGTGTTACCTTTTCAGCTGAGATAATGGAACAATCCCTCTGCAGCACCACCTATTTGATGGCAGCATTCCTTCAAATCAACGTCAGATCCTTCATACAGGTCTTTATAACAAGGATTCTGAATAGGAAACCAAGCCAGAAATCAATACACAGACAGCTGTTTCGGGGTGTTTGCCCCTCATCAGTGTGCAGTAGACTTGGCTGGTGAGAAGCCTGTGACGTGGATCAAGAGGGTGTCGTCTCTACTTTAGGAGAGCACCCAAAAAGTGTGTGGAGACACCTAGGGGGTGAGTAAGTTGGGGAATAGCATCGTCTCTCCCGAAGGAAAGCACCCAGAAGGGGTGTGAGAAGACAATTGAGAGGTGAGTGAGGAGACTCATATGGCCATGCACGCTCCTCTGGGTAATTTATGCAAATAAATGAGATGAGAAACCTACAGCTGGTTTTCGGAACCATCTCTTTGGCTGTCATGAAAGCAGTCAAGGTGGCAGGCCTACACTCTTTCCATAATAGGCAATGTACATCTATGCAGTGCCTCATAGGGTCAATAGTAATTGTCACATCACCAAATAAGGGTGAAAAAAGTATATTTGAGTCATAACAACCTTCTCTTTTACAGAGGTTGAGAAAAAGAATGAGCAACCCCTAGGTCTTCCTGGTACCAGAATGTATAGTTTTAATAAGATCTTTGTAATATAGATATACTGTAGATTGTCACTGGCTGAATTCAGGCACATGGGCAGATTGTTCGGCATGAACATTTGCTTGAACATTCATTTCCCAGATAATTGGTCCATGTAAATGTGCCAAAGATCAACCTACAAATGAGCAATTGCTTGTAGATTTGTTGATAAAAATGCTCATTGGTCCAGGAAGATGTAGAGCTGACCAATACATCACTAAGAGGATAAACCATCGCAGTAGCGGTAACTCATCCCCATAAAGTAAATTACTTTTCATGTTTGAATAGCAGTGAATGAACACGGATTGACATGCTTTGTACATCGGCGCTCGTTATAGCGGGCCACTTCCTGTGTAAATGGGTCTAAAATCACTGTTAAAAATTGACTCTTTTGAATCTGTAAAATCAGTATTCAGGGGTAAAAAAATTACCTGCAACCACCAGCAATCCAAATATCAATGTTGTGGTATGACATGTGGAGAAGCGGAATAATAAGAGTTGTATGGGGGCACAATAGATGGTTTATGCTCCTCTACACTATCCTACTAAAAGTAATTGGACACCTGAGCAAGAATCAGAAGTAGCATTTATTTACGTATGTTAATACTTAGTGGGGCTCCTTTGGATTTAATAACATCAGATACTTTCTACTAACGCCTGATCTAATTCAGTTGGCTTTTCGCTCCATTCATCCAGTGAACATCTAGTAAATACTCTCACAGAATTCATAGTTCATATTTTGGGACCTCACTTTCTAGTTCGTCCCAAAGATGTTCAGTATGGTTCAGATTGGGACTCTGTATAGCCAGTCCAATCGTGGAACATCCATATCCTCAGACCAATGTAAAACAGAGTTGGATTTGTGAGAAGGCTTGTTGTCTTGTTGGAAGTATGGCTGACCATTCCCAGAGTATTACCGCGTTGTCAGCAGCACATTATGGTCTAGAATGTCTGGGTTCACCTCCGTGTTCACGGTTCTTGTCATTACAACCAACGGATGAGGACCATGCCTCGTAAAACATCCCCAGGCCATAACAGATCCTTTGCCATATGTAATTGCTGGCACAAAGAGATAGAAAAGGGGTGGAGCAAACCCAGTATGTATGAGGGCTCGGAGCCTGGTAAGACGTCTGGGGACCAGAAGGCTCAAGGAGCTGAAGAAAAAGAGTGCCTTGAGACCATTCCCCTGGTGTTCCCTGGTAGGCTCACAGCACCTTCTGGTAACACCAGCGTTTTTGAGCTTATTCTCTAGCCCCAAGAGTTATGTCTAACCCAGCTTGACTGATGAAGGGGCCTACCTTGAAATGCATGTTTGCTCATTTTTTAGTTGACACAATAAAAAGAAAAGTTGGATAAATCTTATCCCACTGCCTGTTGAAATTAATTGGAGAGCAGCACCAGACTACCAGTATTGTTTCTCCATTTGCTCTAACTGCTGGCATAACACACTCAGATGTTCCCCCGGCATCCTCCACACCCAGATACATCCATCTGTTTTGAAGATAGAGCAGCATGATTCTTCAATCCGTAGAATATGCTTTCATTACTCAACTGTCCAACGCCGAGGCTCCCTACACCATTGTAGATGGGCCAATGCATTGCACTTCATGATGGATGGCTTGTGTGCAGCAGCATAAACCCGTATATCCAATAGCGTTGAGTTCCCATCACAATCTATGGTTGGGTTGAAACCTCCAAGGGTCAACATTCTATATGTCTTGGTTTAGGCCACATGACGTGCCAATAAGACATGATCCGCTCTATTGATAGGGGGTCCATATACAATTTGTAGGTCAACCATATACATGTAGGTCCATATACATTTTATGTCAACCCTATTATGGCTTCATACAAAACACAGGTTGAGTATAGCTGTGTACGCAAGCCGTATGTTGCACATCATTTCTACAAAAACAGTCAAAAACTGACATAAAAATACACTTTTGTAACTGAAGCTTTTGTAGAAGAAAGGAAAACTAAGTGTCTCCTTAATGAATGAACTAGAAATATGTGCTTTAAAGTGTGAAATGTTGAACTATGCCCTACATCAAAAGCTCTTGCCCCTTAAACATTGCCCAGATTCAGACTAATTACTTGGCGCACTTGAGCTTTGCGTTTTCCTCTTTCATCTCCAGTAAGTTCTATTGTTTGGCCTTTTGAATACAGAAACAAACAAGAAAGCACAATTATTTGTTCTGTGTTTTCTGTGATATTTGCTGATTAATTCTTCCACTGAAAGCATGTTTAGCCTCTTCTTCAGCTGCATTGCATTTTTATGTAATACTGCGATGAAATTGTGTTCGGGTGTTAATTATTAGATTGTTTAATATTTTCTTAGCATTTACTAAATCCAGAACAGTGTTTCATTAGAAACAATAATGAAGTCCCATAGATGTGTCTGAAGTACATTTGTCTCATAAAGATCAACGTTGCATAAAGCAAAGAGTGCCAAACACAGCCATCTGATGTTGGCTCAACGCGCTAATGTCTGTGATGTCAAAATTGGCACCACTCAGGCTGCTTATTATCATCAATTAATTTGCATAAAAAATAGCAGAGTTTCTGCACTGTGATTTAAACTGGGGAATCACAGGCTCCATCATCGGCGGTGTCGGTTTCAAACTTTTGGGAAATGATCTACCGAGTCTGGGGTCAATTAAAAGCGCTACAGTATAGGTTACATGACAATGTACAATCCTCCAATGTTCGCCAATAGCTTGCTTTGGTGATTTGGATATTGGAAAAAGTAAGGGAGTTTATAGAGAAGACTTTTGAGAAAATACTAAAAAAAAACAAAAAAAACACTTGACGCTTAATGTGTTTCGAGAAACATTCCACTGACACCTAAAAAAAGAAAAAGAGAAAAAAAAATACACAAAACACCTTGAAGAAAATTGTATTGTTTGTACTGTGTGTAGTATTTTATTAAATATTTAAATGGAACACCTGGCAGCACAAAAAACGCTGAAAAAACATTAAGATGCCATAAAAATGAAATTAGCAAGTAGAGTTTTTCTAAAAAATGTTGCGTGAAACTACCCTGAATGTCACTCCATTTAAGACATTTTGGCAAGAAAAATGTAATGCTTTTATGTCTTAGGGCTTCTTCACAAGGGTGGTATTTTGTCCCGTTATGGAGCCGTGATTAGCATAACTGGACAAAATTAAAGCATTGATTTCAATGGATTCGTTTTCATTAGCAGTATTCTTGCCTGTTAGTAGTATCTATACATATAAAGGTAACAGCCTTCACTGACTGACTCACTGACTGATTTATTGACTGACTGACTCGCCACTAATTCTCTAACTTCCCGATGCTGTAGAAACATGAAATTTGGCAGGAGCATTCTTTAGGTCCTAAGTAGGAAAAGTAAAGGGGTCACAGCTCAAAAATTCAATCCTAAGTGCAAAAGTATTGGCACTCCTGTGTAATGTAACTTCCCGGTGTCATGCAAACATGAAATTTGGAACAACCATTCTTATGGTCCTAAATAGGAAAAGTAAAGGGGTCACAATTCGATTATTTAATGCTAATTGCAAAAGTAAGAGCATCATTATGAAATGTAACTTCCCGGTGTCATACAAGCGTGAAATTTGGAGTGAGCATTCTTTAGGTCCTAAATGAGGAGAGTGGGAGGGGTGGTACATTCTGCAAGGGGACATCGGTACATGCAGCCTGAGGAAAATCTAACACTCCTCTATGTGTATACATAGTTTATTCATCAGTTTCTCTAAAGTAACCTTGACTTCATAAAATTTTCCATGTAAATAACACGTAAACACCTGTATCAAATTAACTCGGGTAAAGCCGGGTATATCAGCTGGTATTAATATGTAAATGAGAATGTGACAGCATGTGTAACTGAGTAAAAGAAGCATTGTAATGTGCACTTATAATGTCCTGTGATGGGGGATGGCGCACGCGGAATTAGCAGCACTACAAGCACACTATGGTGTGCATGCCACAAAAATGTGTTGAAGATGTCGTTTTGCACCTATTGTGCTTTGAGACCACAGAGACGCGGAACTGCGAAATTGGTAATGTACTCTTGCACTAAAGTGATTGAGGCTGTGATGTTGCCATGCCATGGACCTTCAAGGAAAAACTATGGACTATGATGATGAGTATCGAGTTCTATGACGACAGTGGTTACTAAAATTCGTAGTTCCTCGTTCTGCCGAAGTGAACCCCTGATGTGGACACATGAAGATATATGTTAGGTTTCAATTTCTATTTGAAGATACGTAATTTTCAAATACTGAATACCCTCCTATAGAGTAAAAGCCTTTATTTACTACCAGTTTATTTAGTAAAGTTTATTTTCTAGTTGTCACGCAGCGCTATACACAAGACCACCACCTGCTTCACCTCCACCGTGTGTTAGTAACTGCACTAAAGTCTCCACCCCGTGCCAGACACTGTCCAATATAGAATAATACATTAACTCATCGCTTTCATCCATAAAGCTCTCCACTGTGCTGCACCACCCCATATTTATTAACTCATCTCTATCTACTGTCCCTAACTAGGGTAGGCAATGGCAAACCACCCCGCAAAAACAGTCTGCCAAGAAAACATCAAGATGTGATGTCACCCTAGAGTCAGTCATGACTCTGTGCTTGCACCAGGGGACTTTTCCTATCTTCTGTCCTACCCATGCTCCCAGTTCTTCTAATGATCTTAGACTAAGTTCCTCCATAATTAAACCTACCACACCTGTCTCCAGGATTTTTACCTGAGCTGCACCAGTTCTCTAGAATGTGCTACAATCAGTTTAATCGAACATTTCCACAGTTTTAAGCACATTCTAAAAAACATGTCTCTTTAGATAGGGCTATCACATCTCCTAATCCAACTCTTCTCCATTTAAGACTTTTCTACATTCTCCCTCAGAACTTGACTCTCTTCATCCCACAGTATCTCCTATAATCGACTCATCCTAAGGGCTTAGTCACACGGGCACATCGTTGCCCATGTTACTGCAGGAAGAAGACGGCTGTACTTCAAGATGGACGTCTCTCTGCATCGGAGAGAGAAAGAACATGTGACCGGCTTCATTGCCGGTCATGTGTTCTTTCTTCAGCGCTGCGGGGAGTCGTCTGTCTTGGAGTACGGCCGTCTTCTTCCTGCAGTAAGGGCTCAGTCACACAGGCGCATCGGCCCTAATGAACATCATAAAAACATGGATGACTCTTTTTTTATCCAGCTGAAAAGACTGACAAGGATGGAAACCTTGTGAAATGGAGAGTAAATTTAACCCTATAGTTCCATCCAGGATTCTGTGTCAATGCCAATATCAGTATAAACATGAAGATTTGAGACAGAGGGGGAAAGTGTAGGGGAAATTGTGATGTGAAAAGAACCCTTGCCATTTGTCTTTATGCTTTGGAACCAAAAACATTTTTATTCTTGCAAACAGGTAAATTTATTAGAACTAATTCTCACAGATTCCCCTTTTCTTGAAGCCAATATTTGCAATGTTTAAATGGGAAGAAATTAATATTGTTTTCTTTATTATGTTTTTTGTAAAAAAAATTATCTACATGTTATATGAGTATGTTAGAGTCATCTGAAAGGAAACCATAAACTACCACCAATTTCCTGTAAATAAATATAATTGTATGCACAGCAGCTTATTGATCACTGCTGAGAGGGCGGAAGAGCACTCCCTTTATGAAGATCGCTAACTCATAAAATGAGTGTTATGTCCGACCCAGATATATAGGTTGCGTCACAATATAAACATGGAGAACACAAATATATAATATGGAAACATCAAGAGGGAAAGCAAGGAAACTGACCCTAAACGTAATGATATGTGGAAACAACCCTACCTGAAGGCAGAGCGATCACACATGAGGAACCTGACTTTCCCTAGATGATCAAAAAATACAGTGGCAAAAGTAAAATGACACTATATATATATATATATATATATATATATATATATATATATATATATATATATATATATATATATTGTGCAGGAAAAAAGATGTACAAACACCCCAGATAAATAAGTAGACCACCAGAAGACTTATCTTAACAGAGACACAGTTCTTACTGAGGTATTCCAGGCAAGACCAGAAACACCCACAGACAGTAAGCATAACCAGCACCTTCTGTTCAGAAGCACTGGTTTAAATAACCAAATAACACTGACTGGTCAAGCAGCCAACTACCTCAGCCAGTCAATTAACCACTAAACAGTAAGGAATAGTTAACTCCTTGCTGACCAATGTTAATAGAAATTGAACATGGGCTGACATGGCACACCACGTGACATTACCCTTGACCCAGAACCATCCACCATCTGTTGTATGACATTGGGTCCACTGTATTCTTTGATCCCTCCTAACAGCCCAATAGCACAATTTTTTCTGTGGTTTTGGGTAGTTGTAGAACCGATCTGTCTTCAAGTACCCAATTCTCATGCAGTGCCACCTCAGAAGAAATAAAACAATACATGGTGAGCATTGAAATCAATGGGCTTTCCATAAAATGCACTGCCCTCCAGAGAGACGGAGATGCTGCAGATCATCAATAATAATGCAATCATAATATTTCCTCTGTATATTAGAGTAGTATACACTGAATGGCCACTTTATTAGCCTTTTCACAATTGGAGCTTCCCTGTATGGAAATTTGACCCATGACCTCGGAGTGCAGCATAAAATCAAGTGACAAGTTTTCTATGGATCAGTTTAAGTGGAAATCCACATTAGAATAGGAAAATTCAGCGATTTGAGTGACTTCCAACAAGGCCTGGTCATCTGTGCTAGACTAGCCGGGGCCAGGATTTAAACACTGCCAACTTTGTGAGCTTTCATCATGCAACAGTGTGAAGAATATAGAAAGAATAGTCTGATTGACTAAATACATTCAGCGAAGGGGATCTGGTGCATGTAAATAACTCATTGATAAAAGGGGTTAGAAGAGGATGTCAAGAATCGTTCTGAAGAACAGGAGCTGCACAGTCATGCAAACTGCAGTTAAATACAACGTGGTGCTCAGCTTGTCACTACTTAGCACAAACAGGCTATAACGGCAAATGACCAGTTCCAGCACCATATAAGATTCCAGTGGGCAAAATAGTGAAGAAATTAAATCATTGAGTTGTGGAAAAACATCACCTGGTCAGATGTATCCAGATTTCTGTTGCACCATGCTGATGGGAAGGTCCAAATTTGGTGCAAGCAGCATGAATCAATGTACCCTTACTGTCCGGTGCCAACAGGTTCAACTAGTGCAGATTGTGTGGGGGAGGTTTTATTGGCACAGCCTGGGTCGGTCTCCTCCGAAGCCAAGATGAATTGCTGCAGTTCTGAAGACCAAAGTCAGTCCAATAGGCTATTAGATGGTTGTCTCTAATAAAGGGATAAAGTGTCCATTTAATGTGTCTAAATATTTTTTACTAGTAGAAAGACGGTTCCAGGATGGCAAAAAATTATTCAGTTGCATTAGTAATATTAGTTATAACGGGAAGGCGTGACTATTTGGAATTTACAAAATATTCAGCATAAACCAACATGGAGGTCCCTTTTCGTGTTGCCCCAATGGCCTACTTTTGTAGACACTGGCGGAATTCTAAAAAAATCTTTCACTGAGTTTTCTTTTATTCTTAGCACATCTAATTAAAATATTTCCCAATAAGCAACATTCCAATGAACTTTGTTGTACAGGCTTGGCCATGGAAAAGTAGCCTGGAACCACAATCTTATGAAAGATGTCTAAAGTAAAGCGTTCTATTTTTGTTGACCTCAGCAACAAATCACAGCAGAGCTTTCATTTTGCTTCATTAGTATAAGAAATGAAAGCTGTGCTGTGATTGGTTGCAATGGGCAACAAAGACAGATTTTTTTTTTAGACAGCTTTCATCAAAGTGTGGTGCCAGGCTACTTTTCTGTGGGCAACCCTATAGATGCTATGGTGATGATAAGTGACTGTGAGGCATAGCGTGTAGTGATACATAATGAGGGCAGAGTTGTTTTAATAATAAACTGCACCACATCAGGATAAAATAGATATCTAACAATTTCTTAAATAAATTGAGGTGCATTCACAAAACTGCACACCCACGTACGTGCACAAACACGCGTGAATGCAGGTCAGTGCCCATTGCCTTTAATGGGGCCACGGCTGCTGCCGGCAGCCCAATTGAAGACAATGGGCTTCCGGCAACCCCTGCACTGATTTTTCGGGAAGGGCTTGAAATATAAGCCCTTCCCTGAAAATAATCCCTGGTTTGTGCTGCCTGTGATTGGACACAGCACTCAGCCAATCACAGGCAGCACTCAGCCATTCATTGAATTCAATGAATGGCCAAGCGCTGCCTGTGATTGGCTTAGTGCTGTTACTCAATCACAGGCAGCACTCAGCTGTCTTTTAATGGATGGCTGAGTGCTGCCTGTGATTGGCTGAGCGCTCAGCCAATCAGATACAGCCCTTTCAGCAGGCTGGGATTTATTTTAAATCCCTGCCTGCTGAAAGAGATTCAGAGCAGTGCAGGGAGAAGGCAGGCTGGACGAGCCTGAGCAGAGAGGTGAGTATACATATATTTTTATTTTTAACGCATTCTATGAATGATTTTCAGGGAAGGGCTTACATTTAAAGCACTTCCCCGAAAATCCCTGCAGGGCTTGCCGGCAGCCCATTGCAGAAGCACCGGTCCATTGAAAGCAATGGGAGAAGATCGCGATCCTCTGCCACAGCTCTTACAACTGTGACAACTGTGGCAGGGGATTCTTTACTCCCCGCGGGGAGTCTTCTTGTCACTGAACAATGTGACATTGCTGTCACAGTGTTCAGTGACAAGAGGACTCTCCGCTGGGGAATATTGACGCGCACCAGGGACCTATGGTGCACGCATGTCCTATGTTTTGCAAGTTTGGCGTTTGCACGCCTGTAAAACAAGGACATGTGAACACACCATAGGGAACCAATGGTTCTAATAGGCGAGCGTTTTTGTGCGCACAATTGTACGCACATAAACACGCCCGTGTGAATCCACCCTGAGTATTGATAAAATATCAAAAACGAACCAACATTCTGCAGAAGTAAGCGGCCATTGACTCTGCAGGCGACATTTCAATAGCGCTACTATAATAAGGATTTATATTTCAATGTAGCAAGTTGGCTTAAACAGATGCCAGGGAAATGCGGACATTTTAATATTTGTAAATATTTTCTATTGCTGAAACGGATGACAGAAAAAATATTGCAAGTCTAATAAACTCTTTGCTGTGTCTTAACTCAATAAGCTACACAGTTTATATCACCCGGGAAAATGATTTTGTCTGAAAGTATATTAGCCTTCTGCTTTCAAAAAAAAAAAAAGCCCAAACATAATATAACAAGTATCTCTTATTATTCAGTCCAACACTTGTGAATTTTACTATAGATTTTGTGCTGTTGGTGTCCTAAATTAAGTTAACTTGATACACGGCAGTAAAAAAAAAATCTGTTCATGAAGAAAAATACATAAATTGCTTAGTCCTTGTGAAAACGTTAGGAAAATGACTAAACATGTTTATGGGGGTCAAAACTAATAAAAGATTTGTCTCTGAGCACCAGATAATAACTGAGTTTTCCACATTTGACAATGTTGTATTAAAACCCCTGAAGATTAGATGGTAATGTTCTTGGGAATTTTTTTTTTAATGTTTTTTTTATTATTATCTTTTATTACTATTCTGCAGCCTACACAGACATTTTATAATATGGCCTTTAAAAATGCCCTTCTGCACGTCTTTGTTTGACATCTGTTGATATTTGTAAGCAATTAACATTTTCTGCAACGCATAAGCTGTATTGAGCGGTACTTGAGACTCACACTCTATTAAATTTTGTTATGTTTCATTAATTGAGAAAATCACTTAAAGTAAACCTGGTGTAAAAGCAAATGGTTAGAGTGTGATAAGAACTAACTGGAGTTTACAACATCCTGTCTGTCGAAATGCCAAACAGGCCAATCATCAATGTATACATTGAAAATCCCACTGATGAAATTTCAAGAACATTTTTATAGTATTTTAGACATCTCGCTATCAATGTTCCACAGGTGGACCTCAATCGGTTCTAGGCTGTATCGCTTCATTTAATTTGGGACAAATAATGTTATCAAATCCTTAAAGGCTATGACCTGTAAACCTTTTCCCTTTTTTTTTTATCAGTGTGTTTTTGGGAATGAAGACTTTTTGTAATCGGAGTTTATCAAAAAATTTCTGATTGTTTGATTTTTTTGCTTGTATTGTTTTCCAAGGCACTGTAGACTGGAGGACTGAAATCTTAGCTAATTCTATCGCTCAGAGTAAATTGACAGCTCCTCCCACTTGCCAACTACCCTGTTGTGAATGTGTGTTCACTGCTTTTCCAGTGAGTTTTTAGAGAAGGCTGTATGACAGTGCTGTGTGTGTGTGTGTGTGGGGGGGGGGGGGGGTAGAGGAGGACAGACAGGGAGCTGGAAAATTTTCTGCTCTTATCAGAAAAGACTAGCAGCTACTCAGAGAGAAGTGGAACAATTTATGTTTCAAATGTTAACAATGTTGCTAATAAAAAAAAATCCAAACATTACAGGTTACAGATAAATTTACACAACAAATCTATATATACGGACCATTTGCTGTATAAGAATATACAGTCTATCCTTCGTAATTCATACTGATGTCCGCAACTACAAATATCCTTGTTTGTTATGTTATTGAAACTACCAATACAAATCGTTGAAAAAGAAAGATAGCTGTGTAGTATTGAGTGGGTGTGGGTATGCTACACAGCCTCTGGAAGAGGAAAGGAGATCGGGAGCAGAGCTTTTGCACATTCATGAGAGAGACCAACTAATTAGTGCTAGGAACACTCCTGAGCCAGAAATCTGAATGTAGGAGAGTGTGCACTCTTTGGATATGTGGCTCTGATTCTTAACTCTTGTATCCTTGATAGTTCCTTATTTACCATTGTCTGTATCATTGTACCTCTACTGTTGTAACTTTTTACATAGGTTTGTAAGTCTACGTTGTTTAGTTATTGTATTTTAAAATGAAACAATTCCACTTAGGAGTCAGAGTTTGGAGGGGCTTTCCTGTCATTGACTAAGGTAGGGCCTTTCTATTCTCTCAGAAAATATTATTATCTTGCAGGATTTGGGAGAATTCTTATAAATGTCTCTTGAGATGGTAAAAAAAATGTGGCTTGACTACACTCTGTTTTCCCATCACAGTCCAACAGATATTGGAGATGCAATAGGGATGGGCACAATGGATCATATCTTGTTGAGCTGCCCTAAGATCCAGCCCCTGTGGTTAGATGTCCAGAGGCTATATAACTATTTATTGCACATGAATACACAAATCTTCCTGTACCTGGCTCTCCTTTCTATTTTCCCGGGCTCTGTCAAATGTGGCTTGGTTTAATTGTTGCAGTCCACTTAATTATCCCTAGGGCTTGGAGGTTGGATATTTCCCTGTTTGGGGCACAGTGGATTGCTGAACTCAATCAACTGTTGAAATTGGAGGATATGATATGTCTACACTTGGCTGGCAGGCTTATTATTGCATATAGGTATCATATAAGTGTGCCTCAGCCTCTATTAGCCAGACCATATAGATTACATGGCCAGTCGTAGTATTAGATGACGGTACCATTGAGTTGATTATTGTGGGCAGGTTCAGACAAAGGTTAGATGACACCCTGTGTAAAAAATAAAATATTATATATACAGTATATTCCACTGAGGAGCAGTCTGCATGTGTTATGCTTGTGCAGAAAGCAGCAAGATAGTAGCATACACAACAGAATAGCATAGTGAATAACTGTGGTGCCAGAACCAAAGTCATAACATAAATACTGCAACAGAACTAAGCTTATAACATACATGACTACCCCAGAACCAAGTTCATAAAATAGATGCAGCACCAAAGCCAACTTCATAGCATAAATATAACCCCAGAATCAAGCTCATAACATAAATACAGTACCACAACCAAGGTGATTATATAAATAAAGAACCAAGCTCGTAACATACATATAGCCCCAGAACCAATCTTGTAACATAAATACAGCCCCAGTATCAGGTTCATAACATACGTATAGTACCAGAACCAAGATCATAATGTAAATGCAGCACCAGACTCAAGTTTAGTACATACATACTGTAACAGAACTTAGCGATCATGTTGCAGAGGCACCAAATGGCTGACAGAGGGAACCCCCCACTTTAACTGTTAAGAGGCAATTCTTTGTATATAGACCCTTCACAGAAATAGACAAATCCCTAAAACTCGATTTAATTAGAATAAATTAAAATAAGGGCTACAAAACACCAACACGTATAAACCCAGATAAAGGAAAACAAGATGAATTCTAGATCCTAACTCAAGGAGTGAAGCATACAGTGAGATCAATGTCAACTCCAGATCTTAGTCAGTTAGAGGGTTATCCTGATTACCGAGCAAAAAAACAAAAAACATTTCTATCTTTACCGGGGATGCTTCTAAAACAATGGCAGAATATAGGTCCAATAAATCTCATTTAGACCCTCTGCCTCAGTGACTTTCTTTTCTTTTTATGGCAGAGTGGACCTAAGTCTAGTACTCTATTCCATGCCATAAAAAGGTATGCCAGGACACATTAGGCCCCCTCGAGTGAATAATATACTTAACAGGTACTTTGGAATCTTTTTCTTGCATACACACTAAGCGCAGATCATTAATGTGATGAGAATGGGGCTTAAAAAGGCAATAAATAGCAAAGGGGCAATAAGGAGGCACTAAATTATGTACCCATCCGTCTTTTACTGCTCCTGTAGTGTCCTTCTGTTCAGCACCCCTTCCAATTAATTGCCACTTATTGCGCTACTTTTCAGTGCCCCTTGGTGCCCATTTGCCATTGATTTCCCATTTAGAATCCTTCTGTGTCCCATGGTTATAGTGCTTCCACAAGGTAACAGTACCACCTTTTTGCACCATAAAGTAATACTGCTACCTTTGTGATCCAATAATGCAATAGTAACTAATTTCCCCCCGCAAGTGTCCCCTTTTCCCCCATAATACAATAGTGTCTCCTTTGTATGCCATTAAGTTAATAGTGCCCACTTAGTGTCTCATAATGTAATAGTGCCTTCTTTGAGCCCCAGAAGTCATTCCTTAGTGCAGAGTTTAGTATTACTTTTTTAATATGCTCACTTCCTCCACATGGCAAGCTCTTGTGAAGCTACATGAACTATTTTCCTCCAGACTCAGTCACTTTCCCACTGATGTTCTAAGACACCAGAGGAGAGGAGACAAAGCCAGGAGGAGGATAATATATGTAGCTCCACAAGACACTGCTGCATGGAGGAAGAAGATCATCTGGCTGAGTTGAACACCTTAAATTTGCCAGGGCCCAACCTACAACCGGGTGGCCAGGGCCTTGTATGACTACACAGGTCACATGTACGAAAGTATGATAGCTGTCCAGCCATAATTGGGGGTTCTGAGACCTGGCTCATCTGATTCCGGGGCCCGGTTTAATTAAAAAACAGGTTATTCTGTTAATGATTTTTGTAAAGTCTACAGCAGGGGTACACAACCTATGCCCAAGGACCTCAATGCCATTTTGAACAACTCCAAATCATGTGATCACAGACATGTCAGTTTGTGTCTAATGGCTGATGATATTTTTTCAATTTCCAGGAGGTTTGACACATAATACGGGAACAGTGAAGGGTAATTACTAATAGCGCATTGTGTGGACCACCATATATTGGCAGAATGACCCCTGGTGGGACTCCTGAAAAGAGTAGATGAAATTGAGAAGTGGCCAGACATTTGCAGATATCTTTCTTGTAGTTTATGGAAGTAGTGGATACTTGGCTGTTTTAGCATCTTATATAAACTACAATTGAGATTGGGTTTTGCAAGGGGGTTACAGTTTATTGATGATATTGATAGTATGATGTTGTTTTCTTTGAAATGTCTCCTTAAGAGGGGACCAAGGAACAGAGCTGAGCATGGAGAAGAGACAAGAAATAGTTGAGAGAGATGCTATGTGCAGGACAGAGGTTGAAGTAGGAGTCTCTCCTCATGTACAGCAGGGGGGGGGGGTTGGTCACATATGCAGCTCACACCACTCTCCAGGTCACAAAGAGCTGCTCCCATTATGAAGAGATGAATGCTCATGATGCTTTCCACCCACATCAGCCACCACATCAGTCCACTGGCTGCTGCTGGGCCCTCTTACAAATTGACTGACTGCTCACTACTGTCTGTGTCTCCTGTGCTCTCGCACTTTACTGTGATGGCACACAGATAATTCTTTTCGGAGTCCCAAAATGACCATCAGTATTTTCATGAGAGGGGTCGGGGCTTTGCTTGAGCACGTGAAGATTCACTCGGGTGAATAAACGTTTGCATGAGTGAATAAATATTCGCTTATTCCTTTGCATAAGCCCAAATGTACACAGAAAACAGCTAAGCAAACTGCAGTGTAACAGTTACAGTCCTACTGACTGGGAAAAGAGTAGCAGGCTGGTCAGAGAAATTCAAGACGCTTGAAAGGCTGAAGGTGCAGTTCCTGTGCTTCCTCCCTTCCGATAATGCTACAAGAAATTCTTCCACATGAGTCCATCCCCTGTTCTGCCTTCTAACAGCGGCTGTCCGCAGCACTACTGATGAAGCATTGCGTTGCTTTGAAACATGTTTTTTAAGCTGGCCTTATCAATAAAATGGAGAAAGTATCTGACAATATTTGTGTTCAAGCATGTTCATCAAAGGCTTGTACCTTATTCCCAGTTTTTGGTCTACACCATTCTAGGCCTGGAAGAAAGTCAATGCAGAGTTGTTACAGGTATCCCGCACTAATGGACTTAAAAGACTGTTTAGTGAGACAACTGTTGTTCATTGCTGATCTCGGTCAACCAGGCTAGGACTCTGATTAACTGCCGTTCATTTGGACTCTTGAACATTATTGACCGATTGAGATACCCCAGAATACTGGGTCACAAGATACAATTATCAAGTTAATAAAGTGTTGTTTGTTCGGCAATGGCAACTTCTACGAGCTGTGTCCGTCAAGCTGACATTGACCCAGAAAATCGGGAAAGCCCCAGATCCACTGCTGGTGGCCCTATATAGCCTCATGCATGGTCTCTTCCTTTCTGAGGTGCAAACTGAAGAGAAGGTACTCTGATTCTTCTCATAAGAAAATCCCGGCAGAGAAATCAGCCCATACAAGACCTTTACGACATATACTGCCCTTGAGGTCTTATTGCATCTTTTGGGATTGGTTCAATTTTACAATGTGGCCCTCAGTCTAGAAAAGGTTGGGCACTTCTGCTTTGCAGGAATCTATAATGCAGTAGAGTTCATTCAACTGCATAGCAATTGTACCTGATAGAATCTGGATGGTCAATTTCTTGATTATCAGATGGTCTTCAAAAACTCATAGGTAGGCAGATATGGTGCTGGATATTTGCTTCTATCGGGTTTGTTGAGCTCTAGTGACAAGAGTTATGTAATTGAATTCAGTTATATCCTCAATTTGCTTTCCAATAGTAAAAAATGTACCCTATCTTTTCCGAGCAGCATAGATAGTTGGATATAAACTCAACATCTTCCGTCTGTTTTCAAGTGCTGTAATCAAAAAAGAGGACATTTTTCAGCCGAAAACACTGACCTTCAATCATGACAAAATAAAATTTGACTGCAAGAAACGGTTTTATAATTTTGTCTAAGCAGTTGCCGTTTCTATAACTGTAGGCTGTACACAGAGAGCCATCAAAAGGAAATTACAAAGATTTATATATTCATAGCATGATGATTATTGCGATTCTATGGAATCCTGCAGCATATAGTATAGCACCTTGCACTAAGATATCAAATAAAAAAACTTAGCTCCAGGCACTGACTGTGTTTCCAACTATTTCTCTGTTTAGTGCTGTGACTCAAATTTATAGTATGCAATCGTGTTCAGAAAGCCTCTTCCTCAAAATGTTTAACTATTCTGTGATCTAGACAATCCAGGAAAGATCAAAACTGCATAATTTCAGCACAAATTATAGTATATTCTCATACTTTTTTTTTACGGCAAAAAACCACAGAAGAGGCCAGAGGCGTAACTAGAAGCTCTTCGCTCCTGGGCCCAATGTAAATCCTGTAACAGGGCCCCCTACCTGCCATGTGCCATTTATAATACTGGTGTCTTCTTATGTGATAGAGGGGACTTAGGGCCCCTAAGGCTCCACAGCCAGGTAGCAACTGCAAGCTCTGCAACCCCTATAGCTACGCCCCTAGCAGAGACCATTTGATAGAGATTACTCCATGACAAACTTTCCAATGTAACAGGGGGATTGGGTCATCTTAGGTTTTGAACAAAAACAGACAAAAACATGATCAATAGAGATGAGCGAGCACCAAAATGCTCGGGTGCTCGTTACTCGAGCCGAGCTTTTTGTAATGCTCGAGAGCTCGGCTCGAGTAACGAACCCCATTGAAGTCAATGGGAGACTCGAACATTTTTCAAGGTGCCCGATGCTCAGCCAATCACAGGCAGCTCTCGCCGAATGAATGACAGGCGAGAGCTGCCTGTGATTGGTTGAGCACCTCAGCCAATCACAATCAGATCTTTCAGGAGGCGGGGATTTAAAATCCCCGCCTTCTGATAGATCAGCACTACAGAGTCAGGGACAGCGTGGAGAAGATGCGGCTGAGCCCCGACAGCTGAAGGCAGGTGAGTATCAAATTTATTTTTTTTACACTATTTTTCATGGTTTTTCAGGGAAGGGCTTACATTAAAGCCTTTCCCTGAAATCCATTGACAGGTGCCGGCAGATGGATCCTCTACTGCAGCTGTCATGTGTGACAGCTGCCGTTGAGAATTGAAGAATTCCTCTGCTGCATCTGCCACAGATGTGGCAGATGTAGCAGCAGGGAATTCTTTTTACTAGCGGGAATGAAGGAAACATCTGCTGCATGTGGCAGATGTGTTCTTCATCCCCGCAGGGGACACGGCAGCAGTGGAGAGGTAAGGTTTTTTTTATTATTTTGTTTTTTGTACTAAAATGTTTGTTTTTCAGGGAAGGGCTTATATGTAAAGCCCTTCTATGAAAAACAATGCAGGGGTGTCGCCAGACCATTGTTTTCAATGGAGCTGCTGGCAGCAGCCACGGCTCCATTGAAAACAAGTGTCCTGTGCAATTTACTTGAGCACCGCTTCGTGCTTGCTCGAGTAACGAGCACTTTCGAGTATGCTAATACTCGAACGAGCATACTCGCTCATCTCTAATGATCAAAACAAAATATAAATGTAAAAAATATTATGACCGCTGGCCATATCCAGTGGTGTTCCTCACCACATTAACTAAATATTACCACCATACCATAACTAGGTAACACCACCACTGGATAACATCACTATATTTTAACTGGATAACACACCATACAATGATTAATACTACAATATTGTTACTTGAAAACCGCATTATACCAGGACTGGATTTACCACCATACTGTAAGTGAATATTAATACTATATGTAGAATGAATACAGTGATCATATAATGATCAGATAGCTGTACAAATTTATAAAATGCTGATCGAATGCAGTGAAGGACATGATAATCAATTACCTCCAGTGGTCACAGGTGATGTCTTATAATTGAGGACTTTTTCTTTTCTCATCTTCTCCATCTAGCCCAGACTGCCATGATGTCTTCTTCCACCGACACTTTGTTTCTTCACAAAGAGATGTTTTTGGCTCCATGTCTCCCAGAACATCTTCGCCCGATTTATAATCCCACCGCATCCTGCTGGCCTGTTTAATAGTGCCATCTGTTGTTGCCACCAATAGATAATCTTAGTGCTTCCTATGCCTTTCCATCAGACTGCTCTCCAATTGCCCCTCTATCAGACAAACTGCCCCTCATGGTCATCCACTCATGCCAAAACAACACACAGACTGCTTGTAAAGTCTGCTTCTTATGGTTTCCCAGTAGCTTACACTGTGTTCTTATTTTTGCCCTTACACCCCTCTCACAGTGTCTTATTTAATGCCCCCCTGCTCATCACAGCATCCTCTCGTGTTCTTTGCTGGAAGGGTATGTGGTGGAGTATTGTTTCCGATAGGTGCTCCCTTTCCTTGTTGGTGGTACACCTCACGCCTCTCCTTGTGCCGCTAGTATACGACACTGCTTGGGCAGGAGGCAGACAGATGGGATTATGTATATATAAAAAAAATATGTTGGTGGGTGCCGCGACCACCTCTTAGCAACCAGCTGCCCTATCACTGGCCCTCTAGTGCCTAGTGACAAAAAAGGGGGTGGACATTGAAGAGAATGTCCTGCTTAATATCCATCAGATATGTGAATGAATTCCATGTTTATTCAAATACACGGAAAACGCAGACGACACTCCTCAATGGACAAAGGTCAATTCAGACCGCGGTTCCATGTGGTGACCAGTGTTGCTCAGCCAAAGCAGTAGAAAGTGTAATACCCACTGCAGAAGAATAAAAGGGTGGCACCTACTGGAATTCATTGAAAATCTACTGCAATTCCTTTATCTCATGTAAAGTGCGGGGACGTATACAAGGACACGGTGCAACAGACAATGGCCATTTTGATATCTGGCATATATTGTAGAAATGGCATTCAATAAAGCTTTTGAGAAAGCTCAGTCCGAATTGTCACATAAGAAAGTGAATACGAGAAGGAGTTCATAGCCATAAAAGCATGCTTACTTTTCTTTTATATGTATAGTTCAAATCCAGTATTTTGTGTAACTGGTATTTGATGGAGCAATATCCTGTATTAGCCAATAGGAAGCTATGTGTGTCATTCAGATGCAGCGTTCATTTATTAGATAAACTTGTAAAAAGTAGGTTCTCTGAAAGATTATTTAGAGAAAGTGATACCTGTTGGTCTTGTACTTGTTGTGACCTGAATGCACAACTTAAAGTAGGGGCATAGCTATAGCGGTGCAGAGGTTGCAGTCACTACCGGGCCCTAGACTCTTAGGTGGCCCAAAGGCCCTTATATTATATAGGAAAGCACCAGCATTATAAATGACACATGGTAGGTAGGGAGTCCTGTTACAGATTTTGCATTGGGGTCCAAGAGTCACCAGTTAATTGTCTGCTTACTCTTTTAAGATTCTAGCAATGTCCCTTGCTGTTAGTGTTACATTAAGGGGCAATCAAACAACTATGTATAAATACATGAGGGGACAATACAAGGGTCTCTCCCATAATCTGTTTATACCAAGGACTGCGACAGTAACAAGAGGGCATCTGCTACGTCTAGAAGAAAGCGGGTTTTATCACCAACCCAGAAGCGGGTTCTTTACTGTAAGAAGTGAGACTGTGGAACTCTTTGCCTGAGGACGTGGTGATGGCAAAATCCATAGAGGAGTTTAAGAGGGGATTAGACGTCTTTCTAGAGCGGAAGGATATAAACATTAGGTGACCAGTGGCTTGTTGATCTGGGTTTTACAGGTAGGAACTATTAGAGGTTGATCCAGGAATTATTCTGACTGCCATTATGGAGTCGAGAAGGAAATGGGCTAATTGGCTTCTGCCTCTTGGGGTTTTTGCCTTCCTCTGGATCAACAAGGAGGTTGAAACAGGCTGAACTAGATGGACATTGTCTTCATTCAGCCTAACATACTATGTTTCTATATTGATGGACTTCTTAAGAGATTGAACAATGCAGAGGAAAGTTGTGAACTTTTGCATCCATGCCCATGAGCCTTTAGCTAAGCCTCTGGCTCAAAGTAATTAGAATTGGAGAAATTTTACATCATGTCAATCAGTTTTTGAATCATAAATCTTTCTTTGTTGGTTATGTTAGGTTTTGCTCTCGTGTTTATTTTTTATGTAGGCAAAATGATATGTGCATATATAAATGAATTGTGAAACATATAAAATCAATTACCACAGGAGTGGGCTCAAAGTGGATAATTGTAAAACATGAACATAAGGCCGGACTCACACGACCGTATTGGAAAACGTTAATTCGCAGCATTTTACCAGTATGTGGAACTGTGTATTGCCGTGTTTTTGATCGCATATAGAGAACGGGCCTAAAAGGAGAAGATTTTGGGTTCATCCTGTGGTGTTGCAGAGTGTGCGTAAGTGACATTTTTATAATCTTTACACTGACTTGAGGCGCCATCCAGACAGGTTCATCACCTTCTATCATTTGTTGGTTCAGCTGTTTGATAAACCTTTGAAGGAGGTGCGAAATTACATACTCCAACACCAACATACATTGATGTATATCAGCTGAGGAAAGACAAGCTGTCCCTTCCAGAATCCCGAAACCTGCCTGGCTCTTCAAGTCTACCTGCCCCATTCGTCAATGTGGCAAATGAGGGATTTGGTCTGATGACTCATGTTATGAGTCCCTTCACTTACGGAGACATGGACACCAAGAGTCTTTAATTACTTACACATACATGGCGTTTTGTGGAGTGTGCCTTTGGCATTCTCACCAACAAGTGGAGAGTTTTCCACAGCACACTTCAGCTGAAACCTAACAATGTGTGTGCACAGATGGACTATGTTCAGAGAACCAGATGAGCTGATCTCTTCAAACAGCATATTTTTTTTCCATTTTTATTGTTTAGCTAAGGTAGCTACATTGTTGGCACATGCTTAGTTAGAGATTCAAAAGACAATGAGGACCCTTGACATGGGTTGCGAGCTTAAAATAATTTGGTAAACTTAATACACATTATATTTATATATCAAAACATTTTCATTTATGGTCATTCTATACTGTGTGGAAGTCTGCCAAGTTATTAGCTAATACCTCATTATGGCTTTGTACACCCCCAAAAAATGTTGTTTTGAAAAAAGTCTGTTGTTTCTTTTAAAGAAAACCATGTGCTGTGTGTCCAAATTTGTTTAAGTTAAAATGTATCAGACACGTCTGACTGCGCCATTAACAGCTGTCACACACAGTAGTACAATACTCACGCCCTACTGCTTGCATATGCATTATTGTTTCCATATATTGTGGGAAACTACATGGGAGGACATTGTATGAAAGCAATGTAATAGCATCATCAACTATATGTTGGTGTGTCTAAATTGTCAGAAAACATACAGTGGCTCCTAAAGTTGCCAATGTATGATAACTGCCAGAAACGTTGACGTTTGACAATAGCTACACTGTACATGCACTATGACAGATGATGAATGATCTACAACGCAGCTTGCTCAACAGAAATATTTATATCAAGAATTAAAATAAATTAAACATAATTGTGCATGTTTTTAAATCAAAAGGGCACAAAAGAAGAAACGGAAGGTACAAACTAAATAAGCCTTTTACTGGTCCCTAAAATACTGGTCTGGGGCCTGTAGGTCCAGCGGATAAGGTCTTTGGGTTCTGGCCATTTGTGCCAGGGCCAGGCTGGGAGAAGGGTGTTCAGGAAAGGAAGGGCGATTTGGAGGGGGGGCAAAGAGGGGCATAATAGGGCTCATGCCTATGAAACTGACCGTGGGTTAGATCCAAAGAAGGCTGAGACCCATGGCCAGGTTGATAGGCATCTAGTGATGGTACTGTGGTTAGGGAGATGGTGGAAGCTCAGGAAGAATTCAGCTGAAGCTGGAAAACGTCTTACTTGAGGGTGCCTCCATCTGTCTAGGATGATAAAACAATCGTTGGTTTCATATGAAGGTTGACAGGCCTCAAATAAGGTATCTATAGCAGCCTTCATGGGTTGTACCTTGCAGCGAAGTAAATCCCAGAAGTCAAGGGTCAAACTGCGTCAGTAAGGTCGTCCCAGTCCTCCTTTCTCCTGGATTTCAAGTAGGACAGGGCATTTTGGTCTACTTGTAATCTAGGTCTTGGAGTTACAGCTCATCCTTACTGCCTTGGTGCTTCAAAGCCGAACATTATATCAGATGTTGAGGGCTGCACAAGATCCTCACCTGCTTCCTTGGTCTCAGAAATTATGGTCCTCAGAGAGGAGAGGCCGGCAGGGTCAGTCTCCTCGCCTTCCTCAATATCCTCATCTGGGAAGTTATCTGAAGACCTAATAGGAGAAAAACAAACAAACTGTAGTTAAACAGGTATTTAGAGTGTTTTTGTTGCATTAGCAAAGTTCTATACAGGTAGCAGCTATATTTCTATAAAGTTATTAAACACAAGTAAGTATCGTCTGTTTTTCATGGAGCAAATCTGGCTTATATAAAGAGCAAGTAGCCTATGCAATTTTCGACAGTCTGGAGGCCATTTACATCATGTTTCTGTGGTAATTTATAGGACACATGAAGGTCCACTGTCACTTGCTCCATATGATGTTCATTATTTTTCTACACCAAACTGATAGGACATTTCACCAGTGAGACAATATAAGTATTGGGCAAATGTCGCCTTGTTCTACGGCAAATTAGGATACATAGTGATTGATCAATGAGGTAGACTTTAAAAATCACAATCAAAACCCAGAAAATGAAGGAATATGTTAAACACTTACGGGGTCGCGTCTACCACCCTTCGAAGAAACTGCAGCAGGCGAGTATAGCTATACGGCCTTTTCATGAAGCCCTGGAGAATTCACAGCAGTCCCAGGCCGTCCACCAACTACCGTGTTTCCCCTGAAAATAAGACAGTGTCATATTAATTTTTGTGCAAAAAGGTTTAACTTTTTTACATGTATAGCTGCCTGGACACTATTTAAATTGACTTTTTAAATTAACTGTTAGCAGGGCTTAATTTTGAAGCAGGGCTTATATTTCAAGCATCATCAAAAAGCCTGAAAAATCATTTTGCATCCTCAAAAATTCTGGAAAATCATGCTATGTCTTATTTTCAGGATATGTCTTATTTTCAGGGAAACAGGGTCGTTTTTACATCAGTAGCTATATGGTTGAAAAAAAATGACACTGCTCAGGATATACAATGAAATAAAGAAGGAATCTTCTTCACTTTACCACCAAAAAATAAAGGCCTGCAGGCGATGCGAACAGTGTAAGCAAAAGTATTAAAACTCTTGGCAATTATTACACCAGTTTGCATGAGACCCCAAATAATCGTATGCAGATGCATCGTACAGGCGTTCTTTGTGAAAGCACACAACTTCAAGAAGCAGAGTGACCGTTCTGACAAGTGGCTGCGCAATTACACTGTGTATCAGACATGCCTGTGTGTATTGTGCATGCATTTGCACATCCCCATTGACTTCTATAGAGACCTTTGGTGTGCAAATATGCAGGAAAATAGAGCATGTCCTACCTTTTTTTTTTGCATGCGCCCGAATTCAGTTTTTTTTTTTACATCGTTCACCCTATGAGAAAAGTAATGTGATACTTAGTTTGTGCTTTTTTGAATGCAGTAATGTCAATTATGTATATTTTTTTATTCTTTAGATGGCTTAGAGGAAAAAATAGCTGAAAGGAGGTTTTTAAATTTTAATATTTTTTTATGTTTAAAAATGATGCTTTATTTAAATTTTACATTTTTCTTTTGTTCCCTTCAGAGGAATCTTGGACTTGTGATTGTTTGATTTCTTCTACAATATATTACAATGTTTCGTACCCACACCTTATTTCTGTGATGTACAGAGGGGGTTAAGGGGGTTATAAAAGAGGGCTTGCTTTTTTTCCCTTAGAAACAGCGCCTCTCATGTGCATGGATTTGATCTGGTATTGCAGCTAAACTTCATTCACTTCAGCTGCAATACCAGACAAAGCCTGTGAACAAGAGTGGTGCTGTTTATGGGAACAAAAGAGGGAAAAAAGCAGACTGGACAACCCCTTAAATTCCAAATAGTTTTCGGAGTGTGGGTGCTCTTCAGCTTTTGTACTTTCTTTTTGTTATAAATGATTCCATATTTAAGCACACAAGCTTAGGGCTCTTTCACACGAGTGTATATCAGCCCGCTGTTTTCAGGATCTGATACATTGGATTCCAATGCATCAGATCACATGGCCGTATTTCCGCGATATAACAGCGCCCGGCCTGGCCAATGTAGCACCAAGCCCTTTTATATCGGGCTCAAAAGATAGTCCTGGAACTATCTTTTGGGCCGAAATACATCAGTTGCTGTATGGGCTTCTATGGGAGCCAATGACATCCAGAGGGGAGAGGAAGTGAGCCGGCAAGGGGAAGGGAAGGGGAAGGAGCAACGGCATGGTGGCCTCGGCGTATATGCGCCGGGGTCCATGCTGTCCGAACAGGCGCACAAACATTAGATTTGTGCTCCCGTTCATGAGTTTTTAACCCTCAGCTCGTAGCATATATATGAAAACAGCAGCTGATATACTCTCGTGTGAAAGAGCCCGAAGACAAGTAAGAATTTGCAGTCATCCTATCCTTATTACCATGTAATTGTATCAACATGTCATCAGTACTTAGGAATTTATTCTTGCATCGGTATTATATTATGCCTATACTATATTCATAAGTTTCTCCACGGCAAGTAAAAAAAATAGTCCCTCGAAGCCGTTGGACTACAGACTAGTAAAAAAGTCTCGAGTAAGTGTGATAATTAGTCACATAGGAAGTTGTTTATTTGAGCAGTTAACTATTTTCTGTCCTGAAGGGTTCTCTTCATTTCTAATTCCCCCATCCAATCTGAATTGAGCCCTAAGAGTACGAGGTATACTTTCCAGAAGTTCCATGTTGTTTATGTAATTTCGGCGCTACATAAAGACACATAACTATATAGTCAGAATGCCAGCAATCCTTTCCAAAAGGCAGATCTTTTCTTTTAGTCAGCAGGAATTCTTTAGAAATATTATCATCACAACTCTGCAACTTGCCTGGCAAGATAGCATTCATTGTAAATGGGTTCCCAGCAGATAATTTAGTGCCAGCAGCAAAGTAAAAAAAAAAGCAAAAAAGAATCATATACAAACATTTTCCCTCGCCACAGTGATATTTGGCCTATACAGGATCCATGCTCTGGTAATTAAACGTTAACTGTTGGAAAACACGCTTTAATATTGTGGCCTGGTTTTATTATGTCAATTTCTAATGTTAAATCACTCCGGGGATATTAAGGACGCCAACCATGAAAGTAGTTTGTGTTAAAGGACTTTTTAAGGAGTCATTAAATCTTAAATTTGACTGGTGAAAATGTCTGGATTTTTTTTTTTACCCTTATGGCTTTTTCGTTAGTATTAAAGACGTAATAGAATTATTAATTATTCAGGAAAATCTGAAGCTAATGAGACGCAACAATTTAGAAGGTAGCCGGTCAGCCGTAGCAGTGGGTAATCACAACAAGTATATTTGGTTTTTGCTATTTCTTGATCTAGCAAAAGAATGAACTTCATGTTAAGGGCTCTTTAACACAAGCGTATATCGGCCGCCGTTTTCACGGACGGACGATATACACTACAATCTGATGCATTGGATTCCAATGCATCAGATCACATGGCTGTATTCCCGCAGCGTGAAAGTGCCCGGCCGGGCCAATATAGTAACAAGCGCTTTCACGCCGGGCAAAAAAGATAGTTCTGGGACTATCTTTCCGGCCGGAATACGTCGGCCGCTGCATAGGCTCCTATGGAGTAGGGAGGTGGGAGGGAGTTTAGCAGCGTGACTGCTAAGCTCCCTCTTCCCTCCTCCTCTCTCCTCCCCTCCGGCTTTTGCAATGGGAGGGAGTGAGACATGGGCGGAGCTAAGTGCCGCCCCTCATTCCACCCCCTCCTATTGCAAACAGCCAGAGGGGAGGAGAGAGGAGGTGAGCCGGCGAGGGGGAGGGAGGTGCAATGGCATGGTGGTCTCGGTGTATGTGCTCCGGGCCAATGCCGTCTGAACAGGCACACAAACGATAGATTTGTGCACCTGTTCACATGTTTTTACAGCGCCGGCAGGCGCACGTAAAAACATTTACAGCCATGTGAAAGAAGCCTATAGGGGTTTTCCAGGCAAAAGCAATCGATGACCTATCCTCAGTATAGATCATCAGTAGTTAATTGCCATTGACCCAACGATGGGGGTTCTCAGCGATCAGCTAATAGCTTGGCCCGTTGTCAGTGCAACAGGGCTGGACATTGCCATCAGAGACAGGAGTGAAAGTGCAATAGCCAGCTTCACTCCCATTGAACTCTATAGTTGAAGCCTCCTATTACACATCCACCACTAACCCTGGTGTCAGAGTCGGAAGTGCTGGAAGTATAATAGCTACCACTGATTTCAATGTGATTTGAGCCAGCTGTGGCAATTCCACTCCCGTCCTCTGTGATGGCGTCCCTTCGCCTCACTGTACTGATAGATCCCCGGTGATCAACTATTGATGACCAATCCTGAGGTTAGGTCATCAATATTTTTTGCCCAGAAAACCCCTTTAAATATAGTATATATAGCTTATCTCCTGAGACTCGCGAATGTTTGGTTGAGGCAAACATACATGTATATAATAATAATCTTTATTTGTATAGCACCAACATATTCCGCAGTGCTTACATAGACAGGGGGAATACAGAAAGACAAAATACAATAATTACAGAACCACGGTTACATAGTAATCAGTTGATGGAAACAATAGGGGTGAGGGTCCTGCTCCAACAAGCTTACATACTACGAATAGTGGGGTGATACAGAAGGTAAAGGGGCTGGAGATGTCCCCGGTATGGCGAGGTGGAGAGTGAGGGATGCTATACACATAGACAATGGTCAGACATTTAGCCGTGTGACGGCAGGATCAGTATGACTGCAGGAGCGGTTTATGACGGCTAGCAGGGATTGCAGTCAGTAGGTCAGGGAGCATGTTATCAGGCGGGGTACAGAGGGGTTTGTTTAGGGAATGTGGTATGCCTCCCTGAAGGGGTGTGTTTTTAGAGCACGCCTGAAGTTTTTCAAGTCCTGGATTGCCCGGGTATCCTTTGGTAGTGCGTTCCAGAGGACCTGTGCTGCTCTGGAGTATATACAAGGAATTGCTTGTCCAACTGTTGTTAAATGTGTATTAGCTGCCTTACTGATTGGTTGGAGTTATTTAATTTCCCTGCTCCGTGTTGCGCTGACCCATGGCTTACACAAGGGTAGGACTAAAGAAAGCCCCCACTTTCTACTCCTTATAACAAACAAACCCTTGCAGCTGTAAACATAACTGATAAAGATGGTAATTTTGTTATCTTTTGACGGATTTATCAACATGTTAGTAAAAGTTTTTTGTTCTATTTTTGTTTGCCTTTATTTCTTTAAGTGCAGTTGCCCGTTAATTCAGCACAGTTGACCCAATGTGAAGTCTCTTCAAATGTATTAAAAGATGTCCTGCTGAGATCTGGATGGTTACAGAAGGTTCTTTTCTTCTTGGTATACATTGATTGAATTCTTGCACTCTCATCTGACATTTTACCCACAATTCCTTGAAGCCATTGCCTTTACTGTGTAATAAAGGTTGTTGGCATTTCTAGCTCTGTGCATATAAAGCAAACAAATATGAATGTATAATGGTGTGAAGAGTGCATTGAAACTTTGGGATCCTCAACCATATATTTGGTCATCAATCATCCTTTAATGTAGATTTACTTGATTCGAGACATATTAGCTGTATAATAAGTGGGAAATTATTTCTTGTGGGCCATTATTTTGCAAGAAAAAATGTTTATTTGATTATTCGGGAGAGAGCTATGTTATGGCGCATCAACTATTTCACTGTAGCAATGAGAGTGGATGGGCTATAATTATGAGGAAGCCAACAAGTGCTACATCATAGTAACTGCAGTGACATTAGCAATATATGTGACTTTATTGCTGTTATAACCTTTAAATCAAAGTTGAGGATCTCATTTAAATTCAAAGTTGCTCACAATATACTGTGGGAATTTCTATAAACCAGTCCGCAGTTTATTTTGTCTTGTCATCGTTTGTTCTGAAGTATTTTGATTACCGCAGTTGTTATATTTTATAAATGTAGTATATTTGCCAGGGTTTTGTTGCAATGGCAAAGCTGACAAGTTTAACTACTTCTATACGGTACTAAGAAAGTAGAACTGCAAAAAGGTCAGGGGCTTATGGCTATATATTCCCTTCTATGACAGAATCACCGGGGTTGATCAGGGAAATGCGGTGGATATAGTATATCTTGACTTTAGGAAAGCATTTGACAAAGTATCTCATACCATACTAATTGAAAAAATGACCAAATATGGGATTGACAAGGCAACTGTTAGGTGGGTTCCCAACTGGCTGAGTGATCGTACTCAAAGAGTGGTCATAAATGGCTGCACATCCAAGTGGGAGAATGTATCAAGGCAAGATTAACAAAATTCTGGCATGTTTTTTTTATTTTTACGGCGTTCACCGTGCAATATAAATGATATGTTAAATTGATTCCGCAGGCCACTACAATTCTGTGAATATCAAATTTAGGGCGCATTCAGACGACCGTATATCAGCCGCTGGCCGATATACGGCGTCTCTCTCTGCAGGGGATGGAGGCTGGAAGAGCCGGGAGCAGAGCTACTGCCACCTTTCTGCCTCCTCTCCGCCCCTCTGCACTATTTGCAATGAGAGGAGGCGGGGCGGGGCTAAACTTCAGGAATTAGCCCTGCCCTTGTCCCGCCTCTCCTCATTGAAAATCATGCAGGGGGGTGGAGAGGAGGCAGAGACGGGGCGGGAGTTCAGAGCACTGCCCCTGGCTCTTCCAGCCTCCACCCCCTACAGAGAGAGACGCCGTATATTGGCCGGCGGCCAATATACGGTCGTCTGAATGCGCCCTCATATAAATATTTTTGCAACTTTTTTTTTTTATTATTTTTTGTTTATTGCCGAATTCAAAGACCCCTAACATTTTTTCTTTTTTGTCAAATGTATATTTTTTTTGCGGGATGAGTTGTACTTTTCAATAGTACGATTTGTTGATCCATGCAATGTTTTGATCATTTTCTATTCCATTATTTCCATTTCTATTCGCCTATTTGCGAGATAGGCAAAGCTACCGTATTTTCCAGCGTATAAGACGACCCCAGACTTTTCCAGTTAAAATATGGAGTTTGGGTACCTGTTGTCTTATATGCCGGACTAACTGCCTGTAGAAAAATAAATAAATCAATACTCACCTCCCGCGGCGTTCTGCAATGATCTGCGGCACTGCTGTAGGCTGTCGCTCCCTCCTCCATGCCGACAGAGCATTGCTTTCTGGATGCTGGGCTTGAATGCGCCACCTTCAGAAAGCTAATGATCTGATTGGCGTCAGCCAGTGAAAGCCGATGCTGCGTTAACCAATCACAGCCAAACAATGATGTCCACGCTCTGTCGGCTTGGAGGAAGGAGTGACAACCTGCAGCAACGCCGCAGATCATCGCAGAATGCCGCGGGAGGTGAGTATTGTTTTTTTTTTTCTACAGGTAGTTAGTCCGGCGTATAAGATGACCCCCCACTTTTGAGAAGATTTTGCTGGGTTAAAAAGTCGTTTTATACACCGGAAAATACGGTAGGTATTTTTGCCATGTTTTTTGTATTTTTTTTTCCATAATGTGCACTGTGCAGATGAGGTTTTGGTGTTTTTACTATTATTTTACACTTTTATACTTTTTAAACTTTTTATTCTTGTCCCAATAGGGGATTTGATTATCACTAGAGATGAGAGAGCATACTCGCTAAGGCAAACTACTCGAGCGAGTACCTGCCCGCTCGTCTCTAAAGATTCGGGTGCCGGCAGGGGAGAGCGGTGAGTTGCGGGAGTGAGCAGGGGGGAGCGGGGGGGGGGGGGGGGGGGAGGGTGAGAGAGTCCCCACTGTTAGAGAAAGTGCCCGGCTGTCATCCAACAGCTGAGGACCTGCTCTCCCTGGCACAGGATATCCATACCAAGCTTCTGATGCAGCCATTGCCAAAAGACGTCGCTGCAGAACAAAGCCCCTTAACAACCTCTGTCAAAAGTAGTATGGGTGGTCGTCAAGGGATTAAACTAACTTAAAGGAGATCTACCAGAAGTAACACACAGTATTGCCTCTAGTATAATAAGTCTAAAGCAAAAGGTTGTGTCACTTGGGTCCTGGGTTCAAATCTGAGCAAGCACAACATCTGCATGGAATTTGTTTTTCCTGTTTTTGCATGGATCTATTACTCTTAACAATAACCATTATTTATATAGTGTATGCAATTATTGTGGAGAAGGAGGAAGAAGAGAAAGAAGAAGCATGGTGGCGTCTTGACCAAGGACAACATCTGCATGGAGTTTGCATGTTCTCCTTGTTTTTGTTGGTTTGTTCCTCATAATAATCACTGTTATTTATATAGTGCATACATTTATACAGGAGGAAGTAGATGTAGTCCTTGGTCAGATTTGAACTTTGGAGCCCAGGGCTGCTTAGTGGAGGAGAAAAATAACTTTTATGGCTTATCAGACATCATTAAACACTAGCTGGAGGTGTATTGGTGGAGTTTGAGTTCAGCTAAAACTAATTCAGACCGAACCAAATTTTTGCCAAAATTTGGCAAACCAACTGCACCAAACTTTTCAAAAGTTCTTTAGTCACTATTAGGAAGTCTGAGGACTATGCATACTCCAATATTTTAGGCCTATTATTTAATGCTATGGAATTAGTAGTATTGTATTACAACTTTATTACTAGTTTATTTAGGCTGGCATTTTTTTTTTACAGTTTTCTTGGATTTGTTGCTTAGATTCTTACAAAAAAAGTAACAATTTTCATTGCCAATGCAGTTTTGTATCACAGATTCTTCTAGGCTTACTGCTCAACAGAAGCTGTAGATATTCATAATCCGCATTTATGTAAACAACAGCTGAAATAAAAAATATATATATTTATATATATGAATCCCAGCATTACATCTCCAGGTGGAAGTTTTGCCAAATGTGATATCAGCCATTCTCATTATTTAATCAAATATGCAGAAAACTCTGCCAACATCATTGGGAAATCAAATTATTCCAAAAGAGCACTTTTTTTTTTCCTTTTGCATATCAATTTTATTTTCTTAAAAACTGCTATGCACAAGTCACAAATGAGTAGGACTTAATTGAAAAATAAATTAGCAATCAGAGTTCATTATCTACACCATCTTGCAGCCGAAAACACTTCAACAATCCAAATGCGGTTTTTAATGTTTAACTCCTATGGCTGACATTGCTCTCTGAGTCACTGCTGAAGCCGCTGGCAGGAAAGACCTACAATGTGATTGGCCAAACAGCCAATAGAAAACACTAATTAAAAATGGAAGATTGAAACACTATGTAAGAGGAAAAGACTTGGATTTAACCTAGATCAACCATCTTGTGGTGGACTGGACACATCCAGATGGTGTTGTTGGTTCCGGCAAGAGAAATATATGGTAAGAGACTTGAAGCTAGCTAGAGATGACCGAGCACACTCGGTAAGGTCAGTTACTCGAGCGAACATCGCTCTTCTCGCGTAACTGCCTTCTCCTCCGAGCGTGCTCCGGGGGGCAGCGGGGGAGAGCGTAGGGACCTGGGGGGGGGGGGGGAGTGAGAGAGTTGCCCTTTGCTCACCCTCGCCATCCCTCCCGAGCACGCTCAGATGAGAAGGTAGCTACTCAAGAAGAGCGATGCTCACTCGAGTAACTAACCTTACCGAGCATGCTCGCTCATCTCTTAAGCTAATGAACCACAAATTGATTAGATTTTACTGATGGATAGATTTCAAATGGGTTTTCCTATATTGAACGTTCAGTTTTCATGTGTTAAGGAGCAATTTTAGTATAAAGGCTCATGTACAATACATTGGTCTCAACGGCTCTACTGTATCTCCATTTGCCTTTGATTTTTTTTAGAAGTACTTTTTTAAAATAAATCCAGCTTTTAATTCATATTAAGGGCTCATTCACATGGGTGTGGAATTCACGCAGCAGTTAGCTGCGCCAAATTTGTCTGAACAGACGATTTTTCAGCACTGAAATTATATGCTGCTGGAAAGAGAAATTAGGGGAATCCAATGCATCAGATCATAGCGTATATTGGCCGGCCGTGAAAAAGGCGGCCGATATACGCTTCTGTGAATAAGCACTAAGGCTAATTTCACATGGGCGAGTGCGATATGGGGCCAGGAAACTCAGCCCGATATCACACTTGCCAACGTGCGTTGTCCCTGCAGATGCAAAGCGTTTTTGTGCTAAAACTAGCTTGCATCACGTCGGGGAGCTGCGAGGGGTGGAAAGGTGTACCTACTAAGCATGTGTGACAGCACATTATTTTAGAGTTTTAGTGTACTTGCAAGTTTTTAGAAATTACGTGGGAATAAGACTGAATCTTAGGTCCCAGCTAGCTATGGGGCACCTACCTAGCGCTTCTCCCCACAGACAAACAGAAGATGTATAATATAAATGCAAACAATACATGACATTGCAGGAATGCAATTCCTATCCTAATAGGTTGCCTACTATACGTAGGCAACCTATTAGGATGGGAATTCATTAGAGAAGCAAGAGTCACATAACTTTACTTAGAGTCCTGTGCAAAAGTCCATATATGCATGTACAACCTGAAAATGAAAGCATGCAATAAAAGACAGTAAGCTCCTTCTTGGCAAACCTTTTGGAAAGGGTGGCTTTCTTACTACCAGGATGGGTATAAGTCCATAAGTTTTGAGCATAGGAAGTCCTGAAAATAATAGTGCGGGGCACTAATCAAGCATCTCTGAAAGAGGTTAAAATTAGGATGAGCATCAAAACAAAATAAGAACAGTAATTTTACCATGTGCCGGTTGCTGGTCCTCCCGGGGGTGCGATGTGCGGGGTCCCGCGATCGGGGCGCGTCCCCCTGGCTTGTTGTCCAGCTGCTGGGGGCGCGGGTGCCTGGCCGGCGTGGGCGGCGTGGTGCTAGCGGCGCGCGGGACCGTACGCACCTGTGAGTGCAGCTGCCATGCACGAGCTCCCTTTTTTTGTTGGGAGTTGGCTGTCTCCCTCTTTCCGCCCCTGGGCGGAGACTTTCGTTTAAAGGTCGGGCAGAGACTTGCAATCACTGCAAGTTATGGGTTTCCCTCAGTGTTCTAGCTAGTCTGCATCTATTGGTATCCTGCTTCTGTCAGCTTGTCTGCTATACTTTGCTATTATCCACCTGTTTTTTCCATCTGCCTCAGTTCTGCTTAGTATTGTTCGTGTTGGTTATTTACATCTGCCTTTTCTGTCGGTATTCTACCCTTTCCATCCGGGTAGGCCAGTGTCCCTTTTTCGGTCCCTAGTGAGAGTAGGGACCGCCGCCCAGTTGCCCGCCTGGGGTTAGCCAAGAGTGGAGGCAAGCAGGCAGGGACAGGGGTTGTGGGTGAGATCTAGGGCACCCGGGCTGGCGTATCAAGGGTAGTATACCGTAACATAATAACTGGCCCTTAAAATTGCTCTCAAATGGAGGTCAAGAGTACCCTCACAAGTCAGTTGCAGGATTTAGTGGCCGTGATCCAAGACCTGACCGGTCGTATGGTGGCCCAGGAGCAGCGGGAGTTAGTGCACGTTTCTGCCATCCCTTCTATTCCTGAGCCCAAGTGTCCTCTTCCTGAGGTATTTTCAGGGAAGAGGAGTAAGTTTTCTGTTTTTCAGCAGGCATGTAGATTGTATTTTTGGATGTGGCCCGCTCCTCCGGCTCAGAAACCCAGAAAGTTGGATTGATTATGTCCTTACTTCGGGGTCCCCCCCAGACATGGGCCTACTCCTTACCCAAGAGTTTGGCTTGCCTGCAGTCAGTTGATTTGTTTTTTTCGGGAACTTGGAGGTATTTTTGATGAGCCGGACCATGCAGGGTTGGCAGTATCTCATCTCATGTCTCTACGTCAGGGGCAGCAGTGGGTAGAGGACTATTGCTCTAAATTTAGGCTGTATGCAGGTGAAATCTCTTGGAACGATGGCGCCCTTAAAGATTTGTTTTTGTTGGGTCTTTCTGACGCTGTCAAGGATCTACTCATTTTTCATCCCACTCCCATGACACTCAATTATGCGATGGAATTGGCAGTGAAAGCTGACAGGAGGCTGAGATCTAGAAAAGAGGAACATCAGGCCCGTAGAATAGGGAATTTAGCAGACGCGCTTCAACTTCTCCCATGCCAACATCTAGTGCCAAGCCTATGGAAGTGGACCAGTTATGTCTCAAGGAACGGCGACAGTTCCGGATGACTCATCATCTCTGCCTCTATTGTGGGAAAGCCGAACATCGTGTAGCGACCTGTCCTCAGAAGCGTCTACAACATCAGTCTGAACCGGCAAAAAACTTCAGATCCTAGGTGATTTTTGGGAGGATCACCTAGGATCACAGGTACTCCCTAAGTTGTTGGTGCCTTGTCAGATTGGCTTTCGGAATTTCACTCTGTCCGGTCAAGTTTTTATTGATTCGGGTGCTGCCGCCAATTTGATTCGGTTAAGTTTTGTCAGACCTCTGGTGACTAAATTCTCGGCATTAAAGATTCCCATAGCTTCACTAGTATTGATTCTACCCCTCTGTCTGCAGGTGTTGTACAATGAAGGACTCCCATTTTAAAGTTCACTGTGGGTGTTCTCCATTCTGAGAATCTGTCATTCTTGGTAATGGATGTCCGTTGATGCAGTGCTTGGTATGCCCTGGTTGGCACTGCACAATCCCCAGTTTGATTGGTCCACTCGGGAATTGACACATTGGGGGTTGCCTGTCATAATCACTTAGATACTATATCATGTGTTCAGCAGATACCATACGTATTCCTGAGTATTTGTCTGATTTTCATGACGGAATTTCCAAGAAACGGTCTGAGACTTTGCTTCCCCATAGGGAGTGGGACTGTGGTATTGATTTGATCCCCCACAGTCCCATCCCTAAGGCAGCTATTTTCAATTTGTCTGGGCGTAAGCACAAAGCCCTTAAGTCCTATATGTCTGAGTCTCTGGCCAAATGACATATCAGGCCGTCCAGGTCCCGTGCCAGGGCAGGTCTCTTCTTTGTAGAGAAGAAGGATGGGACATTGAGGCCTTGTGTGGATTATCAGGCTTTGAATAAAATTACAGTGAAGAACCAGTGCTCCTTTGCCCTGATTCCTGATTTATTGAATCAAGTGGTAGGGGCCAACTGGTTTTCCAAATTGGACTTAAGGGGGGCTTACAATTTAATTTGCATCCGAAAGGGAGATGAGTGGAAGACCTCATTCAACACCTCGTTTGGACATTTTGAATGTCTAGTCATGCCATTGGGACTTTGTAATGCCCCCGCTGTGTTCCAGGGATTTATGAACGCGGTCTTCCATGACTTCCTGGGGGTATTTTTGGTCATATATCTCGATGACATTCTGGTGTACTCACCAGACTGTGATTTACATGTGCAGCACCTGAGGCTGGTTCTGACCCTTTTGCATGAGTACCAACTTTTTGTCAAGTTGGTGAAATGGATTTTTGGTACTATCTCCCAATGGGTCAGACCAGATAACCTGGAAGCTCTCCATCGGTTCTTAGGTTTCGCAAATTTTTACGGTAAGTTCATTAAGAATTATTCTGTTATTGCTCAACCCCTGACTGATCTCACCAAGAAAGGTGCCGTCTTGGTAAGATGGTCGCCAAAGGCCCTAGAGGCTTTTAGTCGTCTCAAAAGGACGTTTACTGCTGCCCCGGTGCTAGTACAGCCTGACACGTGGCAACCGTTCTTTATTGAGGTCGATGCGTCTGAGGTGGGGCCGGGGGCTGTATTGTCTCAGGAAGTCAGTGGGAGATCTGGGTATAGTCCATGTGCATTTTTCCCGTGGAAGTTCAGTTCAGCAGAACGTAACTATGACGTGGGTAATCGTGAGTTATTGGCAATTAAGTGGTCTCTAGAAGAGTGGCGTCACCATCTTGAGGGGGCAAGGCATCCCATTACCGTGTATGCTGATGATAAAAACTTGGTATATCTCGCCAATGCTAAGAGACTGTCACCACAGATATGCTGCAGGGGGTATGGAAAGAAGTACAGAAAAACCTGGAAACAACGGGGGCTCGTATGCAGTTGCGTAGTGGGAGGAGTCTGTCAGTATCTGAACCTTACAGGATGGGACAGAAGGTATATTTGTCTTCTAGAAATCTCAATTTGAAGGTTCCGTCTTTGAAACTGGCGCAACATTACGTGGGTCCCTTTGTTATCACGCGTGTAGTAAACCCGCTTGTGTGTGAACTTGATTTGCCAGCTACATGGAGGGTACATAGGCTTTTTCATAAGTCATTATTAAAACCTTTTGTCCCTTCTTTTTAACTAGGGACTATGATTTTCTTTGATAATTTGATTATCTTTCATCTCCTTGATCATATATTTTACTTGTTGATAGGAGGAAGGCAGAATGGGCCTATATCTTTCCTTTATGGGAGCGTGACCGTTAGTTAGAATGGAGTGGTAAATGTCTCTGACCCTGCCAAACTCCATACTATGCTGACTGAAGGCATCCTGTTTTTCTACAGCTACGTCTTTCACCCCCTGTATCTGGTCAGCAGAGGACTGTGGGTTCCCGATGTGAAGGTCAGTAAGCCACGAAGGAAGCTTAGCAGAATCTGGCTGGATGGACTGTGCTCCTGGTGGATGCTGTCAGTCTCTTTCTACAGCAGTGTATTTTTTTAACTGCATGGGAACATTCCCAATATTAATTAATCGGATCAGCACTTTGCCGTGTTTTACAGTGGCCAGGCTCCAAGCAGCCATTGAGAATGGGTATGGGCTCAATGAAGGCCTCGTACTCGCGGCCATGTAGGCCTGGACATGTTTGGCACCATAGAACAAACTCAGATTCCGGCGGCACTAAGACCAGTCTGATATCTTTTACATGGGCTCAGCCAACCTGACCTTGTGGGTTAGTAAAACATTGCTGAGCTGTTAGCGCTCTAATTGCTGTTTTTAGGACAGCGTGCTGAGTCTGGAATGCTGCAGGTATATGACTTTGGAGAGCCTCCAGCATTTCTGCATGGCAATTTCTGAGGATATTCATGCTCAAGGTTACAGTTGGTGCACTTTTATCTGGAATGTCTACCACTAGAATTCCTTGATGGTATAGCTCTGCTTTGCCGGCTATGACAGTAGGTCCCCAGTACTCAACTATTGTTACGGGTAAACCGTTACTTGCTACAACATTAATGAGCTGCTTTGGTGAGCAGCTGAGAACTTCAGGGGACCAGAACTTTTCAAAATCTCATTTCCTGATGGTGGTCACCTGTGATCCTGTATCAAGCAGAGCAGGCAATAGCATATCGTCCACATATATTATTGTTTCTGGATGGGGCTGACATACTTAGAGATCCCTTTCGGGGTGTGCGGACCTATTATTTGTCCTCCCAGGGTATAGTCTTTCCTCCCAGAAGTCGCCCGTTTAAACGGAAGCATGTATTAATCTCATGTCCGTATTGGCGGCAATGTTCACAAAATGGCAGCGAGGGGCGCGGATAACTTCCGGTCAGCCGAGGCGGTCCAGGCGGTAGCCTACGCTTGGTAGTGATGGCTGAAAAGCAGTATATGGGCTTTCTATCTCGCTAACTTTTTTGCACAAGGCTGCAACACTGTAAGTCAGCTCAGTCATCTGTTGCTGCATCTCTAACAACGGCTCGGGGGATTGTTCGCTAGATTGCTCAGCCTGTCTGTATACGTCATGCTTACGATGGTGGAACAGTTTGTCGTCACACAAGAGGTTCATTCTCTGTTTAGACTTCTCACCCTCAGCAATCTGGGGCTTGGTACCCAGAATAGTTATGGCCAACCCCTTGAACTCAAGAAACATACTGCTGGGATGTTGTACTGATAGCATTTTTAATTGGCTCCCGAGGGTTTCATTTAATGAGCCTTCAATAAATTGTCCTCTCAGGGCCTGGTCAGCACTGGCGGCCTCCTTAGGGTCAGCACGCACTATGGCTAGAGGCGCGAAACTAAAGGTACTAGTAGCTGCTGGGGTAGCATCTGCCGGCGCTATGACAACAGGTGCCGCAACAGGCGTTGAATCCAGAGGGACTGCCGGAGGATCTACTACACCTGGCTGGATGCCAGTGGGGTTATCTCCATTATCTGACATTTTGACTGTGGAGTGTTCGGAGTTTTGAAATTTTTGAAAATGGTGGGTGCGGCTGACATTTTTGCATTACCGCAACCACGTGTATGTGGCACAGAGGTGGCTTTATCCTGTTCGTGATGCTAAAGCTCTGGGTATGCCACAGCTGAGCTGAGCGTGCCAAACTGAGTGACACCACGGGGATTATAAAATGGTTGTCACGGGTGGCTCTTTAATCCTTCCCGACAGTGGCGATAGCAGGTCTCTGCTCAGCTGTCACACAGTGGCAAGGAGAGCGTATAATTGTTTAGTCACGGGTGACGCCAGTACTCCAACCTCAAGTATAGTGGTGGTGAAATAACTTGAGATGAGCCCATTAGCTTGTACTAGTGAACTGGGAGCATGCAGGTTTACTGAAGCTTTAGTGAATACAGATGAAATACAATTCAACTTTGCAGCATTGGGAATGTAGCGGTGCCAGCAATGATGCAGTAATTGAACACGTTGAAAACAGTAGATTTGTATTTTGAACAACAATTTCTTCTGTACTTTTTCTTTGCTCTCCTAGAGGTTACTCAGTAATGACTTCCCTTCAGTATTTAATAGCTGGTGGGCTTACTGGACGTGTATGATGCAGATGTAGGATGTTAGTTGAAAATGTCCACTGAACTAATTCTGGCTTTGAATTCCCTGGGTAGTTTAACTCCCTGTTTTGTGGAACACTGGCCTCAAACTCAGATCTCCTCACTGCAGGGTGGACAAGGGAGCAGAAAGGGACCTCTCTAGCCTTGCTGGCTTTGTGAAACACTGCACCCACGGCTGACTTGCTAACACACCTCCTCTCTGACCACAACTTGCTGCAGACACCTTTCCTCTGACATCTCCTTCACTTCCTCATGTTATGGTTTCCCGCCCTGGACTTACTCACCAATCAGTGGAGGCATGACATATAGTCAATAGGTAACCAGCTATTACCAGCACTAAGCTTTCAGCTTATGAAGGGGAGAAACAGGGTTTCTCTGATGTGCGGCACCTTCTATGCCTAAGGAATGCATATAGACAGGTGTGTCAGGACAAAAGTTGATGTGACTATTCTGGAGGACCCTCCGGGACACTACACTCAAGAAACGATGATACGAGATTATATAATGCCTTGGCAGCGCCACCTATTGGAAAGTAGCTTTCCTACCAGTCAATGTCCAAACTTTTAACAGGCATTGCAGCATGGCTGGGATTCTAAAGCAAAATTAGAGTCTTCTCCAGAAGGAAAAGATAGCCATGTACAGACAGGCTTTTTCAGGGCTTTTACTCCTGGTCACTGTATAGTAGGTTTCTGGCTGGGTGAGCGGCCTACGATATTGGTTCAGTTTCTCCTTAAAGGGTTTTATCAACAAAACAAAACCCCATCTTCCATCTGGACCCTGCTTAAAATAAGCAATGAGGGTATACTCATCTCTCCTTGGGCGGAGGAAGCAGCTGACAGCTGTTGGTGGCTTTCGGGTACATGGGCCAGATGGAAGCATGTGTCTGCTGCAGCCAATCAGAGGCCCAAGAGTGGAAGGATCGACAAGCTCTGGCAAGTAGACGTAGAAAAGAGTGGAGAGTACTGCTTCCAACCCCAGACAATGCTATGGGATTGCTCATGTTGGTAGAAGGTGAGACCCCCGCACATTAAACTGTAAGTAGGGCAATCCTCAGCAGAACCCTTTGGTTGTTTGAACCAATAGGGACAGGAATGTTAGCCAGCAGGTTGGTTACACTGATTGCTACTTGCATTAGAAGAAAGAATGAACTGCAAGAGACATTTAGTGTACCTGGGAGATTATAGAAAACTCCTTAATCTGGGGTTGAGAAACTGCATAAAAAGGGAAATAGGAAACAACGGTATAGCTCTTTTTCCAGAGAGACTGTCTGATATGTTCTACTCTCAGTATTTCTGTGTATTGTCTATAGCAATGTATTATCGCCATTACTCCAAAGGTATCAGTAAAGTATTGCAGATATTGTTTATAATGTATTACTGCATTATAATTGGTAGTCTATTGTGTCTAAATAAAGGTAAAAGTTAAATTACTTATTCATTACTTTTCATTTGTTTACTTTTACTTCTCTGTTCTAAAATAAATACTTTGCATTTTGGTTACTCCATCTGCTGCATTGTATCTTAACTTTGTACTGCCATACTTTGACCCATTGCACCTACTAGGTGTTGTCTACAAGGAGAAACTGTACCCCTTCAGACTCAAGGAGTGATGGAATGAGATCTCCATTCTCCTGATGATGATTACAGATGGTCTCTGGGAATATGTTAGAAATGTTGAAGAAGGCAATACCTCTTTAAGGAATGGCAATATCCCTTTAAAATAAGCCTGTAGCATAATTTATACATAGTCCTTAAGTAACTAGCGGTTCAGCTTTAACATAAGACACCAAATCAACTCACTCAGCTAAATAGAAGACATTTCTCAATCATTCACTGGCCTATGGCCATCTTGAGGAAATGAAAATTAGCAAAAACACAATTTATCTTGTGTCTTATTATTTTCTTCATATGAATAGAAAAATACAAGTTGCCTATTTTTTTTATCTGTCTTTCTAATCAAATAAGAAAAATAGAAAACAAGATCAAAGTCTTTGGTAAAGTAACGAAAATGAGGGAACGAATCCAATTAGCTTTAAAATATATTATTTTCCACACAGATAACGATGGGCTTATCTAAATAATAGATTTGAACACAATGAAAGGCAGGGTTAATAAAGCTAAGAAGATAAAAGATAATTAGAAAGTGTCTGGTGACATGGAACAGGAGCCGTGTGCCAAGTGATTCCAACTCCTCAATATCAATCATCCATCAATATCAGAATTGTGGCTGCTTCTTGAGTGACGTTTTGAGTGTCGTCAGGGTATAGCGCATGGTAAAAAAGGGAAACATGGTCCGGAGTGAAGGATATGTATGTATGTGACATAGGCCATTTTCACATGAGCATATTACGATTTAATTTCTGCATCTGTAATATTGACATGGGTTCCGGACCAACTGTAGGGTTTACTGACCCAAACTATCACCGTTATACCGTACGTTCTGCCATTTTGGTTGGGGCATGTGAAGGTTGTATACACGTGTAGCCATTTTATGATGGCTGTGGAGGTCAAACAGCACACAGACGGGTGTGGGAAATTAACAACTCGATCGAGCATTGCCCTTAGCGAGTACCTGCCCGCTCGCGAGCAAAGATTCGGCTGCCGGCGGCGGGCGGGGAGCGGCGGGGGAGAGCAGGGAGGAATGGAGGGGAGATCTCTCTCTCCCTCTCTCCCCCCTGCTCATAGCCGCAACTCACCTGTCACCCGCGCCGGCAGCTGAACCTTTTCTTCCGAGCGGGGAGATACTCATTAAGGACAATGCTCGATTGAGCACTTGTCCTTAGCGAGTATGCTCGCTCATCTTTAATGTAAAGGGATTAAAATAAAAGAGGATAGTATACCGTTATACTGCTACAAATAGAACTGGATATGTTGGGGGCAGAAGAATGGCAATTGAGGCTTAACACTGATAAATGTAAAGATGTGCACATGGGAAGGGAAAATACATACCAAATTTACTTAGTAAATGGGTGACCACTGGGTATAACTACTATGATAAAAGACTTAGGAATTTTATTACATGGGAGCAACCGGTGTCAGGCCAAGGCAAAGAACATCATGGGGTGCATCAGAAGAATTTTTGGGGCACATGATGAGAACATTCTTCTAGTGCTTTACAGATTGCAAGTCAGATCACACATAAAATATTGTGTATAGCTTTTGTCACCAATTCTCAAAAAATCTAAATCAAAAACGCTCTTGCCAAAAACATTAGCTAGGAATTCGATCCATTTACAATATAACTTTTATTGAATTTTACAAAGATTGCATATGGAAATAACATTTTCATATATATATAATTGTGGTTTATTACAATCCACACTGTCACTGTTATCCCATATTCAGATAGCTGTCAGTCTATGTGTTGTGGCTTGTCGGTCGCGACAGCGTCATGGCATGGTGGCCTGCGCAAGCCAAGACCTGTCGCCTTGTTATGCAGACAAGGGTTAATGCACCATGTGCAGAGACTGCTGGGAGAAGGTCGGAGGTGTTGTTCTCTAATTGCTCTGCTAGTCCACAGGTGTGGAATAGCCTTATATTCTCATCCCTCCCTTTGCTCAGTGCTGCTTATTCAGCTCCATAGAGGAGTAGTGGAGAGTGGAGCTCCTCTGTGCTGGGTGTACTGCTACTTCCAGATAAGTTGCTGTGGTTTACTTTTCAGTTGTATTTTCTGTTTTCTTTTCTTTATTGGGACAATCAGGGCCCAGCAAGAAGACTGTGGGGCCACCTATATCAAAGCAATTACTCCGCTTCTAGGCAGGGACCCTTCACCCCCCTGCTAGGTTAGGGCCAGACTTCCTTCTCTCTGGAGTGGTACTACTGTTCAGCATAGCATGGTGCGCACTGTTCCACAGTGCATAGCAGTATTCAACTGCAGTGGTTGTGACACTATGGATGTGACACTATGGCTATAGTTATATTTGCATGTGTTATTCAACAGGTCAGTACTGGAGAGGATGGTCAGATGGTCAAAAAATAATAAATGGGGCGCGTGTTCCCCATAGAGACCAATATCACCAAATAAGTTCTCCTAACTGTAGGTACAGGGAAGCCTCCAGAGCACTGCCTATAGCAACGTTTCCATGTGGCAATCTTTGTATAATTCAATAAAAGTTATATTTTAAAGCGATCCAATTCCTAGCTAATGCTTAAGGCAAGAGCGGTTTTGATTTTGATTATAATAGGACTGGATTGGATTCTGAGCCTATTTTTCCTTTTTTTGTCAATTCTCAAAAAAGACATAATAGAATTTCAACCAAAGTCATAGAATAAGTGGATTACTGTTCCCGGAGAGAATATCAAAATGAGGGTTTTATAGTTTGATAAAAACACGGCAAACGCACTAAAAGAGTACAAGAGGGGCCCGGACGCCTTTCTTGAGCATTACAATATTACATGTTATAGTCGCTAAATACTTCAGAAGGGTCGATGATCCAGGGATTATTCTGATTGCCAGATTGGAGTCAGGAAGGAATATTTCTCCCCTCAAAATTAGGAAAATTGGCTTCTACCTCATTGGAGTTGTTTTGCCTTTCTCTGGATCAACATTGTGGGACAATCGGCTGAACTGAATGGATATATGTCTTTTTCAGCCTTATATACTAGGTTACTTTGTGCCGTTGTAGTGGCCCGGTACATACTTTCCTGGCCCCCTCCATAATGTCATATATGTAATGTCTTGTCTTGATGCACTGTGCAAAATGTCTTGTCATTCTATTGTGTATTGCACAGCTGCAGTGTGTGATAGATTAATGTCTACAAAATATGAGCTATCTGTCTGTGAATGTATCAATTATATCCTGTCACGTGGTATGAGAGAAGGTATAAAAGTGAGTGCATGAGAGCGGGAAAGGAGTCCGGTTATTTAATCTGGGTCTTCCATCTGAGTCCATCTTCTGGAGCTGAGCAAAGTCATAGAGACACATGGGGGCACCTTCAGTCCTCATGTGTTGAAGATGGAAAAAGAGGAGAGGTTTCCCGAGAGCAAGGATCTGCATGGATTGTAAGTAAGCCCCAAAGAGAAAGAGTGAGCAGAGAGCCAGTTCAGTCTGTCGAGGACTAGTACAGAGGTATGCAATTGTCTGTTTTGCACACCCGCGCATCCTTAAGTCTGGGACTGCCGGTGGAAGTACTTGCCTGACTGACAGTCTGTGGAGTGTTCCTACCCCTATCCTCCTCTGGAGTGTTCCTCGTCCAGGAGCCGTGCTTGACAGATAACTTGGACTGCAGGTCCAGTATCATCCTGAGTTTCCTCCCTGACCTCAAATCTTTTGTCTTGCCTGCACTAGTGTGTCTTTTGAATTCATGCCTTGTATTGCTGAAGTTTCCAGTAAAGTTATTTCACGGTCCTGACCATTCCCGGGGACCTGAGGTACTTTAACTGTCTGTGGCTCATTGATTTTTCCCCGCCAATGTTCATGCCAGGGAGTATCGGAATGGTGGCGTCACCCGTGACAAATCCCTCTACACCTGTTACCCTGTTTATTGGGCATATCCATTCCGGGGGGTGTCTGGAGGAGGCCCAGCGCTGCCATGGCCTTAGCTATATGTTTCCCTCCGGGAAGGGAAGCGTTGTAAGTGCCGCCGTGACAAGCCAGCATCTTGCCCTCCCAGCTCCTCAGTGTATGCCATGTGTCTGGGGTTACCCTACGGGATGCTGACTGTCACCTTTCTCTTGCCAAACATTTAGACTGTGATAACATCTAGTTATGACCTGAGGTTGAACAGCAGTTGGCTTGTAACATCTCCTCAATTTCTTGCCATTGTAAGCATTGTATTTGTAATATCACTATGATCTTCATAAGCTGGTATGCATTTAATGCATTTGTTTCCATGGTTTGTACTGTTTACCCAATGGAACATCTTGTGCCTTTTTCCTATATCGTATACAACAGGTCAGATCTCACCTAGTGCTTGTACCTGTTTTCTTGGTAAACAGATTTATCTGAAGCCATTAGGAATTTTAATGTATATGTCACATACAAAATAATGTTTTTTTTACATAGCACCAGAGCTTGTTGATATAGTTTAATTATTATATATTTAATTGATATAGTTAAATACAGAATTCAATTTAAACTCACTACCTTCATCCACAAAGCCCTCCACAGCGCAGCGCCACCCTATATTGCCTCCCTCATCTCAACCATCACCCAGCCCGGGCTCTCCGCTCTGCTAACGAAACCAGACTGAGCGCCCCTCTAATTCAAACTTTTCATTCCTGCCTCTAAGACTTCTCCAGAGCAGCATCGGTCCTCTGGAACGCACTACCAAAGGCTATCCGAGCAATCCAGGACTCGCAGAACTTCAGGCGTGCTCTAAAAACGCACCTCTTCAGGGAGGCATACCACATTACCTAAACAAACCCCTCTGTACTCCGCCTGATAACATGCTCCCTGACCTACTGACTGCAATCCCTGCTAGCCATCATAAACCGCTCCTGCAGTCATAACAATTCTGCCGTCAGAAGGCTAACTGTCTGACCATTGTCTATGTGTAGAATATCCCTCACTCTCCACCTCGCTACACCGTGCACACTGCCAGCCCCTTTCTGTATCACCCCATTACTTGTAGTATGTAAGCTCGTTGGAGCAGGACCCGCACCCCTATTGTTTCCATCAACTGATTACTATATACCGTATTTTTCGCTTTATAAGACGCATCGGATGATAAGACGCACCTGGGTTTTAGAGGAAAATAGGAGAAAAATATTTTGAACTCCCCAGACCAGGCAGTGAGGGAGGTATTACAGGAGAAATAAACAGCAGTAGTATTGCCTCGGAATGAAGTATATACCACTAGGTCAACTTGTCATTCAGGATCAAGGAAAGCTGAGTATAAATGTAATGGTGATCTCATTACTTCTCATCCAGCTTTCCAGGAGCCCTGGATCCCACATTGAATAGTTATGGCAATGCATGTGTTTTGCATGCTTGCATAATTCTGCAGTTGGCATTCAGGATCCTGGAAGAGCTGAGTGACAATGTAATGATTCCATTATTTGTCACCCAACTTTCCAGGAACACTGCATGGCATGTATCATTATGGTTATGCATAACTAGGCACAAATATATACACAATACAGGCAGCTCTTTCTCCCTCTCCCTCTCCTATGTAGATGGCAGATGTGAGAGTGTCTGTACATACAGCTGACTGCTGAGGCAGGGGGAAGCAGCAGCTCCCTCTCAATAATCAGCTGTTGTATGGGTGCTGGTGTGGAGCGGACCTGCTATCTTTATCACACTGTCAGCAATATAGCAGGAGCTGCCTGTCTGTACAATAGCTTCCTGCTCCTCCTCCGCCCTCAGCAATCAGCTGTTGTACGGGCGCTCTGCTCCTCCCCCGCCCCCAGCAATCAGCTGTTGTACGGGCCGCTCTGCTCCCTGCTCCTCCCCCGCCCCCAGCAATCAGCTGCTGTACGGGCCGCTCTGCTCCCTGCTCCTCCCCCGCCCCCAGCAATCAGCTGCTGTACGGGCCGCTCTGCTCCCTGCTCCTCCCCCGCCCCCAGCAATCAGCTGCTGTACGGGCCGCTCTGCTCCCTGCTCCTCCCCCGCTCCCAGCAATCAGCTGCTGTACGGGCCGCTCTGCTCCCTGCTCCTCCCCCGCCCCCAGCAATCAGCTGCTGTACGGGCCGCTCTGCTCCCTGCTCCTCCCCGCCCCCAGCAATTAGCTGTTGTGCGGCCGCTCTGCTCCCTGCTCCTCCCCCGTCCCCAGCAATCAGCTGTTGTATGGGCCACTCTGCTCCCTGCTCCTCCCCCGCCTCCAGCAATTAGCTGTTGTGCGGCCGCTCTGCTCTACTGCTGTGCCGGCTTTGTATGCAAAGGCCGGCAGCTCAGTGAGAAGGATTTGCGATCCTTTTCAGCTCTGGCCGGGTCTGATCTCGGCACGTTTGCTCTATAAGACGCACTGACTTTTTCACCCAACTTTGGAGGGGAAAAAAGTGCGTCTTATAGAGCGAAAAATACGTTAACCGTGGTTCTGTAATTATTGTACTTTTGTCTTTCTGTATCCCCCCTGTCTATGTAAGCGCTGCAGAATATGTTGGCGCTATACAAATAAAGATTATTATTAATTGTTACTGCTCCCCATGGTCTCATACATTATTGCTTCCATTGCCACCATTTAATAAGTAGCAGTATAAAATAGAACATACTGTACTATACTATAGCAATAGCTTTCTTTGATAATTTTTCTATACAAGAAAGGAAAGATTTTCAGAAATAGTGAAGGATTACAAAACAATGGCTGCTTTCTTCCAGAAACAGCAGCATACCTGTCCAATGGTTGGATCTGGTACTGCAGCTCACTTCTATTGAAGTGAATGGGATTGAACTGCAGTAACACACATAAACTAAGAACAGGTGTGATTCTTTTTTTTTTTTATAAAGCAATAGAGATGAGCGAGCATACTCGTCTGAGCTTGATGCTCGTTCGAGTATTAGGGTGCTCGAGATGCTCGTTACTCGAGACGAGCACCACGCGGTACTCATCTCGATTAAACGAGCACTGACCATTGAATTCAATGGAGCCGGCAATACAGCCGGCTCCATTGAAAGCAATGGGCTGCCAGCGATCGCAGGATGAATTGTCGGGAAGGGCTTAAATATATAAGCCCTTCCCTGCAATTCATGCAGAAATGTGTAAAAATAAAAAAAATATATATACTCACCTTGTCCTGGCAGACGGAGTTCAGCGCAGCCGGCCTGCAGTGGGTGTGAAGGGGGTGTGAGTCAGACATGCCCCTGATTGGCTCAGCGCTGAGCCAATCAGGGTCAGATCTCACTCACACCCATTCATGAATTCATGAATGGGTGAGTGAGTGTTGCCTCTGATCGGCTCAGGGCAGCTCTCAGCTGAATGACAGCAGTTCAGCACCACAGTGCAGGAGACAGCAGGAGAAAGACGCAGCTGTGCCCCGGCAGCTGAAGGGAGGTGAGTATCTATTTTTTTTAATTTTTTTTTTTAATCACTTTTAATTCATTTCCAGGGAATGGCTTATATGTAAAGCTCTCCCTGAAAAAGGATTCAGGTGTGCCAGCGGACCATTGTCTTCAATGGAGTCGCCGGCAGCAGCAGCTGCTCCATTGAAGAGAATGCCTGCATTTTTATTCTTTTTTACACTAAAATCTTTCTTTTTCAGGTAAGGGCTTATATTTTTAAGCCCTTCCCGAAAATTCATCCCGCGCTCGCCGGCAGCCCATTGCTTTCAATGGAGCCGGCTGTATTGGCAGAGGAGAACGATCGTTATGCTGACAGTGCGGGGGGGGGGGGGGGGGGGGTCTCACTCTTGCCACTATTGTGGCTTAACAGTGAGACCTCGGAGCCCGAAATGCAGCCCTGCATGTTGCTCCTCGCCTGCCCTATCCATTTCTGTGTTTTTTACATGACTTTGGTGATTTGCTAAGATTTTCACAAATGAAAACTTTAGCGGAGCACCAGTCATATACAAAAATGCTCGAGTCGCCCATTGACTTCAATGGGGTTCGTTACTCGAAACGAACTCTCGAGCATCATTGAAAGTTCGACTCGAGTAACGAGCACCCGAGCATTTTGGTGCTCGCTCAGCTCTATAAAGCAACCAATTTTTTTCAAATTCTGCGCTACCTTTAAAGACAATGATCTTTGGAAAATGGAGAATACTGTAGTTTTTCATCTAGAAGGAAGAACACTCTCTTCGTGTGTGACGCAAAATCTGTAACAGTGACCCACAAAATCATGTACCATTTAAAGTGCTGGTATCCTCCTATGTGGTAGAGTGCCAACTGCAACTTCTGCATCCCTTATTGCCAACGCTGACCCATCGATTCCAGTGCCACCTATAGATGGCTACCCCGGAAGTCATTCATAGACCCATTAATGAGTAATGAAACATATTGAAGCTTAATTATGGATTTCAGCCAAAGCAGACACATTGCTTCTCAAGTTCATATAAAAGAGTCATAAGAATAGCACCAATAATAATGGAACATAATGTAAGTTCACCAAGTTCACAGCTAAAGTAAAAGCTTTATTAAACATCTTCAAAGGCAATGCCTCGGCAGACACAACAATGGCAAAACTCAATATATTTATGCAGACAACGGTCTTTGTTTCTACAGAAAGTATTAACCTCTCTCAGTTTAACAATTAGAGGCTTCATTATATATGAAATGTAGAAGTGTTTTTGTAAAGAATAGCATGGCTGTGATTTGCAACAAAATGTAATCCTTGCAAATGAGTGTACACCGCTAAGCTTTACCGCGTTTCTTTCTTGTATATTACTATATTTAAATAGCAAATCTTTAAAAGGGATTTTGGCACTAAAATGACCCCAGGATAGGTGATAGCATAGACAGAAAATATTACCTATCCTCTCCCGGTGCCTCCGATCCAGCATGACTCACCCATCCCTGATGAAACGGGAAGCAATGATATCATATATATCAATCTTAGTGTTGGTGGTCCGCCTCTTCATCCTCTACATACTTTTATCAGTGGCTCTGCCTGGTATTAAAGCTTGCTACATTGTAGCCCATTTCAAGCATATGGGAATGAGCTACAATGTCAAGTACAGCTGCTAACAAAAGTACAGCGCCTGGTAAATAACAGAAAGGGTGCAGTGTAGAGAAGAGGGAGCATACTCGATAAGGCAAACTACTTGAGCGAGTAGTGCCTTATTCGAGTACCTGCCCGCTCGTCTCTAAAGATTCGGCTGCCGGCAGGGGGTGGGGAGCGGCGGGGGAGAGCAGGGAGGAACGGAGGGGAGATCTCTCTCTCCCTCTCTCCCCCCCGCTCCCCGCCGCAACTCACCTGTCACCCGCACCGGCAGCCGAATCTTTAGAGACGAGCGGGCAGGTACTCAAATAAGGCACTACTCGCTCGAGTAGTTTGCCTTATCAAGTATGCTCGCTCATCTCTAGTGCAGTGCCCATTGGAGTGCCGTAGCCGAATAATCAGCCAGATTCAGTTAAATAAGACCCCCACCGATCTGCTATTGATGGCTCATCCTAAGCATTAATGTTGTAGTCCCAAAAAAACCTTTAACGAGGCAATTGGGTTATATTAAGTTATCCCCAATGCACAAAATAGAACTTATTTCTGACCGATGGATGGGGGTCCCGTGTTCCCTTATGTGACTAACAGTGAATTCAGCAGCGGCATGCTCAAGACTAAAGTAGATAGTCAAGTTCAAGTTATGTTGGGCAGTCCCACTAAAATGAATGGAGAAGTGGCAGGGCATGCATGCCGCTGGCAGTCACAGCAGATGGACACGTGACCCTTGTTTTAGTGATCGAAAGGGGTTTGCAGTGTTTAGGCATCAGATTATCCTCTCTCCTGTGGAGAGGGAATAACTTCAAAAAGACATAATACCCTTTTAACTCCCTAACCTCTTTATGCTCCAAGATGTTAATTCTGAAAGCGGTATTTAAATGCCCCAACTGGATTTTGGGTGACCCAAATGCCCCCTGCACCCACGAGGAGCATAGCAGCTAGGGGTCTACTGAGGGCCAATCTGCCGTGGCAGATTGCCTTTTAAGCCATGCATGTGGTGTGGCTTGATAAACTGCGTATACTATAATATTACATTATACTGCAGGAGCGAACCCAAGTTCAAGTCCCCTATGGGAACTAAAAAAAAGATATAAAAATTAGTTTGAAAAGCTTTATTAATTATTATTAAAAAAAACAACATAATAAAACTAAAACACCTGGTATCATAAAACTCTAATCCATCAAAGTAACAAATTACATATCCAACACTGTGAACATTGTCAGACAAAAAAAAAATACACATCAGAATTGAGCTTTTTTGTCACTTTGAGGGTGCATTCACACGAACGTGTGCATGTGCCGTAAATAGGTGCGCACTAAACCGTGTACCCACATGCGTGCACAAACACGTGTGAATGCAGGTCCGTGCAGCATTGCTTTCAATGGGGCCACGGCAGCTGCCAGCAGCCCCATTGAACGCAATAGGATGCTGGCAACCCCTGAAGTGATTTTCAGGGAATGCCTTGAAATATAAGCCCTTCCCTGATAATCACCCGTGGTTTGTGTAAAAAAAGAAATAAATAAATAAAAAAAAAAAAAAAAAAAAAAATATATATATATATATATATATATACATACTCACCTCTTCGACACTGCCGTATAAATATTCCCTGCGTGGAGTCCCCTTGTTGCTGAACACTGTGACAGCATTGTCACAGTGTTCAGTGACAAGGGGACTCCCTGTGGGGTGTAAAGAATCCCTGGTCACAGTTGTGACAGCTGTGGCAGAGGATCACGATGTTCTCTCATTGATTTCAATCGGACCGACACTTCTCAGTCCCATTGAAAGCAATGGGCTGCCGGCAAGCACTGTAGTGATTTTCAGGGAAGGGCTTTAAATAAACTTTTTTTAGGCAATGGGAAAAGTACATCACCATCAACCAATGTACTGTTCAAAATTAAATGCAAGAAAAAGAAAGAAACAAATCCTTAAAAAAAAGTATAAATATTTGAAAATTTGCCAAAAATGTCTTATTCACTTGTACTTCAGTTGTTTTTATACTTCTGTTACAAGTTTAAGAATCCCATATTTTTGATTTTAATATCAGCTTCACATGAAATTAACCAGGTTATTTTTCCTACGGCTTCTTCTCCTCAGCTACTGTCAGGCGCAGTCACTGGAGATAGGCTGTGAGAAACCGCTTCACTAACATAGTTCATCAATGCACATGATCCTTCTTATTGAATTTGCATCATCAATGCTTAGAAAGCCATTTTATTCGCACATTTTCTCCTCAGGTTATTATTGACCACACTTGGTCAGTAAAGTAATTGCTGGGATTGGGTCAATAAACATTGAAGGATTCTTCAATAAACCTAATGTCTGCATATTAAATGCTCCGAGTCTCACACGCATTCCAATCTACCCACCAAAACTACTAATACCGAAAACTAACAAAGAAACTGGAGAGTCATTAAAGAGGAATTATACCCATTAACATAAAAAAGCACTATACCTCTTTAATTATGCAAATGAAATGTACCAATTCACACTTTTTTTCATAAGCACTATTGGTAGAGTACTTCCTAAATGTTAACATTTAAATGTATAATTAGAGAATTACACACTGTAATGTATAAATTCATTTTTTGCAAAATTTAAATTTTTAAGAATTGTAGCAATTTTTTTGCAATTTCAATATCATTATCTATCTATCTCCTATCTATCTCTCCTATTTATCTATCTATCTATCTATCTATCTATCTATCTATCTATCTATCTATCTATCTATTTATCTATCTATCTATCTATCTATCTATCTATCTATCTATCTATCTATCTATCTATCTATCTATCTATCTATCTATCTATCTATCTATCTATCTATCTATCTATCTATCTATCTATCTATCTATCTCATATCTATCTATATATCTATCTATCCATATCTATCTATCTCATATCTATCTATCTAGCTAGCTATATATCTCATATCTATCTCGATCTATCTCATATCTATCTCTATTAGAGATGAGCGAACGCGTTCGTCCGAGCTTGATATTCGTGCGAATATTAGGGTGTTCGGGATGTTCGTTATTCGTGACGAACACCATGCGGTGTTCTGGTTACTTTCACTTCCTTCCCTGAGACGTTAGCGCGCTTTTCTGGCCAATTGAAAGACAGGGAAGGCATTACAACTTCCCCCTGCAACGTTTAAGCCCTATACCACCCCCCTGCTGTGAGTGGCTGGCGAGATCAGGTGTTCGCCTAATATAAAAGTCGGCCCCTCCCGCGGCTCGCCTCAGATGCGGTGTGAGTTAGATGAGGGACAGTGCTGTTTATACCGGAGCTGCTGTAGGGAAAGAATTGGTAGTTAGTGTAGGCTTCAAGACCCCCCAAAGGTCCTTATTAGGGCCACTGATAGCTGTGTGTTGGCTGCTGTTAGCAGTGGGATTTTTTTTTTTTTCTCAAAATCGCCTCTGCAGACCGTTGCACCTGGCATTAGGGACAGAAGTGCTGCATAGGCAGGGAGAGTGTTAGGAGTGAGTGTAGCCTTCAAGAACCTCAACGGTCCTTTCTAGGGCCATATTTATCCGTGTGCAGTACTGTCCAGGCTGCTGTTGGCTGTGCTGCATTTTTTTTGGGCTTCTCAAAATCGCCTCTGCAGAGCATTGCACCCTCCATTGATACTGCAGGGAAAGAATTGTATAGGCAGGGCCACAACACAGTTATTATTCATAGAATATACGCAGTGCTGCCTGTTGGTGGGAAAAAACTGAAAACAAATCTATTTGTCCAGCCTGTGTCCGTCCTTACGCCTGTGTAGACGTGTGAGCTGCGTGAAAAACATTGCTAAATCATACGCAGCCAGCTACGCTTTACTGCTGGGTTCGCCATTTGCTTTCCTTAATTGGGAAAAAAAAATACCTGCTCTCCAAGAGTTATAATAACTCTGCTACCCTCACGTTCTGTGACACATAAGCAGGGACACAGCGCAGTTATTAAACTTCGCAGGTTCATTGAATATACGCAGTGCTGCCTGTTGGTGGGAAAAAACTGAAAACAAATCTATTTGTCCAGCCTGTGTCCGTCCTTACGCCTGTGTAGACGTGTGAGCTGCGTGAAAAACATTGCTAAATCATACGCACCCAGCTACGCTTTACTGCTGGGTTCGCCATTTGCTTTCCTTAATTGGGAAAAAAAATACCTGCTCTCCAAGAGTTATAATAACTCTGCTACCCTCACGTTCTGTGACACATAAGCAGGGACACAGCGCAGTTATTAAACTTCGCAGGTTCATTGAATATACGCAGTGCTGCCTGTTGGTGGGAAAAAACTGAAAACAAATCTATTTGTCCAGCCTGTGTCCGTCCTTACGCCTGTGTAGACGTGTGAGCTGCGTGAAAAACATTGCTAAATCATACGCAGCCAGCTACGCTTTACTGCTGGGTTCGCCATTTGCTTTCCTTAATTGGGAAAAAAAAATACCTGCTCTCCAAGAGTTATAATAACTCTGCTACCCTCACGTTCTGTGACACATAAGCAGGGACACAGCGCAGTTATTAAACTTCGCAGGTTCATTGAATATACGCAGTGCTGCCTGTTGGTGGGAAAAAACTGAAAACAAATCTATTTGTCCAGCCTGTGTCCGTCCTTACGCCTGTGTAGACGTGTGAGCTGCGTGAAAAACATTGCTAAATCATACGCAGCCAGCTACGCTTTACTGCTGGGTTCGCCATTTGCTTTCCTTAATTGGGAAAAAAAATACCTGCTCTCCAAGAGTTATAATAACTCTGCTACCCTCACGTTCTGTGACACATAAGCAGGGACACAGCGCAGTTATTAAACTTCGCAGGTTCATTGAATATACGCAGTGCTGCCTGTTGGTGGGAAAAAACTGAAAACAAATCTATTTGTCCAGCCTGTGTCCGTCCTTACGCCTGTGTAGACGTGTGAGCTGCGTGAAAAACATTGCTAAATCATACGCAGCCAGCTACGCTTTACTGCTGGGTTCGCCATTTGCTTTCCTTAATTGGGAAAAAAAAATACCTGCTCTCCAAGAGTTATAATAACTCTGCTACCCTCACGTTCTGTGACACATAAGCAGGGACACAGCGCAGTTATTAAACTTCGCAGGTTCATTGAATATACGCAGTGCTGCCTGTTGGTGGGAAAAAACTGAAAACAAATCTATTTGTCCAGCCTGTGTCCGTCCTTACGCCTGTGTAGACGTGTGAGCTGCGTGAAAAACATTGCTAAATCATACGCAGCCAGCTACGCTTTACTGCTGGGTTCGCCATTTGCTTTCCTTAATTGGGAAAAAAAATACCTGCTCTCCAAGAGTTATAATAACTCTGCTACCCTCACGTTCTGTGACACATAAGCAGGGACACAGCGCAGTTATTAAACTTCGCAGGTTCATTGAATATACGCAGTGCTGCCTGTTGGTGGGAAAAAACTGAAAACAAATCTATTTGTCCAGCCTGTGTCCGTCCTTACGCCTGTGTAGACGTGTGAGCTGCGTGAAAAACATTGCTAAATCATACGCAGCCAGCTACGCTTTACTGCTGGGTTCGCCATTTGCTTTCCTTAATTGGGAAAAAAAAATACCTGCTCTCCAAGAGTTATAATAACTCTGCTACCCTCACGTTCTGTGACACATAAGCAGGGACACAGCGCAGTTATTAAACTTCGCAGGTTCATTGAATATACGCAGTGCTGCCTGTTGGTGGGAAAAAACTGAAAACAAATCTATTTGTCCAGCCTGTGTCCGTCCTTACGCCTGTGTAGACGTGTGAGCTGCGTGAAAAACATTGCTAAATCATACGCACCCAGCTACGCTTTACTGCTGGGTTCGCCATTTGCTTTCCTTAATTGGGAAAAAAAATACCTGCTCTCCAAGAGTTATAATAACTCTGCTACCCTCACGTTCTGTGACACATAAGCAGGGACACAGCGCAGTTATTAAACTTCGCAGGTTCATTGAATATACGCAGTGCTGCCTGTTGGTGGGAAAAAACTGAAAACAAATCTATTTGTCCAGCCTGTGTCCGTCCTTACGCCTGTGTAGACGTGTGAGCTGCGTGAAAAACATTGCTAAATCATACGCAGCCAGCTACGCTTTACTGCTGGGTTCGCCATTTGCTTTCCTTAATTGGGAAAAAAAATACCTGCTCTCCAAGAGTTATAATAACTCTGCTACCCTCACGTTCTGTGACACATAAGCAGGGACACAGCACAGTTATTAAACTTAGATAATTCATTCACTAGAGGCAGTGGGGCCTTTCGTTTTCCAAAAAGGGCAAAAATTATATTTGGCCTGCAGTCTTGCGCCAATTTATTTCCTGCCTGGGAAATCTAATCACTGGTAATACAGCATGCTGAGGGGTAGGGGTAAGCCTAGAGGACGTGGACGTGGACGTGGCCGAGGACGCGGAGGGCCAAGTGAGGGTGTGGGCACAGGCCAAGCTCCTGATCCAGGTGTGTCGCAGCTGTCTGCTGCGCGATTAGGAGAGAGGCACGTTTCTGGCGTCCCCACATTCATCGCCCAATTAATGGGTCCACGCGGGAGACGGTTATTAGAAAATGAGCAGTGTGAGCAGGTCCTGTCCTGGATGGCAGAAAGTGCTTCGAGCAACCTATCGTCTACCCGCAGTTCTGCGCCGTCCACTGCTGCCAATCCGAATCCTCTGTCTGCTGCTCCTCCTTCCTCCCAGCCTCCTCAGTCCACTACAATGACACCTGCTCAGGAGCGGGAACACTCCCAGGAACTGTTCTCGGGCCCCTGCTTAGATTGGGCAGCAGCGGTTCCTCTCCCACCAGAGGAGTTTATCGTCACTGATGCCCAACCATTCGAAAGTTCCCGGGGTCCGGGGGAAGAGGCTGGGGACTTCCGCCAACTGTCTCAACAACTTTCTGTGGGTGAGGAGGACGATGACGATCAGACACAGTTGTCTTGCAGTGAGGTAGTAGTAAGGGCAGTAAGTCCCAGGGAGCAGCGCACAGAGGATTCGGAGGAAGAGCAGCAGGACGATGAGGTGACTGACCCCACCTGGTGTGCAACGCTTACTCAGGAGGACAGGTCTTCAGAGGGGGAGTCAAGGGCATCAGCAGGGCAGGTTGCAAGAGGCAGTGCGGTGGCCAGGGGTAGAGGCAGGGCCAGACCGAATAATCCACCAAGTGTTTCCCAAAGCGCCCCCTCGCGCCATGCCACCCTGCGTAGGCCGAGGTGCTCTAAGGTCTGGCAGTTTTTCACAGAGACGCCTGACGACCGACGAACAGTGGTGTGCAACCTTTGTCGCGCAAAGCTCAGCCGGGGAGCCAACACCAACAGCCTCACCACCACCACCATGCGCAGACATATGATGGCCAAGCACCCCGCAAGGTGGGACAAAGGCCGTTCACCGTCTCCGGTTTGCACCCCTGCCTCTCCCCCTGTGCCCCAACCTGCCACTGAGATGCAACCCCCCTCTCAGGACACAGGCACTACCGCCTCATGGCCTGCACCCACACCCTCATCTCCGCTGTCCTCGGCCCCATCCAGCAGTGTAGTTCAGCGCACCGTTCAGCCGTCGCTTGCGCAAGTGTTCGAGCGCAAGCGCAAGTACGCCGCCACGCACCCGCACGCTCAAACGTTAACCGTCCGCATCGCAAAATTCATCAGCCTTGAGATGCTGCCGTATAGGGTTGTGGAAACGGAGTCCTTCAAAAGTATCATGGAGGCGGCGGCCCCGCGCTACTCAGTTCCCAGTCGCCACTACTTTTCCCGATGTGCCGTCCCAGCCCTGCACGACCACGTCTCCCGCAACATTGTGCGCGCCCTCACCAACGCGGTTACTGCCACGGTCCACTTAACTACGGACACGTGGACAAGCACAGGCGGGCAGGGCCACTACATCTCCCTGACGGCACATTGGGTGAATTTAGTGGAGGCTGGGACAGAGTCAGAGCCTGGGACCGCTCACGTCCTACCCACCCCCAGAATTGCGGGCCCCAGCTCGGTGCTGGTATCTGCGGAGGTGTATGCTTCCTCCACTAAAGCACCCTCCTCCTCCTCCTCCTCCTCTGTCTCACAATCAAGATGTGTTAGCAGCAGCATGTCGCCAGCAGTCGGTGTCGCGCGGTGTGGCAGCACAGCGGTGGGCAAGCGTCAGCAGGCCGTGCTGAAACTACTCAGCTTAGGCGATAAGAGGCACACGGCCCACGAACTGCTGCAGGGTCTGACACAGCAGACCGACCGCTGGCTTGCGCCGCTGAGCCTCCAACCGGGCATGGTCGTGTGTGACAACGGCCGTAACCTGGTGGCGGCTCTGCAGCTTGGCAGCCTCACGCACGTGCCATGCCTGGCCCACGTCTTTAATTTGGTGGTTCAGCGGTTTCTGAAAAGCTACCCACGCTTGTCAGACCTGCTCGTAAAGGCGCGCCGGCTCTGCGCACATTTCCGCAAGTCCCACACGGACGCTGCCACCCTGCGCACCCTGCAACATCACTTTAAGCTGCCAGTGCACCGACTGCTGTGCGACGTGCCCACACGGTGGAACTCTACGCTCCACATGTTGGCCAGGCTCTATGAACAACGGAGAGCTATAGTCGAATACCAACTCCAACATGGGCGGCGCAGTGGGAGTCAGCCTCCTCAATTCCTTTCAGAAGAGTGGGCCTGGTTGGCAGACATCTGCCATGTCCTTGGTAATTTTGAGGAGTCTACCCAGGTGGTGAGCGGCGATGCTACAATCATTAGCGTCACCATTCCTCTGCTATGCATCTTGAGAAATTCCCTGCAAACCATAAAGGCAGCTGCTTTGCGCTCGGAAACGGGGGCGGGGGAAGACAGTATGCCGCTGGATAGTCAGGGCACCCTCCTGTCTATTTCTCAGCGCGTACAGGAGGAGGAGGAGGAGCATGAGGAGGATGAGGAGGAGGGGGAAGAGACAGCTTGGCCCGCTGCTGACGGTACACCGGCTGATTGCCTGTCATCCTTTCAGCGTGTATGGCCTGAGGAGGAGGAGGAGGAGGAGGAGGATCCTGAAAGTGATCTTCCTAGTGAAGACAGCCATGTGTTGCGTACAGGTACCCTGGCACACATGGCTGACTTCATGTTAGGATGCCTTTCTCGTGACCCTCGCGTTGCACGCATTCTGGCCACGACGGATTACTGGGTGTACACACTGCTCGATCCACGGTATAAGGAGAACCTGCCCACTCTGATTCCCGAAGAGGAAAGGGGTTCGAGAGTGTTGCTATACCACAGGACCCTTGCGGACAAGCTGATGGTAAAATTCCCAGCCGACAGCGCTAGTGGCAGAAGGCGCAGTTCCGAGGGCCATGTTGCAGGGGATGTGCGTAGATCGAGCAGCATGTACATCCCAGGCAGTGCAACAGTCTTTAAGGGCCTGGCCAGCTTTATGGCTCCCCACCAAGACTGTGTCACCGCTCCCCAGTCACGGCTGAGTCGGCGGGAGCACTGCAAAAGGATGGTGAGGGAGTACGTAGCGGATCGCACGACCATCCTTGGTGACGCCTCTGCCCCCTACAACTACTGGGTGTCGAAGCTGGACACGTGGCCTGAACTAGCCCTGTATGCCCTTGAGGTGCTTGCTTGTCCTGCGGCTAGCGTGTTGTCGGAGAGGGTGTTTAGTGCGGCTGGGGGAATCATCACAGATAAGCGTAGCCGCTTGTCAACCGACAGTGCCGACAGGCTAACACTCATCAAGATGAACAAAGGCTGGATTTCCCCAGACTTCTGTTCTCCACCAGCGGACAGCAGCGATACGTAAGCAATACGTAGGCTGCACCCGCGGATGGAAGCTACGTTCTCTCTCACCATCCAAAACGGGGACATTTCTGCTTCATCAATCTGTGTCTAATATTCCTCCTCCTCCTCCTCCTGCTCCACCTCCTGAAACCTCACGTAATCACGCTGAACGGGCAATTTTTCTTAGGGCCACAAGGCTCACTCAAATAATTTTTCAGAACAATTTTTATAAGTTTCAATGCGCTTAAAAGCATTGGAACTTTAACTTGAACCAATTTTTCGTTACACTGGGCTGCCTCCAGGCCTAGTTACCACTTAAGCCACATTAACCAAAGCGATTAATGGGTTTCACCTGCCCTCTTGGCTGGCCATGGCCAATTTTTGGGATGTACATTAGTACTGTTGATACAGCAATTTGTGTGGGCCCTCGCCTACAGTGTAATCAAATTAATTTTTAGCCCACCTGCATTACAGCTGACGTTACCTCAGCTGTGTTGGGCAATGCAATGGGATATTTTTGTGTACCGCCGGTGGGTTCCAGGGAGCCACCCATGCTGTAGGTGCACACTGAGTTTTTAATACATCTGTACACTTCTAAAGAACCCGTCTGACCGGGGCATGCAGTGTGGGCCGAAGCCCACCTGTATTACGCACGACATTACTACCTCAGCTGTGTTGGGCAATGCAATGGGATATTTCTATGTACCGCCGGTGGCTTCCTGGCACCCACCCAGGCAGTGGGTCCACAGGGAGTTAAACCTACATGTGTCCACTTGTAAAGAATCCCAGTCTGACTGGGGCATGCAGTGTGGGCCGAAGCACACCTGTATTACGCACGACATTACTACCTCAGCTGTGTTGGGCAATGCAATGGGATATTTCTATGTACCGCCGGTGGCTTCCTGGCACCCACCCAGGCAGTGGGTCCACAGGGAGTTAAACCTACATGTGTCCACTTGTAAAGAATCCCAGTCTGACTGGGGCATGCAGTGTGGGCCGAAGCCCACCTGTATTACGCACGACATTACTACCTCAGCTGTGTTGGGCAATGCAATGGGATATTTTTGTGTACCGCCGGTGGGTTCCAGGGAGCCACCCATGCTGTGGGTCGACAGGGACTTCACAATAGGGAGTTGTACCTGCCTGTGTCTATGAATTAAAAAGCCCGGTCTGACTGGGGCATGCAGACACCTTGACAGAATGAATAGTGTGTGGCACATAGGTTCCCCATTGCTATGCCCACGTGTGCAGCTCCAGATGGCGGTGGCACAGGATTCTATTTCTCATTGCTTCTGTACAGCATTGTGGGCTATCGCTCCGCCACTTTTAAAGAGGGTCGCTGCCTAGCCGTGCCAACCTCTGCAGTGTATGCCTGCGGTCCCTCGTCATGGCAGACGCAATTCTAAATAGACATGAGCGTGGTGTGGCATGAGGGCAGCTGAAGGCTGCGCAGGGACACTTTGGTGTGCGCTGTGGGGGGGAGGGGGTGCGGTTGGGCAGCATGTAACTCAGGAGAAGTGGCAGTGGAGTGTCATGCAGGCAGTGATTGTGCTTTGTTGGAGGTAGTGTGGTGCTTAGCAAAGGTATGCCATGCTAATGAGCGCTTTTCAGAAGTAAAAGTTGTTGGGAGGGGGGGGGGGCCCACTCTTGCCGCTATTGTGGCTTAATAGTGGGACCTGTGAACTTAGGATGCAGCCCAACATGTAGCCCCTCGCCTGCCCTATCCGTCACTGTGTCATTCCCATCACTTTCCTGAATTGCCCAGATTTTCACACATGAAAACCTTAGCGAGCATCGGCAAAATACAAAAATGTTCTGGTCGCCCATTGACTTCAATGGGGTTCGTTGTTCGAAACGAACCCTCGAGCATCACGGGAAGTTCGTTACGAATAACGAACACCCGAACATTTTGGTGTTCGCTCATCTCTAATCTCTATCTATCTCATATGTATCTCATATCTATCTATCTCTCATATCTATCTATCTATCTATCTCATATCTATCTCTCTATCTATCTATCTATCTATCTCATATCTATTTCATATCTATCTCATATCTATCTATCCATCTCATATCTATCTATCTATCTATCTATCTATCTATCTATCTATCTATCTATCTCATATCTATCTATCTATCTATCCCATATCTATCTATCTCCTATCTATCTATCTATCTATCTATCTCATATCTATCTATCTATCTATCTATCTATCTATCTATCTATCTATCTATCTATCTAGCTATATATCTCATATCTATCTCATATCTATCTCTATCTATCTCATATGTATCTCATATCTATCTATCTATCTATCTATCTATCTATCTCATATCTATCTATCTCATATCTATCTATCTATCTATCTATCTATCTATCTATCTCATATCTATCTATCTATCTATCTATCTATCTATCTATCTATCTATCTATCTATCTCATATCTATCTATTTATCTATCTATCCCATATCTATCTATCTATCTCATATCTATCTATCTAGCTATATATCTCATATCTATCTCTATCCATCTCATATCTATCTATCTCATATCTATTTATCTATCTCATATCTATTTATCTATCTCATCTCTATCTATCTCATATCTATCTATTTATCTATCTCATATCTATCTATCTATCTATCTATCTATCTATCTATCTATCTATCTATCTATCTATCTAACTATCTATCTCATATCTATCTATCTATCTATCTATCTATCTATCTATCTATCTATCTATCTATCTATCTATCTCATATCTATCTATCTATCTATCTCATATCTATCCCATATCTATTTATCTATCTATCTATCTATCTATTAGAGATGAGCGAACACCAAAATGTTCGGGTGTTCGTTATTCGGAAAGAACTTCCCGCGATGCTCGAGGGTTCGTTTCGAACAACGAACCCCATTGAAGTCAATGGGCGACCAGAGCATTTTTGTATTTCGCCGATGCTCGCTAAGGTTTTCATGTGTGAAAATCTGGGCAATTCAAGAAAGTGATGGGAATGACACAGAAACGGATAGGGCAGGCGAGGGGCTACATGTTGGGCTGCATCTCAAGTTCCCAGGTCCCACTATTAAGCCACAATACTGGCAAGAGTGGGCCCCCCCCCCCCCTCCCAACAACTTTTACTTCTGAAAAGCCCTCATTAGCATGGCATACCTTTGCTAAGCACCACACTAGCTACAACAAAGCACAATCACTGCCTGGATGACACTCCGCTGCCACTTCTCCTGGGTTACATGCTGACCAACCGCCCCCCCTCCCCCCCACAGCGCACACCAAAGTGTCCCTGCGCAGCCTTCAGCTGCCCTCATGCCACGCCACACTCATGTCTATTTAGAAGTGCGTCTGCCATGAGGAGGAACCGCAGGCACACACTGCAGAGGGTTGGCATGGCTAGGCAGCGGCCCTCTTTGAAAGGGGCGGGGCGATAGCCCACAATGCTGTACAGAAGCAATGAGAAATAGAATCCTGTGCCACCTCCATCTGGAGCTGCACACGTGGGCATAGCAATGGGGAACCTATGTGCCACACACTATTCATTCTGTCAAGGTGTCTGCATGCCCCAGTCAGACTGGTAATATGTACCTTAACAGTAACCGCGTTGGTGGTAATGTGGTGGTGACTGCGGACCTAGTAGCACGGTTGTATTTTGTTGGTTTTCGGAATGCGGCCAGGATTAAGTGGGCCGTGGCGGGGGTATGGTGTGGGGGCTCTCGTTGTGTCGGTAAAGGTGAAATTCTTGGACTGCCACCAGACGAACCAATGCAAAGACATTTGCCAAGAATGTTTTCCCTGTTGGAGGAGGAGGGGGATGTTTTTGAGGCACTACGTGTCCTCTCCACGTGTCCGTGGTTATATGCACCTTTACAGTAACCGCGTTGGTGGTAATGTGGTGGTGACTGCGGACCTAGTAGCACGGTTGTATTTTGTTGGTTTTCGGAATGCGGCCAGGATTAAGTGGGCCGTGGCGGGGGTATGGTGTGGGGGCTCTCGTTGTGTCGGTAAAGGTGAAATTCTTGGACTGCCACCAGACGAACCAATGCAAAGACATTTGCCAAGAATGTTTTCCCTGTTGGAGGAGGAGGGGGATGTTTTTGAGGCACTACGTGTCCTCTCCACGTGTCCGTGGTTATATGCACCTTTACAGTAACCGCGTTGGTGGGAAATGGCCTCGCCGCCATCATGTCTTTGGGAAGCCTCTGTTTCCACACCCCAGAGACATACCATTAGCAGCGGTATAGGCAGAGGCCAGAATTCGTAACATTTCAGCCGTAGCATTAGGACAGGCCCCACTAACATATCACTAGCAGCAGTATAGCGGGAGCGCAGTCTTCGTTCCATGTCAGCAATAGTAGCACTCAAGACAGGCCCCAGTAACAATTCCGAAGCAGCAGTATAGCGGGAGCGCAGTCTTCGTTCCATGTCAGCAATAGTAGCACTCAAGACAGGCCCCAGTAACAATTCCGAAGCAGCAGTATAGCGGGAGCGCAGTCTTCGTTCCATGTCAGCAATAGTAGCACTCAAGACAGGCCCCAGTAACAATTCCGAAGCAGCAGTATAGCGGGAGCGCAGTCTTAGTTCCATTTCAGTAGCCTTAGTATAGCCAAGGCCCAAGTTACATTTATGTAGCTAAAGTGTAGGCCAACCCCACACACCTTTCTGTACCATGAGTGCAGGCGAAGAACATACAAATTGCTATGATTACACTGTAGGTGAGGGCCCCAAAAATTTGGTGTACCAACAGTACTAATGTACCTCAGTAAAAATTGGCCATGCCCAACCAAGATGGCAGGTGAATCGCTTTGGTTAATGTGGCTTAAGTGGTAACTAGGCCTGGAGGCAGCCCAGTGTAACGAAAAATTGGTTCAAGTTAAAGTTCCAACGCTTTTAAGCGCATTGAAACTTATAAAAATTGTTCAGAAAAATTATTTGAGTGAGCCTTGTGGCCCTAAGAAAAATTGCCCGTTCAGCGTGATTACGTGAGGTTTCAGGAGGAGGAGCAGGAGGAGGAGGAGGAATATTAGACACAGATTGATGAAGCAGAAATGTCCCCGTTTTGGATGGTGAGAGAGAACGTAGCTTCTATCCGCAGGTGCAGCCTACGTATTGCTTACGTATTGCTGCTGTCCGCTGGTGGAGAACAGAAGTCTGGGGAAATCCAGCCTTTGTTCATCTTGATGAGTGTTAGCCTGTCGGCACTGTCGGTTGACAAGCGGCTACGCTTATCTGTGATGATTCCCCCAGCCGCACTAAACACCCTCTCCGACAAGACGCTAGCCGCAGGACAAGCAAGCACCTCCAGGGCATACAGCGCTAGTTCAGGCCACGTGTCCAGCTTCGACACCCATTAGTTGTAGGGGGCAGAGGCGTCACCAAGGATGGTCGTGCGATCCGCTACGTACTCCCTCACCATCCTTTTACAGTGCTCCCGCCGACTCAGCCGTGACTGGGGAGCGGTGACACAGTCTTGGTGGGGAGCCATAAAGCTGGCCAGGCCCTTAAAGACTGTTGCACTGCCTGGGATGTACATGCTGCTCGATCTACGCACATCCCCTGCTACCTTGCCCTCGGTACTGCGCCTTCTGCCACTAGCGCTGTCGGCTGGGAATTTTACCATCAGCTTGTCCGCAAGGGTCCTGTGGTATAGCAACACTCTCGAACCCCTTTCCTCTTCGGGAATCAGAGTGGGCAGGTTCTCCTTATACCGTGGATCGAGCAGTGTGTACACCCAGTAATCCGTCGTGGCCAGAATGCGTGCAACGCGAGGGTCACGAGAAAGGCATCCTAACATGAAGTCAGCCATGTGTGCCAGGGTACCTGTACGCAACACATGGCTGTCTTCACTAGGAAGATCACTTTCAGGATCCTCCTCCTCCTCCTCCTCCTCAGGCCATACACGCTGAAAGGATGACAGGCAATCAGCCGGTGTACCGTCAGCAGCGGCCCAAGCTGTCTCTTCCCCCTCCTCCTCATCCTCCTCATGCTCCTCCTCCTCCTCCTGTACGCGCTGAGAAATAGACAGGAGGGTGCCCTGACTATCCAGCGGCATACTGTCTTCCCCCGCCCCCGTTTCCGAGCGCAAAGCAGCTGCCTTTATGGTTTGCAGGGAATTTCTCAAGATGCATAGCAGAGGAATGGTGACGCTAATGATTGTAGCATCGCCGCTCACCACCTGGGTAGACTCCTCAAAATTACCAAGGACATGGCAGATGTCTGCCAACCAGGCCCACTCTTCTGAAAGGAATTGAGGAGGCTGACTCCCACTGCGCCGCCCATGTTGGAGTTGGTATTCGACTATAGCTCTACGTTGTTCATAGAGCCCGGCCAACATGTGGAGCGTAGAGTTCCACCGTGTGGGCACGTCGCACAGCAGTCGGTGCACTGGCAGCTTAAAGTGATGTTGCAGGGTGCGCAGGGTGGCAGCGTCCATGTGGGACTTGCGAAAATGTGCGGAGAGCCGGCGCGCCTTTACGAGCAGGTCTGACAAGCGTGGGTAGCTTTTCAGAAAGCGCTGAACCACCAAATTAAAGACGTGGGCCAGGCATGGCACGTGCGTGAGGCTGCCGAGCTGCAGAGCCGCCACCAGGTTACGGCCATTGTCACACACGACCATGCCCGGTTGGAGGCTCAGCGGTGCAAGCCAGCGGTCGGTCTGCTGTGTCAGACCCTGCAGCAGTTCGTGGGCCGTGTGCCTCTTATCGCCTAAGCTGAGTAGTTTCAGCACGGCCTGCTGACGCTTGCCCACCGCTGTGCTGCCACACCGCGCGACACCGACTGCTGGCGACATGCTGCTGCTAACACATCTTGATTGCGAGACAGAGGAGGAGGAGGAGGAGGAGGAGGAGGGTGCTTTAGTGGAGGAAGCATACACCTCCGCAGATACCACCACCGAGCTGGGGCCCGCAATTCTGGGGGTGGGTAGGACGTGAGCGGTCCCGGGCTCTGACTCTGTCCCAGCCTCCACTAAATTCACCCAATGTGCCGTCAGGGAGATGTAGTGGCCCTGCCCGCCTGTGCTTGTCCACGTGTCCGTAGTTAAGTGGACCGTGGCAGTAACCGCATTGGTGAGGGCGCGTACAATGTTGCGGGAGACGTGGTCGTGCAGGGCTGGGACGGCACATCGGGAAAAGTAGTGGCGATTGGGAACTGAGTAGCGCGGGGCCGCCGCCTCCATGATACTTTTGAAGGACTCCGTTTCCACAACCCTATACGGCAGCATCTCAAGGCTGATGAATTTTGCTATGCGGACGGTTAACGTTTGAGCATGCGGGTGCGTGGCGGCGTACTTGCGCTTGCGCTCCAACAGTTGCGCAAGCGACGGCTGGACGGTGCGCTGAGCTACAGTGCTGGATGGGGCCGAAGACAGCGGAGGTGAGGGTGTGGGTGCAGGCTATGAGGCGGTAGTGCCTGTGTCCTGAGAGGGGGGTTGCATCTCAGTGGCAGGTTGGGGCACAGGGGGAGAGGCAGGGGTGCAAACCGGAGGCGCTGAACGGCCTTCGTCCCACCTTGCGGGGTGCTTGGCCATCATATGTCTGCGCATGGTGGTGGTGGTGAGGCTGTTGGTGTTGGCTCCCCGGCTGAGCTTTGCGCGACAAAGGTTGCACACCACTGTTCGTCGGTCGTCAGGCGTCTCTGTGAAAAACTGCCAGACCTTAGAGCACCTCGGCCTCTGCAGGGTGGCATGGTGCGAGGGGGCCCTTTGGGAAACAGTTGGTGGATTATTCGGTCTGGCCCTGCCTCTACCCCTGGCCACCGCACTGCCTCTTGCAACCTGCCCTGCTGATGCCCTTGACTCCCCCTCTGAAGACCTGTCCTCCTGAGTAAGCGTTGCACACCAGGTGGGGTCAGTCACCTCATCGTCCTGCTGCTCTTCCTCCGAATCCTCTGTGCGCTGCTCCCTCGGACTTACTGCCCTTACTACTACCTCACTGCAAGACAACTGTGTCTGATCGTCATCGTCCTCCTCACCCACAGAAAGTTGTTGAGACAGTTGGCGGAAGTCCCCAGCCTCTTCCCCCGGACCCCGGGAACTTTCGAATGGTTGGGCATCAGTGACGATAAACTCCTCTGGTGGGAGAGGAACCGCTGCTGCCCAATCTAAGCAGGGGCCCGAGAACAGTTCCTGGGAGTGCTCCCGCTCCTGAGCAGGTGTTATTGTAGTGGAGTGAGGAGGCTGGGAGGAAGGAGGAGCAGCAGACAGAGGATTCGGATTGGCAGCAGTGGACGGCGCAGAACTGCGGGTAGACGATAGGTTGCTCGAAGCACTTTCTGCCATCCAGGACAGGACCTGCTCACACTGCTCATTTTCTAATAACCGTCTCCCGCGTGGACCCATTAATTGGGCGATGAATGTGGGGACGCCAGAAACGTGCCTCTCTCCTAATCGCGCAGCAGTCGGCTGCGACACACCTGGATCAGGAGCTTGGCCTGTGCCCACACCCTGACTTGGCCCTCCGCGTCCTCGGCCGCGTCCACGTCCTCTAGGCCTACCCCTACCCCTCAGCATGCTGTATTACCAGTGATTTGATTTCACAGGCAGGAAATAAATTGGCGCAAGACTGCAGGCCAAATATAATTTTTTCCCTTTTTTGAAAACGAAAGGCCCCACTGCCTCTAGTGAATGAATAATCTAAGTTTAATAACTGTGCTGTTTTCCTGCTAATGTGTCACAGAACGTGAGGGTAGCAGAGTTATTAACTGTGGCAGAGCAGGTATTTTTTTTCCCAATTAAGGAAAGCAAATGGCGAAGCCAGGAGTAAAACGTAGCTGGGTGCGTATGATTTTTAAAGGTGTTACACGCAGCCGACACGTGTCCACCGCCCTTAGGACGGACAGAGGCCGGACAAATAGAATTATTTTCCGTTTTTTGGCACCAAAAGGCAGCACTGCGTATATTCTATGAACATGAGAAGTTTAATAACTGTGCTGTGTCCCTGCTAATGTGTCACAGAACGTGAGGGTAGCAGAGTTATTAACTGTGGCAGAGCAGGTATTTTTTTTCCCAATTAAGGAAAGCAAATGGCGAAGCCAGGAGTAAAACGTAGCTGGGTGCGTATGATTTTTAAAGGTGTCACACGCAGCCGACACGTGTCCACCGCCCTTAGGACGGACAGAGGCCGGACAAATAGAATTATTTTCACTTGTTTTACAAGCAAAAGGCCGCACTGCGTATATTCAATGAATAATAACTGTGTTGTGCCCCTGCCTACACAATTCTTTCCCTGCAGTATCAATGGAGGGTGGAATGCTCTGCAGAAGCGATTTTGAGAAGCAAAAAAAAATGCAGCACAGCTAACAGCAGCCTGGACAGTACTGCACACGGATAAATATGGCCCTAGAAAGGACCGTTGAGGTTCTTGAAGGCTACACTCACTCCTAACACTCTCCCTGCCTATGCAGCACTTCTGTCCCTAATGCCAGGTGCAACGGTCTGCAGAGGCGATTTTGAGAAAAAAAAAATTGCCACTGCTAACAGCAGCCAACACACAGCTATCAGTGGCCCTAATAAGGACCTTTGGGGGGTCTTGAAGCTTACACTAACTACCAATTCTTTCCCTACAGCAGCTCCGGTACAAACAGCACTGTCCCTCATCTAACTCACACGGCATCTGTGGCGAGCCGCGGGAGGGGCCGACTTTTATGTTCGGGTGACACCTGATCTTCCCAGCCACTCACAGCAGGGGGGTGGTATAGGGCTTGAACGTCACAGGGGGAAGTTGTAATGCCTTCCCTGTCTTTCAATTGGCCAGAAAAGCGCGCTAACGTCTCAGGGAAGGAAGTGAAAATAACCAGAACACCGCATGGTGTTCGTTACGAATAACGAATATCCCGAACACCCTAATATTCGCACGAATATCAAGCTCGGAAGAACACGTTCGCTCATCTCTACTATCTATCTATCTATCTATCTATCTATCTATCTATCTATCTATCTATCTCCTATCTATCTCCTATCTATCTATCTATCTATCTATCTATCTATCTATCTATCTACCCATTCATCTATTTATCTATCTTTATTATAAAATAGAATAAAAAAAAAATATATTTTTAATTCTAACATCCTGTAGATTTTACATTGACCACTAAGCTTGATAATAATATAGCTCACCCCCTCCTCCTCCCTTCCCAGAGACTCCTACACGCTTCATGGAGCATTTCTAGCATTGAACAGCCATGGCCACCATTTTACATCTCTTCGCGGAATTTCACTGCAGAATTTATGACCGTTGGCATTGGGCCCTAGAGGAAGAAGAAGCAGTGCTTCAATATCCTCAGTGAGATGTCCAGGTTTTACAGAAATGTCTCAGCTCCTCACTCTTACTATTTTCCTTGGGAGCTGACGTGGGCAGCAGTAACTCAATTGGGCTTTCTAACTCAGGCCTAGTCAGATGGTGGCTACTCTGCATAGAACGATGGCCCATGCAGTAGACAGATTACACAAGAATGACTTGTAATAAGAGCGGTAAAAGTTCAATGTGACACCAGTGCTTCAGAGTATGATGTAACGATGAAATAAAGAGTCTAGACCAAAAGAGCTTTTGTAAAAACGGAGGCACACAGTTTTTACTGACTCTTGCATCTTGACAAATTAATGTTCACTGGATAGTTTTAGTAGACAATATAGAACTTCAACAATTCTTCACACAGATTTGAAACAACACTTTAAGATTCCCAAACTCTCTCTCTCTCTCTCTCTCTCTCACACCCTCTTGGGAAGTAAGGCAGCCAGAATAGGTTATCTGGGTGGTTGGTGGTGGAGGAATGGAGGAGCTAGCGTGGGCTTGACGAAGTCCACACCGACTATTTACTATGCTTGGACTGATTAGACTTACGATTAGATTGACTACTCTCCGTCCAGCTTCAGCAAGGTCTGCCCTGTCTTTGGTTCCTTCAGGCAGGGTTGAAATAGACTCCGCTCTCCTTAGGGGCTGTTGGGGCCAGTTGCTCCCCTGAATCCTCACACCCACACCACCCCCTTCCTTACTTACTTCTTTTTCCTCTTCCTTTGTTTTTCCCTACTCTACACTCCCACCCCTGAGCTGTCCTTTATATCAATCATCCCATAACCAATCCCAGGTTGGGGAAATCTCTTTAATCAATCCCAACCCAGGCTAAGGATGATTGACAGACAGAACAGTGGATTCTGCAAAATCATGCAGAGACAGACAAAAACATAAACTATTTAATGACCTTTTAAGGCCAACACACCAAAATAACGGTTAATACACATAGACATACATGGAGACATAGACAAACATAGACTCACCGCATGAGGTAGCTAGCTGAGTGCTGTAGGAGCCCCAACTCTGGGTCGCTACAGTTGCAGGAACTTCTTGATAGTTTGGAGGCCTGGGAGCTGCCAGCGATCAGCAGCAAAGTTCCGATTGGGTGACACAACATTTGGCCAGGCCAAAAATCTAGCCTGTTGCTTCTCCCTGCAGACTACACCGCAAACCTGCAGACGAGTCAAAATGGTTCATGTGCATTAGTGAGCGGTCGAAAAGGGTCTTTGGAACCCTATAGGACACTGTGGTTATGGCAGTGGTGCTCTTAAAAAGAGGAATGTAATGAAAATAGCAAACTACAAGGGTTTTACCCATGTGGTGGTTTTACGCCCCTATTTTTTTTCCTTTAGTTGTCAAAATTTATTTTGCTGCATTTTTTCCCCCCGTGACATAGAAAGCTATGATTTTTTTTTTAACATTTATAGTTGTGTTATTTTTTAATTAGTAAAATTACGCTAAAATAAAGTATGGGAATGGGTTCCTCATTTTGTTTTGGACATTTTGATATATAATATGTATGATTTGGGATTACAGGGCACATAAGGCGATAGTTATGGTTGGCGTCGGCTTTGGATCATTTTCTTTTTTATCTAACTTATTTTTCACGCTATAAGGTGTACCCCCGTTTTAGAGCCAGAAAACAGGGAAAAAATATTTTGAACTCACCCAAGGACAGCGCAGGGGATAGTGCCGGGTGATGGAGCATAAGAAGCAGCAGAGGTCTGAAAAACCGGAGCTCCAAGTCACAGCGACGCTTGTGTGAGGCAGGAGGAAGGGAAAAAGCCATTTGGTGGAGGCGGGGAGCAGCAGTGATTCCCGGCGGTGCTCACCACCAATGAGCGGTACGTATGGGCAGCAATGGGGAGGAGAGAAAACTGCTAACTGATCGCACATTTGTTTGTGTGATCGTGAGTTTAACACGCGATCACGCTAACTAAATCGCGATTGCAGATTAAACTCACAATCGCATGAAATAATGGGGATCGCAATGAATTTTGGCACATTCGCTCTATAAGACACAGCGACTTTTTTCTCTGCTTTGCAGGAGGAAGAAAGTGCGTCTTATAGAGTGAAAAATACGGTATATATTTTTATTTTATTCTGTAATTTTTTTTTTTACTTATTTATGTAACTTTTTTTTTTTTGCAATCTATGACCCCATTACCTCATATAAAACATGTGGGGGTCATTCAAATGGTCATTTATTTTTTCATTACACACTTTTCCACTGTAGCTGGGGCATCCATAGGAGCCTTATTTAGAGGAGAAAAGAGTCCCCTGCAGTGACAAGGGTCACTAACAGAGCTGATCAGGGTCTGCTAAGACCCTGCAACAGGAGGTCACGTGAACCCCGGGCTCCCGTAGTGGAAGAAACACTTCCACTTCACCTCTTAGAACATTGAGTGATATGTACCCAGAAGAGGAGAAGGCAAAAGCTTTTAAAAACCACTATTTTTGCTATCAGCTGGGATTAAAGCCCAGGACAAAGCACCAGTATATTTACCACACCTTATCCATAAGGGGTTAAACGCTGAGAGATTTCTGAGAGACAACTCCTAAATGTACTTCTGCAGTGACATTCATTGATGTTACCCCGATCCCCCTTTCTGATTGCGGCCATCTCGCTGCCACATCTTTATACCCTAACATTGAAGCGGCACACAATAGGGTTCCTAGAAACATTACTCCACTATTATTATTTTGTAAAACAGGGCTGTAAGAATAGCTGGCAGGTCTTCTGTAGTTAATCATAGAATACAATATAATCTAATATCCTAAATATTAAATTACAGAATCCATAAGGTATTTTGCCAGAAACATTCTCTGTTCTAACACCACCTTAAATATCTTACTAGGTTTCCACTTAAAACATCTTATTGAAATGTATTTTAATCCAATTGCGTAGATTCATCGGGCAGCTACAATATCATACCTACATTCTCCGAATCAAACCAGCCAAAGTAATTTTCAGCATAGATTCTGTGTTATTAATGAGGAGGCTTTATACACTGCATCTATTTTGCCCGAAGGCCATTCAAGTTTAGAAGTCTCTGCTGCCAGATAAATACTGATTCTCTGGCTCTGTTGAGAGGTTTAGTCTTCTGCTCAGAGAAATAGAAAAATACTCAAATTTAAGGATTAATTGCTTTTTGCCATCTGACTTGAAAAGAAAGAGTCTTTTTGATCACTTTTTAAACCTGACACAGATACAACATCTCTGGATTTGGAACACGTTTGCAGCTAGCAGGGGAATCGAGAGCAAATTATATGCATATAAAAGTAGTAAAGACACAAATAACAGCAGAACTCTGCCATTATTATCAGAATGGAGAAAATGTACATAATGTGCTAGTGTAAGCCTCGGGCATGGAAGGACACAACGTTATTGTGGAAGGTTGACAAAAGGACTGGCAAATGCAACAATTATTATTTACTGCATGGAGCACTTTGGCCACAGGGAACGATACAATAAGACAAGTCTTTCAATAACATTATAAGCAGTGGTACCTCTTCTGCTGTTAACAACTTCTTGGTCAATTGCCACAGCCCCTTGCTATGCAATGCCTTACCTCTGTCCCTGAACTTACATACCGAAATCTGGATTTCCCACAGCTTCTTCAGCCACAAACTTCCACACGTTCCAGCACTACACCCCTCCAGAAACATTCTCTGCCAGCATTGCATTAGTGTTTCACAACTACTAAACCCCATACCCTGGGCAAGAACAAGACATGGGAGGAAACTAATGCTTCTGTGTTTTCATGTACTTATGCTAAGCCAACATTTTAGGTCCTTCCTTCTCTGCATGCTATGATAGATCAGGCCATATTTTCCCACAAGATCTACAGGTCTAGAGAACAGCATCTCCATGGATGTCCTCCTCAATGCCATAAGGCCCATTTACATGCAAAGATAATCTTTCAATCGACTGAAAGATTTTGTGATCTATTTGCATAAAGTGTTAATGGCCATTAATAGCCATTAACACTTTATCATCTTCATTTTCATGTAAAAGGGCCTCCGGGAGTTGTTTGCAGAGCCCAGCGTGTGATTAATCACATGCCCAGCTGTGCACATGGCTGCATTGTTCTGCTCGCGTCTGCTGGCAGATTACAATGTTACCTGCCAACTCCTGGGGAGATAACTGCATGCGGGATACTGAGAGATAAATGTGTTTGCTTCACCTCTCAGTAGATGAACAATGGATTTTAAGTTTACCTTAAAATCATCATTCAAACGAAAAGTGCACAATGCCTGCGTTAACATGTAACAATTATTGCTAATTTTCGACTGTCTGAACAAATTTTGAATGTTAATTATTATGTGTAAATGGGCCTTTAAATCCAGTGCTGGGTTAACTATCGGGCAAATAAGGCATTTGACTTAGGGCCAGCTAGTATTCCAGGCCACAAAAAAAATAAAGTAAGAAAAAAATTATAACTATCAGGTGATGATAAGACTTGGAATTTCCAAGTCTCACTCTGTCAATGCCACTCTCTCTTAGTGTAAGTCTACACGTTCTTCAGGTGCGCTCATCTGTAAATCGGGAAAGAATTGTCACTTAAGCCGAAATATAACTGACGTTTATGCTATTGCGCAAAGGTAAATAAATGAATCCTATTAAATAATTTAGTTTATCCTATTTAGTTTTTGCGTTTTCTACAAATTTTATTTTAACCCAAGTAACTAATGCTATCGATTCATCGGGCAGCTTGTGACAGGTCCTTCCATTCTACAGGTTTTGCTTATAACCAATTTTCTTTACAATTTTCATACGAAATTGAAGTGCCCAGGTGATGTTTTAAACGTTGCGCACTTCTGCAGTTTATCGTTAGAGATGAGCGAACCTACTCGGCCACGCCCCTTTTTCGCCCGAGCGCCGAGATTTTCAAGTACTTCCGTACTTGGGCAAAAAGATTCGGGGGGCGCTGTGGGTGAGTGGGGGGTTGCAGCGGGGAGTGGGGGGATAGGGAGAGAAAAAGGGCTCCCAGGTGTTCCCCGCTGCTACCCGCCGCTCTGCCATGCCTGCCTCTGCCCCCCGGCGCCCCCCGAGTCTTTTCACCCGAGTACGGAAGTACTCGAAACTCGCGGTGCTCGATCGAGTGATTACTCGAAACGAGTATATTGGCTCATCTCTATTTATCGTGCATTTCCTGAACATGGAACTAGCACTCCGCATTTATTTATCCCTAATGGCTATGAGCTGCTCTCAGGGGGAACATTCTTTTTAGCAACTAAAAAGAATTAAAGATGTTAAACAATCAATGATGGGTCAGCAACATCTTGGTATACGGGCACTTCTCTGCATTGAAAGTGATTTGCTTTATAAAATTGACTTCAAAAACCTAACTGACAAATTTGCAGTCATAAAAAAATGTGCAAAGTTGTAATCTGGCTACTGTAATCTTATAGTAATTAAACTACTGTCAAAATTGGTTGTTCTGAATGTGTTTGTAATACATTTTCTGTTCTTAAATTTAACTTTGTCCATCGGAGTAGCACCGAGCCGCTAGGAAACCAGGGGAGCCTCTGGGGGAGAGCAGCTGGGGAATTCATCCAGTGGAGAGAAGAGGAGCAGGTCCCAAAGTGGCACAAGGCCAGAGAGTGTGACCACCAGTGAGAAAGAGGTCCTAACATTGAGTCTGTGCCTGGAGTGACGTCATCGACTGTCCAAACAGGCTGAAGAGGAGCGGTGGTGTAGACTGCTGCTGATAAAGGCTGATAAGTATACTATGTGTGTCTGTAAGTAGGTGTTCGTGAGTGTGTGTGAGTGTATGTCAGTTAATAAGGGAAGGAGTGTGAGTAAGTGAGGGGGTGTAAAGGCCCATTTAGACTGGATGACTGTCGGGCAAACGATGCCAGACACGTATCGTTGCTTCACAGCGGGGCGGCTGGAGGAGATTTCTCTCCTAGCGCTCCCCCTTCCCTCTCCATTCATGTAACACAGCGGCTGTTTAGTACGAACGGTTGCTGTTTACACTGAACGATCATTGTTCAGAATTTTAAGCTATATAAAATCCTAAATGATGATCGTTCAAAGTAAACAGCAGCTGTTCGTATGACAGCGGATGCAAGGAGTCTGATCAATAAAGTGGGTAAGCTTGAAGCAAGAATGCCTTAAGAAAATTACAATATAGTAGGAATAACGGAAACATGGCTTGATGATACGTGCGATTGGGCGGTGAATTTACAGGGTTACAATCTCTTCAGTAGAGAGTGTGGGAACCAAAAAGGGGGAGAGGTATGTGTGTATGTTAAATCCTACTTAATGCCGAAGCTACAAGAAGATATAGGTGCAGGATTTGAACACATGGTAAATACAGAGAGGGCAAAATCACAAAATCCTGATTGGGGTTTTCTATAGGCCACCAAAAATAACAGAAGAAACTGAAAACTTATTATTAAGGCAAATAGAAAAGGTGTCAAGCCACAATGAAGTAATTATTATGGGATACTTTATTATCCAGATTAATATGGGAAGACAAAACTTGGGAATCTCAGAAGGGCGATAAATTCTTGAGAAGAATTAAAGATAACTACCTTACGCAACTTGTGCAGGAGCCAACTAGAGGGAGGGCCATTCTGGATTTATTATTAACTAACAAGCTGGACAGCTGTCATTCAATAAGAAGACTTATCAGGGAACGACAAAAAAAGAACTTTAGTAAAGCAAAATTTGATCACCTCAGAATACCAGCACAGGCGACAAATGGGAGAAGTTTTAAAACATCCTAATTACCTCATGTGAGCAGTTCATATACTTTAAAAATAAAAGAACTACAAGTAGAAGGAAACCAATGTGGCTCGACAAGACTATAAAGGAGGCTATAAGCTTATAAGCTCTAAGCTGGATCTGGGAGAGTCTATTGATCTCGTATATCTGAATTTTTCTAAAGCATTTGACACCGTGCCCCATAATAGGCTGATATATAAAATGAGGCAGCTCGGATTGGGTGAAAACGTGTGTATCTGGGTAAAGAATTGGCTCAGAGATAGAAAGCAGAGGGTGGTAATAAATGGTTTGTACTCTGATTGGGTCAATGTCGCTAGCGGCGTGCCACAGGGCTCAGTATTGAGCCCCATTCTGTTCAATATATTTATGAACGGCCTGATAGAGGGGCTGCACAGTAAAATATCAATATTTGCAGATGACACAAAATTATACAATATAAGCAATGCAACGGAGGACAATGTGCGGCTACAAACGGACCTAGATAAAAATGGCAAATGAAGTGCAATGTTGAAAAATGTAAGGTTATGCACATGGGCAGGAGAAACGGATGTCACCAATATACACTAAATGGGGCACTGCTAGGGAAAAGTGATATGGAAAAATACCTGGGGGTACTTGTTGACTGTAGACTTAACTAGAACATTCAATGCCAGTCAGCTGCTGCAAAAGCAAATAAAGTCTTGGGGTGCATTAAAAGAGGTATAGGGGCAAAGGATGAGACTACTATTGTTCCACAATATAAGGCACTTGTCAGGCCCCACATGGAATACTGCGTACAGTTCTGGTCACCGCTGCTCAGGAAAGATGTTACAGTGCTTAGCGGGTTCAAAAAAAGGGTAGCTAAATTAATAAACAGAATGGGAGGACTGGAATACCCAGAGAGGCTATCAAATTTGGGATTATTCACTCTGGAAAAAAGACGCCTAAGGGGTGATCACAAAATTATGTATAAATACATTAGGGGACAATACAAGGATCCCTCCCATGATCTGTTCATACCCAGGAATGTGACGGTAACAAGAGGGCATCCACTGCATCTAGAAGAAAGCAGGTTTCATCACCAACACAGAAGGGGGTTCTTTACTGTAAGAGCAGTGAGACTGTGGAACTCTCTGCCTGAGGATGTGGTGATGGCAAAATCTATAGAGGAGTTTAAGAGGGGACTAGACATCTTTTTACAGCGCTATGACATTACAGGATATAGACATTAAATAACTAGCGGGCTTATTAATCAGGGTCTTGGAGTCAGGTAGGAACTTTCAAACGTTGATCCAGGGATTATTCTGACTACCATTATGGATTCAGGAAGGAATGTTTCGCCCAAAATGGGCTAAATTGGTTTCTGGCTCATTGGATTTTTTTCTGACTTCCTCTGGATCAACAAGGGGAGGTGGAAATATACTGAACAAGATGGACATTGTCTTCTTTCAGCCTAACATACTATGTATGTTACTATGTTCCTTTTTCAGTAAGCCCAAAATATCAATATTTTCAGGCGACCTATCAAAATGTGTCTTAGGGCGAGCAAAGCCTTAATCAAGTTCTGCTTAAACCCTTAAAAGAGTTTTCAGCAATATGGCCTCCTTTACTTACCCTAAAGGAGGCCATAAGGCTTTTTTAACAAATGACCTATCCTCCGGAAAGGTCATAGGTATTTGATGGACTTGGGTTAGCTGCTCGGAACCTGCATGCATCAGCTGATTGTCTGTCCCACTATCAGTGCAGTGGGCCAGACATTGTTAACGATGGCTAGAGGAGGAAGACGGAGCGCAAGCTTCACTCTCATTGAAATCTATGGGAGTGAAGAATGGCTCCTATACTTCCTGCCAAAGACCATGGTCAGTGCTGAGCAGGAAGTGTAAGAGTAGCGCGGTGCCCCTTATTGATTTCAGTGGGAGTGAAGCTGGCACTCTGACTTCCTCCACTGATGACATCATCTGGACTGCTACACTAACAGTGGACCGGGCAATCAGTTGATGGTCTGGGGTCATCCCAAGCAGGGGATAGGTCATCAGTATAAAAGCCCAAAATACCCCTTTAAGGGGGTAAAATGAATTTCTAGATTGCAGCTCCCCTTACTTTTTAGTTTCCTAGAAATCATATATCATTTTGTCTGGACAGATTACAGGCATATGTCTTTGGGCATTGATCATCTTGAGGTTCTAAAGGGCTTTATCACCCACGATCTCTCATGGCTGTTTGATGAGCCAGTCCAGCCAAGAGGCAGAGAATTGGACATATATACATGTGACTTTTGAAGACCAAGGGTGTGTTCATAAGTAGCATAAGAACCGACAGAAAATAGACTGCATTTACAGTACAAGCCAAGCAGATGAAAGGTTAACAAATCCAAGCCATATGGGGCAGAAACAAATACAAGGACTTTGTAGCAGAATTGACATATGGGCAGATTTTATATTCACAACATTTCAATTGCTTGCTGCAGATTCCACCCTTTGTAATGCAATGGATGAAATCTGTATCACAATTGGGGCTCAGTCAGATAAGCGTTTTTTGCATGTGCGCATAAAAGCGCATTAATGCATGTGCAAAAAAACACGTGACCGAAACTCCATGCCCATTGCTTTCAATGGGATGCAGGCAACCCCTGCAGGGATTTCATCCCTAGGTGTAGAAAAAAACAAAACATTACTCACGCTCATGTGAATGCACCCATAAGGGGTTAACGATGCACATGCGAATGGGATGTGATGTTTCCCATTGATATTGCGTTTGCCTATGTGAATTTAACCTGAACCCCCAGAAAGATCCCCTTAAAGTATTCCTACACTATGTTGAATAGTGCGCAAAATTGTAATATTTGATGTCCAACATTTGAAGTGAAGGATCATCCAGATGTGGGCAGTAAATGCGCTCTATGATTCGAGTTGAATACAGTAGATTTGTTGCAGAAATTTCTACAACTGAAAATCAGTTTCATGCATCTAAATGAGGTTATTTTAGTGGTAAGCATGAACGAGGGATAAAAAGTTAACCTTGTGTAGTTAGGTAAGTATTAAGGCTCACACCCACTGGCATTTTTTTTTCTCTTGCGCTCCGAGATCAAGTGAAAACACTCACCTCCCAGCGCAAGAAGAGGAGCATCCATAGGGCAAACATAACGATCAAGGTGGTCCCATGGATGCTCAATTGGGTTCAAGTCTGGGGCATTAGGGGGCCAGGGAAGTACTTGGAAGTCTTGGTTGGCTTTTCCAACCACTGTCAGACAATTCCAGCTGTGTGACATTTCTAGCTGTCACATTGTCTTGCTTGAAGATCCCATCTGCCCCAGGGAAGACAAACAGCATATGGGAGTACGTGATCTGCATTAAACGTTGATCCCGGGATTGTTCTGACTGCCATTATGGAGTCGGAAAGGATTTTTTTTTCCCTAAATAGGATAAATTGGCTTCTGCCTCATTGTTTTTTTTTTGCCTTCCTCTAGATCAACAAGGCGGGTGGAAACAGGCTGAACTGGGTGGACATTGTCTTCTTTCGGGCTAACGTACTATGTTACTAAAGATAGATTCATAACCAAATTTGTTCAGAGTGTCTTCCACATGGACGAGCGACCCAGAAAATACCTCAAAAGAAAATGCCCAGACTTTAACGCTGTGGGCACCAGCTTGTGTTCTTCAAGGAATGGTTGCAGGGTGTTTGTTCTTTGATGTTTCTCTCCTGAAATGCTAATGTCCATCCATTTGAAGAAGCAGAAAATGTGATTAATTGGAGAATGCCATTGTCAATTAGGGGAGGTCTAATTCCCATACTGCAGTGCAAAATTGAAGTCTTTTTTTCTTAAGTGCCTATGTTGGCACAGATGCAGTGACTATCTGTCTGCTTCGGAGCCCAATATGCACTAGGGTTTGCTGAACTGTTGTTTTAGACAAATGTCTGGTAGCCCCCCATTTAATTTTCATGTAAACTGCTCCACTGCAGTGTATTGATTGGCCCTCATGCATCTCCGTAGTCAACTTTCACCTCCCACTTCAATGACACCTGATGCTCTCTAGTTTCTACATCGGTTATTTTCACTAGTGCCATTTGTCGACTCTTGATACAATTTTACCAACTATAGCACAAGAATAGTTCACAAATTACACTATTTGAGAAATACTGCCATACTTGGTCTGGGAGCTAATAGTCATCCCTTTTACCCATGACAACAACGAGTGATATGTGAGCAGACAACCCATTGGACACCTTATACCAAGCCAGCTCACAGTATGCCACTTCCTTCATGGGCTATGCCCTGCTGACATCGAAAGTAGAAGATGGTCATAATAATGTGACTTGACTGTATTTTTTGGTAATGCTACAGTAATTGATGCTTGTTATGAAAATGCTGAGGTTTATAGGAGAAAATGCTATAGTTTGTCATAATTATTACATGATGTGTGTTAAACAACTGATTTCTGCAATAGTCTCTGTTATGGCCCCTGTGGACATTGTGTGAGTGGTTTGGATCCCAGTCACAGTAGTCATGTTGAAGATTTGCATAACCAGGTACCTTGGAATTGTGAGTGCATACCATTGTGAACTATTGAGAGTGTCCTGAGAGTTACATCAGGCCTCCTGAGAAAGTAAGAGACTGTGAATATATAAAGAGACTGAATCTTGAATTCACAAGGGCTGACAAACCAATATAGCGTTGCTGAGCGAGAAACCCAGTATTGTCAGAGTATTGAAACTGCGTTGCTACGTTCCGAGGCTTCCTTCACACAGACGATTTTCTGCAGCTAAGTTACATACGTAAAAAAAATTGCAACTAATAGAGCCAATGGTTTCCTATGGAAATCTTCAGATGAATGATTTGTAGCCACATCAAAAAATCGTAACAAAAAAAATAAGACATCTGCGGCAGAATTCAGCGAATCAAATTCCCTACTGCGTGAAAAAATAGGTCTTGACCTATCTTTTGGCAGAAAATCGCAAAAGCCTCCATAGAGTCCTATGGGGGATTAAGTGAGCCGGCCAGCAAAGGGAACTGGAGGGATTTCCCTGTAGAAGGGAGAGAGGGGTTCCCCTGTAGGGGAGAATTAGGGATTCTCCAGCAGCGCAATGCTGAGGCTCCCTTGCAGGGGAAAATAAGGGATTCCCCAGCAGCATGATTCTGGTGAATCTCCTGTTCTCCACTGCAGGGAAACCCCGGAATCATGCTGCTGGGGAATCCCTCCATCTCCCCTACAGGAGAACCCTGGCATTACGCCGAGATGAAGGGAGTACCCGGCGATAAAAGGAAGCCCTGGGGAAAGCTCCTTCCCCTCTGCAGTGGGGCTTTCCTTTAATGGAGAGAGGGAAATGAAGGGGATTCCCCTGGGGACTCCGTCCATCTCTCTCTCTCTTTTCAGCGCATATTATCAGTCAGTCCCAGCTGTGTAAACGGCCATGACCCAAACAACTAGTGCTGCAGAAAATTGTCCATTCAGATGATTTTCCTCAGTGATAGCTGCGATTTATTTGCGCAGCTAATACTTGCGTAAATTCCACACTTGTGTAAATGAGCCCTGAGGCTTCTTTTCCACGAGAGTATATCAGCCGGCCGTTTTCATGGCTGGCTGATATACGCTGTGATCTGATGCATTGGATTTCAATGCATCAGATCACATGGCCGTATTCCTGAGAAGTAAAAGCGCCTGGTGAGCCCAATATAGTGCTGGGCGTTTTTATGTTGGGCCCAAAAAATAGTCCTGGAACTATCTTTTGGGCCGGAATACGCCCATGGCAGTGGCCGCAGGTGGGAGGGATCACCTGTCCTCTCCTCCCTGCTGGGTCTCTGCAATGGGAGGGGGCGGGACGGGGGTGGAATTAAGCTCTGGCCCGTCCTGCCTCCTCCCATTGCTGGCTGTGGACAAGAGGCAGGACATGGGCGGAGCTAAGCTCACACCCTCTCCCAGCCCCTTGTGCATAGCCATCAATGGGAGGAGGCGGGACGGAGCTTAGCTTCACCACTCGTCCCGCCCCCTCCCATTGCAAAGAACGAGCAGGGAGGAGAGGACAGGAGCCTGCGATGCGGAGAAAGGGAAAAGGGGCAACGGCATGGTAGTCTCAGCGTACATTCCCCAGGACTTATGCCGTCTGAACGGGCGCACAAACACTAGATTTGTGTGCCCGTTCACCAATTTTATCTCTGCCAACATAGCGTATATAGGCCGGCCATGAAAACGGCGGCCGATATACGCTCGTGGGAAAGAAGCCTGAAACTGTATATTAAGTTAGAGTGACTTTGCTGCTAATTCATCTGTCAAGTAAAGACTATTATTGTTTATCACAATGTGTTCTTTGTCTGCCACAGGCGAATTGGCCCTAATTAGCAGATAAATTCTTCATATAACCATGAACCATTCATGTCTCTTTATACTGTATGATTATTTACACTTTTGTTGAGGCATGGTCTTAATTAGATAGTTAGATAGCTACTTGAATCACAATAGGCAAAATTGCTACAACATAAAACAATTCCTGTATTTCCCACGCTGACCTTGTCCTCTTTGATTCATTACAATTAACAATACATTTCTCACATATCTAAGTTCTGTGACACATAAAGCACAATCATAATAAGAAATAATATAATTAAGAACACTTTTCTTTCTTCTCCTGACTTAATTGTAATGCTTATTGCTGTCAGGTATTTTCTAGGTCATGTAACACATCCCTTAGTATTCTACATAGAAACACATAAGTGATCTGTTATAATACACAGGGATACACAATACAGCATCAAATCATATAATCATCAGCATAACAATGCAATCCTAGAAGGGAAGCTGTGCTTTTACTAATGTCACCACAAGAGGGTATTGCATCAAAAGAGTGATGTCATCTGAAGGTGGCAGAAGTGTTTATCCTTGATCCAATGTTTGTTTATTTTGCCTATTTATTGTTACAGATTATTTATTTATTATGGCCACTTTATTAGAGAACCCCATCAGGTAGTACGATGGATGTCTTTCGGTCTTCAGAACTGCAGCAATTCATTGAGACGGAGCAGGAGCTAGTGTGCTAAGCTCCCACACCCTCTCTGGGAGGAGGTAATGCAGATGACCCCTCTGTTTATTTTATAACCAGCATATATATGCGTTTCGATGCTACCAAATCTCTTCCTCAGTATTTGCTGGGGGAATACCCCCCTCCAGTTAACACCCAGTCTCTGGGAACTATAGCACTACTAGCACCGCTAAACTCTCTCCCTCTTCCCTCCACAGCCCTCCCTTTGCCATCAGCTCCAATGGACTTCTATCAAAGCTTCCATTGCCATGATCAACTGACAAAGGGGGGGGGGGGGAGTAAGGGGAAAAGATTTCAGTATCACTAAACCCGGCTGTTAGAATGGGCAAGAAAGCGCGAGATTTGGCTGCGATTTGGTCGTGGCTTTCTGTCGTTCATGCGATTTTCAGCCACAATGTGGGCGGCCAAAGATCACAACCTCCGCGTGAAAGAGACCTAAGACAGGAATGGTGCTGCAACTGATTGTCTGCTGCTACAGCCCATCCATGCTAAAGAAGAATAACTTATGCAATTGGACACATTAGTTAGTATTTGGCTGCAATTTGCTTGACTGCGCAGCGCCTGCTTGTCAAAATGATTTTCTCATTCTAAGGCATTATTCACATGACCGTATATTCGCAGCTATTGAAGCTGCATCCAAAAATCACGACCATCTGAAGCATTGGATTCCAATGTATTCATTCAGATGGCTGATTTTTGGGCGCGTGAAAACGGCGAACAAAAACGGCAACCGATTTTATATACAGTGTCAAAAGATAGGCCTTGCCCTATCTTTTGACAAGACACTCTGGAAGCTCCCATAGACTCCTATGGGAGCTGAAATAAAAAGGGAGGGGAGGGAGTTCAGCTGTGTCCAACGCTGGGAAAAGAAGACTGCTGCCTCTATTTAAGCATTCGCAGTCATTCCGAAAATTTCCGACGAAAGGGGGATTTCCACGCTGCAGCGTATTCTCTCACCAATACGCTTCAGCCGCCCATGTGAATGGATGAGAATACACTAATTAAGATCAGGACTTGATTGCGGATATTCTTCATTCATGCGATTTTTAGCAGAGTACGGCCGGTCGTGTGAAGGAGCCCTAAAGTGGATCCACAGAAAAGTTGCTCCCATGATTTTAAGCTGCACTCTGATGGTCATGGGTATAAATTCCATATAGGAAAACTCCAACCATGAAAGATCCGGTGTCTTTCATAAAGTAGCCATTCAGTGTATTTATTGTTTATTTATAATTACATGATTTATACCCAAATAAATAACATATTTTTTACTCAATCACTTTGCCTTTATAGCTCAACTTTGTATTCTGTATGAGAATGGGATTCCATAGTGGTGATAGCAAGGTGCCTACCAAGGTTCAAAAAGAATTAAAGGACTTGAGGGATACTTATGTCACAACTTCAACTTCAGCATCAGCAGGCAAAGTTCAGTAAACCGGGATCCTGGGGATCCCCTTTGATCCTTTAATGCTTTACAGCAAATAACCATACATATATAATAATCTGAGCCTCAATAACATATAACAAGACTGTATTTAGAAGCGCTACACAAGAGATAGTAAAATACAGTCAATGAAGTGGAGTGGGAGGATGCGAGGCGTTTTCAGTAGCTGCTATCACCACTATATATCATTATTAGGGATGCGGTCTGTGGCACCGTGCTGCATGTTCCTGATCTACACTTGTCTGCAGTAATAGACAGGAATCCTCACATGTCAGCTCACCACTGCACACTACTCAATAAACATTATGTACATTCCTTCAGGGCTCAACTCTACTGGGAGACCCCAGAGTCATCGTCTGCCGCGCGGTTTTAAAAAGAACGAGCATCTTAATGCCAGATTTCCCAATATTAACTTCTAAAGCTGCATGGGGACATCTCAAAGAATCCATTTCATTCCCTTTTGTCCATTCTAAATGCAAATGAAAATCTTGTTGGCACTTCGTTAACATATTAATGGATATGCTATTTCATTCCTGAGATTGCTTTGGAAGTCAAAAATGAAATACGATGTGGAGTAAAGGATTGCTCACACCAATGAATCAGACTCAAAGCTGTCCTATGACTACGAAGAATTTTTACCGTATCTCCAGTAAATTGCCAAGTAATAGAATTTATCAATATATATATATATATATATATATATATACATATATATATATATATATATACACGCACACATATACCCCATGCCCCCTTGAAAATAAGACCTACCCTGAAAATAAGCCCTATCGTGACTTTAAAATTGTGTCCAGGCAACTATACATGTAAAAAGGAAATGTGGTACATAAACACATATATGTATATATATATATATATATATATATATATATATATCTCTTTGGAGCTAGCTGAATTTCTGTATCGCGGCCGAAAATCGCATGAACGAGAAAAGGCCGTGACCAGGCCATGGCTAAATCTCACGTTTTCTCGCCCATTTTCACGGAATGCCTTTGGTCAGCATAAATGCTCAGCATGGCTTCTATTATTTAAATAGAGCCAGCTGACATGGGTCAGCAGTGCTAAACTCCCTCCCCTTCCCTTTGCTGGTAGCTCCCATGGAAACCTATGGGAGCTGCCGGCTGATCACGGCCGAAAGATAGGGCAAGACCTATCTTTTCCAGCTGTGTTAAAACATCGACCGGCATAATTGGCCACTAATGTCCTATCTTCGCCAGCCAGATGTTTTCATGAGGCTAATATCACCCATGTAAATGAATGCATTGGAATCCAATGCTTCACATGGTCGCGATTTTTAATTGCAGCTAAAGTAGCCATGTAAAAATGCTCGCATGAGAGAGACCTTATAGACAAACTCCATCTAATGAAACTATTATTACACAAACAGTTGTAGTGTTCATGTCTTTTATTGAGCACATTAAGTGAATACCCGTAGTGCAGGAATAGGGAGTAAAGGAAGTGAATCATTGAATTTTAATAATCTGATAATCTCCCTTTTGCGGCAATCACCTCCACCAAACATTTATTGTAGCTGCAAATGCGATTTATATAAGACCTCTTCAGGCCATGCCTCCATGCCTCTCCAGGCTGTGCATCTTCACAGGGTTAAGATCAGACCTCTGACCTGGCTATTCTGAAGCAGAAATCTTTTTCAACCATTTTTAAGTAATTTTAGTTGATTGTTTTGTTGTATCATTTAGTGTCTCTTCAGCTTGAGGTGAAAGATAGACGGGTGGCTATGGTGGCTGCCCAGGGTCCAAGGGTGCCCAAGGCCACCCAAATATTCCATATTATAACACAATGTATGAGGCAAACAATGCCCAACACTCGTACCTGTGTTTCCTCGCTCCTGTGCTCCTGCACTGAAGCTAGAAGCGCTGGTTCGCTCACAGAGGGGGCAGCAGGGGTGCCGGGAGACTGCAGGAGATTTCTCTCGAGCCTCTCCCCCGCCCCTCTCCATTTACATAACATAGCGGCTGTTCAAAACTGAATGGCTCCTATTTACACTGAGCGATAAGCGATCAGCTTATCGTCCATCATTTATGCAGCATAAACAATTAGCTGATCGCTGATTGCTCAGTGTAAATAGCCAATGGAGAAGGGCGGGGAGCACGAGGAGGGAAATCTAGCTCCCATGCAGCAGCACGAGAGCGAGTATTGCGGGGATGAGTGTTGGGCATTGTTTATGCAGCATAGATGATGGGTGATGAGCTGATTGCTGATTGTTCAGTGTAAATAGCGTCTATTTAGTATTGAATGACCTCTATGTTATGTCAATGGAGAGGGGCGGGGCAGTGTGAGGAGAGAAGTCTCTTGCAGCCCCCCTGCTGTGAGCCAGAAATACTAGCTCCCATGCAGGTGCGTGGACGAGTGTCGGGCATTGTTTGCACGACATTCATCCTGTCTAAAAGGGCCGTTAGAAGCAGCCTACACTTGTATCACAGGTAGCCATCATCGGAGGAGGAGTTTATTTGGCGAGAGTGGGAGGTAGGGGTGCAGTCACATCGTGTTATCTGCAGCACTCTGTTGAAGTAATACCACCAACTCCCATTGGAGTCTTGTGCTGGTCCACTTCTCTGCCCAGCTATGGGTGCCCACAGATATATCTGGTGAGAGTATCTGTTATAGACCTTTTATGCGGGTGGAATATTTTTGCAATAAACACCTAAGGGTTCGGTCAGACGAGCTTTTTTTTAATGCATGAATAGCCGCACTTAAAAAATTGCACATGTAGAAAAATCGCGTGACCAGGTGCATTTGCACTTGCATGTATTATCCTTTGCACATGCGATTATTTAGCACCTCTGAAAAATGGACATGTAACCACTTTCATTGGAAAGCATTAGTTCTAATAGAGCCAATTTTTAAACGCGCCTATTCATGCCCTAAACAAATCGCTCGTCTGACTGCAGCCTAAAAATGCATTGAGAGACGCAGCTTTATCTGCTGTTGTGGATTTCCGCTCCATGAGGCATCATTCACACGAGCGTGTGTTTTGCGCGAATATAATGCACGCTTCTAAAAGTACCAATGAGTTCTTATAGAAGCATTCGTATGTGCAGAACCTGAAGCGCAAAACAGCGCGCACCTAAAAAAAGATAGGACATAGGTGCGTGTTTTGCCCCTGGCTGCAAGGATGTTGCCAACACCAGGTTTATTTGACATCTGCATCCAATTGTCACTTCAAATTGGCCATTGGCTAGTTGCATCGGTCACAGATCCTGGGATGTCATCACCACTAGAGCAGAAAGTGAAGACCAGTAGGGGACGGGGCAGCCATGTAATGTGCGCAGTGTGGAATCAGGTGAAGTGAGTATAAGTGTTACATTGGTGCAGAGCGCAACTACGATGCCCTCCGTGGACGTCACCAAATGTCCCATAATGTCTGCAATGGACCTAAGTATGAGTAAACATTAACACAATAAAAAGGGACGCACTACCTACAGGAGGGGAAAAACTTTCCCTAACCAACTACATCTGGCTAGACCCTGCCTAAAAGCAAGGTGATCTTCTTGATAAGGATGGCCTCACCTATTAAACCTAGAATATACAGCCTGTCCGTACATGGAAGATAGGGAAGGAGAAGCAGAGCAGCAGATGGAAATGCAAAGGCGCATAAGAAATAGCAGAGCACAGCCACACTAGAGGCAACAAACAGGACATGGATCGGGTATCCGCACACCATTGAATGGAGGGGACTTAGGCGTCTGCACACCAATTGGCAGTGGATACAGAGTATGGTAAAAGGAGTGGCGCTATCTCAGTGGAGGCCAGGGGCAGTGAAGATGAGTTCTTTGTCCTATTTGGGTATCTTAGTGTTGAAGTAACAAGAGTTGTTTGTGTATGGAGTTCCAGGTGTGGCCAACTCAGAAACATTTAACCCACAGGTAGACCTGTCACTGCACAAAATGGTTTAGATCAAAAGGCTGGGAGTAGCCTCCCTCACACAGGCGTCTGCAAAAACACGGAGTTTTTCAATGCTTCATTTACTGCAGTTTCAACTGCGTTGGCATGTGCTTTGCCAGCATTCGGGCTGCGATTTCAGCGCAGCCAAGGAAACTGAAAAAAAAAAAGTAATACTCACCTAGCTGGGGCCGTCCAGGTCCCTGTTGCTGCTCTCCGGCTTTCCTGCTTTGATTTCTTTCTTCCTGGATTAACCCCTCAAGTTTAATATTTCCACAATACGCACCTTAGGGTTCTTTCACACGAGCGTATATCGGTCTGTTGTTTTTTGATCATTGGCCGATATATGCTGTGATCTGATGCATTGGATTCCAATGCATCAGATCATATGGCCATATTCCTGCAATGTAAAAGCGCCCGGCCAGCCAATACAGCGCCGGGCACTTTAACGTCGGTCCCAAAAGATAGTCCTGTAACTATCTTTTGGGCTGGAATATGCCGGCCACTGCATGGGCTCCTATGGGAGCCAATGACACTGGCTGGAGAAGAGAGGTGGGAGGGAGTTTAGCAGCGTGACTGCTAAACTCCCTCTCTCTTCTCTCCTCCCCTCTGGCTGATTGCAATAGGAGGAGTGGGGGTGGAGCTAAGCTCCACCCCACCCTGCCCCCTTCCATTGCAAACAGCCAGAGTGGAGGAAAGAGGAGGTGAGCCAGTGAGGGGGAGGGAAGGGGCAATGGCATGATAGCCTCGGCGTGTATGCACTGCTTCCCATGCCGTCTAACATAGTAACATAGTATGTAAGGCCGAATGAAGACAATGTCCATCTAGTCCAGCCTGCTTATCCTCCTGTGTTGTTGATCCAGAGGAAGGCAAAAAAAACCCAAGAGGCAGGAGCCAATTAGCCCTTTTGGGGGAAAATTCCTTCTCAACTCCCTAATGGCAATCAGACTAATCCCTGGATCAACACAGTCTCTATGATGTCTCCAGTCAAGAGTCAGCTCCTAGTCATAGGGATTAGTGGATAGGGGTAAGCCTGTGCCCTCCACAGATCCTAAAAAAATCACTAGCAGCTCAGCAAGATATAAGAAACTTGGGCTGCATGAACGTTAAATTTGTGCGCCCGTTCACAAATTTTTACACCTGAGCTGGTAGCGTATATCGGTCGGCTGTGAAAACGGCAGCCAATATACGCTCGTTTGAAAGAGCCCTGAAAGTGTTGAAAATTCCACACCAAAATCCACTTCACCATGTGGACTTTCTTGAGAAATTGAAAATGGCTTAATTCATTTGCTTCAGTTTGCTTCCATTTTCCATCAATAGCAATGTTGAAAAAACCTGAAATGCTGCAATCCGTTTTGGATCAGTTTTTTTGAGCTGGAAACAAAAGTGCAGCGGACTCTGCTTTTGCTACAGTTTTAGGCACAGAATGGCAGTGGAAATTTGACAAACATTGAAACTGAAGGTCTCCAGTTTCAATGAATATCTATGGGCACAAAAACTGGAGCATTTTCTTTATGTTTAGCTGTTCCCAAGACGGAATAGCTAGACAGAAATAAGATAAATACCAGTGTGCACTTATCCTAAGTCACATCTTAGGGTTTCTATTTTGTAAATATTTTGCTTAAGAAGTTACAAAATAGAATCTATATATAAAGAAACACATCTGCTGACCTAATTTGTATCTAATATCCTTGTTTTATGTCTCAGATATGTATCAAAAAAGGCTCAGATACCGAAAATGCTGCTTTACTATTAAGCTTCCAGTTTTTATTTACTAAACAAGAAATTATGCTGCCAGGTTTCCTTCCCAACACAGACCACCCAATGAGTCAATTGTCATGAATTGTAGCCTTGGTCCTTTTGTAAGAGACAAATACCTGTGCGATCACAAAGGAGGCGGTTAGGCTCTTAAATCTACATGGTATGAGAGAACAGCTAAGTGTTTCAATTGCTTTAGATTGCATCAGGTATTATAGTGACCTACACATAAATGCATCACTTTGTACATGAGTTATGAGAATAACACCTTTTCTCTACCTCAAGTGCTGAAGGCATTGATAAAAAATGTGTATTCTCTTCACAGCACAGAATTCAGTTTTCTTAAAAAAATGTTTTATCAGAACCATGAAATGTTCTACTTTCTAGACTCCATTCATCCATCTAGCAATTATAAAAATTTGAAAAGAAGTAGCACTTCAAATATATTATCTAATAGAGATGAGCGAGTATACTCGCTAAAGGCAATTGCTCAAGCGAGCATTGCCTTTAGCGAGTACCTGCCCGCTGGAGACTGAAGGTTCGGGTGCCGGCGACGGGCAGGGAGCAGCGGGGGAGAGCGGGGAGGAACGGAGGGGAGATCTCTCTCTCCCTCTCTCCCCCCCGCTCCCTCCTGCTGACTGCCGCTACTCACCGCTCCCCTGCGCCAGCACCCGAACCTTCAGTCTCGAGCGGGCAGGTACTCGCTAAAGGCAATGCTCGCTCGAGCAATTGCCTTTAGGGAGTATACTCGCTCATCTCTATTATCCATCTATCTATTTATCTATCTATCTATCTCATATCTATCTATCTATCTCATATCTATCTATCTATCTTCTATCTATCTATCTATCTCATATCTATCAATCATCTATCTCCACTCCATTTGTTCTATAAGGGTAGGTCAGCTGACCACAATAGTGCAGCCCAGCCTAATTTGGGAGTGGTTCCTCATTGGCTTCTCTCTCTTTGAATATCCCTGGCTTTTAGAATTTAAATTCAGCATGCCTTGTTTACTTCTTGTTCTAGTCTAGGTTGTTCTTGACAGAGTGGTCTTATTCCTATGCTTATGTAATCCAAGCCTTGCTTCGCAGCCTTGTAGTTTTTGTCTGCTCCTCTCAGTTTTTATTCTCTTGTTTCATAGTTCAGTTTTGCTTAGTTTGACTTTCTTTTATCCTGGTCATAGAGTTCTCTCATGGATTGTCAAAGACAATTTATCAGACAGGGATTCCATCTGAGATATCTAAGAGTTGTTCAGGGACAGTGGTGTCTGATGTTAGGGTCAGTGTAGGTAACAGATTAGGGCAAGGCATAGGGAGAGCTAGCGTAAGGGTGTTAGGGTTAGATATTGTCAGACTGTTGTCTCTGTTTCCACAAACCATCTGCACCATTGTCATCATGCTCTGGTTGCCATCAACATCCTGTTCCTGTCATCTACCAGTGAATTTCTAGTCTTTCATTTGTGTTTCCTGCAGATGTTGATATGTGCTGCATATATTTGGGGGGGGTTTTGACTGTCCAGTTATAACATTATTTGGCCCTTCTGTAAGTCTTGGAGTTAAATGAGTCTATTAGTACCAAGAAAAGGGGATTGTTATAGTTGAAGTCAAGTTCTGCTGTCTAGTATCCAGCCAGCGTTGTTACAAAACCCTACTGAGATCAGTAGGACAGCAGCAGAAATTTATTTAACAAATCTGTTGCATGTGAATATAAAGTTGTTCCTTGCATCTTTGTTAAGATATTATCTACTAGGGATAGAAATGCTCACTTTTAATTCTCTTTGTACCAATGTAGCAGTGATAAAACATCTTGCATTAGAGCGCTATGGCAGTAGTGTGGCATGGCTATGCTATTTGAATAGCACAGCTGCCCATTCAAACTAAATGGCAGTGGTGCTCTGTGCGAATGTACAAACATTTGTCATGTGAAACAACCAATCTTGGTGCGATGAATGTCTGGATTAGTGCTGATACAGTTCTGTAACTCTTAAAGGGGCTGTCTTGGTACCGGATGATTTTTTAAGTATAGCCTCAAATGTGTTAAAACAACAAAAGCAGGGGCATTTACCCATTCTCTGCTGTGAGCCAGTGCTACAAACCAACAGTCTTTGTTGCAGAACGAACACCAAAACATGGCCTTAGCCAATCAGAGGCTGCAGTGGTCAGGTGTAGAGATGAGCAAGTGTGCTCGTTTAGGACAATTACTCGATTGAGCATCGCTTTTTTCGAGTAACTGCCTACTCAGGTGAAAAGATTCGGGGGCGCCTGGGTGCGGTGTAGGAAGGGGGAATTCTCTCTCTCTTTCCTTCCACTTCCCACCGCAACCCCCCGCTCACCCCTGGCGCCCCCCGAATCATTTCGCCTGATTAGGCAGTTACTCGAAAAAAGCGATGCTCGATCGAGTAATTGCTCTAAACGAGCACGTTCGCTCATCTCTAGTCAGGTACCATTCTCCTGGCATCATAGCTCCCAGCATTCGAGCTGTGACCACACCAACATCTGATTGGCTGCAGTGGTCAGTTGGTATCCCTTACACAACTAAGACCAGGAGGACTGCAGGGCTGCTGGGTTGGATCACCAATGTAGAGGATGGGTAAGTACAGCTGTTTTTGTTGTTTTAACACATTTGAGGCTATACTTAAAAGTCACTCACAACCAGACAACCTTTTTAATGTCGTAAGATCCCTACTACTATCCAATAGGAACATCATACTGTAAAATGACGCGATGCTCCAAAATAGTGGAAGTTCAGGGAAGTTTTGACCTGTCAAAAACACATTTTCCACATAAATTCTTCCATTCCACCCAACCATGAAGTTGCCAATTACATAAGGAAATTCTTATTGAGCTTTTGTATACACCATGCATACCTACAAAGTAAAGGAAAATGTAAAAAAAAAATAATAATTAGTTTTCTACAAACCTACTAAGCAGAAATATATTACACTCTTATACCTTATTATTTGAATGTACTTTCAAAATGTTCACATGCAAGGTTAGGTCAACCAATTGAGCACTGAGCGCAGGTCTCTGAACATGCATCCTGCTGTTGAGCAAGAAACAGAGATCTCTAAACATCAGACGTACTCAAAGGAACAATTTATTTTAACACTCTGTGTTTTTTTTTCCGCACAGCATGTACCTTTCCAATAATTGATACCGAACTAGCAGAAACAGCCGTGACAGAGACCTCACCTACACCGACTGTATTTCAAAGAGGGCAGACAATTTTAAGCTCCCTTAACAGTTAATTAGGATTAAAGGTAATTGGCTTTCTGCAGAATCCAAAAAAGCCACCTAAAAAACAGCAATCTATTACATGACCTTGAGGAACTGAAAACTTTATTTTTGCAGAAGAACATCAGCAAGCAGCTACCAATGACAGCCTGGCAAAGTAATATGTATCAAAGAGAGACATGTTATCTATCTGGTGTAATAAAAAGGTATGTCAATACCCCAAATCCCCCATGCCGCTCTTAATTACAGGATCAACCATAGCCAGCGAGTTATTGGCCCAAAAATGTAATAAGAATATGTTTTAATTGACAGGCAACATTGATAAGGAGAAACCTTAGCTGTATTAAACAATCAAAGGGAGTTTACTTTTAATTTACTTTTTAATCATTTTCTTTTTAATCAGATAATTGTTTTTTGCAAAACTCATTAAGTTACATCTGGATGGAATATAATAAACCTGTTAACATGACATTTATTGTTTTATTGGATAGTGAAAAAAATGAGAAGAGTCAGATATCGCGCCGGCTGGCAACCGACGCCTCGTTCGAGGCAGGAAATCTTTTGTAATTTGGAATTGAAAACAATGTTGAATGCAAGGATGAGGATTTTAAATAATATGAATAAGGCTGAGTGTAATTAGGAAGGAAATAAGTGCGGCGAAATAAACATCTGAAAGCTCAAAAATGTTCTTAAGGAGTAGACAATGAACGCTGTTCTGTTTTATTGCAGATTTGTAGGAGATGATGCTTGGCTGAGGCTTCATATCATTATGACATGCTAAATGGTTTCCTATGGGAAACAAAAGTCTTAAGAGACCCTGCAAAAAAATTATTATTGTTGAGTTTTTGGAATTTGCAACTTTTTTTCTAATAGTTAAAATTTAATGTTTAAAGGGGTTGTCCCGCGCCTAAAGAGAAAATTTTTTTTTTGCCCAGTCCCCCAGTACCTGTAATGGAATAGTGCTGCCAGGTGTTATTAAAAAAAAAAAAAAAATTCCCTTACCTGAATCCCCGTTCAGCAACTTTAAAAAATCTTCTTTCCAAGATGGCTGCCGCTGGTCTTCTCCCATGGTGCACCGCGGGTCTTCTCTCATGGTGCACCGTGGATGTTCTTCTGCTGTCTGAGCTCCACTGCCGATTCCAGCCACCTCATTGACTTTCGGTACCACATGACGGGGGTGGAGCTACGCGATGACGCTGAGAAGGGGGAGGAGCCAGGACGCAGCTCGTGAGCCGGGACCATCCAGAAGAGGATTCCTCTCAGCGTAAGCGTGACTGTTCCGGCGACCAGAGAAGAAGTTTGGTCGTGGCCATGGAGACGGGGATGCCAGCATCGGGAGGGGGTAAGTATATAACTTCTGTATGGCCAATATTTAATGCATGATGTATATTACAAAGTGCATTAATATGGCCATACAGAAGTGCATAACTGCACTTGCTTCTGCGGGACAACCCCTTTAAGTAAGCCTGCATTTTTATTATTACTAGTGGGTGACATTGTAAAGCTCCAGAGAAATGATAAGGAACCTATCAACACCTTTGAGTCCCATAAATTATGGGGAGTGCAGTGAGCTGTGTTTCACTGGATGCCCTCCATTCCGGCACCGTGTCCCTGTGAAGTTGACATGCGTAGAGTGTGATTCTTTTCAGATGGCTCTATGTGTGTGCTCTCCCATAGAGATGTGTGAACACAGATCCGTCCAAAAAGAGTCAAGCCTTGTGTGCATCAACTTCACACAGTCCAGGAATGGGGCACCTAGTGAGTGTGGAACACAGTTCACCAGATTCCCCATTCCCTTATCTTTGAGCTCCATAATATATTTTATGGGGCTCAAAAGTGATGACTTGAAACTCTGGGCTATCTATTGTCTAAATAGTCATTCGATAAAGCAAATGTGAGCAATAGCTGTTCCGTGTAAGCTTGGGCACCGACCAAGTAGCGAAGGAAGATTCGTCCACTGGTTGCTAGTTCCTACATTTCAGCTCACCTAGAAATAGGCAATGGTTGATTAAGTATCATCTGGTGTAAATAGGCAATTATTGGCTTTCAATCGCTAGCCAATAACTTTGCAGGAAAGAGTACACTTGTCCATCATGCACTTCCCAATAAATTTTTTTAATTTTTTCTCCTTTCACTCAACGTTCATTGGTTTCCAAAAATACATAAATACGTCTAAGTCATCCTCGACTGAACAGCCCCTGCTGGTCTTTGAAAGAACACTTGATCTGCTATCAACTCTGGCTGGTTTTGGTCTTCAAAGATCCAATCGCTGCAGTACCGAATGTTCAGTCGAACCAGCGAGAGACCACTGCTTCTGATCCATTATGTCCAAATAAGACTATTGTATCTTATTGCTTTAGCTTTCTTTACCAAACACTTAGTAAAGTCTTGCTTGTTTTACAAAACTTATGTTAAGCCTTTCCATAAATGACATCATATCTTGCGCCTCAATCAGAAGCCTCCATATGCCTTACATTATCATCCAATATTGATATAATATGTATCACCATTTTTTGGGCCTTTTAGCTTAGTTTTTGTTGCTGTTTTTGTGTTTTCTTTATATCTTAAACTCTTATGATATTCTTCCCCTTTAATATTTTTCAAATTCAAGAAGGAAAATATCTAAAAACATGAGGATGGCCTCAACAAAACCCTATTAACGAGACAATTTTCAATTAATTCTGAACTTAAGAGATGTTGGTTTCCTCTTGAATAAATCGGAGTTGCTTTGCTGTAAGAAGCTGTGCACGCTTCAGTGGCACGTCACATCATTAATAGGTTTATTCAAAACTATAATTAGTTTATTGGATGCATCATTCCACAGTAGTGATTTGTAAGGATGCTTATTTATTGTACAAGAGTAATATCTATTATGCTGATTAACAATTCTCAAAGCCCCCTTAATGCTATTCATAAGCCTTCATTACCACTCCTATCATGCACTGTAAATCTCACACAACACACGGAACAAATCACTTTACATAATTTATAAAAGAGATTTTTTTTCGGGCGGCAAAAGCATTCAATTTTCTTTTTAGTCAAAAAAAAAAGAGAACCCCCGAAACTGCAGAATCATTTCAGAGCTGGGATTTACAAGTGGCTGTTTTGATAAGCAGCAATTAATAAGCATTTGATAGGTTTATTCTTGTCGAGCCGTCAACCAAAAATTGCATTTATAAACTTTAATTTATGATGTTGTTTACATCTGGAGGATGTTAGCATCCATCAAGCATTGTGAATTTTGGTCATAAAGCTGATCAACAAACTTTAGAACTAAAAGAAGTCGTATTTTCTGAATGAGTAAATTGAGGAGTGATGGAATTTAATGTACCGAAAGTTTATAATAGAGAGTTGGGTGTCTTCTAAAGTCAAAGAGAATTGCTGGGTGGCATTTTTTCTTTGTCTGCCACATACACCCTGGCAGAAATCCAAGGCTGAGACTCAGATTTATGTCCCAAATTTGCTCTTGTAGAAGCCTTAGATGCAAACATGGATTAACCCCGTTCAGTTTGCCTAATTGTGTGGCAACAACCTCAATGTAGACTCTGTGGGAAAATTCACATCAAAATCTGCCGTGTTAGGCCTTAGTCACACGGGCGTTTTTTCACGCGATTTGCGGATCGCATGACGGATGCGCATCCGCAAATCGCGTGACCGGTGCGCGCAAGTCGCCCGCAAATCGCCCGAAAATCTGCTCCTAGCCGCGTTTCATTAGAAACGGGCCGGAGCTGTCCAGCGCATTGCATTCAATGGAGACGGCAATAGAGCCGGCTCCATTTAAAGCAATGCACTGCGGGCGAGCCCGGGATGAATTGCCGGGAAGGGCTTAAATATATAAGCCCTTCCCTGCAATTCATCCTAAAATGTGTAAAAATAAAAAATATATATATACTCACCTTCTCCCGGCAGCCGGAGCTCCGCGCGCCCGTCCTGCAGTGGGTGTGAAGAGGGTGTGAGTCAGACCTGCCCCCTGATTGGCTCAGCGCTGAGCCAATCAGAGGCATGTCTCACTCACACCCATTCATGAATGGATGTGAGTCAGACCTGCCCCTGATTGGCTCAGCGCTGAGAGGAAGCAGTCACTCACCCATTCATGAATTCATGAATGGGTGTGTGAGTGAAACCTGCCTCTGATTGGTCAGGGCTGTGACCAATCAGAGGCAGATCATTCAGCAGTCGGGGATTTTAAAGCCCCGCCGGCTGAATAGTGCTGAGAAGCAGTTCAGGAGAACTGACAGCGGCCGCGGCTGGACTCCGGCTGCAGCGGAAAGGTGAGTATACAATTTTTTTTTATTTTAACACATTTTAGGATGAATTGCAGGGAAGGGCTTATATATTTAAGTCCTTCCCGACAATTCACCCCGCGCACGCCGGCAGCCCATTGCTTTCAATGGAGCGGCTGTATTGCCGGCTCCATTGAATTCAATGGGCAAACATCGTTCTTCTCTGTCACAGCTGTTACAGCTGTGGCAGAGAAGAATGATTTGTCTTCTATATGTTCTCAATGGGGTCGGCGCTGCTGCCGCCGGCCCCATTGAGCGCATATAGAGAAGAGAACAGGAATCGCAGATCGCAGATAGGTGCGATCTGCGATTTCTGTTCTATAATTTATCGGACGAGCGCATAAAAAGCGCTCATGTGTCCGATACCATTGCAAAGCAATGGTTTTATAAAATCGCTGGACGCATGCACATGCGCAAATCGCGGCTAAAAACGCCTGTCTGACTAAGGCCTCAAGAAGGCCTGGGTTGTTCTTTTTTTTCCTTCCTCTGGATCAACATTGGAGGGAAGAGGTTGAACTGGATGGCGTATGTCTTTTTACTATGTTACTATGTTAGGTCTGTTCATTTCTGAGGGAGTGGGTAGAGGGGGCACATGCTGTTGATTTGTACAGAAGAGCATGTTTTCTCCCTCTGCTCCAACTCCTTGACTATATTGGACTCTATTGATATCCTATTTAACTTAAAGGGGTTGTCCCGCGGCAGCAAGTGGGTCTATACACTTCTGTATGGCCATAATAATGCACTTTGTAATGTACATTGTGCATTAATTATGAGCCATACAGAAGTTATAAAAAGTTTTATACTTACCTGCTCCGTTGCTAGCGTCCTCGTTCCCATGGAGCCGACTAATTTTCGCCCTCCGATGGCCAAATTAGCCGCGCTTGCGCAGTCCGGGTCTTCTGCAGTCTTCTATGGGGCCGCTTGTGCAGAATGCCGGCTCCGTGTAGCTCCGCCCCGTCACGTGCCGATTCCAGCCAATCAGGAGGCTGGAATCGGCAATGGACCGCACAGAAGCCCTGCGGTCCACGGAGACAGAGGATCCCGGCAGCCATCTTCAGCAGGTGAGTATGAAGACGCCGGACCGCCGGGATTCAGGTAAGCGCTGTGCGGGTTGTTTTTTTAACCCCTGCATCGGGGGTTGTCTCGCGCCGAACGGGGGGGGGTTAAAAAAAAAAAAAAAACCTGTTTCGGCGCGGGACAACCCCTTTAAGGCAATGGCAAACCAACCCAAAAAAACAGTCCACCAAGAAAACGTCACAATGTGACGTTACCCTAGGAGTCAGTCATGACTCGGTGCTTGTACCAAGGGACTTTACCTTTTTTAACTTAAATGGTCATTGCACTTAAATGCTGGCCACTAGGGATGTCCCTTCATTTTAATTTGCTATCTACTGCCTGTTGTCAATTGATTTCTGTCTGTAATTACAAAGATGATGAAATAAAACAAAGGAAATGGAGGAGGTTGATGACTTAAGGCCCATTTACATTGGACGAGTGTCGGCAAACGATGCCCGATACTCGTCCCTATATCCCCGCGCTCCTAGCACAGCTGACTCGCACAGGGAGCGGCCAGCAGGGGGGTGGGGCAGTGCAGGAGATTTCTCTCCTCTCGCTCCCCCGTCCCTCTCCATTCACATAACACAGGCGCCGTTCGCTATTGAACGGCGGCTGTTTAAACTGCACGATGAGTGATAATCGTCATCGCTCATCTTTTAGCAGCACAAAAGATGAGCGATGAAGATCATCGCTCATTGTGCAGTTTAAACAGCCGCCGTTCAATAGAGAATGGCATCTATGTATCTCAATGGAGAGGGGCGGGGGAGCGAGAGGAGAGAAATCTCCTGCACTGCCCCACCCCCCTGCTGGCCGCTCCCTGTGCGAGTCAACTGTGCTAGCCCCCATGCAGGAGCACGGGGATACAGGGACGAGTGTCGGGCATCATTTGCCGAACACTCATCCAATGTAAATGGGCCTTTATGCTGCTCATTGAAGTGTATAGAAAGCAGAGATAAAGGGGGGGGGGGAGAAGTGGGGGGAGAATGGCAGAATGACTGGCATAGACCGGCTGCCAAGAAAATGAAAAATTATAGATTCAGCCTACAAAGAAAAACAGTGGTGAAAAATGCCAGGGATTGCCCAAGCAATGGCTTCAATACCAATCCAGGCCACTGCGCAATATATGGAGTAGTCTGCTTTTATACAGCAAAACAACTAGAAGGGGGTTTGAGGACAATTTTTATGTTTAAGATTCCAGTGTTTGTACTTGAAGTCAGATAATCACAGGTACAGTTTTAGACATTTATCATATTTTAATTAAGAAGTTTTTATTAAAATTTCGATTTGTATGAGAAGACAGTCCATATAGATTATGCAGATGCATTTTTAGAGATTTCACATTGAATGGTATTTTAGAATCAATTTATTATGAAGGGCATGAGTTTTTTATTGAGCACTGAGGTCAGTAACTATTGAGATTACCTCTCCAATGGTGGGAATTCTGGGTAATCTCCAAGATCTTGTAAGGAGAATTTTTGGTGCTAGTAAGATATGACAAACCAGTCTTCTGCGATCATATTCTAGAAATAAAAGGGCCATAGTGGGATGCTTTGGTATGTTCATCTTCAAGATGGAGAAGTATTTCACTCTGAAAGGGAGCAATATAGGGGCTTTTACCAAAGTATATGTCTTTTTTTTCATATTTCAAAATAAGGAATACCATTTCCTTGGAGGGTATGGAAAATATTATCGAGCATCAATATCAATTCCTGGTTGAATTCTCAGTCAAGTTGGCAGAACAGCTTGAGGTAACACATGTTTTTTGCTCCTGATTTAACGTCTTGCCCACATATGCTTATCTATTTTTGGAGGGATAGAGATCCATGTTTGTGTCTTGAAGGGTTAATAATTGGGTTTTGATAATCACAGTGAATTTGACAACTTTAAGATGATGTGTATCAATGATAAATATGGAACACTGTTCCTTGAAAATATTTTACGTTTGTTCGACCTGTTCTTGATGTGTCGAGAGGAACATGCTTCCACCTATTGTACCACCTTATGTTACCCAAAACATGTGCATAAACAAGGAAGGGCCAATCCTTGTAATAATTTTACCATATATATACAAAAACATAATTTTAACAGAATTTACCATTGGTGGAGGATACAGTATGCCCAGTGGTGGGAACTCTTGCTTTGAATCACTAGGTATGTGCTAGTAAATTGTAAGAAATTGGAAAACTCAAGAATTGATTAAGGCACTGCCTGTCTGATGACCTGACCGGGATGGAAGGCAGTTACAAAGGGGATGCTTGAGATGTATTTTTTATTTGTACACCTTGGTTGTTATTTGATGATGTCTCTTCATCAGTCTGATTTGCCTATCCACTCTTCGACATCAAGCAGATATTTGAAGATAATTAAATTGATGAGTCGAAGATTTCTACCACGGATTTGCACTTCAGTTTCCTGCAGACACTAACGGAAATTCTGCCCTTTTCTAAGCAAACTCTACATCAAGAAGCGAAATGGTATTCTACACATAAATTTCAAATCCATGTGCAGACCAAATTTGTACCATATAGACTACGGTACGCATTCCCATTCAAATGAACGGGACACTTGGATGACGCAAATTTGCAGCCGATTTAAAATGGAATCCGCATATATTCTACAGCAAAAATCCACCTTGTGAACATAGCCTAAAAAACCAAAATGTCTAGAAATACAGCTATTGGCCAAATGTTGCTTAAAGGGGCTACATCAAGATCGAACTTTATCACCTATTTACAGAATAGGTGATAAAAGACTTATTAGTGGAGGTCTCACTTCTGACACTCCCATGGATCCCAAGAACGAGGGTCCGATGCCCCTCTCTCCTCCTACAGCTAGGAGAAGATTGGATGAAGTAGCAGTCACACATGCATGGTGTTTCTACATTCATCTTCGCTGGGACTAACAGAGATAGCGGAGCACTTGTACTCATTTACTTCTGTCAGCTTTATTGAAATGAATGGAGTGACATAGCACTTGTGTGACCACTACTTCATTCAGTCTCCATGTCAATAGGAATGGGTGCTGTGGAGCTCAATGAGGAGATTGGGGTAATAAGGCATCACCTTTCTCATGATTGTTGGGGGATTGGTGAGGGTCTGAGTGGTGAGACCCCCACCAATCAGAATTTTATCACCTATCCTATGAAAATGCAATCTTGGTACAAACCCTTTATAGACCCATTTATTAGAATATGACATAACATTTTGATTATGGTGGTTCAACCTCTTGGATCATCACCTTTATCTATCTATCTATCTATCTATCTATCTATCTATCTATCTATCTATCTATCTCATATCTATCTATCTCATATCTATCTATCTATCTATCTATCTCATATCTATCTATCTATCTATCTATCTATCTATCTATCTATCTCATATCCATCTATCTATGTCATATCTATCTATCTATCTATCTATCTATCTATCTCATATCCATCTGTCTATGTACTATCTATCTATCTATCTAATATCTATCTATCTATCTATCTATCTATCTATCTATGTCATATCTATCTATCTATCTATCTATCTATCTATCTATCTATCTATGTCATATCTATCTATCTATCTATCTCATATCTATCTATCTATCTCATATCTATCTATCTATCTATCTATCTATCTCATATCTATCTATCTATCTATCTATCTATCTATCTATCTATCTCATATCCATCTGTCTATGTAATATCTATCTATCTATCTATCTATCTATCTATCTATCTATCTATCTAATATCTATCTATCTATCTATCTATCTATCTATGTCATATCTATCTATCTATCTATCTCATATCTATCTATCTATCTATCTATCTATCTATCTATCTATCTATGTCATATCTATCTATCTATCTATCTATCTATCTATCTCATATCTATCTATCTATCTATCTATCTATCTATCTATCTCATATCTATCTATCTATCTATCTATCTATCTATCTATCTATCTATGTATCTATCTCATATCTATCTATCTATCTATCTATCTATCTATCTATCTATCTATCTATCTATCTATCTATCTATCTATCTTTGCCTAAACACTATCCAAAAATGGTACATTTAAAAGTAGTCTCAATGCAGAAGACATTAAACACTTCAGTAATGTTATCATTTCCACAGGGACACAGGCGTGGAACAAGTGTTAATCGCCAAAAAGTGCCATTTACCCATGATTGGTTCATTAGTGTTTGAACATTTGTGACGGTGATTTACACAGAACCAATAACTTTCCAAAAAATTCTAATTATACGAAATGTGTAAGATGCATTTTAACAGACATTTTATTGAGAACCTGTTAGCTTTAATTTTCCCTGTATATACAACTCTAAACTGCGCCAGCTGGGAAGGCATTATAGTTCAGCGATAAAGCTTTATGCCAGCTCTTTATTTAGTTGTACATTTTAGATCTTTATCTCCATCTCAGGCATTTATCTTATTTTATGTTTATCATATTGATTTTGCATGGCTCAGTGTGGATAGCATTGCTATGTAAATTATCAGTGACTTAATGCTAAGCTGTGTGCAAAGGAAATAAAAGGTTAGAACTTGGCTATATGCAATATGTCTGAGAAGGAAAGTGTTGCTTATTCAGAAATATATTATATTTTAAAGGATATCAACAGAAGGTCTTTTTGGGGACTGGACAGACATTTTTTTTCTGGGGAGACATTAACAGGTTGGCTTTGACGTCTCACCAGAACTTTATTACACGGGTTTGCAAACTACTTATTCAAGGAGTGTATAGAGGAAATGGATAGCACAAGCTGATTCTCAGAATGCTAAATAATCGGATGCTTATCAATATACTGAATGCATCCCAAATCATGGGGCAGTAATGCCCCACCAAGAGGCTACTCAGGAACACCCCAAAACTCTTTTTAGATGACCTACACAATTTTGGTAAAATTTTTGATGCAGATTTTTGAGCCAAACACAGGAATGGATTCAAAAGAGAAAAGTATTAAGGCTTCTGTCATGTCCGACTAGAACTCCACAGAAACCACAAGGACTGAGATAAGCTGCGGGAAGTGAGACAGACTAAGGCAACTGATGAGGAAGGGTAAGGATCTATCCTTGATCTTAAAGGGGCCAAACCTGCCTAAAAAGTTTAGCACAAAATTGATGCCTTTTGATATCCAATTGGAAAAGTGGTTCTATTTGTAAGTATGAAATGTACTTGAGAATTAGTTTTATACAGATAATACTGTGTCCGTGGTTATCAAAGTACTAATGACCACTTGTGCATGAGTGAGGGTGGCTTCACACGAGCGTGTTTTTGTGCGTGCATACGCGCACAAAAACACTTGTCTATTATAACCAATGCACTCCCTATGGTGTGTTCACATGTCCATGTTTTACAGGTGCGTGCCTGTAAAGATAGGACATGTGTGCACAATAGGGAATGTTTTCCTCCTCCCCAGGGGGAATAAAGAATTCCCTGCTGCACCTGTCACAGCCAATCACAAGCAGCTCTTTCAGCATTTTAAATGTCCGCCTGCTGAAAGAACTACATTACAGAGCCAGGGACAACGCTGAGAGGATAGGGCTGAGTCCTGGCAGCTGAAGGAAGGTGAGTATGTTTTTTTTATTTTTAACATCACTTTTCCTTGTTTTTCAGGGAATGGCTTATATTTAAAGCCCTTCCCTGAAAAACAATTGCAGGATGCCGGCAGCTGGATTCCCTACTGCAGCTGTCATCTGTGACAGCTGTGGTAGGGAATTCTTTATTTCCTGCAGGATGAAGAATTCCTTTACTGCATCTGTCACAGATGTGGCAGGTGCAGCAGGGAATTCTTTTTCCTCGTGGGGATTAAGGAAACATCTGCCATCATAGGTCCTTCAATATTTTGACCAACTTCAACCGGCATCACAGGTCCTTCATTGAGTTACATGTGATGATGTCATTTACTATATTATATTATAAGTGCCGCATTGCACCACCAAAAACACTGGTACGATAAATAATACTAATAGCTAGTCTTTCCCTGATAACGAGATGGACGTTTTTGTGTTCCCACATATGAATTGGGTGGTAGTCGAGCATGCATGCTACCATGACATTAATTTTTATACGACTGCCTAAGATTGCCGAACACGATTCTTATGTGGGACTCAGGACCCCTGTTTTTGTTATCAGTGGGGATCCAAGTTGCTGGACTACCACTGGTCAAACATATTATTCCCTATCCTGTGAGCAGAGGATAAGCTTAAATCTTGGAAGTGCCCTCTTAAAAACAGAATGCAGGATAGAATCTTTCCGTGAAGCTTGTGGTCCATTCAAAGTTTTGCTATGGGGCTGCGATTTATGTTTATGTCCCTATGTATTTGGATTATGGCACAGGGAGGTCATGAAGAATGGGTCACTCCATATTTCTCTAAGCAGATATGCAGTACATTTGCAGAGCTCTTAGTATAGTGTGGGGCCAATTTCGAAGCTCCTCTATGAGGTCCTGCATCTATGGTATGCCCATAGCCCTTTGGGTTATGGTGCAGCAATATTTTGAAATTGTTTTCTGCAAAACATCTTCTAGACTAGTATGCAAAAAAGTTAAAAAAATATAAGTGTGAAACAAGCAGCCAATAACTACATCACAAACTAGCAGCAAATTAAGTCTTTACAAGTCCATGTTGAGTCATTGGTTTTATCTGAAGCATTATATATGCCGTCAAACTCCATAAACGACCTTATTAGTTGGGCTTTAAATTGAGAAAACAGGCATAGTACATTGAGGTTTAACGTGAATGCTCTGTACCGATGACTGGTGTATATATAAAGTGCCTGGTCTATTGGGAATTATACTTAAACGAAGGCGCTGGAAGACAGACTATGCGTTTTGATTATACATATCATCTCTTACGTCTTCTCTTATATGGTTTGTAGCATCTGCTGCCTGAGACACTCACGACCAAGCCTCCAGGTCAATGTAATTTGTAGACTTTATAATACCAGTAACATTAGAACATCTGTAGTCAATACTGTCATTGTTTTCTGCCTTAATGTGGAAACTGTACAATCCTAGGATGGTAATTCATTCCCCAAGGTATAATATTGTTTCAGGTAGATTAAATATAGACTAAAAATTAAATCAAATTATATTTTGTGTGCTCAGTTTTCTTTAGGGAAACCAAAAACCGCTGAAGTGTAAATGTCTAATTAATTATGTTGAATGCTAATGGATTTTAAATTAAAATACTAGCAATGTTTAGCTCGACCAGTTTCCATGTGACTAAAAAAGATATAAATACACACCAAAATAAACTCTGGGTGTGTGTAAAATGATTTTATTTAAGATCCGTTTGTTAAAAAACTAGCTATGAAGTTCTTGAGTCATTAAGTGCTTAAAGTTGGTCTGAGAATTTGAAAACTTGCTATATTGAATTAAATTAATCCAGTTTATCAACAACATACAAAATCATTTTTGATCAATTGTAAGAATAAAGTTTCTCCTTGAGAAGAATTGGCATAGAGCAGTGATGGCGAACCTTTTAGAGACCGAGTGCCCAAACTGCAACCTAAAACCCACTTATTTATCGCAAAGTGCCAACATGTCAGGGGGTAGAGCTTATCGTGATGTATGATTTTAGCCCCGTCGTTCTAAAAAGGACAGGGCTGCTTCAAAATAGACAGCGTGCAGATTTTGACTGCTTTTTGGATGCCGAAATACTGCAGAACGTCCTCAGCGGAAATTACTGTGGAAAATTCTGCAGCATTTCCGCATCCAAAAAGTAGTCAAAGTCTGCACCCTGTCTATTTTGAAACAGCACTGCCCATTTCCACCACCTGTAAACATACCCCAGCGATAATAGTGACAATCCCCCCCAGCAGCCCCAGCGGTAATAGTGACCCCCACATCACAGCGGCCCCAGCGGTAATAGTGACCCCCACCCCACAGCAACCCCAGCGGTATTAGTGACCCCCACAGCGGCCCCAGCGGTGATAGTGACCCCCACCCAACAGCGGCCCCAGCGGTGATAGTGACCCCCACCCAACAGCGGCCCCAGCGGTGATAGTGACCCCGACCCCACAGCAGCCCAAGCGGCAATAGTGACCCCCACCCCACAGCGGCCCCAGAAATAATAGTGACACCTCCCACCCCACAGTGGCCCCCAGTGCATTAGGGACACCCCACCCCAAGCAGTAGGAGATGTCGGGGCAGGGGGATTCCTGCTGCACACTGAAGTCAGTGTGTGCCAGGATCAGCGTGGCTAGCAGTGCCGTTTGTGAATGCCGGCAGGGGAGCCGCGGCCCCTGCTGCTATTCACAAGTGGTGAGCGGCCGATGGGGCGCGTGCCAGTAGGAGGGGCTCTGCGTGCCACCTCTGGCACGCGTGCCATAGGTTCGCCACCACTGGCATAGAGAGTCTCATATAGGTCATGTAAGCTCAGTAAATTTACAGCGACTGTTCCAGGGCTTTAATCCAAGTTGATAGTAAAAGTATAGTGCAGGATTAAAGCTCCTACTCCTGCAATGTAGCAGGAGCAGATTAGATCCTCAGCTCCTTTTTCAGGCTGCATAGCGCTCAATGAGCACTATGTAGAGAAGAGAGAACATGGAAGTGTTACTTCTGCAATTCGACCCAGCGATCAGTTGACTGCCGGGTGCCCCCTGCCATAGCACAGGTGCAGGGTCCTTGCAGACCCTGATCAGCTGTAAGTGACTACTATTACTACAGGGGAATGTTTTCCCCTGTAACTGAGCCTCCTATGGATGCCACAACTATAGTGAAAAAAGTGGAAAATTTTAAAAAAAGAAGACGATGTGAATGACCCTTGGAGCTCTTGTATGACATCACGAGGGACATAGATGTTAAAAAAACATAGTTACAAAAATAACAGAATATGATAAATACATAAAAATGAAAATGACCCATCATGCCATATGTGCCCTGTAATCCGAGACTATACAAATTATATATCAACACGTCTGATATGACGGAACCCATTCCTGTACTTTATTTTTGCATAACTATGTTAATTTAAAAAATAAACAATTATAAATTTAAAACAATGATTTTTTTTTTAGCTTTTAACCCCTGCAGCGCTGGGACTTAATTGCTCATTTTGATTTCACTTATTGACAGTGAGCAGTAGGGATCGCTTGAAAGATTCACACAACGGGGAGTCAGATCAAAGGTGAATGGAAGGGAGTATCAAGAAAAGAAAGTGGCAATAGAGTTAGATGGGCAATGGCTCTAGACTAGAGATGAGCAAACGTACTTGTTTCGAGCAATTACTCGATCGAGCATCGCTATTTTCGAGTACCTGGCTATTTGGGCAAAAAAATTTGGGGGGCGCCAGGGGCCGGGAGGTGGCGTGGTGGAGCGGGGGTAGCAGTGGGGAACAGCGGGGAGCGCTCTCGCTCTCCCCCCCCCACTCCCCTCTGCAACCCCCCGTTCACCCCCGGCGCCCCCCGAATCTTTTCACCCGAGTAGCCAGGTACTCGAAAATAGCGGTGCTCGATTGTGAAATCACCCTTAATGAGTACGTTCGATCATCTCTACTGTAGACCTATGCTGCCAGTTCCAATGACTTTACCCCATGACAGGTCTTTAAGGTTCTCAGAACTGGAAATATAGTGATAGAGTAGTAATCATTGGAGCAGGGATTTTTTTTTGCATTTTCTGCCATTAACATTGAAGAAAACTAAAGTTTGAAATGGCTAATAACAGAGAATAACACTTTGCATTCAGCCTACTTTAAATTGTCTTTCTGTAGACTGGGAATTGGCAACTTAAACCTAAAGAAGGAATAGCTTGAGCCACAATAAACATCTTTATTGTGCAGATGCAGCATATCGGTAGTTGTCATTTGACATGTGCTGTCATCTACCAGTGCAGCATTGTGTCACAGTGTTCTGACTTAGACCATCATGACACTATACTTAATGACAAGCAATGAACACTGTCAGAAACTTGTAACCTTCAAGAGCCACAATGAATATATAGAAAAGTCAACAGTTAAAAAAATCTAAAAAGTATCTAAAATCTGAAAAACTCTGGGAAAACTAATGGTGGTCTCCACAATAGACATGAAGATATTTTCTACTTTGTTAAAACTTAAAGAATAGTTAACAGCAAACAGAGGTCTTAGAAAAAATGAAGAATTGATGCAAAAAGTATAGTTTGCCCTTTGCTTTTTTTTGCACACATTTTTCCAAAGTTGGGGCAAAATGCAACATAACCACCATGCGTGAATAAAGCATAATTTACTACAAATATAAAACCCCTTTTAGACAAGATAGTGGCAGAAATAGAAGGAATTTGAAAAGAGCATATAATGAGACCTTTGAGTACTTCAGTAAATGATCGGCACTTAGTTACTAGAGCTAATTGCTTTCTGTAAAAGGATCCTGAGTAGAGATGAGTGAGTATACTTGCTAAGGCACATTGCTCGAGCGAGTAGTGCCTTAGCCGAGTATCTCCCCGCTCGTCTCTAAAGATTCGGGGGCCGGCGGGGGCGGGGGACAGCGGGGAGGAACGGAGGGGAGATCTCTCTCTCCCTCTCTCTCCCCCGTTCCCCGCCGCGACTCACCTGTCACCCGCGCCGGCCCCCGAATCTTTAGAGACGAGCGGGGAGATACTCGGCTAAGGCACTACTCGCTCGAGTAATGTGCCATAGCGAGTATACTCGCTCATCTCTAATCCTGAGACCATTACTTTAATAAAATTGCATTGTCTTCCTTTAGTCCCGGGATGGGAAAGGAAGGTGGCTGTGTGCGGGATGTAAGGCCCTATGCCTACCAGTGTGGCTTTGTGTAGGATACTATGGCTACTAGTTTGGCTTTGTGCAGGATGTAGGTCGCTATGAGCACCAATGTAATTATGTGTAGATTATAGGTTGCTATGGCTACCACAATGGTTATTTGTATGGTATAGGTCATTCTTGGTATCAGTATGGCTATGTGTAGAGTGTAGGTTGTATAGTTACCAGTGTGGTTGTATGTAAGTTGCTACAGGTAGCAGTGAGGCTTGGTGTAGGACGTAGGTTGCTATTGGTACCAGTTGGTTTTGTTTAGAGTGGAGGTCCCTACGGCTACCAGTGTGGCTATGTATAGGGTGTAGAGCTAATCATTGATGGAGCTAATTGCCAGTTCGATTGTGTGTAGGCTATAGGTTACTTTGAGTACCAATTAGCTGTATGTAGGATGTAGGTTGCTATAGCTGCCAGTGTGGTTGTGCGTAGGATGTAGGTTGCTATCGGTACTAGTTAGCTGTATATAGGGTGTAGGTTGCTATGAGTCATTAGGGAGGAGGGGCATAATGAAAAATTCATGTAATTACAAATAATATTGATACCCAGAATGACCGACACTCTACACTCAACTAACTGGTACCCATAGCGACTATGGATAATAATAATATTAGTCTTAACTTCAATATTTTTTTCATTATGCCCCCCTCTCCACATGCTATTTCTTTAATATGAATTTGTCTATTCTTTTTCTGTAATTGCTTACAGGCAAACCGTTGGGAAATACCATGAACATATACAGATATAGCAGAGTCAGGGAAATATTTACAGTTCTCACTGTCCTAGGCACTAAGTCTAAATATGCCCCTATTAGATGTACACTTATGCTCACCAATTATCATTAGGATTCAGTCGTTTCTGGGAAATCATATTGATAAGTAGTCAATATTAAACTGGCCACACACCTTCAACAACTGTCAGATGAACAATCGTACAACTCCCGACTGTTTCCCACAGCTGCCCCATACATATGAACCTTTTGCTTGTCTGAATGATTGTATATTTAGGGAGGTAAGTCACAGCCAGATACCTCGGGTGGTGTCTTCTCTCCTGGGGAACAAATTGATCAGATGTTAAAATTCAATTTCCCTGATCATTTTTCAGGAAAATTGAGTGACCTCACCCCATAGGCATTAGAGAGTCATTCGGCCCGGTTGTTATTGACAGGTTTAGACGACTAAAGTTTAATGTGTATGGAGGCTTCTAGGGTGCTTGTACATGCTGCGGTTGATCCACTCAACCATATGATGATCACCGCTAATTGTCAGGTGGCAGCTGGCCTTCTCATTGCTTCAATCGGCATGTCCACATGCCGCCTTGCAATCGGCACTCATCCATATACATTTGAGTTAGAGATGAGCGAACGTACTTGGTTCAGGTGTTTTTGGACTCGAGCACCACTTTTTCAGAGTAACTGACTACTCGGACGAAAAGATTCGGGGGGCGCTGGGGGGGCGGCGTGGTGGAGCGGGGGTAGCAGTGGGGAACAGGGGGGAGCTCTCTCTCTCACCCCCCCCCACTCCCCTCTGCAACCCCCCGCTCACCCCCGGCGCCTCCCGAATCTTTTCGTCCGAGTAGTCAGTTACTCGGAAAAAGCGGTGCTCGAGTGCAAAAACACCCGAACCGAGTACGTTCGCTCATCTCTAATTTGAGTGGATCAACCTCAGTGTGTACCGACTCCCTTAACAAAGGTAAATATCAACAATAAAACTATTATTTATCATTGATTGTCAATTGTTAGACTGTAGAAATTATCCGTGACACAATTAATAAATGTAAATGCTGTCTATGATGACATTTAAACAAGGCAGTTCTTTCTAGCACACAGACAGGTATTGGGGTTCAATGGTGTGGACTGTGCTTGCTAAGAATCATGTGTCCTATTGAGAGATATAGGGCACAGTATACTGTACCAGAATCTAGAATCTGTATATGTAGGGTAGCCCCACCCCCTAATACTAATATATGGTGCGACTAAATATTACCACCATTCAGTGACTGGATAACATTGCCATACCATGGCTGCATAATACTGCCATATTGTGGCTAAATAATATTGCGACAGGATAACACCACCATGCTGCCAGTGAATAATATAAGCATATTGTTTCAGAATAAAAAGGTACTGTGAAAATAGCAAAACAAACACCACATACTGTAAATGATTACCAATATACTGAAACTAACTACAGTAATCATATAGTGGTCAGATACCACACTGCAGACTGGACACATGAATAACATTTTGGTCAAAGGCAGAACAAACAAGAGATTTGCAGGTGATGTCTTTTTTATTATTTGCTTTTTTGGGGGTCAGATCACTTATTCATATTACAGGCACAAAAATGCACCCCCAATACATTCGTCTTAAGCTGGAATGATAGGTATTACTCAGTAACCTCCAGTGATTAGAGGTGATGTCTTCTCTGATTGGACTCATCTGTTTTAATTTTTCTTCTCTATCTAGGCCCAGACCACCATGAAATAGTCTGCTGCCTGCATAGTGAGAGCATGCAGCTATATGCACTCTTTAGGCCTTAGTCACACGGGCGTTTTTTCACGCGATTTGCGCATCGCATGACGGATGCGCATGCGCAAATCGCGTGACCGGCGCCGAAAAATCGGTCCAAAAATCGCCCGAAAATCTGCTCCTAGCTGCGTTTCATTAGAAACGGGCCGGAGCTGTCCAGCGCATTGCATTCAATGGAGCCGGCAATACAGCGGCTCCATTGAATGCAAGCGCTGCGGGCGTGCGCGGGGTTAATTGTCGGGAAGGGGTTAAATATATAACCCCTTACCTGCAATGCATCCTTAAATGTGAAAAAATAAAAAAAAAGGATGTACTCACCTGCTCCCGGCAGCTGGAGATCCCGGCGGTCGGCCTGCAGTGGGTGTGAAGGAGGTGTGACTCAGGCTTGCCCCTGATTGGCTCAGCGCTGAGCCAATCAGAAGCAAGTCTCAGTCACACCCATTCATGAATTCATGAATGGGTGTGACTGAGCTCAGCCTCTGATTGGCTCAGGCTGAGCCAATCAGGGGCAAGCCTGAGTCACACCTCCTTCACACCCACTGCAGGCCGACCGCCGGGATCTCCAGCTGCCGGGAGCAGGTGAGAACATCCTTTTCTTTTATTTTTTCACATTTAAGGATGCATTGCAGGTAAGGGGTTATATATTTAACCCCTTCCCGACAATTAACCCCACGCACGCCGGCAGCCCATTGCTTTCAATGGAGCGGCTGTATTGCCGCTCCATTGAATTCAATGGGCAAACATCGTTCTTCTCTGCCACAGCTGTTCCAGCTGTGGCAGAGAAGAATGATTTGTCTTCTATATGTTCTCAATGGGGTCGGCGCTGCTGCCGCCGGCCCCATTGAGCGCATATAGAGAAGAGAACAGGAATCGCAGATCGCAGATAGGTGCGATCTGCGATTTCTGTTCTCTAATTTATCGGACGAGCGCATAAAAAGCGCTCATGTGTCCGATACCATTGCAAAGCAATGGTTTTAAAAAGTCGCCGGACGCATGCGCATGCGCAAATCGCGGCAATAAACGCCCGTGTGACTAAGCCCTTAGTCAGTAAGCAATACATGGACACAGCCTATGAACAATAATGATTTTGTTTCTTTAAAAGATAATTTTGGTCTAATACTGGATTATCCCTTTGATGTGAACCTGGCCTATCCTTTCCTATGAGTGTAGTGTGAGGGTATATGTATATATTGCCATATGTTTTTTTATGCTTTTATACCTGTATGCAAGTTCTATGCAATGCTATAATGCAAAAAACTTAATATGTAGCCTTAAAAATCATATCAGATATGCCAAGGCTTTGCAAGGCTGAGAGAGATGTGTCCAGAAATTCAGAGATAATACAGAACCGGATACGAAGGCCGCGTGCTTGACTGTTTTCCCAGTATCTAGATAAAAACTGTTTAACAACGTATATGACTAATACTGCCTCAGGCGGAACTGCGGACATCACATATATCGTTATGCGGTGGATTTGGGCCAATAAGAACCATTACATATTTCTAGTGATGTGACAAGGGGTATAAAGCCCCATGCAAACTGTAATAAAGTGGGCAGTTATTTCCCCGTGTGAGGAAATATACCAGACCTCCGTGTGTGGTGTTTCTTTACCGCCGGCAACGGGGCATTGGGGTGGGCCTGATTGGTGCTGTACACAGAATTTCCCTGACAGTAGCATGGTGTCAGATTCCTTCTGCTACTATTGATATATAAAAAAGCAGAATCAGATTTTGAAACAAAGGGGAACTTCCAAATAAAGAAAGAGACTTTATTTAATAAAAGTTAATGAGCAGTTTAAATCTTAGGAACCTGCTGGAAGGTTCTGGTAGACTGCTTCGGAGGATAAAAAAGGGGTCTGATTGTGGTTCTGGAGCCTTCTGTCTGCTACTAACTTGTGGGACAACACTTCTGTATTTCTGGACAAGCTGAAGTGCTCCTGTGACATCTTAGCTGCTCAAGGATTGCAACTGAAGACTGCTGGCACTGTAACTCCATTGCTACTACATAGGAGACATCTGCTACGTATCAAGGAGCTCCCGATGACCAACCTGGATGGTAAGGAATGCTCAAAAGGTGTCTAAAGGCTACTAGGACATGACCCGGGTAGGTTAGAGTAGCCTCAACTGTAGCCAACCACCTGTTTACCAATCAATAAAACACATACACCAAATTTCGTTTGGATATGTAGTCCATAGCAGCCATTTTATTAACAAACTAACAGTAAGATTATAAGAACCATGGCATAACCCACAATATAAAACAAGAGGGAAATCCTTGGAGCCACAAAATCTGGTGCTTCAAATTCTTAATTAAACAAATCTTGCCCCCAGCCTTACCAACCAGCTCAGGGACACCACTAGCCACCCATAGGTGGCAAACATACGTAGATCAAGGTCGGGAGGGATTTACTGCCCCCTTGTTACTGAGTCCCACAGCACCAGACACCAAACAAATAAAACAAAGGAGGGAGTATTATCAGGTGAGGCCGTACCCACCAAACTCCCGCCCAACCAATTTCAACTGACTTCAAGAACTCCCCACCCACCAATGCTCACGCCTTTTCCCCTTTATCTCATAAAACAAACACATAGGGAAGGAGGGCGGGACTCTTCACACTTCTTTTCTTCAAAAGTTGGCTCTTACACCACCTTTTATACTCTACACTCCCCCTCCATCTACCTCACTCACTCCTCACCTCATGCCATATCAACATCCACCCACCCTTCTAATTTAACCCTAATGGCTCTCTAACCACACCATCATGTGGGGCTTCCCCTCCAGGCCCCTCCAGACCCCTCACTCCATCCCCATCTTGACACAAGTAGGTTAGAGTAGCCTTAACTGTAGTCAACCACCCTCATGCAATATCAACATCTACCCAGCCCTCTAATTTAACCCTAACGGCTCCCTAACAATCCCATCATGTGGGGCTTCCCCTCCAGGCCCCTATGGACCCATCGCTCCAGCTCCAACCTTTTGGGAACTTGTATGATTTTGCATTTACTGTGTGACGTATGATACTGAAAGTCTGATATTTACTGTTAACAGACTGTGGGCTCACTCACATGGCGCATATGTGGCCTGCATATTAAACAAGCATTTTTCACATGCATAAAATACGCAGTACACAGCAAATACACATGTAACACAGTACATAAGGCCTAAAATAGATATATGTCCATCCAGTTCAGCTTATTTTCCCCCCAATGTTGATCCAAAGGAAGGCAAAAAAAAACCAATTGAGGTAGAAGTCAATTTCTCCCACTTAAGGGCGGCTTCACATGAGCCTGTGCACAAAAGCGGTCACCTCAGCACAATGCGATGTGGGTAAAAATTGTGCATGAGTATGACCCCATTCAAAAAAATGGGGTTCATATTTGTGCAAGATTTGTGCGTCTTGAAATGCAAAAATCATGTGCGATATTCTTAGTCATGTGAAAATGGTCTCAGGCAGAGAGTTCCATAGTCTCACTGCTCTTACAGTAAAGAACCCCCTTCTATGATGTGTAGAAACCTTCTTTCCTCTAGACGTAGAGGGCGCCCCCTTGTTACAGTCACAGTCCTGGGTATAAATAGATGATGGGAGAGATCTCTGTATTGCCCCCTGATATATTTGTGCATAGTTATTACATTGTCCCTCAGTTATCTTTTTTCAAAACTAAATGACCCCAGTTTTGATTACCTCTCTGGGTATTATAGTCTACCCATTCCATTTATTAGTTCAGTTGCCTGCCTTTGTACCCGCTCAAGCTCTGATATGTGCTCCTTGAGTATCGGTGCCCAAAACCGTACACCATATTCCATGTGTGGTCTGACCAGTGACTTCTAAAGAGAAAGAACAGCGTTGTCGGCATGTTTCCCTAGACCTCTTTTGAGGCACCCATGATGCTATTTGCTTGGCAGCAGCTGCCTGACACTGGTTGCTCCAGTTAAGCTTGCAGTTAACTAAAATCCCCAATTCCTTTTTCATGTCAGTTTTGCCCAGCGGCTTCCCATTTAGGCCTCGGTCACACGGGCGTTTTTTCCCCGCGATTTGCGGATCGCATAACGGATGCGTATCCACAGATCGCGTGACCGTGGCCGACGATTCGCTGAAAAAGCTGCACCTAGCAGCGTTTTCAGTGAAACCGCCCCACACTGCCCAAGAGAATGATGTTCGCCCATTGAATTCAATGGAGCCGGCAATACAGCCGGCTCCATTGAAAGCAATGGGCTGCCAGCGAGCGCGGGAAGAATTTTCGGGAAGGGCTTAAAAATATAAGCCCTTCCCTGCAAAACATCCTAAAATGTGTAAAAATAAAAAAATATATATACTCATCTTTTCCCTGCAGACGGAGTTCAGCCACGTCTGACCGGCAGTTCTCCTGAACTGCTCTGTGTAGTACTCAGCAGGTGAGGATTTTAAAATCCCCGCCTGCTGAATGGGCTACCTTTGATTGGTCACAGCCCTCACCAATCAGAGGCAGCTCTCACTCAACCATTCATGAATTCATGAATGGGTGAGTGAGTGCTGCCTCTGGTTGGCTGAGCGCAGGGACCAATCAGAGGCAGCTCTTAGCTGTCATTCAATAGCTGAGAGCTGCCTCTGATTGGTGAGGGCTGTGACCAATCAGAGGCAGCCCATTCAGCAGGCGGGGATTTTAAATCCCCGGCTGCTGAATACTACATAGAGCAGTTCAGGAGAACTGCCGGCCGGACGCGGCTGAACTCCGTCTGCAGGAAAAAGGTGAGTATATTTTTATTTTTTATTTTTACACATTTTAGGATGTTTTTCAGGGAAGGGCTTATATTTTTAAGCTCTTCCTGAAAATTCATCCCACGCTTTCAATGGAGCCGGCTATATTACCAGTTCCTTTGAATTCAATGGGCGAACATCGTTCTTCTCTGCCGCAGCTGTTACAGCTGTGGCAGAGGGGAACGATCTTTAAGTATATGTTCTCAATGGGGTCGGCGCTGCTGCCGGCGGCCCCATTGAGCGCATATATAGAACACAGCAATGCGCAGAACGCAGATAGGCGCGTTCTGCGAATCGTTGTGTCCTATAATTGATCGCACATCCGCGTAAAAAGCGGACATGTGACCGATCCCATTGGGATGCATTTGGTCTATAGATCTGCAGATCGCAAGTGCGTCTGCAGATCGGACCAAAAAACGGTCGTGTGACCGAGGCCTTAGTCTGTAATAGTGACATGTATTTCCCTGCCCATGTGCATAACCCTACATTTATCAGTGTTAAACATCATTTGCCACTTTTCTGCCCCCAACTTATACAGTTCCATTTGCAACAACACTCTGCCCCCTTGTGTTAATTACTTTACATAGTTTTGTATTTTCTGCAAATATGGATATTTTACTGTACAATCCTTCTACCAGGTTATTAATAAATATATTAAAAAGAATAGGGCCCAGTACTGCCCCCTGTGGTACCCCACTAGTAACGATGACCCAATCGCGTATTTGCTGTGTATGTTAAAACCTCAAAGCCTATATTGGAACATAATACATACCAAAATAGGACATACTGTTTTTATGCATGTGAAAAAACTGCAGATGTGAGTGGCCCAATTGAAATCAATGGACGTAATATGCGCATAAAAAATACGCGCGTAGTAAGCGGGTGACACATGGCAATGCGAGTCCCGTATTTGAGAAACAGTTGTTTACTGTTTGCATAGAGAGCTAAGAGGATCTCAGTCAGTATAGACTTTCAACCGGTTATAGTTGGTAGCTGGTTATTAATGATATTGTCTTCTTCCTGGCATGTTTTGGGGTTTTTCTCTCACCGTTTTCCCCAAACCTATAGGCCGTTTCCACACGGGTGACGACATATCATCGCGAGAAAATCGCAGCGATATCGCATCTGTGATCTATGCGATATCGTTATGTTTTCTAGCGGCGATATCACGATTTTGTGTCACAACAGATTTACACGCCAGTCTTTTGCCGGGATTCTTTTGGGATGAGAACTTGAATTATAAACCCTACCCTGAAAATTAGCCCTGGCAGCATAAAAAAAGAATACATTACCTAACAGGCACTGTCAGCTCCCCACACGTCTTTCCTGAAGCTCCAGCACACATGCTTGAAGTTTTCTCACAGCACTTCCTGGTTTGGAGATTCAAAATCCCCGCCTCCAGGAAGCGCTGACTGTGATTGATTCTCGAGAATGAACCAATCAGAGTCAGTGCTCGATGAACCAATCACGGGCATTTTGTTGTTTGTTTTTTAAGCAGGTAGGGCTTATTTCAGGGCTTATACAGTAGAATTTCCTACTGTAAAAGTTGCGTCACACCACACGAAAACCACATTTTCATGCAATGCAATGCGGCTAAAAGGAAGGGTCTATAGGGAAACATGGAGTACAAAAAAATCGCAAATCACAGCTGCATAGAGCATACCGCGATTTTGTATTCGCAGGCTACAAAACATCGCTCATGTGAAATAACCCATTGGAAAGCATGGGCTTCCCATACATGCGATTTGTAGCACTGTCGCATTCCGAGAAAACACGCCCATGTGTTTAAGCCCTTATATTCAGTATGCATCAATACAGAGACAAGTCCACTCTATGTATCAAGGGGTGGCGGGTAAGTCGGGTAAGTAAACCATACCCCTGGACTCAGCATACCCTGTCTTATGAGCCCATATACAATTAGCTTATGCTGCTCATAGGACATGCCAGGTTTCCTTTAAATTTAATTGACCAAAAAAATTAAACAAAATGTTTTTGAGTTTACTTTTTTTAATTCTTTGTCGTCCGCTTGAGGATTAGTGGATGTCAATTGAATAGCGTCATTGTTCTATTCAGGCCTCATTGGTGACATTTGCTTTTGTTTCCTTTTAGCAGTAAAACAAAATTGAGTTAAGACCCGCTTCTCCAAGCCTTGATTAAAGTTTCATAAATAGAAGGGGCTTTTTGTTTGCCAGTAGCGAATGCCGTACGGACAACAATGTAGCAGGAATTCTAAAAACCCATAAAACATCACACTAGGACAGTCACCTTCACTGGAACACATTCCGTTGAAATTTACAGTAATAGTGTGTTTCTTTCACCGGTTCTCGCTGTGTTTGTTTGCAAACTAGTATGCAGTACTTACAAGTCTGTGGTTTCATTGACATATTCTTTCCCTCTCCTGCGGTTTTTAATTGAAATTCCTACTGCTCGGAGAAGCTCCTGTAAAGAAAGGAGAAAATGAAATAAATAAAACTTTTGTGAATTCTTTACAAAAAGATCTGCAACTTGACTTTTTTTTCTACAGGATTATTCAGAAATAATTAATTGGAGAATTAAAGTAAATCGTGCAAAAATATGACTGCCTTTATATGTGATATTCTGATTGTAGAAAATATATTATTCTGTCCTGTGGGTAAGTAAAATATCACTTATACCACATGTGCCAGTTCTTGGATAACTGAAGGGCAAAAAATTTATCCTGAACTAGTAAAGCTTATTTAATGGCTATATTTTTTTAATTGCTTACTTAAAGGGATTTCTTGGGATTTTAAAATGTCTGCATTTGGGTTCAGAATTGAAAAATAACAAACTGTGTAATATACTAACCTTACCGATTCCACCTCTATCTCCCATCACCGATTTCTGGGGTCCCTCGGCTCTTGTGTTATTCATCTGTCAACATTGGGTCCAGGGAAGTGGTGTTTACATTTGTACAGATGGCCACATTGGCATGAGGATAGTTATGGGTGTTAGGCCAGCTACCCGTGTCTGTCGGCCTCTTGCTTTTCCAGGCAAACCCGGGCGTCTCTCTGCTCCCCCTAGATGAGTGGGTTCATAGCTATGTACTTTCCATCAGCACTGTAGGAGTTAATCCTTCCCAGTGCTCTCAGCCCAGCTGCAGGGTAATAGTATTTTTCTCCTATTTAGCTGAGTTGGGAATCCTCCTCCTTGCCTGAGTATTGGTGTTAGTTTGTCTCAGTCACCTAGCAAAGGTCTACAGCTTCTGACTTCCGTGTCTGCCCTGATCCTTGGGCTTTTCCTAGATCACGTCTGTACTCTGCCTGCCCCAACATTAGACCAGATTTTGATTGCAATTCAGAATGTGTTGTGGTACTTTACACCAGTTTCTCTGACTCCCATAGGTCTGCTGTCAACTACACTGGGACTACTCCAGGAGGGAGCGATCTGCTTGGTTTTCCACAGCCAAGTCCAGATCCCTGTACAGGAGATAAAGGGTGAATACCTGGGAACTGTCAGGATAACGGCCTTAGGATTATCCAAAAGCCTAGCCAGTTAGTTGGTACAGTTGGTCCACACTCGCTGTCTGTAACAATGGGTCATGCAGGCTCCTATGGGAAATAGTTTATGTAAATGGTGGACCACTAAGTGCATAGCAGCTTCCCTGTGAGTCAATTTCGGACCTTCTAACAGGCCTTGCAACATGACTAGGGATATAAGCCAAACCAGAGTCTTCTCCATAAGAAAAATAATTCTATTCAATAGGTAAAAGACTATGGACAAATCAGAAGGACATCGCCTTGAGAATGTGACATATAAAATAAACACCGAAGATTCAGGAAGGACTCAGCTGGTGTGGACAGCTAACCCTAAGGGAGGTGTAGCTTCCACACCCATAGTCCTGGTAGGCCAGAAATAGTGCAACACTTCTTATGCCCAAAGAGCAACCATATAACAGTAGAACATCAGGGAATGTCCAAAATATTTGAAAAATAGAAAATAGTGTAATAAGTAAAAAAGACTCACACTCATAAGATGTGCATTATGATGATGTAAAAGTGCTTACTGAGGAGAGGGGGGTCTGATGCTGAAAAAGAACCCCTCTCTGATGGTACATCAAATGGCAGGAGACCAGATTATTAGATCTTATGACTATGATTTTTTTTTTACCTAATACACTTTTTTCTATACAATAGGTGGCGCTGTAGAGCCTTTATCCCATCCCACATTTGCATACACTGTGTACATTAATATAATGTCCACTGCAACATTATCGCCGTGGCCAACAGTCACTATGAATGTAATTTCATAATATGCTCATTTAAAAGTAGCCTGATAGTGAATATACAGTTACCTCCAGTTATTACAGGCTTCTCTGTTTGGGCTTGTCCCTTTTTTCTTTTCTATCTTGACTAAAACCACCATAAAGACTTTGTTCAGCCATGAAACAGCTCTGTGCATACTCCCAATATTCCTGCTACCCCTAATGCCCCTCTTAGTGCCTCCCCATAGTAGAAGTGCCCCACTGTGGCCCCTAACAGTAACAGTGCCTCCAGCTTGTGGTCCCTGATAGTAACACAGCCCCCAGCCGGCAGTGCTGTCATACTAAATTCACTCATGCTGTCACATCGTGTGGCAGCAATCAGAGTCCAACTGTCCTGTCTTTGACGCTCAGAGCAGCATACTATATGGAGCGCCAGAAACGGGTGAAATAAGACTCTGATTGCTGTTGCCTGAAAGAACAAGAAGAGCAAAATTGTAATCTATATTCCGGGGCCCACAAGGCCGGTGTGCCATATGATCGTGTAGTGCATCCATGCCTTCTTATTCAAGTATGCTATTGTTATTTCAATATTGAGATGTAGCACTGGGTCAGTATTTTTGGCAATGCCCTGTGTCTACTACATGGATTGATATTTTTCTATTTTGAGCCTAAATGCAAGCTCTAGGAAAAGTGTAATCTGAAAACGACCTTCTGTTTAAATCAAGTACTTAGGTTAATCACATTTTTTAAGAATAGTTGGTGATATTCTTGTTTTTTTTTTTTGCCATGTCACTATATAAGTATATATAGAAAAACCAGAAATTTTCAGTTTTCATTTTGGCTACTGAGTGTAATAGACTGTCATTTTCATTTCTGGAGAGATTACTTCTCAATAGTCATTATGGACAGGATGACGACAATTGATAACACAGATCCATCATTTACAATAAGTGATGGTTAGGCCTTAGTCAGACGGGCGTTTTTAGCCGCGATTTGAGCATGCGCATGCGTCCGGCGATTTTTTAAAACCATTGCTTTGCAATGGTATCGGACACATGAGCGCCTTTTATTTGCTCGTACGATAAATTATAGAACAGAAATCGCAGATCGCACCTATCTGCGATCTGCGATTCCTGTTCTCTTCTGTATATGCGCTGAATGGGGCCGGCGGCAGCAGCGCCGACCCCATTGAGAACATATAGAAGACAAATCATTCTTCTCTGCCACAGCTGTAACAGCTGTGGCAGAGAAGAACGATGTTTGCCCATTGAATTCAATGGAGCGGCAATACAGCCGCTCCATTGAAAGCAATGGGCTGCCGGCGTGCGCGGGGTGAATTGTCGGGAAGGGGTTAAATATATAAGCCCTTCCTGGCAATTCATCCTAAAATGTGTTAAAATAAAAAAAAATTGTATACTCACCTTTCCGCTGCAGCCGGAGTCCAGCCGCGGCCGCTGTCAGTTCTCCTGAACTGCTTCTTGGCACTATTCAGCTGGCGAGGCTTTAAAATCCCCGCCTGCTGAATGATCTGCCTCTGATTGGTCACAGCCCTGACCAATCAGAGGCTGAAAACACTCACACACCCATTCATGAATTCATGAATGGGTGAGTGACTGCTGCCTCTCAGCGCTGAGCCAATCAGGGGCAGGTCTGACTCACATCCATTCATGAATTCATGAATGGGTGTGAGTGAGGCATGCCTCTGATTGGCTCAGCGCTGAGCCAATCAGGGGGCAGGTCTGACTCACACCCCCTTCACACCCACTGCAGGACGGCCGCGCGGAGCTCCGGCTGCCGGCAGAAGGTGAGTATACAATTTTTTTTTATTTTTATACATTTTAGGATGAATTGCAGGTAAGGGCTTATATATTTAAGCCCTTACCGACAATTCATCCCGGGCTCGCCCGCAGCGCATTGCTTTAAATGGAGGCGCTTCTATTGCCGTCTCCATTGAATGCAATGCGCTGGACAGCTCCGGCCCGTTTCTAATGAAACGCGGCTAGGAGCAGATTTTCGGGCGATTTGCGGGCGACTTGCGCGCACCGGTCGCGCGATTTGCGGATGCGCATCCATCATGCGATCCGCAAATCGCGCGAAAAAACGCCCGTCTGACTAAGGCCTTACAATTCACTTTCTCCTGGACTCTCTACAGGTCAAAAAACATGTCCACAACACTCTTCAATAGAAGTTGAGTCTTCTCCAGTCTACTGTTTCCTATGTCCATGTGACTGCTGTAAGGTGTCTCTTTAAATGCTGTTACCTGCAACTCAGGCAAGATAGCCGCCCCCATAGTCAAGTACAAGAAAAATAAAACAAACCTTACACTCAGAAAATAAAAACAGGTTAGAAAATAAAGAATATGTTTCACTATTTAGTTTTAATTAGTAAAAAAATAGAGAAGTTACACATTCCCTTTAAAACCACTTGCAGTCTATGGATTGGGATCCCACTAATTTCCACTGGGAATATCTGATACAAGATTATAGACAGTCTTTCTCGCTGTTATGGGTTTTTGTTTTAGAGATTTCCAGTAATCAGAATCTCCGAGCAATGCCATAGGCTTTGGGTGGTTAATAAGTAATGACTTTCCTGATAGTTGTGAACTAACTAAAATATTAGAACCCTATTTTGGGTCAAACCTTTCGGTTTAGAGTGAACTCGAACCTCAAGGAGTTCGTCCCAGCTGAACCCACTAAAATGGGCTGATGACCATGGTCCAATGTTGCCTTGCAGCACTGGGGTCCTAGGTTCAAATCTGACCAAGGACAACATCTACATGGAGTTTGTATGTTCTCCCTTTGTTTGTTGTTCTGCAGTTCTAGGTGGCTTAACCTATTCAGAGCTGCTACAGTTTTCATTCAGAGAAGTTGGCCACCTCTTAACTATTGATGAACTAACTATCTTTAGGAAAGCACCTCAATAGTTGATTGGTGAGGGAGCCTAGCCAATCAGCTATTCTCAGGTGGCTGTCAGTGTGTACCGAACAGGAAGCTTACAGCTGCGTATACATTGCCTAGGTTGGTATTCATTGGGAGCTCTGCCTGCAATACCAACTCAGGCCACTGCAATGTTATACGGAGCTGTCTGCTTCCAGATCTATATATACTGGCAACTGCTCAAAGAATAGCTGATCAGAGGGGGTTCCCTGCCAATCAACTATTGATGGCCTATCCTAAGGATAGGTCATCAATAGTTAAGAGATGGATTGGACCTCTATATCAGAAAATGGACCTCCAACACTTACTGTACAGAAATAATTAAAAAATTATCACAGGATAATATCATTTCAAGTGACATGGACCTACATGCAGTATATACACCTTAGGGCTAATGCCCATGGATGGATTATCACTGCGAAATTCACGGCCAGATACCCTCCGAGAATTCCTCAGTAATGACCGTCCATAGACATGCTGTGTTAAAAGATTCTCCCCTGCCCACAAGCGGGGGAGAGAATCGCAGCATGTTCTATTTTGTGCGGAAAATCACACAGATGTCCATTCCAGTCAATGGAAGCCATCCACCCTGCCCCACCCCGCCATATTCTACACAGGGGGCACTGTGGAGTATCACGGGAATCCACATCATAGTCCAGCGCCGGCGCATCATGCCCTGCACTGCGCATGCATGCAGGCTCATGCGCGGATCTGGACAGGTGAGTATAGGGTCTCTGAGGGTCACCGGGTCTGATTTCGCTGCAAGATTTCGCAGTCGGAATCCGACCCGGTCGTGAGCATGAGGCCTTAAAGTCAGTTGTTTTTGCTACCAAGTGGCTTGTGACTTGCTAAATTAATACTAATTTCCAAACGCTCATACTGTATCTGAATAGATGAGAATACAAAAACTTCCACTGTTGTCATCAGATAACTCAAGAACTGAACATCTTGCGAATGTGTCAAATCTACCGTTGTCTCCATTCCTTTATAGCGTCCTCGGCACTTATCAATCAGGCATTTCCCAATTGAATAAAATTAGATCTTGTAATCATCGCATGAAGATTATGATTACATTGGCATAATGTACAGCACTCAGATTCATTTTATAAACTGCGCTAGCGGCTTTATAACCAGTGTCTAGTGGTTCAATAGAACATTTTGCCTAATAGGAATGCAATCTTTGCCGTAATTGCTGTCTATGATCATGCTTACACTCATCTTATATTTTAAAGATGTGCTGCTGCTTTAACTTAATGTTGTTCTAAAAATGCCATTAACATATAATATAATGGAGCTGTTACAGAACTGCAGCAATAACAATGAATGGTTCAGAAGAAATGTGGTGGATAGCACGGTTGGCCCCCCAGTGTTGGGGTTCTGGGTTCAAATCTGACCAATAGAAATGTCCACATGGACTTTATATCTTCTCCCTCTCTTCATGTAGCTTTCTGTCCAAAAACATGTTGATTTAGATTGAGCTACAAGCTATCAACAACCTCTGTATAGGGCTGTGGACTTCCTATGTGTTATATTAATGCATATAATAACTTGCATCACTGTGCAAAAGTTTTAGGCTGATGGGGAAATAATGCTTCAAAGTAAGAATGCTTTCCAAAATAGGAAAAGAGAATGAACAAGAGAGAAATCTAAATAAAATCGGTATTTAGTGTGACCACCCTCTGTCTTCAGAACATCATCAATTATTCAAGTACACTTGAACTTGAGTTTTTGAAGGAGCTCGGCAGTAAGTTGTTCCAAACATCTTGGAGAACTAACCACAGATCTTCTGTGGATGTAGGCTTCCTCAAATCCTTTTCTCTTTTGATGTAGTCGCAGACAGACTGGAAGATGTTGAGATCAGGGCTCTGTGGTGGCTATTTCATCTCTTCTAGGACCCCCCGTTCTTCTTTACACTGAAAATAGTTCTTGACCCCTTAACAACTGCCCATACGCCTTTTGATGGTGGCCATTAAGGGGCCTTATTCTGATGCATTTTGTCTATCTCCCTTATTCTATCTAGAGTCTTTTACAGAAGCTCCAGTCATGCAATCACCTGTTTTTGGAGTGGGTGTTCTACTTTTTAGACAGGTGTGGCTGTATTTGGATTAGGGATAGATTCATTCACTTCGTTGTCAGTTGCTTTATTGTTTCTCATCTCCCTGTCCCATTGTAGCCTTGGTAGTCTGTGTAACATCCTTGTCAAAGGTGACACCAATTCATTTGGCACAACTTTCATCTTCTTCTAGAGACCAAATGCCTTTATTGTTAATATGCATTGTATTCTGCCCAAGAGGGTGCCGAATGGGGAAGAGTAGGCCAAGAACTAATTGACTTATAATAGGTAGCTGCCATACACATTAGAACATCAGCCAATCACTCTGAAATTGGCTGGTTTGGCTGATCTACAACCAATTTATATAGCCACTAGAGATGAGCGAGCACCAAAATGCTCGGATGCTCGTTACTCGAGTCGAACTTTCAGTGATGCTCGAGAGTTTGTTTCGAGTAACGAACCCCATTGAAGTCAATGGGCGACTCGAGCATTTTTGTATATCGCCGATGCTCGCTAAGGTTTTCATTTGTGAAAACCTGGGAAATTCAAGAAAGTGATGGGAACGACACAGAAACGGATAGGGCAGGCGATGGGCTACATGTTGGACTGCATCTCAAGTTCCCAGGTCCCACTATTAAGCCACAATAGTGGCAAGAGTGAGACCCCCCCCCCACTGTCAGCATAAAGATCGTTCTCCTCTGCCACCGCTGTAACAGCTGTGGCAGAGAAGAACGATGTTAGCCCATTGAATTCAATGGAGCCGGCAATACAGCTGGCTCCATTGAAAGCAATGGGCTGCCGGCGATCGCGGGATGAATTGTCGGGAAGGGCTTAAATATATAAGCCCTTCCCTGCAATTCATCCAGAAATGTGTAAAAATAAAAAATATATTTATATACTCACCTGGTCCCAGCAGACGGAGTTCAGCGCGGCCAGCGGCAGTCCTCCTGAACTGCTCTGAACAGCTGTGAGTAGTATTCAGCAGCCGGGGATTTAAAATCCCCGCCTGCTGAATGAGCTGCCTCTAATTGGTCACAGCCTGACCAATCAGAGGCAGATTCCACTCACACACCCATTCATGAATTTATGAATGGGTGAGTGACTGCTGCCTCTCATCTGATTGGTCCCGCTGAGCCAATCAGAGGCAACAGTCACACACCCATTCATAAATTCATGAATGGGTGTATGAGTGGAATCTGCCTCTGATTGGTCAGGCTGTGACCAATTAGAGGCAGCTCATTCAGCAGGCGGGGATTTTAAATCCCCGGCTGCTGAATACTACTCACAGCTGTTCAGAGCAGTTCAGGAGGACTGCCGCTGGCCGCGCTGAACTCCGTCTGCCGGGACCAGGTGAGTATATATATATATATATATTTTTTTTTACACATTTCTGGATGAATTGCAGGGAAGGGCTTATCTATTTAAGCCCTTCCCGACAATTTATCCCGCGATCGCCGGCAGCCCATTGCGTTTAATGGAGCCGGCTGTATTGCCGGCTCCATTGAATTCAATGGGCTAACATCGTTCTGCCGGGATAAGGTGAGTACATATATTTTTTTTTTTACACATTTCTGGATGAATTGCAGGGAAGGGCTTATATATTTAAGCCCTTCCTGACAATTCATCCAGCGATCGCCGGCAGGCCATTGCTTTCAATGGAGCCGGCTGTATTGCCGGCTCCATTGAATTCAATGGTCAGTGCTCGTTTAATCGAGACGAGTACCGCGTGGTGCTCGTCTCGAGTAACGAGCATCTCGAGCACCCTAATACTCGAACGAGCATCAAGCTCGGACGAGTATGCTCGCTCATCTCTAATAGCCACCAATGCAATAGCAAATCTACATTATGCCATATATGTCTGATTGATGTGGGGATCTCAACCCTGAAATCCCTACTGATTAGTAGAACATGATCAACTGATATCTGTTCCCCCGGAGAGAAGGAAAAAAAGAAGATTTTTAATGTTGTTGGAAACAGGCCTCCGTGTTTCAGTATCAGATTGATAACTTCGTTGGGTCACTTCAACAGGTGGATTAATCTGACAAAGGTGTCTATTCCACACCAAGATGCACTCTCCCAATAAAATTGTTGCACTGAACGGGGTCCAGGCTTCCAGCTTCTCCGAGAATCTTCTTGTTTCTTCTTCTTTCATCTCAGTATGGAGGTCTGGGTTACCAGTCTGTTCGATAAGGCTGCCAATGGCTACAAGCATTCTACTATGTTGTGTTGAGTACTTAACCGGGTCAGGTACTAACTTTCCTAACCAATTTGCTTTGATTCTTTTCTAATGCTTATATTGTATCTGTTCTACCAGGTGAGGAAGGTGCTTCAAGACAGATCAAGTGGTGAGGACTCCATGTATGTGTGCAGCTCTCTCCTATTAAGTCTATGACAATTACAGAAATAGTCATAGTTCCTCTGCTACAGATGTGCCCACTCCTTGCTACCTTGCCTGGTGTAGAGAAGTCAATTCTCTGGATAGGTAGAATATTTCTTTCAAAATGTATACTTTTTTTTTTTTTTTGCTATTCTTTTTTTTGTCTCCCTTTTACAAAACTGTCACATTATAAATATACTTTAAATAAATTTCCATATTTACTAACTTCTTATGAAAGCATTTTGCAAGTTTATTTGGGAGCACTGAAGCATTCAAAATCAGATTCCTTTTGCGCTATAGAGAAACACTTTGTTCATTTCCATGTGAATTAGTGGAATCTATTAAGTTTTAACTGATCAGGCAGAATGTCTGGATGGGACACAAATGATGAAACTTCATTGTTATGGGTGACTGATGACAATAATGCATGCTAGGCTAGCCAAATATTTTACCCCATCTATTTAAAGCATAATAGAAATTATATAGATGATTATGATCTCTGTCTATGATCTAACTCTGAGTAAACAGTGTGATATGCCTAGTGCAGAACCTCAAGGGCGGTGCTTGACACCAAATGTGTTTTCCTTTCATGCACTGCTCTCTCAGATCCTAAACTTGTCATAGCATAGGGTACTAATTTTACCTGGAGTGTTCTTTCAATATTGCATGGGTAAATTATCTAGAAACATTGGAGTGGCACACAGAATGCCTTTGATTCAGAGTTGGAAGGGACCTCCAGGGTCCTCTGGTCCAACCCCCTCCTCAGGGCAGGATTCACTAAATCTTCCCAGACAAATGTCTGTCCAGCCTCTATTTGAAGACTTCCATTGAAGGAGAACTCACCACCTCCCATGGTAACCCGTTTTTTCTAATATCTAATTTGTGTCTCCTCCCTTTCAGTTTCATCCCATTGCTTCTAGTCTTTTCTTGTACAAATGGGAATAGGGCTGATCCCTCTGCACCATGACAGCCCTTTAGATAGCTATTAGGTCTCCTCTCAGTCTTCTTTTTTGCAAGCTAAACATTCCCATATCCTTTAACCGTTCCTCATAGGGCATGATTTGCAGACCACTCACTAACTTGGTAACTCTTCTCTGAACTTGCTCCAGTTTGCCTATGTCTTTTTTAAAGTGGGGTGCCCAGAACTGGACACAGTATTCCAGATGAGGTTTGACTAAGAAAGAGTAGAAGAGGATAATTACATCACGTGATCTAGACTCTATGCTTCTCTTAATTCATCCCAGAATTGTGTTTGCCTTTTTGGCTGCTGCATCACATTGTTGACTCATGTTCAGTCTTTGATCTATTAATATACCCAAGTCTTTTTCACGTGCTGCTGCTTAGCCCAATTCCTCCCATTCTGTATGTGCTTTTTTCATTGTTGCCTTTTTTCATTGTAATCTGTGTTGCCTCCCTTTCAGTTACATCCCATTACTTCTAGTCTTTCCTTGTGCAAATGTGAATAGGGCTGATCCCTCTGCACTGTGACAACCCTTCAGATATTTGTAGAGAGCTATCAAGTCTCCTCTCAACCTTCTTTTTTGCAAACTAAACATTCCCAGATCCTTTAACCGTTCCTCATAGGATATGATTTGCAGACCGCTCACCATCTTGGTAACTCTTCTCTGAACTTGCTCCAGTTTGTCTATGTCTTTTTTAAAGTGGGGTGCCCAAAACTGGACACAGTAATCCAGTTGAGGTCTGACTAAGGAAGAGTAGAGGGGGATAATTGCCTCACGTGATCTAGACCCTATGCTTCTCTAGTGTTAGTAAATTCTCCTAGCTTTTGGACGTCTGAAAATTTGATCGGTTTCCCCTCAATTCCTTCATCTAGATCATTTCTAAAAAAGTTGAAAACAAAGGTTTGGTACCATGTTAGCCAGTAGAGCAAAATGTGATTGTTCCCAGCAAGAGAAACCACCAATCTTGTAGATATGATACCTTTTAATGGCTAACAAAAATACATGATGTAATAGCGAGCTTGCGAACCTCTCGGGCTCTTCGTCAGGCTAAAATGGAATAGATCTGAAGAGGCATGAATATTTATACGCACTTATACCATACGCACTTATGACAAGGCACAGACATGGATATGATTGGTTTGCACTTAAAAGGAATTCTGCAACAGCAAACAAACTTTTTTGACTAGGCACTGATAAGGGAATGAAAGTTTTATGTCCCTGAATTACTGTCTTCAGCGCCGAGAAAAGACCCTTGTAGTAACCCTCTATGGGACATTCTTCCAATTGGATGGGCAGACATTTTTATTCATTCTTTGAGTACCATTTCTAAGCCAGTTGTAAATCCACTCAATAGTTGCCTTGTCAATCTCATATTTGGTCATTATTTTCAAAAAGGGCAATTATGGCATGAGATACTTTGTCAAATGCTTAGCTGAAGTCAAGATATGCTATATCTACCACATTTTCCTGATTACATAATTCAAACTCATGGAGGGTGCCGCCAAATGGGGTAAGTGAGCATAGCAATGTTATTTGCATGAGTCCTTGGAATGGGTTGCAAGGCACTCAATGAGCACATAACCTTACCTGGACTTCAGGTGGAACCTGTGGAACATCTTGTGGGTTTCTTATAGTTATCTCACCAAGGATCGGTAAAAGGGTGTGTTCGGCCATAATCCAGCATAAGTCAGATAAACTTCATCTATTGTATACATTTACATTTTAAGTTGTGTAATCATGTTATTATCTGAAACTAATACCATGCTGCTGAAATGTAGATAAAGTGTCCTGCAATGCATACAAAACACTCATTTGTTGAAGGCCATTAAGTTAATTTCCTGGGAACAAGATTAAATGCAAAGCATTTACATAATCATTAGTTGTAAGGTGTAGAATAGATAATTAAATATTCCACCACATTACTTTATATTTAATTAACTAAGCTTTTCTGATCCTTCTGCCTGAATATTAATAGTAAGTAAATAAACAATGGTAGAAAATAATAATCCCTGTGAATTCTGACATTTCAGATTGTGCATATTGTTTTTTTTTTTGTTTGAAAAGAAAAAAAAGACTTTTAATCATTGATGAAAAACGGGCCACAAATAAGAGAACAAAGCGATTAGACGGTATTGTGTAAAAGTGTTCGGTAGGTGTGGGAAAAATGCTGCAAAGTAAGAATTTTTTTCTAAAAGAAAAGGGTTCTAATTGACTCCAAATTTATTCTGTTGGTCAACGACCCCAAACATCCAGCAATGTCATTTGGGGCTCAGTCAGATGTGCAGAGATTTGCGCGTTTTTCCTCATGGAAAAAAAAACGCGGGAAAAATCTGCACCTACAAAAGATAGAACATATGGGTGGCAATGGACGTGGTCAAGCAAATTTTTTCCTGCATGCACTGCGTTTTGTTTTCCGCGCGGAACAACGTGCGAATCTCCGCACAGCTGACTGAGCGTTAAGAACTATCCACTGCAGAACTAAATTTAAACTCCTCTACCTCACTCACAAAGCTCTGCATGGCGCTGCGCCACCATACATCGCCTCCCTACTGTCGGTACACCACCCAGCCCGCTTACTCCGATCGGTTAACAGACTCAGACTAAACACCCCTGTAATACGAACCTCTCATGCTCGCCTACAGGACTTCACCAGAGCAGCACCCATCCTCTGGAATGCTCTACCCTAAGGCATCCGGACAATTCCCAATGCGCAAAATTTCAGACGTGCCTTAAAAACGCACCTCTTCAGGGAAGCATACCAAATCTCCTGACCTAGTCCCCTGCCCCTCACTATGGTGCTCCGCCCTGTTTGCCTTCTAATAATTGATCTGTACATGAAATTTCCTACTGCCTGTTTCCCCACCCCCTGCACCTCCTGTACCAGCCCCAACCCATTTGTGTCAAACCAAATGTACCTCACATTGTAATTGTTGTATTGTTTTGCATTTATCCATGCCTGAAAGCGCTGCGGAATAAGTTGGCGCTATACAAATAAAGATTATTATTATTATTATTATCAATATAAAGAAGAACAAGGAGTCCTGGAAGTGATGATATGGCCCCACTGAGCTCTGATCTCATCATCATCCAGCCTGTCTGGGATTACATGAAGGCCTTATTCACGTTAGCGTATATATGCAGCTATTGTAGCCGCGTCAAACAATCACGACTATCTGAAGCATTGGTTTTCAATGTATTCATTCAGATGAGCGATATTAACCCTTTCGAATCCAATTTGTATTCTGGTTTTCCTAGGGGGGCTTACTCTTTTTCTGCCGTTATACAATGGCGCTATATGCTGGCTGAAGCCAGTACTGCATGAGGTGACACGTTGGATAGGCTCCGACAGCAGAGAGGCTGGCAATATACAGTAAGAGAACCCCGACGGACGTCTTCCAACATCGGAGCTGTACGGCCTTAAATCATAATGTTTTCAGAGGTCAGACAGTGGATTGGAAAAGGTTAAAGTGTATAAAAAATTAGCGCCGGAAAAAATAGCACATCGGTGACCAAAACAGTTTACATGAATTTTATATGCACCGTCAAAAGATAGGTCTTGCCCTATCCCTTGGCGAATTACACTGGAAGCTCCTATAGACTCCTATCGGAGCTGCAAAAAAAGGTAGGGGGTGGGAGTTTGGCTGCGTCCAACGCTCGGAAGAGAAGACAGCTGGCTCTACTTAACCATTAGCATTCATTACGAGGATTTCTACCAACCAAGGGATTTCTGCACATCAGCCCATTTTTTCACCGATATGCCATAGCCATTCTTATGAATGGACAAGAAAATGCTAGTTAAGATCAGGACTTGATCGCGGTTATTTGTCATTCATACGATTTTTAGCCGCGATCAGCTGAGCATAAAAACGCATATTGACATGTAAAGGAGACCGAAGAGACAGAAGGATTTGAGCAAACCTACATCCACAGAAGATCTCAAGATAGTTCTCCAAGATGTTTGGAGCAACCTCCCTACCAAGTTCCTTCAAAAACTTGTGCAAGTGTACCAGAAGAATTGATGTTGTTCTGAAGGGCGGTCACACCGAATACTGATTTGATTTAGATTTCTCTTTGGTCATTCACTTTGCATTTTGTTAATTAACACAAAACTATTAACACTTCTATTTTTGAAAGCATCCTTGCTTTGCTTGGTCAATTTCTAAATTACGGAGAGCTATACTTTCTTCAATGGCAAGAGTAAACAGAATAAATGCTCATTAAAACAATGAAAACATTTTTGATAGAGAGTAAATGTTCAGTTTCTGTCGGTTTCGCCTTTTTTTAATACAGTCCACCACAGCTACTCGAGTATCACAATTTTCTCATGACATTTTTCTAAAATATCTCATATTTGTGACCACAAGATATTTTTCATTGGGGAACTTCCTCTCTGAATATGTTTTTTTGTGTGGCTTTGCAGACTGCGGTGTGACAAATAACCCTTGTGTGTCATGGATCAATACTAGAAAACTGCTCCTAGGGATGACATTGATTTTTATTTTTGTTGTTCCGGTGTTGCCAACAGATTTAGCAGGATAAAAATGGCTCCCAGGAACATATATCTCACTGCTAAAGCTCTCAAAAAGGAAAAAAAATATGTTTGCAGCAGAAACTTGTCATTTCTTATTTTAAAGATTTTACTAATTTACCATATTTTTTACTGTAAGTGACTTTCTGGGCATTTTATCAATAAGTATTTTTTGACTAACTCTGAAAATGAATGTGCTAATTTGACCGTCTGACACAAGTTTTCTGATATTATTCTTTGTGAATTTTTGCAGTTGACTTTTTAGACATCTACCATACCTCATATACTGGCAGAGCTGATATATCTGTTCTACTATGTCTAATAATATTTCACGCCATAGAGCTTATCTTGTAAGAAGAACCTTGTATATAAATTAGCAGAAGATTAGAGAATATAGACATCATAGAGGCGATTATCCCCTTGGCATTCTCTATAATAGCTATAAAAAGGGAACCTGTCACCTTTCTACAGCACCATAAGCTAAGTTATGGTGCTATTAGGGTAGGTGACAAGGAGCCGGTTGATGTATTTTTTATACTCACCTGCTCTCCCGATCCTGCACTGTCACAATGCGTCATGAGAGAGCGGGTGAGTATAAAAAATACATCACCCGGCTCCCTGTCACCTCCCCTAATAGCACCATAACTTAGCTTATTGTACTACATGGAGGTGATAGGTTCCCTTTAAATAGTGGCTCCTTTGCTGGAGAAGGCTGGGTTCCTACAGCATTTTTGTCTGAGCACAGTTTTACTGTCCTGGGCAGGGGCGTAACTATAGAGGGTGCAGGGGATGCGGTTGCACCCGGGCTCAGGAGTCTTAGGGGGCCTATAAGGCCTCTCTTCTCCATATAGGGAACCCAGTACTATGAGTAAAGCATTATAGTTGGGGGCCCTGTTACAAGTTTTGCATCGGGGCCCGGGAGCTTCAAGTTACGCCTCTGGTCCTGGGGTTTCTTTTGAATCACCGAAAATGGCATTCAAATGGAACCATAGTCTTTAATTAGTCAAATGGAGACCAAAGTTGCAAGCTTTCGTCTCAGTTTAATCATGTCTCTGCTACTTTCTGACATTTGTGTTGAAGACTATAGCTAGTTGACTACACTATCTGAGATTAGTCATGGAAAGGAATGGTAACTTGGTCAAACAGAAACTAAAGTGGTCCATTTTTGACTAATGAAAGCCGATGGTCCTGTCGGACAATCCACCTGAGTGTCGTTTATGGTGATTCAGATGAAATCTCGAAACGGAAAGGCTTGGTGCACATTGAAGCACAGTGAAAGTGGATCCCAACTGTCCCCAAATGAATAGAGCAGTGGCCATATATATGAACTACCCCTTCATTCATTTCTAGGTGATTGCTGGAAACAGATGAGTACAGGCGCTGATTCAGATTCCCCATATAATGTTGATTGAGCCATATTTAAACGAATGCTGAATTTTGTAAGAAAACTAAATATGCTCTCAGAAAACTGCAAAAATAATTGCATATAAAAATTATTATTTCTATATCCGCTTTAAAACATAAATGGCATGGTTAGAATTGTTGCTGGATTCATATAAGTTGCTAATCATGCTCCTACTTGAGACTGTCTTGAAAAACTGTCTGTGGTGTGATGAGACAATATTGTGGTCTACATCCTTTCAGCATGTCGGGCTGTTCCCCAAATGTGCACTGAATTTCACTAAGAGAGAGAGTCTGCCAAGTGTGACCACCCAAGGACTATTTGCTAGCAGACACCACTTGTCAGAGATCGTAGTCGCCAATTTCAGACTGTTGTACTATAATTTCATTATAAGAGACTGCCTGTACTACCAAAATTGTGCAAGAGAAAAAATGTTTGTTTCTTCTGTTTTTACCAAGTTCAGTAAAGTTTCTTGTTCAAGCATCAAGATGTGGACCCATAAAGATGTCTTACCGCCCAACTGCCTGAAAAGGGAAAAGAAGAAGGAAAAATGTTCTTTCTTCTTATTTTACCTTCTCCTTATTCTCCTTCTTTTTCCTACTTCTTGGCTCTTCTCTTTCTGTTTACGTCTTCATTTTCCCTCTTCCTAAAAGAAGGAAAAAGAAGAAAGATGAAAAAGAATAATTTTAGCAGATTCAGCCAGGAAGAACCACCCAAGTTTCGAGTTCACGCCAAGCCAAATTCTTAGCAAATTTCGACCCGGTTTTGGTTCACTGAACACTACACCTGAAACTACAATATCGTGTTCTGGGCCATTATGTTTCCTACAAACCTGAAACTACACCACGGTTAGTTCCTCCAACCCTGCTGCTGGGCTATTCCTCAGCAGCGGGGGTCAGCCGAGGACTCCCTTTACCCCTCTCTCCAGCATGGGGTTCCCTAAGGGATTTCCCGAAAGTGGGGAGAGAGAGGATGGCAGGGTTAAAGGGATTCCCTGAGAGCAGGGGAAAGGTGAGTAGAGGGATCCACCTTTTAGCACCGCCCCTCTACCCCCGTCCCCTCTCAACTTGCAATGTGGAATTTCCAAGGAGGAGACCTCTAGCCCCACTTTCTCCCTCTTCACTATGGGGATATCCATTGGGGATCCCATGTAGCCCTGCCCACTCTCTCTTTGCACTATGGGGAAATCCCTCGGAGATCCCTATAGCAGGGTGAGAGAGCGGGGCTATGGAGGATTACCCCATAGCAGGGAGAGAGAGTGGGGCTATGGGGGATTTCCCCATATCCCTTTATTTGTTGTTAGTAGCCAATTTTTATTGGCTAAATGAGTATCATATAAGAGCACCTGTAAGTTAGGAGATGAACCTGCCATCCAGTGTGTGGTACTTACCTGTTGTGTATACTGCAATTATCTGAATATGGCTGCATTATACAGCGACAATCGTATGTTATGTTTTTCATTTGATTTGGGTAGATCACCTTAAATCGTGGAATGAGTATTATATAATGTATTGAATATCAGATACCATGATTGAAGTGGTGTGTAATCCATAAGGGACTTGATAAATGTAATCAGCTATTTGTCAATTTTCTATTTGATTACTGAGCTTGATATTTAAATGATAGGCTAAGGTGTTCTTTGACATAATTTGATATTGTCGCATTGGTATGTGCACTGCGTGCAACATATATGACACTTCTTAAACAGAATAGAATCATCAAGCACCACTTTTGCAAGAATAGCATTATGATCATATCTGACAAGGCTATAAGTAAAGGTTTTATAGCTGGCCACATGTCCTCTGATCGTGTGTTGAGATTGTTTGTCTTGTTTCCTTGCTAATCATCTCACTCACGAGTAGGCCAATGTGAGCTGAGATCATGTGATTGGATGTCCAGATTATGTGTTCTACAGCCTGACGTCACATGGTCTCAGTGCATGTGGTGTAGCTATGGAGGCAGTGCAGGGTAGTGGGATGCAACTTGAAGTGACACATCAGTCTCTGGTTGGCATATAACAGCCAGGCCCCGGGGTGTGGGCAGATCTTTGGGCATTTAAACCTGGTATCTGTAGTTGACGCCAACTGTACTCCATATGATGCCAGCCTACCATCAAGGCTGGCATCTGTTACATTTTCCTATCTATCTTTTTACTTAGTATCTAATAGTGCTCTTGATGAGATAGTCAGTATAGGGCTATTGAAATGTGTGGAACCAAAGTGCAGTAGAAATAGGACAGTATGTATATTGAATATTAGAAGTAAAAAAAATGAATAAGGCTATTATTGGTAGGACACTGCTTATATAATAAAGATAACCGAGCAGAGGCGTAACTTGAAACTTCTGTGCCCAGATGCAAAATCTGTAACAAAGCCCCCAACTATAATGGTTTATTCATAGTACTTGGCTCCCTATATGGAGAGGAAAGGCCTCATGGTCCCTCTAAGTCTTCTGGGATCGGGTGCAATTGCATCCTCTGCATCCCCTATAGTTACGCCCCTGCATCCGAGTGTCTTTTGTGAGCTCCCGAGAATTTCATTTTTAGGAGCTGATAGAGCACCAACTTGTGTGATTAATTAAAGCTTTAGTTTAAAGTGGAAATTATCATTTTTCCCCTCCTGTATGAGAAATAACCATGAAACGGTGCAGGTGATGCATTAACTAGCAGTCAAGACTTTGAGGATTTTGATGCATTTTTGAAATCTTTTAATAATAAATTCATTTTTATAATATATATATATATATATATATATATATATATATATATATATATATATAATCTTTATTTATTCATTAAGGGTATGAGGAGTGAAACATACATCAAGGTGGGATCATGGGAAGAAGATAGTTTGACAAAGACTCTGGAAGGAGTTGAAACGTTGCTGCTCTGCCCTTTATGGATCAATAAAGAAGTACTATCTGGGATCACTGGTTGTGCTGCTCAATTCACTTTTTTCCATGAGAGGGAAATAATCACAATTTAAATCAATCAAACATTTTTAAAGATTAACCCTTTCCAATCCACTGTCTGACCTCTAAAGACATTATGATTTAAGGCTGTACAGCTCCGATGTTGGAAGATGTCCGTCAGGATGCTCTTAATGTATATTGCCAGCCTCTCTGCTGTCGGAGCCTATCCAACGTGTCACCTCATGCAGTAGTGGCTTTAGCCAGCAGATAGCGCCGTTGTATAACGGCAGAAAAGAGTAAGCCCCCTAGGAAAACCAGGATACTAATTGGATTGGAAAGGGTTAAGAATATTATTAAAAGTTACTTTTTAGAGAGTTCTTAGATTGAAGTTATTAATATCAATTAAACGATTGCTTATATTGTTAACTTTTGTGTTATTTATTATTGGATAGTTACTTTCATAATGTAATTGTGCAATAAAAGGGCTGCTATGGCCTTTCACCAAAGTTGTTGTGTGCTGCATTTTCTCAGGGGGTTGGAGGCGTTAGGTTTTCACAAAGCCCATTTGCTGTCCCACCGTCATATCTACTTATGTAAAACCTTTGATGAAGGCCAGCCGGTAGAGGGACGTTAAGGTTAAGAGTCATTCATTGCTGGTAGGGACTGCATCCCTGGTTTTAGCATTTTTCTGAAGGCCAGTAAAATGACAGCTCTGTTTCTTGCTCTTCATAACTCTGTGTATTTACTCAGAGATATTTTTATTCATAGAAAGAGGAGCAAAAACAGAAGGAAATGAATAAGTTGGTAAACAACATACTAATCAAGTCTGTCAATCAAATCCCACCATAAACTCAGCTTGCTTCTTCCCGTAATCACTCGCCTTATAGATGTGATGCTAATTCAGCCCAAACTGAATGAGTATTTTTATACATTCACCTTAACATAAGTACCCGTCTTTAATGTATGTATGTAAATAGCGGCAATCAAACATGTTGTAATTAAATGGTCTATTGTGCAATTGGAAGTGCATTTAACTGTTATTAAGACTCTTTAACCCTCTTGAAATGGCGCAGCTCCACATGAGTAAAACATACAGTATACAATAAGTTGTAATTATTTCTGTGCATAGGAGACAAAATGGAAAAATAGAACATTAGTGAATTGTTTTCCAGAAACAGCGCCGCTCTTGTCTATAGGATGTGCGGTTTAGTCCTATGTATGTACATTGGTAATCTAACTTTCCGTCAGCTCGACAAAGTATGGGTAGTTGTGTAAGAAAGTGAGGTAAAAACCCCTTTCTGCATTTATATATTACTAGCTTGGTACCCGCGACTTCATCCGCATGGAATTTGTATTTTTTTTAAATCTAATCTGTGTTTTGCTGTATATTGAAACATAAAAAGTTTAAATAGTGAAAGGAATGTAGCTGCAATCTGCTGTCAGCACAGTTCTGTACGTCTTAACTTTTATCGTCTTTTGCTAGGGTATAAAGGTTTTCTGGGCTGCATACATGTAAGCACGCCACATACAGCTGCCTATGGGAAAACACGCTTTTTCTAAACGTACACCTGCTACCTTAAGGGTTCGCCCTAGAGCGTTATTGATCGGCATCGCAAAATGATATTTTTAGAGGGAATTGCATCCTTTTGAATTGAAACGGCAGATCTGTTGGTATTATTGGAAGTGTGGAATTAAAACACTTTCTCCTTTTGCTATTCCAGTCATAATAATGGCTCTTAGAATATTTTGCCCCAGGTGTGTATTTTTGTAATTGTGTGCTGTTGCACAGTTTTGGCGCATCAAGATTACTCATTAATAGAACTGGAACACTAACTTTTAACCTCAGCCTATGGGAAGGCACTCCTGACAATTCTAAAGAGTTAAGGAACTCTACAAGGCATGAGGCGACTTGTTCAGTGTCCATGACATTATCCAGCAACAGATACTCTACAATTTCCCCTTCGACTTGTGAAATAATTTTTTCATTCATCTGTTCTACAGTTTCATAAGTTGTTGCCAAAATTGCCCTTTGACACAACCATTCTATGATCCCCATATTAAGCTGCAGTTGAGAATAAAACTTGAAAAATCTGTTATTTGTTAATACTGCTAAGGTAAAATGAAAGCTGTGCTATGATTGGTTGCTAGAGCTCAGCTTTCATTTCTTACACAGCTGAGGTAAAATAAAAGCTGTGCTGTGATTGGTTGGTATTTGTTATACTGCTGAGGTAAAATAAAAGCTCTGCTATGATTGGTTGCTATGGGCAACACAGATTTTCTTTAAAATCTCAATCCATGTTAATGTGTCTTTTGTTCAAGTTTTAATCCCCGGCAACGCTGGGTATTCCTCCTAGCTTAATAATCGCTTATATGCGGCAACAATGTCTGCCCTCATATGTCTGCCTGTTTGTGTAGGCATAGCTTATGATGTGCACCCCCATCCCCTCCACCTCACCGCACGGCACCCACGGCGGAGCGGAGGTGCGCCCGCGCATCACCAAATAAATCTGCCTTGTCGCGCTCCCTAGAGAACTCTATACATTTTTGGGTTGAAGCATAGCCTATGTCCTTCCTCTAAATGCAAGCTGCCAAATGTCATCAAAATCGCTTCAGTGGTTTAGCTGTGAGAAGGTAGCAAACAGACAGACTGCTACAGTACATGTGTTTAATAAAATAGTTATTGATCAGAGAAATGTATATTTAAATGTACACTTTATTAAAGGTTCTTGTGGTGCAGTGGGATCGCAAAACACAGGAAGAAACACCGCCTGGTTGTAGACTAAAACGACACTAAAACTGGGCAGCAGCTTGGGGCTGCAGGTGACATAAAAAACCAAAGTAATAGAAAATCATCCAGCACTGAATGGGTTCTTAGCAAAATAGCTTTATTGAGATACATGGGATCCAACATGAAAACCAAGCTACATAAAATACACATGCTTACGCGTTTCAGACACAACCAGGAGGATTAGGGACACTGGGCAGTTTGAAACGTGTAAATGGCTGTGTCTTGTGCAGCTTGTTTTGATGTTTCATCACATGGTATCTAAGAAAAGCTATTTTGAGAAGAGCTCATTCAGTGCTGGACCAATTTTCCACTACTTGGGTACTTACTTCTCCTGTAGCAGCTGTCTGGAGTTCTTGGTGGTTTTTGAGCTGGTCTTATCTTCCATATACCTATGAAGTAAAACAAATAATAATACAGTAATAGCATACAACAATATTATTTAGATACAATGTAGACCATTTTCTAACCTTCACTTAACGCCAAATCTAGGGTGCTCTTAATATTTTGCATAGAATATAGAATTATCACAGTCAAAAAATGGTTTACCCTGGCGAGGGGTAAATAGCTCCATAGATGACGGTTCAACATTGGAATCTCCTTTGAAGTAACTTAGTCTTGCAGGAGCTTTGGTTAACCAAATGACTAAGCATGCTAATTAAAATATGCAGTCACTGTCGCTTGAATAAATTATTAGCACAGGGGAAGCTGTACAATAATGAAGTCAAAATTATCCGTTTAACAGGTGATGAGTCTGAGTGTAGTATTCACAATTACACATCACCAAAACATGAATTTTCAGATACTGGCCGCTCGTTTATCTGATTTCACTGGTGGTCTCTCTTTGGGTGATGGCTTAATGATTGCTGTTAGTAATTGCAGATAATTAGAGATGAGCGAGCACCAAAATACTCGGGTGCTCGTTACTCGTAACAGCTGTGGCAGAGAAGAACGATGTTTGCTCATTGAATTCAATGGAGCCAGCAATACAGCAGGTTCCACTGAAAGCAATGGGCTGCCCGCGATCGCAGGATGAATTGTCGGGAAGGGGTTAAATATATAAGCCCTTCCCTGCAATTCATCCAGAAATGTGTTACAATAAAAATATATACCGGCGTATAAGGCGACGGGGCGTATAAGACGACCCCCCAACTGTCACCTTATACGCCGGGAATACAGCGGAGCAAAGAATAAAAAGCATTACTCACTTCTTCTGACGTTCTGCGGTGCTCCTGCAGGCTGTCGCTCCCTTCTGGTCCCCGGCAGAGCATTGCTTTCTGGACGCAGAGCTTGAAATCCCCGCCTCCAGAAACACACGTGCCTTCAGCCAATCACAGCCATTCAATGACATCATTGTCATTGGCTGTGATTGGCTGAAGGCACGTGTGTTTCTGGAGGCGGGGATTTAAAGCCCTTCGTAGAGAAAGCAATGGTCTGCCGGGAACCAGGAGGGAGCGACAGCCTGCAGCAGCACCGCAGAACGTCAGAAGAAGTGAGTAATGCTTTTTATTCTTTGCTCCACTGTATTGCCGGTGTATAAGGTGACAGTTGGGGGGTCGTCTTATACGCCCCGTCGCCTTATACGCCGGTATATATTTTTATTGTAACACATTTCTGGATGAATTGCAGGGAAGGGCTTATATATTTAACCCCTTCCCGACAATTCATCCTGCGATCGCCGGCAGCCCATTGCTTTCAGTGGAACCTGCTGTATTGCTGGCTCCATTGAATTCAATAGGCAAACATCGTTCTTCTCTGCCACAGCTGTTACAGCTGTTGCAGAGAAGAATGATTTGTCTTCTATATGTTCTCAATGGGGTCGGCGCTGCTGCCGCCGGCCCCATTGAGCGCATATAGAGAAGAGAACAGAAATTGCAGATCGCACATAGGTGCGATCTGCGATTTCTATGGCCTTAAGAAGGACCGTTGGGGTTCTTGAAGCCTAAAATACTCCTAACACTCTCCCTATAGCAGCTCCACCAAGATACCACTTTCCCTGAACTAATGTCAGAATGCATCTGTGGCGAGCCGCGGGAGGGGCAGATTTATATACTCGGGTGACACCTGATCTCGCCAGCCACTCACTGCAGGGGGGTGGTATAGGGCTTGAACGTAGGGGGAAGTTGTAATGCCTTCCCTGTCTTTCTATTGGCCAGAAAAGCGCGCAAATTTCTCAGGGAAGAAAATGAAAGTAACCCGAACACCGCGTGGTACTCGTTACGAGTAACGAGCATCTCGAACACCCTAATACTCGAACGAGTATCAAGCTCGGACGAGTACGTTCACTCATTTCTACAGATAATATTTCGAAGAGCGATCACCAGTCCTACCTCTGTCACTTGCATTGCAACATCTGGGTAGTGTCACTCAAGAAATCTGAATTGCTCTCTCTCTCTCTCTGATACAGGAAAACCCAGCTCTCCAGCAGCACTGGGGCAGCTCACTCCTCAGAACGCTCTCTGCAAAAATCAACTTGCCCCTATCTTTTATACCCAACTCATCAGCCCGATCAACCAGCAACTCACTTTTTGTTCATCCACAGCAGCAAAGTAAAAAAAATGATAACACATTCATGTGAACTCTTTGAAGGTTCTAGCAAGAATGCATACCTTATCAACTCCAGCAATAATATACATAGATACATATGGTTGGGTATTTAACCCCTCCCATATATTGGGGGGTTTCAATTCCCAGGCAGTGTTGCTGGGCAGTGAGGATTGAAACAAGTATGAAGCTATTGTTGAGACAGAGTGAAAGCATTGCAATAGAGGCCGATGATGAGTGCCAAGATATTGCTGTGGTGGGAGCAAGGTATACTGGGAGTAGAGATTCTGTGATAACGTGTACCAGCATAAGTCGCCTTTAAGTTAACATGGATATCCCCAGAGCAAACACTACTGCCACCTTTATTGTTGGCTTTCTAGGCAATCTAGCCTCTTCCGAGACTGTTTTCATCTACCTTGTTTCTACTACCATTAAGGTCTACATTGTAAGTTAGGTGTTAGTCTACTGTCTTGTACAATACTCTCTGTCCAGCCAAAGTAACCTCCAGCTCCTTCTTAAAGTCAAGTCCTTCCATAGACTCCATAAAGTTCAAAGCAATTTCTAAATGAAGCTCTATAAATACTGTGGCAGGCACAAATTGGTCAACAGGGGTTACCAAACCCCTGTTCTACCAGTCTATGAGGGTCCCAGAGATAATACCCATGTATATTAACCATTTATGGCATATCGTGTACATGTGTCACAAATATATAAGATTCATAGTGTATGCACATTCTTCCACTTTCTTTTTTCGAGGCTCACCACACAATAAAATAGTCTATTATTTGTAAAACCTTCAATGCCTGATTGAAGTTTCCTGTACAGGATGTTATACGAGAGACAGAACACAAAGGAATTGAAAAGTGGATAATTATTTGTAACTTACACCATACATATAATTTTTTTTTGTTTAGGACAATAGAATTGAAGAATAATATTGAATGAAGTTGCAAAATACAAAGCGATCGATGCTAAGAGCTCAGGATAATGTTTTTAAGTTTCAGAAAGAATTCCTGGAGCGCAAATAAAACAGAATTATTATTCTCAAAGGAAGCGAAAAGCAGCGCATGTATAGTTTTCCATAAAGCCGAGCTGTCATGAGATGGAGGACAAGAGTTGAGCAAGTAGAAATAGAATGGAAAAAATCACTGTAGAAATTACCAAAGAGGAAAAAGGTAGTTTTATCAAAACGAATGCTACAGGCCTACAGCATTGGCACACAAGTTATATGCCGCAGCTAGTCTTTTTCTCCCCTTCAGCAAAGGTTAAATTTGCTGCCTTTGCTCTGTATTTAAATACCAAGGAAAGTGGCTTGTTACCATCCCAGTGACACCTACCCCTCCAACACCTCCAAGTAATACCCCTGGTGTTGTATGATGGCAGAGTAAAGCTAAGTTCACACTGCCTTCTTCTCCCTTCTCAGCTCTGGCGCAGTTTAGTGCAGAATTCGGTAAGGGTACAAGGCAGAGCGGCTGTGGGGTCAGTGGCACGACGAGGTGGGAGGGGACATAATGGAAACCCATTCTCCGTGGCCCAGCCTATCAAGTTGTGGGCATTGCTTGTTGGTGTGCAGCTTGTCTCCACCCATTCTTCTGGTGGAGACAAGATACAACAGTACCGGTAGCAATAATAGACTTCAACAGACGTGTCCATGACTATTGGCTAATCTCTGGACAGCGCGCTATGAAAATGCTGTTGTGCAGTTAAGAAAATCCCTTTAAAGCATAGAATCCTCCAAGACTGAAAAACCTTGACCGTGCTGTAGCTATGAGCAGTCTTTTGTAAGCTTAGCTGTTTGTGCTTCGGGACATTTCTTGTACCTTCAGCTTTAGGACAGAAAGTAGTTTAACTCTTTGTCATCTGGTTAGATTGTCTACCTTTTTCCTTGTTTTTCTCAGAGGGCTGAATGTATTCTGGTATTGGTTGTGTTAGGTAGGTGGATTTGGAACCGCCTTGCCATACACTGGTTTTGCTTAGGACTATCTGTGGAGACAAAACTTAGGGAACCTCAGTAGTCACCCTTGACACCTCTAAGGAGAGAAGCATAGGTGCAGAAAAGAGGTCCCAGCAGGGGAGGCAGCAAGAAATAGCATAGTCCAATAAACAGAGCTGAGGTCATGGGGCACAGCGGACCGAATACTCGGGAATCAGAGCGGGAGTCAGAAATTGGAATAAATCTTTTTTGTAATGTCTAAATTTTCCTTTTTATTCTGGAAAAACCAATAAAAAAGTACTTGTTAAAAAAATTGGAATACACGAACTAAGGATTCAACACAATGTCTAACATTAACAGAATGCTTAGGTATTCTCTATGGGGGAGGATGCCTAACATAGGCAAAGGTTTAGAGGGATCGGAGGAGGACTGAATTAGGGAGTGCATGCTAGCCCTTTAAGACAGAAAGCAGGAGTACACATGTCCTATGGGAAGCTGAGTGGACGCTGGCAGAGTAACAGGACTAGGAAGAGGACATAGCCCAGTGTGCTGGGTAAAAGGCGCTCCCACGATGAGTGAGCCGCGGGGTATTTTTAACATTCAAAAACATAGGACGTGTATTTCAATGGTGATAGACATAGACCAGAAAGAGAGAGAGGGTCTTTTTTGGGAAAAAAAGCAGATTTCCCTATCTCATACAGATCCTTACATTTTGTAATCAACTAACAATGTGCCATACAATACTCATTGGAGTACTAATTGTTTGCACATATGTTACCATTTAAGAAACCTTTATACCAATTTTTTTTTTAGGTTTGGGACTGAGCCGAGTTAAAAAAAAATACCTCCACTGACATTTTCAAGTTAATCAGACAGTTGTTTGGCTGGCACAGTATTAATATATTTGGCTTACTGAAGCCTAGCTTCTAATAAGCATTTTCAGAGCTGACATTATCTGCAGTAAATCTAAAATACTCCCTATATAATAGGCATATAAATAGATTATATTTCCGCTCGATGCTTAGTACACACAATTCTGGGGGGACAATCAAACTAAATATACTCGTTGATTTCATGAACTTTCCAACTTGCTCACTTACTTAATGGGTTTTGAAAACTTGTGTTTTATGGCTACTGTATGTATCATAAAAAAAGAAATTTAAGTTCTCGAGCGTAGAAAACTCAGCTCGGTGCATATAAATATTTCTGGCCACAAATCTTTTATGCATTTTTCACCATGTTTCAGCACTTTGGGAACTGTTGGTTGAATAATAAATAAAGAATAAGAGAAATAATTTGATATATGTTGAATATAGTGGTTGTAGTGGGGAACATTTTGCCTGGTAAATAATAGGGTAGTAATATTGTCAATGTTGTGCCTTAAAGCAATTTTTTGTTTCATTTTTGTGTTGGGGTGGGGAGAGCATTAATTTTTGAGTAACTGTTAGTACAAGAGAAGTTAATTCCGAGTACACGGCACGTTCATGTATCAGATTCAGTTGATGGTACTGTAAATATTAAGAAAATATGGAGTATCACTGTACAGACCAGAGAATTGGGACCTCAACTGAATCAAAAATGATCAACAGATTGGTATTGTTTGCCGGCTACCGCTGAAACTCAACGGTTGGGATATTGACTTGCAGAGAAGATGTACAAATCCCATGACAAAGTAGTCCTTTTTTTACAACTATTTGTGCATATTTTCCAACAAAAATTGATGTTCCTTAGGACATATGGTAAAAATATTAAGAGGTTTGTTAGATCTCTTTAGATCTTCTATGATATTCATCTAGAGAGACTGTATACTGTAAAATGAGAATTAGTTAGATTGGCTCTAACTTGGTTGAATCAGTAAGGCTATTGAATTACTCATAGATTCTTCCCAAGTACTCTACTTCACTACAAATGAGTCCAGAGGTTCTTGCCTTGAAGAGAAGGATAAGTAATAAAGGCTGATACCAAGAGGATGACCATGAATGATTCTAAATGGCAAGAGTTACACCCTAAGGGGCCTGTTATGGCACCGACTGAGCCATGACTTCCAGGTTCCTCGTATAGGTACAGGTGAAGCGACGACATCAGCCTCAGACCATATGATGCGCAGGGTTGCACCTGTGCCGTGTCATTCTGTGCTGGACACCAAGGGAATGACAACTCACTCTCGTTCCAGGCTAGCTGGGTTGTCTTTCAGCATATCAGTTTCCATGTAAGAGTATTTAAACTGGCCCATTGGTGCAAGGAATAGCAGTTATACATTCTCTGTACTGTCCATCACACTGTGCCAATGTGTTCCGTGTTATAGTCCTTAGTGGACATGTATTTAGTAGTTCATTCTATTAGAGTTCAGATTTATACTTTGGCCCCCAAAGTCTCTGTGGATTAGTGTTTAGTGCTAAGTTTCGCCAGTACAACTCGTACTGGTTCTTGGCTTCTCTTTCGACCGGACCTTAAAGGGGTTGTCCCGCGCCGAAACGGTTTTCTTTTTTTAACAGCCCCCCCGTTCGGCGTGAGACAAACCCGATGCAGGGACCTAAAAAAAAATCCGCACAGCGCTTACCTGAATCCCCGCGCTCCGGTGACTTCTTACTTACCGGTTGAAGATGGCCGCCGGGATCTTCTCCCTCGGTGGACCGCAGCTCTTCTGTGCGGTCGATTGCCGATTCCAGCCTCCTGATTGGCTGGAATCGGCACGTGACGGGGCGGAGCTACACGGAGCTGCTCTCCGGCACGAGCGGCCCCATTGAGAAAAGCAGAAGACCGGACTGCGCAAGCGCGTCTAATCTGGCGATTAGACGCTGAAAATTAGACGGCACCATGGAGACGAGGACGCTAGCAACGGAACAGGTAAGTGAATAACTTCTGTATGGCTCATAATTAATGCACGATGTATATTACAAAGTGCATTAATATGGCCATACAGAAGTGTATAGACCCACTTGCTTTCGCGGGACAACCCCTTTAAGGCCCTTATAAACAGGCCAACAAACATGCTTAAATGTTTATTTGCCAAACTGTCACCCCACATAAAGCTGCACCTGATTAACCAACAAATGAGCAAATACTTGCCCGCTGGCTGAGAAATCATTGTTGTTGGCTGCACATCTCCCTGTGAAAAAGGAGGACTTTGCTGCTGACAACATTGATTCTCTCTGCAGGATGAATGATCACAAGAACAATCATTTAACCTGCATAGAGTCTGATTCGGCACATTTAAATGGTAAAGAGAAGAGTGCTGATCAATGTGACCAGCGCACATTTAAATACCTAGGTCAGACCATGTTAAATGATCCTTAGAAGGAAACACAGATGATGTAAGGCTCAAGCCAAGAGGAAACTTGAAGATCCTGGACACTGGTGCAAAATTTGTATGTTCCATCTATCTTGCGCCATTTATAGTACTGGTTTCTCCTTATGTCATAGTTGGGCTTTAAGGTCCACTCTGGTACTAGGGCCCAATTGAGACATCTGTACCCCCTATAGCTACATGCCTGCTTCATCAACAATATATAAGGAAAGTTCAGGAGATCATTGGCAAGAGAATCAGGACTTCCATTAATCAGGGCTATTAACTCAAAGAGAAGCACCATACAAGAAGCTTAGTAACAATAAAAAACCTACAGTCTCTAGAAGCAACTAAAGGTTGCAGCACAAAATCACGAGTATATTATGGGCTCATGTCCACGGGGAAAAGAAGAATTAAAATCCGCAGCGGATTTTAACTCTTCTCCCGCGCGCGGATCCGCACCCCATAGGGATGCATTGACCACCCGCGGGTAGATAAATACCCGCGGATCGTCAATAAAAGTGATTTTAAAAAAAATGGAGCATGAAAAAATCTGGACCATGCTCCATTTTCATGCGGGTCTCCCGTGGGGACGGCTCCCGCGGGCTTCTATTGAAGCCTATGGAAGCCGTCCGGATCCGCGGGAGACAAAAATCACATTTTACTTACCCGCTCCGGTTCTTCTCTTCGGCGCCGCGCCATCCTCTCTCAGCCGCGGCCGGATCATTTTGCTTCGGCCCGGCGCATGCGCGGGGCACGTCACCGACGTCATCGTGCACATCCGCCGAGCCGAAGAATGAAGATCCGGCCGCGACGAGAGAAGATGACGCCGCCGCGAAGAGAAGAAACGGAGCGGATGGGAGGTGAGTTTATTGTCATTTATTTGTATTTTCAGCCCTCATGTCCGCGGGGCAGGAGGGACCCGCTGCAGATTCTACATGTAGAATCCGTAGCGGGCCCGATTTTCCCCGTGGACATGAGGCCTAAGAATGTAGCTAAACTAATATCCTGATTAAAAGGAATTTTATTATTTAGGAATATATAAGGAATTGAGGGGACACTGATTAAATTTGCCGATGACATAAAGCTAGGAGGGATAAGTAACACAGGGGAAAAGAGAGAGATCTAGAGAAGCCTGAACAGGGGGCGGCGACTAACAAAATGGTATTTACCAAGGAGAAATGCAAAGGCCTAAATCTGGGCAAGAAAAATGAAAAAAACACATACAGACTGGGAAGAATTGAGCTACACAGCAGCACATGTGAAAAAGATTTGAGTATACTAATAGATCACAGACTGAACATGAGTCAACAGTGTGATGCAACAGCAAAAAGGGCAAACACAAGTCTTCCTTAGGTTTCTTTCCCATGAGCGTATATTGGCCGCCGTTTTCATGGTTGGCTGATATACTCTACCATCTGTGGCATTAAAGCTCGTGAATACGCGCACAAATCTAACGTTTGTGCGCCCGTTCACACAGCATGGGCCCCGGCGCCTGTATGCTGAGGCTGCCATGACTTTGCCCCTTTTCGCTCCCTCCCCCTCGCAGGCTCACTTCTGCTCTCCTCCCCACTTGCTCTTTGCAATGGGAGGGGGCAGGATGGGGGTGGAGCTAAGTGGCACTCCATCCCACTTCCTCCAATTGCTGTCTGCAGACAAGGGGCTGAGGGTATGGAGCCTAACTCCATCCCCGCCCCTTGTCCACAGCCAGCAATGGGAGGAGGCAGGATGGGGCGGCACTTAGCTCCACCCCCTCCCATTGCGATCAGCCAGAGGGGAGGAGAGAAGAGGGGGGGAGTTTAGCAGCCACACTGCTAAATTCCCTCCCACCTCCCTTCTCCGGCTGCTGTCATTGGCTCCCATAGGAGCCCATGCAGCGGCCAAGATATTCCGGACCAAAAGACAGTTCCAGGGCTATCTTTTGGGCCCGACGTAAAAACGCCCACGGCTATATTGGCCGGCCCGGGCATCAGATCACAGGGTATATCAGTCGACCGTGAAAACAACGGGCCGATACACGCTCGTGGGAAAGAAGCCTAAGTCAGATCTCATCTGGAACACTGTGTCCAGTTCTGGGCACCCCAATTTAAAAAAGAATTAGACAAACTGGAGTAAGTTCAGAGAAGAGTTACCAAGATGGTGATCGGTCTGCAAATCATGTCCTATGAGAAACAGTTAAAGGATGGAGCAATTAATCATTGGAATGAACAAATTAGTTTTTTCTTTCAAACGACTTCCATTTACACACGCAGACAATCATTTTAATTTATTGCCACTTTTTCGTCATAACTCACTCAGTTCTTCGTTGTTCTATCAGGGGAGTCTCTAAATAACTGGGAATAGTTCGCAAATGACTAAAACAATTGTATTTTCTATGGAATAACTGGCATATGATGAATGATGATTTTATATGATGAATGATACGTGAATAAGCCATCGTTGGCCATAAATGATTATCATTGATTTTCACACAATTCAGTGATTATTTGAACAATATTTGTTCCACGGGAAAGGGCTTTTAGTCAGTTAATAGTGCCAAAATCAGCTGGTTTGTGTGCAGCCTGGGTGTATAAGCCATTTTATAAGTAAGCAAATATAACCGAGAGATTAGAAGAAATATGGCTGAGATGTTCACTGTACTTTTCGCGTTGGCTTGATCTCTGGTACAGCTGCTAAAAGGGTTTTGACATAGCATAAACTAACAAGATTCAGTTGCTTTGAGCTATGATTGACAGTGTGTCACAAAAGTCTACTAAACAGTCCAAGGAGAATTATTCACTCTGGTGTATAAAGTTGACTTCTGAGGAAAAGAAACCTTCAGACCGAGAGAATTGATCTCCTAGCCAGCCGGCCAACCTCCATGCCAGTAAGAGGACCCATATTGTTTGATACAGCTTGAATTATTAATTCCTATCCATGATCCATCATTCATTGCTTTTGCGAAGGTCAAAACTGAGATGTATTTTTATGTTAGCAAGTATAGAAAATATTAATGCCTGACAAAGTCTTCCAGACACCGGCAGCGGGGGAGTGTGACACATTTTATAGCACAGCACTTGTTAACAAATCTGAAAGTCTCAAAACCTGAATAATGGAACTGTGAAAATATAAGCAATTCCCATTTATTTCAATTGTTCTATGTTTACCATACATTGTACATTTATCAGTAGACATTACATATCTGTATATATTCAATAGTAGCTAACCGGGGATTTGACTTTCATGTAACACACTGTACTTTGTTATATTCCCATATTAAGATATTTGTATTAAATAGAGGGCGCCCAACATGATGGTTTAAAGGCCCATTTAGACACAATGATTATCACTCAAAATGTGCTCAATAGCCATCGTTTGAGCGATAATTGCTGCGACCATCATGCGCTGTTCGTGCACTATTCGCTCATCGCTAACTTTCAGCTAATTGAAAGTTAACGATGAGCCTTATCAGTACTGCGTGCTGAGTTCTCAGTTGGATACCGCTGATATTATTGTTTCAGCTGGTATGCCGCTCGGAGAACACAGCAGGTGTATGCAGAAGAGAGTGCTCCAGCTGTGTTCTGCATATCACGCTCTGCGTGCTCAGGTGTATACCAGCTGAGCGATTCAAGAACACAGCAGAAGTATACAGAAGGCAGCGCTTTAGTTGTCTTCTTTATACAATGGGAGCCTTCATTTACACAATAATAAGCTCTTAAGTAGCTAATTAGCTACTTAAGAGCATATGCAAAGTGAATGCGCAAAACTATCAATCAAGCTGCCGTTTGAGCGAATTTTGAGCGAGCATCTTGCCGTGTAAATGCACACAACGATTATCGCTCGAAAGATTGCCTTTGAGCGATAATCATTGTGTCTAAATAGGCCTTAACACCTTCCTCTATTTGCATTAAAAGAAAACAAAGGATACCAGGCAAGGAAAGCATAAATGACAAATTGCCAGAAGTCCAGCAGAAAAAGTGTCTGTAATAACTCCTTGCAACTAGGGAACAATGTAAAAGTTTAGCAGGTTTTCCTCAACTTTCACAGGATAGGATACAGCTATTTTTGTTTTTTCATTTTTGGTTTCTCCTCCTCAATTTTTTTTAAAAACCATAACTTTTACAAGTTTCCTGTTGACATAACTGTCTGAGAGTATGTTTTTTGGCAGGACAAGTTGTATTTTTCAACAGTACTATTTAATGTACCATATAATAGACTGAAAAAAATATCCAATTGGAGAAAAATAAAAAAAAAATGCAAATTGCGCCTTTTTTGCGGGGAGAGGTGGGGGGTGGGTCTTCTTCAAGGCATATATACTGCAGCACAAATGGCATTATAATTTTAATCTGTGGGTCAGTATGATTGCTATGATAGCAAATTTATATAGTTTTTTTATTGTTGTACTACTTAAAAATATATATCTGTCACCATATTCTGACCACCAAAGCTTCTTTATTTTTCCATCAATGCAGCTGTATGAGGGATTCTTTTTTGAAGGACAGTCTGTGGCTTCTACCGGTACCACTTTGAAATACATATGACTTTTTGATTGCTTTAATCAACTCTTTTCTTGGAGATGGGGCATTTTAAAAAAGTACAATTTTGGTATTGTGTATGTTTTTTTTACCAATAGTGTTCATCATGTGGTCAATAATGCCTTTTTTAGAAGAATGGACTGTATATATATATATATATATATATATATATATATATATATATATATGATCAGAATAGACAGGCAGCTACAGTATATTCACATGGAAGCTGTCATCCACTTTGAGTGCAGAAACGTACCTGATACTTTAGTTGATCAGATTGCTGTATGGCCTTTCCAGAATACAAATGACTACATTATGCTCCGTGCATACGGAGAACCAGGAAGTAATGGTGGGAGATTTCAGCTCTGCAGCCTGAAACGCAAGTCTGGAGTATAATACAGGCAGCAACTCAGGATCAGTACAACATAATACAACATGTGTACAAAGCTACGGCCATGGTGCAGTCTTGTTCTGCACTGGATGGCTAAGGAGAAGGTTCAATCTTCTGTTGTTTCTGTTGATGGCTGGACCGGCTGAAAGACAGCCTAGTTAGCCTATCGGTGCGTGGCTTAGGGGTTTTATGCAGGCACCTCTATTCAGAGGACGCTCATTATACTCTTGTAATCTGGTCTTTAGCTTTTCCTGGTGGAGTTTTGCCTCTGCATCACTGATCTTTGGCTTTCTAACGTTTCTCATACTCACATCCTTCTTTACTGTTCTGCCAATGACTTCTGTTCTGTGTTCCATTTTCCCTGCCTCTCTGTTTCTGTTCCCATTGGGTTTCCTAGTTCCATTTACCATCAAGAAGAATTTTAGGGAGTCTATTTGGGTCCCGGCTGCTGTCTCGCCTTTTTCGGTGCAGTTAGGTAGGACTACCGTAGTTAGGGGTAGAGTAATCCTTCTCATTACTTGCCTTTCTTAGTTTTCTTCCTCTTTGATATCTCTTCCCCTATGTTTGTATTGTCTATCAGTCTTTTCTCTCTCTTTGTTTGCTGTTGTAACGATGCGATGATACCCTCATTACAGTTACTCAATATCTTATGTAAATTACATCTAGAAGTAAATGATTACTTGATGTTCCAAAATAGATCCAGCCTTTCAAGAAAAATGTTATTCTACTTCTGAGTTGGAAATGGCCTTCTTTTAAGACTTCTGTAAGGAACATTGTAAGAAGACTAATGGCCAGATGTGATTGATCCCATACTCAGTAACTCCCTTGTCTGTCTTTACTTATCACTTCTATCGATGCAGCAGGTTGACAACACTGTTTCTGGACTTTTTTTTTTAGTATCCAACATCTTTGAAAGCTTTCATCTCATCTCTAAAATCATCCCGCTAAGTGGAAGCACACCTTATAATCAAGTCTCGGAAAGTGCTGCATTAAGATTCAACACCGTGTCTTATCACAGCTGAACTGTTTAAATGACCTAGTTGTACAGTATCTCTTCTGCAAGGTGCTGAAGGGAGGTTATAAATGCAGAATGGTGGCGGGTAATAAAAACATAATGGTATTTACCACCTACAGTACCAACAGGGCTGCTGAAGATACTTTGCTTTAACTCTTCCAATCCAATGGCATGCTGAGAAGGACAAACTATACCTTAGATTGGGCTAATGTACCTGCTGCGAAGATATATGCCGGGGCTGCTCGACTCCTATAGTGCAAAGGATTTGCATTATGAGTCTTGTTCCTCTAGGAATAGTTGTCTGATTGCAGCTACTTTAAATACATATGGCTTTTTTATAATGCACTTCAGATTGATATGTCTGTTACGAATTCTCCATTTTTTCCCAGTTGGAGAAGGAACATTTTTGGCATCACATTCTGACTCCTGGGAGCCCTCTGCTCCTCATTCTCCATAATGTTTGATGTGGTTTCTACATTGGACTCAAGAGATGCAGAGCAGACACATCAGGTACAGTGTATGAAGAAGGAATTAAAATGAGTACCCAGCATGAACTACAGTGTTACAGCTCCTCTAATTATGAATAGCGTCATTTTATTTAACTTAATTAAGACTGGACATAATGTTCTTTTCCCCCCTCTGCTCACCCAGGGTACAAATGTCTTCAGAGCCTTGTGCTAGAAATTACATTAGACCAACCCTGTGTGTTATACACTTTAAAATCAATTGTTAAGTGCAAGCAAATTACTTACATTTTGATGCGTTACTGATCCGTGCCCTCGCATACAGTTGTTGAGACGATTCTTTTTAAGAACCATTCAATTAGTTTGCCTCCGGTCATTAAGTTACTAGTTGCTAACTGCTTGCGGGGACTAATTCCTCAAGGATTATTGCTTAAATAACATCTAAATTGCCTGTATATACTAATGGCTCTAAAGGTTCCATCCTTTTTTTCACTTCAACATTCTTGCCCTCAAACTGATTAGATGTGCTATTACACTCCTAACATTATACAGATCTTTTTTCACATTCACTGAATGTTCATTTCCAACACATAACAGACTGCTCATTTGTAGCACATCTACATTTGCACATTTGTAGATCAAAACAGACTGTTAACTCAGCCAAGGATGCACATATCATTGGAGAGATGACATCAGTCTTGGATGGTTCCACTCACTTTGCTCTTTGGTGGCAAGAAACTCTTCAGGACTCTTCTTCACATAGAGACATCACAGTTAAGAGACAAGGGATTAGGAATTAGCCAGTGAAAGGTAGATGTTAATTGACCCCCCTCCCAGTGAGGATCGATGCCTCTGTTATTTCCCATAGACAGCCCGACTCTGAGGAAGATTAATGGGAAAATCTTTTAATAAGGGTTAATAGTTGTGTGAAGGTCCTATCCCGATATGAGTTATATTTTTGGAATTGGGTGGACCAGCTGAATGAAACACATCTACCCATGTTGCAGTGCAAGCTCAGTATCACCCCTGAACAGTGTATCCTCGCACATTGTTATAATTTATGTGTTATGCTTGATGTCACTGAATATCTAAAATCATGACCAGAAATATGCTGTGCCTATATTTCCAGTCGGAGGGCCTCCCACGGAGATATGGCCAAAATGAGGAATTATGATTTTTCCACAAGTGACACATGCCCCCACCCCAACCTCCTGAATGGTATCAGTGGGGGTGGAGGAAAGTGTGTTCTGAGGAATCCTTTATAATTCAGGGCTCCACAGACCCCTGTTGTCAGACTTCAGACATATGCCGTGGCGTAAGGCTGCTCCCATTGCTTCGCATTGCTCTGCACAGATCAGAATTCTTGGCATGACAAATCCCAAATCTGGTATCTTTCATTTATTTTTCTCCTTGCTTTGAAATACTCTTTTGCTGTGTATGCCGGTATTCCCTTATACACCTGTGTAACAACCTTCTTGTATATCCGTTATATATATATATATATATATATATATATATATATATATATATGTACTGCTATTTTTGGAGAACATATCTGAAATTTATTAGTTGAGCCTTGTCCGTTTTAAAATGAACCATAAACTCCTAAGATTGTGTTCATAATTCATAGTCTGGGTACCAGCTTCCCTGAATAGCTGGTGGTGGCAGTGTGTGTGTATGTGAGCAGCATTGTTGAGCACTGGAGTGCGTGAGTGCGTTAGGCTGGATCAGCGGGTGATTTGTGCTTTGGGTCTGTATGTGGCAGGACCCCATGAAAGCTGGTTACAAATCCACCTGTTAGGCGACTCCACACTCACAATCTCACTAGAGTGATCGATCGAGATAACATCCATGACACGTGGTCATAGTGACGAGGTACTCGGAACAGTCAATCTGTAACAAATCTGTGATAGAGGCAAGATCAGTCAGGTTCCCTCCTCTCCCATCCATAACACTATAGACAAGTGGCTCATATCCTCGCCAGTCCATAGACAATCCACTCACCCTACCCCTCCTCATGCATAGACAAGGAGCTAATTTCTGTCTCTCCCACAACCATGGGCATGCTGATTATTCCCACATTCTCTCTTGATAGGCAAGTTTCTCAGTATAATAGCTCAAATTTGCTACCTCAGCAGGTAAGAAACTGCTGGTGGGATGTTACTCCTTCTTCAGATCTTGGCGAACAATGTCAGCGTTGGGGTAGGATGGCATGCAGACATGCCTTGTATGCTGAACTCTTACTGCTGAAGAAACCTCTTCTAAAGTACAACTACATGCATAGCACAGTGGCAGAACTATTCTCAAATGGAGACAAGATTGAAAAATCTTGTTGCCCTTTCCAAAATCTTTGTGTTACCATGCAGCGCGGTGCGGGGCTGGAGCTATGACGTCGGGGCTCTCCCGGCAACGTGGGGTGGCCGGTGTGCGGCGGTGTGGGCGGGTCTGCCCATAGGGCGCCGCCCGCACCCCTTCCTCTCTCTTGTACTGTGAGTGCAGGAGTTGGCCCCTCCCACTCTCCACCCCTGGGCGGAGTCTCCCAGTTATAAGGCTGGCAGTGACCTGAGCTCACTGCCAGTTATTGGTTCTGTCTGCTGCTAGTCTGTCCTGTCTGTTGGTTCTCCTCAGTCAGCTCGCTAGGTTGCTAGTCAGGTTCCTTCCCAAGCTTTGTCTTAGCTCACCTTTTCTGATTGGTCATTCCATCTGCCTCCTTTTGTCGGCACTCTTTCCCCTGTTAGGTAGTTCCATCTTGGGTAGTCGCCAGGTCCCTAGCCAGTGTAGGGACCGCCGTCCGGTTGTCCGCCTGGGGTTATCCAGGGTCGTGGCAAGTAGGCAAGGACAGTGGGGTGCGGGAAGTTCAGGGCACCCCACCAGGCGCTCAGAGGGTCAGAGTGCCGTAACATAATAACTGGCCCTTTAAACTGTTTTTTCCATGGAGGATTATTGCTCCAACATCAGACGCTATGCGGGTGATACTGCCTGGAACGATAGTGCTCTGAAAGACGTTTTTCTGCAGGGCCTCTCGGATGCAGTAAAAGACCTGTTGATTTCCCATCCCGTTCCCGGGTCCTTAAAGGAGGCTATGGAGCTAGTGGTGAAGGCAGATAGGAGGCTCAGGTCTAGGAAGCAAGATAGACAGGCCCGTAGGGTCAGTGAGGTCGTTTATCCTGTTCCCTCTTCTTCCATACCTGTCTCTGTTCCAAAGCCAATGGAGGTGGACCCGCTGGACCCCAAAGAGCGACGCCGGATTCGATTGCTGCAGGGGGTATGGAAGGAAGTACAGAAGAATCTGGAGGTAGTGGGGTCTCGCATGCAGTTGCGCAGTGGGAGAAGCCTCTCAGTTTCCGAACCTTACAGGGTGGGTCAGAAGGTGTATCTATCTTTCAGGAACCTAAGATTGAAGGTCCCGTCCTTAAAACTTGCGCCGCGCTTTGTAGGTCCTTTTACCATCACGCGGGTAATTAACCCACTCGCTTACGAACTTGAGCTGCCAGCCACGTGGAAAGTGCATAGGGTTTTCCCCAAATCCTTGTTGAAACCCTTTGTCCCTTCGGTAGTCGCCAAGTCCCTAGCCAGTGTAGGGACCGCCGTCCAGTTGTCCGCCTGGGGTTAGCCAGGGTCGTGGCAAGTATGCAGGGACAGTGGGGTGCTGGAAGTTCAGGGCACCCCACCTGGCGCTCAGGGGGTCAGAGTGCCGTAACACTTTGCTGCACTGGTGACAATGTTTTGGAGAAGATTCCGGGATTACTATCACCCGAATTTGCTGTTTCCAGTGATTAGTCAGGCAATAATTGCCACATGAAAAGGCATCCTAAGTGGCAGACTCCTACTGATCTACTATTGATAGCTCATCCTGTGGCTAAGCCATTATTAGTTTGCAACTAAAGGTCAGCTCTTTTAAATGCAGTTTCCCAATGGCATATACCTATGTAGTGGCAGCAAAGCAGCTGGTTGGGCTAGACAAGCTAATGTTGCTATGCTACCGTATTTGCGTAGCACAGTGTTTGCATATATCAGTAGTACACTCATGAAAAATGTGTTAGCACTGGTACATGTGTGTAGAAGAGAAGGAATTCCACTATATATAATAAAATAGTCTCCCATACAATGGTGACAAGTTTTACTATCCAGTACAGAAAACCTATCAATTATGCCCCTTTCATGCCCCTTTTATGACTATTAAAGGGGTTGTCCCGCGGCAGCAAGTGGGTCTATACACTTCTGTATGGCCATATTAATGCACTTTGTAATGTACATTGTGCATTAATTATGAGCCATACAGAAGTTATCAAAAGTTATTCACTTACCTGCTCCGTTGCTGGCGTCCTCGTCTCCATGGTTGCCGTCTAATTTTCGCCGTCTAATGGCCAAATTAGACGCGCTTGCGCAGTCCGGGTCTTCTTATCTTCTCAATGGGGCTCCGTGTAGCTCCGCCCCGTCACGTGCCGATTCCAGCCAATCAGGAGGCTGGAATCGGCAATGGACCGCACAGAAGCCCTGCGGTCCACCGAGGGAGAAGATGCCGGCGGCCATCTTCAGCCGGTAAGTAAGAAGTCACCAGAGCGCGGGGATTCAGGTAAGCGCTGTGCGGATTTTTCTTTAGGTCCCTGCATCGGGGTTGTCTCGCGCCGAACGGGGGGGGGTTGAAAAAAAACCGTTTCGGCGCGGGACAACCCCTTTAAGTAAAATCCCCACTCTGTTGTTTGCTAATAATACAGTTTCTCTAGTGCTCGAAGACTTGCATAGATTCTTACCTCCCAATAAAAATGGAAAATGAACCACGGGCTGGATTTCACTAACTCAGCCCTATAGGAGTTGATTCTATTGTATGTATGCCTGTGGGGACATTTGTTAGTCAACTGGTGAAGGCCTTGTTCACAGCGTACTGGAATCAAACTACTAATGACTACATGTCTGTAAGTATGTGAGTGAGTGATTCTCATGCTCCTACTCCCTGGTGATGTCATAGCCCCATCCCTTGTGACATCAAAGCCTCGCTCCTTGTGCCATTGTAGCACACCCCTGGTGTCATCATAGCCCCGCCACTGGTGCCATCATAGCCCCGCCACTGGTGCCATCATAGCGCCGCCCCCTGGCAACATCATAGCTCCACCCCCGTTATGGCAGGTCCTAACACACTGAGAATAACTAAGCCGTTATTATGTCAGACACAACTCAATAGTCCTGACAGGAGATGTTGACCTACCATCATCACAGAGATCCAGCGAGCTGAAGGACCTGTGGTGACGTCACTGCTATGGGAGGAGCCTTTCTGGAGTTTGGTAGTACTGTATACTGGATAAGCCAATAGAAAGTACAGGACCTGTGATGATGTCACCGTCATATAATCACCTGTCTAGGTGGAGTCAGGGTTCATCACTGTATTCCAGGAGCTGTGGGTGCCATGTGTGCAGTCAGCATAAATGTAGTAGAGCTGCGAGTGGCTGTTTGTCTAATGTGCTGTGCGTGTAATGTGTATAGTCAGCATGGATGTATGTCATGAAGCACAGTTGTGTTTGTGACGCACATGTCAGGTAGTAGAGCTGAGTTTGTAACATGTCCATGTACTGTGGTACAGCTGTGTATGTCACGCGCATATAATGTAGCAGACCTGTGTTTGTACCATGTGCATGTCATGTCTGTGAGGTGCATGTCCTCTACCACAGCTGTGTCTGTGTCGCCCATGTTATGTAGCAGAGCTGCGTTTGTAACATGTGCATGTACTGTGGCACAGCTGTATCTGTCACGCGCATATGATGTAGAAAAGCTGTGTTTGTACCATGCACATGTCATGTACCAAATCTGTGTCTGTAACAGGCATGTCATTGAGCAGAGCTGCATCTGTCAGCCGCATGGCATGTAGCACAGCTGTATGTGTCTGTCGCATGCTCATGTACCACAGCTGTGTGTGTGTGACGTGCATGTAGCAAAGCTGTGTGGCGCATTGCACCACCAGAAACACTGGTACTATCATTTCCTAATAACTACTAGAAATGAGTTAATAAGTAGAGATGAGCGAACGTGTTCGTCCGAACTTGATATCCGTGCGGATATTAGGGTGTTCGGGATGTTCGTTATTCGTAACGAACACCATGCGGTGTTCGGGTTACTTTCACTTCCTTCCCTGAGACGTTAGCGTGCTTTTCTGGCCAATTGAAAGACAGGGAAGGCATTACAACTTCCCCCTGCAACGTTTAAGCCCTATACCACCCCCCTGCTGTGAGTGGCTGGCGAGATCAGGTGTCCGCCTAATATAAAAGTCGGCCCCTCCCGCGGCTCGCCTCAGATGCCTGGTGAGTTAGATGAGGGACAGTGCTGTTTGTACCGGAGCTGCTGTAGGGAAAGAATTGGTAGTTAGTGTAGGCTTCAAGACCCCAAAGGTCCTTATTAGGGCCACTGATAGCTGTGTGTTGGCTGCTGTTAGCAGTGGCAATTTTTTTTTTTTCTCAAAATCGCCTCTGCAGAGCGTTGCACCCGGCATTAGGGACAGAAGTGTTGCATAGGCAGGGAGAGTGTTAGGAGTGAGTGTAGCCTTCAAGAACCTCAATGGTCCTTTCTAGGGCCATATTTAACCGTGTGCAGTACTGTGCTGGCTGCTGTTAGCTGTGCTGCATATTTTTTTTCTTCTCAAAATCGCCTCTGCAGAGCATTGCACCCTCCATTGATACTGCAGGGAAAGAATTGTGTAGGCAGGGCCACAACACAGTTATTATTCATTGAATATACGCAGTGCGGCCTTTTGCTTGTAAAACAAGTGAAAAAAATTCTATTTGACCTGCCTCTGTCCGTCCTAAGGGCTGTGGACACGTGTCGGCTGCGTGTGCAACGTTTAAAAATCAGACGCACCCAGCTACGTTTTACTGCTGGCTTCGCCATTTGCTTTCCTTAATTTGGAAAAAAAATACCTGCTCTGCCAGAGTTATAATAACTCTGCTACCCTCAAGTTCTGTGCCACATTAGCAGGGCCACAGCACAGTTATTAAACTTCTCATGTTCATTGAATATACGCAGTGCTGCCTTTTGGTGGAAAAAAACTGAAAAAAATTGTATTTGTCCTGCCTCTGTCCGTCCTAAGGGCGGTGGACACGTGTCAGCTGCGTGTGCAACGTTTAAAAATCAGACGCACCCAGCTACGTTTTACTCCTGGCTTCGCCATTTGCTTTCCTTAATTGGGAAAAAAATACCTGCTCTGCCAGAGTTATAATAACTCTGCTACCCTCAAGTTCTGTGACACATTAGCAGGGCCACAGCACAGTTATTAAACTTAGATTATTCATTCACTAGAGGCAGTGGGGCCTTTCGTTTTCAAAAAAGGGAAAAAATTATATTTGGCCTGCAGTCTTGCGCCAATTTATTTCCTGCCTGTGAAATCAAATCACTGGTAATACAGCATGCTGAGGGGTAGGGGTAGGCCTAGAGGACGTGGACGCGGCCGAGGACGCGGAGGGCCACGTCAGGGTGTTGGCACAGGCCAAACTCCTGATCCAGGTGTATCGCAGCCGACTGCGGCGCGATTAGTAGAGAGGCACGTTTCTGGCGTCCCGACAGTCATCGCACAATTCATGGGTCCACGCGGGAGACGGTTATTAGAAAATGAGCAGTGTGAGCAGGTCCTGTCCTGGATGGCAGAAAGTGCTTCGAGCAACCTATCGTCCAACCGCAGTTCTGCGCCGTCCACTGCTGCAAATCAGAATCCTCTGTCTGCTGCTCCTCCTTCCTCCCAGCCTCCTCACTCCACTCCAATGACACCTGCTCAGCTGCGTGAAGACTCCCAGGAACTGTTCTCTGGCCCCTGCTCAGATTGGGCAGCAGTGGTTCCTCTCCCACCAGAGGAGTTTATCGTCACTGATGCCCAACCATTGCAAAGTTCCCGGGGTCCGGGGGATGAGGCTGGGGACTTCCGCAAACTGTCTCAAGAACTTTCTGTGGGTGAGCAGGACGATGACGATGAGACACAGTTGTCTTGCAGTCAGGTAGTAGTGAGGGCAGTAAGTGCGAGGGAGGAGCGCACAGAGGATTCTGAGGAAGAGCAGCAGGACGATGAGGTGACTGACCCCACCTGGTTTGCAACGCCTACTCAGGACAGGTCTTCAGAGGGGGAGGCAGGGGCAGCAGCAGGGCAGGTTGCAAGAGGCAGTGCGGTGTCCAGGGGTAGAGGCAGGGCCAGACCGAATAATCCACCAACTGTTTCCCAAAGCGCACCCTCGCGCCATGCCACCCTGCAGAGGCCGAGGTGCTCTAAGGTCTGGGAGTTTTTCACAGAGACGCCTGACGACCGACGAGCAGTGGTGTGCAACCTTTGTCACGCAAAGCTCAGCCGGGGAGCCAACACCAACAGCCTCAGCACCACCAGCATGCGCAGACATATGATGGCCAAGCACCCCACAAGGTGGGACGAAGGCCGTTCACCACCTCCGGTTTGCACCGCTGCCCCTCCCCCTGTGCCCCAACCTGACACTGCTATCCAACCCCCCTCTCAGGACACAGGCACTACCGCCTCATGGCCTGCACCCACACCCTCACCTCCGCTGTCCTCGGCCCCATCCACCAGTGTAGTTCAGCGCACCGTCCAGCCGTCGCTTGCGCAACTGTTGGAGCGCAAGCGCAAGTACGCCGCCACGCACCCGCACGCTCAAAGGTTAACCGTCCACATAGCAAAATTCATCAGCCTTGAGATGCTGCCGTATAGGGTTGTGGAAACTGAGTCCTTCAAAAGTATCATGGAGGCGGCGGCCCCGCGCTACTCAGTTCCCAGTCGCCACTACTTTTCCCGATGTGCCGTCCCAGCCCTGCACGACCACGTCTCCCGCAACATTGTACGCGCCCTCACCAACGCGGTTACTGCCACGGTCCACTTAACAACGGACACGTGGACAAGCACAGGCGGGCAGGGCCACTACATCTCCCTGACGGCACATTGGGTGAATTTAGTGGAGGCTGGGACAGAGTCAGAGCCTGGGACCGCTCACGTCCTACCCACCCCCAGAATTGCGGGCCCCAGCTCGGTGGTGGTATCTGCGGAGGTGTATGCTTCCTCCACTAAAGCACCCTCCTCCTGCTCCTCCTCCTCTGTCTCGCAATCAAGATGTGTTAGCAGCAGCATGTCGCCAGCAGTCGGTGTCGCGCGGTGTGGCAGCACAGCGGTGGGCAAGCGTCAGCAGGCCGTGCTGAAACTACTCAGCTTAGGCGATAAGAGGCACACGGCCCACGAACTGCTGCAGGGTCTGACACAGCAGACCGACCGCTGGCTTGCGCCGCTGAGCCTCCAACCGGGCATGGTCGTGTGTGACAACGGCCGTAACCTGGTGGCGGCTCTGCAGCTCGGCAGCCTCACGCACGTGCCATGCCTGGCCCACGTCTTTAATTTGGTGGTTCAGCGCTTTCTGAAAAGCTACCCACGCTTGTCAGACCTGCTCGTAAAGGCGCGCCGGCTCTGCGCACATTTCCGCAAGTCCCACACGGACGCTGCCACCCTGCGCACCCTGCAACATCACTTTAAGCTGCCAGTGCACCGACTGCTGTGCGACGTGCCCACACGGTGGAACTCTACGCTCCACATGTTGGCCAGGCTCTATGAACAGCGTAGAGCTATAGTCGAATACCAACTCCAACATGGGCGGCGCAGTGGGAGTCAGCCTCCTCAATTCCTTTCAGAAGAGTGGGCCTGGTTGGCAGACATCTGCCATGTCCTTGGTAATTTTGAGGAGTCTACCCAGGTGGTGAGCGGCGATGCTACAATCATTAGCGTCACCATTCCTCTGCTATGCATCTTGAGAAATTCCCTGCAAACCATAAAGGCAGCTGCTTTGCGCTCGGAAACGGGGGCGGTGGAAGACAGTATGCCGCTGGATAGTCAGGGCACCCTCCTGTCTATTTCTCAGCGCGTACAGGAGGAGGAGGAGGAGCATGAGGAGGATGAGGAGGAGGGGGAAGAGACAGCTTGGCCCGCTGCTGACGGTACACCGGCTGATTGCCTGTCATCCTTTCAGCGTGTATGGCCTGAGGAGGAGGAGGGGGAGGATCCTGGCAGTGATCTTCCTAGTGAAGACAGCCATGTGTTGCGTACAGGTACCCTGGCACACATGGCTGACTTCATGTTAGGATGCCTTTCTCGTGACCCTCGCGTTGCACGCATTCTGGCCACAACGGATTACTGGGTGTACACACTGCTCGACCCACGCTATAAGGAGAACCTGCCCACTCTCATTCCCGAAGAGGAAAGGGGTTCGAGAGTGTTGCTATACCACAGGACCCTTGCGGACAAGCTGATGGTAAAATTCCCAGCCGACAGCGCTAGTGGCAGAAGGCGCAGTACCGAGGGCAAGGTAGCAGGGGAGGTGCGGAGATCGAGCAGCATGTACATCCCAGGCAGTGCAACAGTCTTTAAGGGCCTGGACAGCTTTATGGCTCCCCACCAAGACTGTGTCACCGCTCCCCAGTCAAGGCTGAGTCGGCGGGAGCACTGTAAAAGGATGGTGAGGGAGTACGTAGCCGATCGCACGACCGTCCTCCGTGACGCCTCTGCCACCTACAACTACTGGGTGTCGAAGCTGGACATGTGGCCTGAACTAGCGCTGTATGCCCTGGAGGTGCTTGCTTGTCATGCGGCTAGCGTCTTGTCGGAGAGGGTGTTTAGTGCGGCTGGGGGAATCATCACAGATAAGCGTACCCGCCTGTCAACCGACAGTGCCGACAGGCTAACACTCATCAAGATGAACAAATCCTGGATTTCCCCAGACTTTTCTTCTCCACCAGCGGACAGCAGCGATACGTAAGCATTACGTAGGCTGCACCCGCGGATGGAAGCTACGTTCTCTCTCACCATCCAAAACGGGGACATTTCTGCTTCATCAATCTGTGTCTAATATTCCTCCTCCTCCTCCTGCTCCTCCTCCTGAAACCTCACGTAATCACGCTGAACGGGCAATTTTTCTTAGGGCCACAAGGCTCACTCATCTAATTTTTCTAAACAATTTTTATATGTTTCAATGCTCTTAAAAGCGTTGAAACTTTAACTTGAACCAATTTTTCGTTAAACTGGGCTGCCTCCAGGCCTAGTTACCACTTAAGCCACATTAACCAAAGCGATTAATGGGTTTCACCTGCCATCTTGGTTGGGCATGGTCAATGTTTACTGAGGTACATTAGTACTGTTGGTACACCAATTTTATGGGGCCCTCACCTACAGTGTAATCATAGCAATTTGTATGTTCTTCGCCTGCACTCATGGTACAGAAGTGTGTGTGGGGTTGGCCTACACTTTAGGTACATAAATGTAACTTGGGCCTTGGCTATACTAAGGCTACTGAAATGGAACTAAGACTGCGCTCCCGCTATACTGCTGCTTCGGAATTGTTACTGGGGCCTGTCTTGAGTGCTACTATTGCTGACATGGAACGAAGACTGCGCTCCCGCTATACTGCTGCTTCGGAATTGTTACTGGGGCCTGTCTTGAGTGCTACTATTGCTGACATGGAACGAAGACTGCGCTCCCGCTATACTGCTGCTTCGGAATTGTTACTGGGGCCTGTCTTGAGTGCTACTATTGCTGACATGGAACGAAGGCTGCGCTCCTCCTATAATGCTGCTAGTGATATGTTAGTGGGGCCTGTCCTAATGCTACGGCTGAAATGTTACGAATTATGGGCTCTGCCTATACCGCTGCTAATGGTATGTCTCTGGGGTGTGGAAACAGAGGCTTCCCAAAGACATGATGGCGGCGAGGCCATTTCCCACCAACGCGGTTACTGTTAAGGTGCATATAACCACGGACACGTGGAGAGGACACGTAGTGCCTCAAAAACATCCCCCTCCTCCTCCAACAGGGAAAACATTCTTGGCAAATGCCTTTGCATTGGTTCGTCTGGTGGCAGTCCAAGAATTTCACCTTTACCAACACTACAAGAGAGCCCCCCCACCATCCCCCCACCACGGTCCACTTAATCCTGGCCACATTCCGAAAACCAACAAAATAAAACCGCGCTACTAGGTCCGCAGTCACCACCACATTACCACCAACGCGGTTACTGTTAAGGTACATATTACCAGTCTGACTGGGGCATGCAGACACCTTGACAGAATGAATAGTGTGTGGCACATAGGTTCCCCATTGCTATGCCCACGTGTGCAGCTCCTGATGGCGGTGGCACAGGATTCTATTTCTCATTGCTTCTGTACAGCATTGTGGGCTATCGCCCCGCCCCTTTTAAAGAGGGTCGCTGCCTAGCCGTGCCAACCCTCTGCAGTGTGTGCCTGCGGTTCCTCCTCATGGCAGACGCACTTCTAAATAGACATGAGCGTGGTGTGGCAAGAGGGCAGCTGAAGGCTGCGCAGGGGCACTTTGGTGTGCGCTGTGGGGGGAGGGGGGGCGGTTGGTCAGCATGTAACCCAGGAGAAGTGGCAGCGGAGTGTCATCCAGGCAGTGATTGTGCTTTGTTGTAGCTAGTGCGGTGCTTAGCAAAGGTATGCCATGCTAATGAGGGCTTTTCAGAAGTAAAAGTTTTTGGGAGGGGGGGGCACTCTTGCCGGTATTGTGGCTTAATAGTGGGACCTGTGAACTTGAGATGCAGCCCAACATGTAGCCCCTCGCCTGCCCTATCCGTTGCTGTGTCGTTCCCATCACTTTCTTGAATTGCCCAGATTTTCACACATGAAAACCTTAGCGAGCATCAGCGAAATACAAAAATGTTCTGGTCGCCCATTGACTTCAATGGGGTTCGTTATTCGAAACGAACCCTCGAACATCGCGGGAAGTTCGTTTCGAATAACGAACACCCGAACATTTTGGTGTTCGCTCATCTCTATTAATAAGTTAATCAATAAATTATATATACTCCAAAATGGTGCCATTGAAAAACAGAACTTCTTTATTTTACCATGAATGTAGCCCCATGAAAGCTTGTTCTTCATATGTAGCCTTATGAAAAACAGGCCTTCAGATGGCTACATTCATGGTAAAATAAAGAAGTTAAGGCTTATAGAATGCAACAATGAAGAAACTAAAATAATCTCTACGTCCTTAAGTACCAAATATGGCCATGTTCTCAAGGGTTAAAAAAGACATGCGCACCATCTCAAACCATGATGGCGTTAAATAGACCTGTGTAAATGATTTGGTGTTATTAGTGAAGTAATGGCTGTCCGTCAATTTTAATAACATTGGGTTTATGTGACTGTAGTATTTCATCTTCATAGCACTTGAAAAGTTCTTAAAATGCTTTTCCGTGTCTGCGGTCCTTTTGACCAGTTATTAACTAGGCTTATCTCGGGCAATGTGTTTGCTTTCAGAATCTACATTGTACTGAGTACAGCCAGCAGGGGGCATTTTCAGTTGCTAATAAAAGTTGGACTTGGACAGAATAATATTGTATCGTGAATTCAATAGATTATAATCTTGGTCCCCTAATTTCATACCAAAGTATGCAAAATACACCTTCTGAACAAAATTAGAAATGTTCCTTTGTTGCTTCTTGACGGTATAAGGGTGCATTCACACGAACGTATATCGGCTCAGTTTTCACGCTGAGCCGATATACGTCCTCCTCGTGTGCAGGGGGGGGGGGGGATGGAAGAGCCAGAAGCAGGAACTGAGCCTCCCGCCCCCTCTCTGCCTCCTCTCCGCCCCTCTGCACTATTTGCAATGAGAGGAGGCGGGACGGGGCGGGGCTAAGGTCCACGATTTAGCCCCGCCCCCGTCCCGCCTCTCCCCATTGCAAATAGTGCAGAGGGGCGGAGAGGAGGCAGAGAGGGGGTGGGAGCACAGTTCCTGCTCCTGGCTCTTCCATCCCCCCCCCCCCTGCACACGAGGAGGACGTATATCGGCTCGGCATGAAAACCGAGCCGATATACGTTCGTGTGAATGCACCCTAAGACCCACAAATATAACAGAAACAGTTAGGAGAGTTGACACATCTTCTAGTAGCCATTTCTTCTAAATACCACATCACAAAACTGTTTGATGCGTACACCACAGTGGCTGGCTCCACACTGAGTCACTGACTGCAGTCAAGCTCACGCCTAGCAGACAGTTTAGATTCGTTGTCGTACGCGTACCGAACCTGAAAAACCCTGAAAATAAGAAAATTTCAGGTGAAATGTGGGACTTATCTAGGGGTGATGGAATTTTTTCACTATTTTTACCGTAATCAGCACAAAAAAATACTGTTAAACCCACTAATTAAATATGCTACAATTTTTTCATCGCAGGCCTGTGTTATACGGTAATTAATATGTGAAGCCAGATGACTACATTAACTGATATATGAATGCTCTTTTGGGTCCACATCTATAGGTCATGAATGTAATTCAGAGGTCTATACGTCAAAGGAAGTTCAAAGCTGATTTAATTAGAGAAGAGTAAGGACTTATTCATATGAAAGATTTTCACATCCGTGGACTGTCTGTATTTGCAACAGAGTGCGCACTGACAGCACATTGGCCCATCACAGTCTACCAGACTATATAGAATGTGGTTTTTTTACACAAATTGTGAAATAAAATCACAGTATGCTTTAGTCTGGCCCAACCTCGTATGACAGACACCCATTCATGTTAATGGGTGCACAAAAAACTCCAAAATGTGCAAGAAGGACATATATGTGTGATGTCTTTCACTGATCATTGCTAAGTAATGCGAATAAAAATGGGTCACCTTCCCTTATTTGCGCATGAGAAAAAAATGGATAAGGACAAGAAAAAAATGGACACATGCAATGCACATCAAGGTACTGGGGAGCAGAAGCTTCAACTTACACATCTGGTCAGATGTAACAGCTCTAAGCACTACTAGGCCTCTTACTAGCAAAGCCAGACTTGTTCTGTACACTGATGAAGGGCAAACACCCTGAAACAGCTGTCTGTACATGGAGTCTGGCTTTGCTTTTAATTCCTGGTCATTGTTACAAGGCTTGTACAATAAGTCTGACTTCCAATAGGTGGCACTGTGGAGATTTTATCGCATCTCCTTTATTTGCATATTACCCAGAGGAGCATAAATGAGTCTCCTCACTCACCATCTAGGTGCTCTCTTTAAGGAGAAAAGATAGCGTTTCTGACCCCCATCTCAGGCCTCTTACTAGCAAAGCCAGACATCAACTGTACATTGATGAAGGGCAAACACCCTGAAACAGCTGTCTGTACATGGAGTCTGGCTTTGCTTTTAATTCCCGGTCATTGTTACAAGGCTTGTAAAAAAAAGTCTGACTTTGGCTTGAAGGAATGCTGCCTTCCAATAGGTGGCACTGTGGGGGTATTATTCCATCTCTCTTATCTTCTGAAGTTAGCACGGGATGGATATAGTCCCATGAGTCTTAACCTGCCTGTATGTAGTAAAAGTTCTACTTAACAGTACATGAATGTATTGCAAACCCATCCGACTTGATATCATCCTAATATGGAACAAAAAGTGCTAAGTTATTAAACTAGACACATTTTTCCTACCTGAGATTCACAAAATGAATTGACAAGAGCTCGCTGCTCAGTTCTACTGGACATTTCATTGCTTTGTACCTGGGAGCCATTTACACAAATGAAACATGCCCTAATTGAGGAGATTTAAGTTTACCTTGCACAGTTTTCCAGGAAGCAAAAAAAAAAAGTAGAAGAAAGAAGACAGAAATCTTGTGAAGGTCTCGGCGGTACCAGCAACTTGATGTCTTTTACTGACAGGTACATGCAACTTTGAGATTATTAATGTTATTGTCTTCACATGTCTTTACAATTTTTGGCAGCTGATATGAATTTTGTACCTTGAAGCTTTGTCCTGTCAGTTCATCTCATATCTGATACAGATACCTATAGCATCCTTTGGGGTCCAGCGGTTGGAGCATCAGCTGCGTTTTCACTGTGTTCTTGCTGGCAGAACCTTTTGTGACAGCTATCTGGACCATTTCCAGCAGCACACAAGCTGCCCTAGCTAGCAAATTAAAAAGCAAACCGTTTTACATACTGACAGCTCCAGAGAAAAGTACTTTTATTAGCCAAAATATAGTATACAGGAGTTTAATCTTGGGATGTTATTCTTAAAATGGGGACAAAAACTCAATTTTGAGGCAATTTCTCACTACGGTTCTGGCATAGTATCCATTTTTAGTGGGACAAACGCGTTAGCCTATCAGATGACAGCAGCTCAGTGGACACCCGTGCAGATCATATGGGCGCCAGTTATTTTGTCTAGGACTTCATGTCACAGAAGCAATGACATAGCGTAAGAAAGGTACGAGGAATGCCTAAAGTGTAAATGATGGGAACACCAAGGTCTTCTAATCACTCCTCAGTCAGCCGTAGATGTACATGTTGCTGATGGTGGGGTGACACAGGATGCAGGATACGATGCAGCAGACGGAGTCACCAAAGTTTACTATATTTATTTGTAAGTGCAGAAAAAGAAATGAACAGCAATAATACGACAATGCGAAAACTACATGTTGACTTTAGAATACCTTGTTGCTAACTACAACTAACTAGATCTTTGGACTAACATTAATTTTGAACATATTATGCGATGATCCCAATGTCAGACAGTATCAAGAGTACTGGATGAAGATCAGTTCCATGGCACACATATACAAATCACAATCCACACATTTCTTCCTAAAGGGCTCAGTCACACGGGCGTTTTGACGCACAAATTTTTGGACGCATAACAGATGCGTTCAAAAATTTGCGTGACCTAAGCGGGCGTCACGATGGAAAATACGCTGCTAGCAGCGCTTATCTGCTCAAAAGGGCTCGGTCACACGGGTGTTTCCCGCTATCCCCTGCTGCGGCTGTGACAGATGTGGCAGAGGATTTCTTCATCTCCACAGGGAGTCCCATTGTCACTGGACACTGTGACAGCAGTGACAATAAGACTCCCTGGGGAGATGAAGAAATTCTCTGCAACAGCTGTCACTGCTGTGGCAGAGGAGCGTGATGCTCTCCCATTAAATTCAATGGAGCCGGCAAAACAGCCGGCTCCATTGAAAGTAATGGGCTGCCAGCAAGTGCTGCAGTGATTTTCGGGGAAGGGCTTCAAATATAAGCCCTACCCTGAAAATCAATCCAAAAATCTGTAAAAAAAAAAAAAAAGAAATCTATACTCACCTCTCTGCAATTGCCGGGGCTCAGCCGCGTCCAGTCGGCTCTTCTCCTGCACTGCTCTGAGTAGTATTCAGCAGGCTGGGATTTAAAATCCCTGCCTACTGAATGGGCTGCCTCTGATTGGCTGAGCACTGTGACCAATCAGAGGGAGCTCTCAGCTATTGAATGACAGCTGAGAGCTGCCTCTGATTGGTCCCTGTGCTCAGCCAATCAGAGGCAGCACTCACCCATTCATGAATTTCTGAATGGGTGAGTGCTGCCTCTTCACATACATAGAACACCGCTTTGCCACAGTTAAATGCGTTCTGTGAACCGGTGTCCTATAATTATCACCGCAGGCGTTTTTCCGCATGTAAAATTTGCACAAGTAACAGCTGCTATTGAAAAGCATTTGTTCTATCTAGTGCAAATTTTTTGACGTGCGGAAAAACGCGCGTTAAAAACGCCTGTGTGACTGAGCCCTAAAAGGGTTAACACTTCACTGGTATCACTACAGGATATTAGAAATGCAGTGTTCTAAGGGCAATCTGTTAAGTAATCTGACCCACTGTAACACTGTCCATAATAGCAAACAATCAGAATTTACAAATGATCCAAGTCTCCTTGCACAGTGTTGTTCTAATAAACAGGTCTGCTATGCCCTAGCGAGGTCCCTATCAGTGTGAACACCCTAAGTCAGAGTTGAGGCGGGTCTCACTTACAGTTCACTGGGACGAGAGTCACTGCCACTATTGACTCAGCTATCCATGGACAGAACCACACCTTCTACCACTGATCTTCTGGTCTTGTGCAGCAGTCTTGCGGTTCCCCTCTGGTAGGAGCAGTGTCTTGGCCTCTCCCTTCCTCTCTCAGCTGGCCCTTGTTTACAGGCCATCTCTAGATACTCATCCAGCCTCCTCTCTGCTCTCCCTAACAGGCAACAGCTCCTCAGCAGAGTTGTCCTAAGCTCCTTCAGGCTCAGCTTCAGTATCACTTCTGGACCACTCTGCTCAGCACAAAAAAGGTCCCTTTTATAACCAAGGCTCCGGGCACTAGAAAGTTCCAGGTAAGCATACTCTGTTTGGCTGCACCACAAAATGGTGTAATTTCGAGTTCATGCTGTATTTTTGGTACAACGTTTGGCGTATCTCCAAGTTCATTACCATAACGGCCTTTCGACCTTTTGGGGTAGCCACTTACATACCTAACTTATAGCGCAGACAGAGATAATATGTTCAATCTTAAAGGGATGTTCCCATATCGGCCAAACATGGCTGCCAGGTGAACATCACATTCAACAAGGTGGCTGGGAGGACAAAAACAGCCGAGTATGGCTGAGCGACACCGTTTCTGTAACTCCCATAGAAATGAATCGGAGTAAGGGTGCCTTCACACTGGTGATAAAATCGCACGATTTTCCAGTGCTGTGATGCTGCGAGAAATCACTAAATTTTGAAGCCAATGGCTTCCAATGGCTCCATTCACATGTGCGATGTTTTAACGCTTGTGATACAACATTGTAACAAAAATCGCAGCATGTCCATTGTTTTTGCGATCTCGACCATTGTTTCCAATGGGGTCAGTGGCAGCAGCACTGGTCCCATTGAAATCAATGGGAGATGATTGCGATCCTCTGCCACTGCTGTGACAGCAATGGCAAGGGACTCCCCGCGGCGAGAATTTTTGGGGCTTGGGGGTTTGAAATATAAGCCCTACCCCGAAAATAATCCATTACTGTAGAAAAAATAAAAACAATACATCACCTTAGAAGCGTTGTCATCCCCGGTGTGTCTTCTAGCAGATTCAATGCACTCTTCTTCAGCTTCTCTTCTGGATGTGGATTGAAAAATCACCACCTTCTGAAAGCAATGCCTCTGATTGGCTGAGCGCTGTGACCAATCAGAGACAGCGCTCAGCCATTCATTGAATGACAGCTGAGTGCTGCCTCTGATTGGTCACAGGGCTCAGCCAATCAGAGGCAGCGTTTTCAGGAGGCAGGGATTTTTCAATTGCTTTTACATAGAGCACCTATTGCTCATTAGTTGTTTGCCAGCATATTGTTTCATGCAATTTTTTTCGCAAGTTGTTCAAGTATGAACAACTGTGACTTTACAGCAAACGACTTTTGATCAATCAGAGAATTTTTTTTTAGGTGAACTGAAATTAAAGGAGTGGTGTGCAGACGTTAGGACAGCGCTCCACCAGACACTCTGAGCAAGCAAATGAAAATAGGTAAATCCGGACTTACCCGGTGTATAGTGGGGCTCCTATGGGAGAGCTCCACTAACACCTCCACATCCTGGTGAGCTTTGAACAAATGTGAATATCTGCCATCCTTCGAATCCCAGGTGTGACGCCGGGAGAACTGCCAAGCTTCTGTGTCCCACTGCCAGGTGGGACCCACAATGTAAGCTGAATTCAATGTCGAAAAAACTGCCTCGCGCTCATAAGTACAGGCTAGGGATAACCTCCGTCCACGTAAAAATCTTTAATCCTGTGCAACGCATTTCGACGCTAGCATGCGACTTTATCAAACACAATGTGACAATGTGAAGCCTTTTGAAGTGGGACCTGTATCTGTCAGACTTTCATGTCATCCTGTGGATATACCATGAATGTTAGCAATGGAAATACCCCTTTAACCACTTAGTACCAAAACCTGTTTGCACCTTAATGACTAACTGATTGCCTGTCACACTCTGGTGGTCTCCCCTCTGTACTCCAATCACTTCTACCCCATGACATAACCCTAATGACAAAAAGATTGGTTAGGTTTAGTTTTACAAGTAAAGCTCACATTGAAGTAAAAATAAACTTTGCCTGCAATACCAAAATTGGCCACTGCAGTGAGAACAGAGCTGTCTACTTCATTCAAAATCAGCTCTGTGCATAAGTGTGCTAGCCCAAAGAACAGTTAATTAGTGGGGTCCTAGATGACAGACTCCTGCTAATCTGCTATTGATGACCTATCCTGAGGATGGGCAATCAATAGCCTCAAATAAGACAACCCCTTTAATTACCTCTGCATGCTTCCTGAGTGGGCAAACTCTTCCTAATGTAACTCTTGCCCTTAATTTGGTGTGGCTTCTTGATATTACTGATCACAGGCAGCACTCTGAGCTATATCTGTCCACACTTCTCTACCCTTCCTCTTACAGCATGCGGAGACTTGTAACTCCCTCTTCTCCCTCCTCACTTTTAATGATTTATGATATTACTATAAAAAGATTTTCTGAGGACTGCGGAGGTTCTGAAGATTTATAAAGTATGGGAACAGACGCCTGTGTAGGTTGTGACATGGATATTTTAGTATTGCAGGCAATGATGTTACAATGACACTTTGCAAAGTGGTGGTATGTGTAGGCCAGGTGATGCATAGCTAGGTCAACTATAGGAATGCTACAGTGGCAGGGGCAAGATGAGGGAATACGAGATGCCAGGTCATATCTCCCACATGATCAAAGAGGGAAATAAAACCAGTAGGGGGCAGTTAGCTTCAAGGGAATATTTGAGGCAGTTTCCTGGCAGCTTTTCTTCCCTTCTTCTGTTAACTTTAAAAGTGTGGCAATTACAGTGACTTGCGTTGATTTTAATGAGAGCCCCGCTTGCAGTTACAAGAGAGGTCAGAGCAGAGACTTCTGCTGCTTCCACTCCGACTACTTTGTAATTAGCTGATCAATCAGGGTCCCAAGTGGCGAACCCCTGCAGATGAACTATTGATGATCTATCCTGAGGATAGATCATCAGTAGTATTTTCCCCGGTAAACCCCTTTAGCTGATTTGCACCAAAAACAGGCGCAACTTACTAGAGAATTCTTATGCAACACCACCAGTAATAAATGTGCCCCAATGTCCTTTTCCTGGTGTAGTTGAGTAACTCTCTGTCTACATCTGCACTAGAAGCTCTGATACCCTAGCATGCAGGACTTTGTATTTCCCTCCATTCATCCTACAAATGTTCCCTCAAAGAAGGTGCATCATTGGGCCATCTACAATGGTACAAGGAGCGTCATCACTGGACAATAGAGCAATGGGAGAACATTCTACGGAGTGACGAATCACAGTACTCGACATACCTGGGTGTGGATGATCCCTGGGGAACACCTTCTGCCTGAGTGTGTTGTGCCAACAGTTAAGTACAGCAGAAGTTCCGTTATGATCTGGGGATGTTTTATGTAGCATGAGCTCGGTCTGCTGGTTGTAGTGGCAAGAACCATGAACATCGAGGTGTAACCTGACATTCTAGACAATAATGTGCTGCCAACAATGTGGCAATACTCTGGGATACTTCCAAGAAGACGATGCGCCTTGTCACAAACTAACACGGTTTTACGTTGCTTTGAGAATATGGATGTTCTACATTTGGATGGGCCTGCACGTCCCAGCCTGAACCCTACTGAACATCTATGGGACAAAATGGAATATCTGGTCAGGAAATATGAACAGCGTCCATCTTCTTTGAGAGAACTTACCAGACGTTTGCAGGATGACTGAAGGGAAATAACTGTTGAAATGTATCAGACTTTAGTAGAAAGCATCCACAGGAGGAGTATCAAATGTCATTGTGGCCAAAGGAGCCCCACTAAGTATTAACATGTAGAAATAAATACTATTTTTGATTCTTGCTCAGGTATCCCATTACATTTGGTAGCATAGTGCAGTTGAATAAAGTGTGTTAACTCATATCAAGCATTCTTAACATTCTAGACAATAATGTGCTGCTGACAATGTGGGAATACTCTGGAAATGGTCAGCCATACTTCCAACAAGACAATGTGCCTTGTCACAAATCCAACTCTGGTATAAGTTGGTTCGAGGATATAGATGTTCCACACTTGGACTGGTCTGCACAGTCAATATTAAACATCTTTAAGACAAACTGGAACATTGGGTGAGGAAATATGAACACTTACATCTTCTTTGAGAGAATTTGCCAGATGTTTGCAGGATGGATAGAGGGAAATTCTAGCTGAAGTGTATCAGATGTTAGAAAGTATGTCAAGGAGAGTATCCAATGTCATTAGGATCAAATGAGCCCCACTAAATATTAATATATGTAAGTAATGTGGGAATACTCTGGAAATGGTCAGCCATACTTCCAACAAGACAATGTGCCTTGTCACAAATCCAACTCTGGTTTAAGTTGGTTCGAGGATATAGATGTTCCACACTTGGACTGGTCTGCACAGTCAATATTAAACATTAGAGATGAGCGAACGCGTTCGTCCGAGCTTGATATTCGTGCGAATATTAGGGTGTTCGGGATGTTCGTTATTCGTGACGAACACCATGCGGTGTTCTGGTTACTTTCACTTCCTTCCCTGAGACGTTAGCGCGCTTTTCTGGCCAATTGAAAGACAGGGAAGGCATTACAACTTCCCCCTGCAACGTTTAAGCCCTATACCACCCCCCTGCTGTGAGTGGCTGGCGAGATCAGGTGTTCGCCTAATATAAAAGTCGGCCCCTCCCGCGGCTCGCCTCAGATGCGGTGTGAGTTAGATGAGGGACAGTGCTGTTTATACCGGAGCTGCTGTAGGGAAAGAATTGGTAGTTAGTGTAGGCTTCAAGACCCCCCAAAGGTCCTTATTAGGGCCACTGATAGCTGTGTGTTGGCTGCTGTTAGCAGTGGGATTTTTTTTTTTCTCAAAATCGCCTCTGCAGACCGTTGCACCTGGCATTAGGGACAGAAGTGCTGCATAGGCAGGGAGAGTGTTAGGAGTGAGTGTAGCCTTCAAGAACCTCAACGGTCCTTTCTAGGGCCATATTTATCCGTGTGCAGTACTGTCCAGGCTGCTGTTGGCTGTGCTGCATTTTTTTTGGGCTTCTCAAAATCGCCTCTGCAGAGCATTCCACCCTCCATTGATACTGCAGGGAAAGAATTGTATAGGCAGGGCCACAACACAGTTATTATTCATAGAATATACGCAGTGCTGCCTGTTGGTGGGAAAAAACTGAAAACAAATCTATTTGTCCAGCCTCTGTCCGTCCTTACGGGCGGTGGACACGTGTGAGCTGCGTGAAAAACATTGCTAAATCATACGCAGCCAGCTACGCTTTACTGCTGGCTTCGCCATTTGCTTTCCTTAATTGGGAAAAAAAATACCTGCTCTCCAAGAGTTATAATAACTCTGCTACCCTCACGTTCTGTGACACATAAGCAGGGACACAGCACAGTTATTAAACTTCTCAGGTTCATTGAATATACGCAGTGCTGCCTGTTGGTGGGAAAAAACTGAAAACAAATCTATTTGTCCAGCCTCTGTCCGTCCTTACGGGCGGTGGACACGTGTGAGCTGCGTGAAAAACATTGCTAAATCATACGCAGCCAGCTACGCTTTACTGCTGGCTTCGCCATTTGCTTTCCTTAATTGGGAAAAAAAATACCTGCTCTCCAAGAGTTATAATAACTCTGCTACCCTCACGTTCTGTGACACATAAGCAGGGACACAGCACAGTTATTAAACTTCTCAGGTTCATTGAATATACGCAGTGCTGCCTGTTGGTGGGAAAAAACTGAAAACAAATCTATTTGTCAAGCCTCTGTCCGTCCTTACGGGCGGTGGACACGTGTGAGCTGCGTGAAAAACATTGCTAAATCATACGCAGCCAGCTACGCTTTACTGCTGGCTTCGCCATTTGCTTTCCTTAATTGGGAAAAAAAATACCTGCTCTCCAAGAGTTATAATAACTCTGCTACCCTCACGTTCTGTGACACATAAGCAGGGACACAGCACAGTTATTAAACTTCTCAGGTTCATTGAATATACGCAGTGCTGCCTGTTGGTGGGAAAAAACTGAAAAGAAATCTATTTGTCCAGCCTGTGTCCGTCCTTACGCCTGTGGAGACGTGTGAGCTGCGTGAAAAACATTGCTAAATCATACGCAGCCAGCTACGCTTTACTGCTGGCTTCGCCATTTGCTTTCCTTAATTGGGAAAAAAAATACCTGCTCTCCAAGAGTTATAATAACTCTGCTACCCTCACGTTCTGTGACACATAAGCAGGGACACAGCACAGTTATTAAACTTCTCAGGTTCATTGAATATACGCAGTGCTGCCTGTTGGTGGGAAAAAACTGAAAACAAATCTATTTGTCCAGCCTCTGTCCGTCCTTACGCCTGTGGAGACGTGTGAGCTGCGTGAAAAACATTGCTAAATCATACGCACCCAGCTACGCTTTACTGCTGGCTTCGCCATTTGCTTTCCTTAATTGGGAAAAAAAAATACCTGCTCTGCCACAGTTAATAACTCTGCTACCCTCACGTTCTGTGACACATAAGCAGGGACACAGCACAGTTATTAAACTTAGATAATTCATTCACTAGAGGCAGTGGGGCCTTTCGTTTTCCAAAAAGGGCAAAAATTATATTTGGCCTGCAGTCTTGCGCCAATTTATTTCCTGCCTGGGAAATCTAATCACTGGTAATACAGCATGCTGAGGGGTAGGGGTAAGCCTAGAGGACGTGGACGTGGACGTGGCCGAGGACGCGGAGGGCCAAGTGAGGGTGTGGGCACAGGCCAAGCTCCTGATCCAGGTGTGTCGCAGCTGTCTGCTGCGCGATTAGGAGAGAGGCACGTTTCTGGCGTCCCCACATTCATCGCCCAATTAATGGGTCCACGCGGGAGACGGTTATTAGAAAATGAGCAGTGTGAGCAGGTCCTGTCCTGGATGGCAGAAAGTGCTTCGAGCAACCTATCGTCTACCCGCAGTTCTGCGCCGTCCACTGCTGCCAATCCGAATCCTCTGTCTGCTGCTCCTCCTTCCTCCCAGCCTCCTCACTCCACTACAATGACACCTGCTCAGGAGCGGGAACACTCCCAGGAACTGTTCTCGGGCCCCTGCTTAGATTGGGCAGCAGCGGTTCCTCTCCCACCAGAGGAGTTTATCGTCACTGATGCCCAACCATTCGAAAGTTCCCGGGGTCCGGGGGAAGAGGCTGGGGACTTCCGCCAACTGTCTCAACAACTTTCTGTGGGTGAGGAGGACGATGACGATCAGACACAGTTGTCTTGCAGTGAGGTAGTAGTAAGGGCAGTAAGTCCCAGGGAGCAGCGCACAGAGGATTCGGAGGAAGAGCAGCAGGACGATGAGGTGACTGACCCCACCTGGTGTGCAACGCTTACTCAGGAGGACAGGTCTTCAGAGGGGGAGTCAAGGGCATCAGCAGGGCAGGTTGCAAGAGGCAGTGCAGTGGCCAGGGGTAGAGGCAGGGCCAGACCGAATAATCCACCAAGTGTTTCCCAAAGCGCCCCCTCGCGCCATGCCACCCTGCGTAGGCCGAGGTGCTCTAAGGTCTGGCAGTTTTTCACAGAGACGCCTGACGACCGACGAACAGTGGTGTGCAACCTTTGTCGCGCAAAGCTCAGCCGGGGAGCCAACACCAACAGCCTCACCACCACCACCATGCGCAGACATATGATGGCCAAGCACCCCGCAAGGTGGGACAAAGGCCGTTCACCGCCTCCGGTTTGCACCCCTGCCTCTCCCCCTGTGCCCCAACCTGCCACTGAGATGCAACCCCCCTCTCAGGACACAGGCACTACCGCCTCATGGCCTGCACCCACACCCTCATCTCCGCTGTCCTCGGCCCCATCCAGCAGTGTAGTTCAGCGCACCGTTCAGCCGTCGCTTGCGCAAGTGTTCGAGCGCAAGCGCAAGTACGCCGCCACGCACCCGCACGCTCAAACGTTAACCGTCCGCATCGCAAAATTCATCAGCCTTGAGATGCTGCCGTATAGGGTTGTGGAAACGGAGTCCTTCAAAAGTATCATGGAGGCGGCGGCCCCGCGCTACTCAGTTCCCAGTCGCCACTACTTTTCCCGATGTGCCGTCCCAGCCCTGCACGACCACGTCTCCCGCAACATTGTGCGCGCCCTCACCAACGCGGTTACTGCCACGGTCCACTTAACTACGGACACGTGGACAAGCACAGGCGGGCAGGGCCACTACATCTCCCTGACGGCACATTGGGTGAATTTAGTGGAGGCTGGGACAGAGTCAGAGCCTGGGACCGCTCACGTCCTACCCACCCCCAGAATTGCGGGCCCCAGCTCGGTGGTGGTATCTGCGGAGGTGTATGCTTCCTCCACTAAAGCACCCTCCTCCTCCTCCTCCTCTGTCTCACAATCAAGATGTGTTAGCAGCAGCATGTCGCCAGCAGTCGGTGTCGCGCGGTGTGGCAGCACAGCGGTGGGCAAGCGTCAGCAGGCCGTGCTGAAACTACTCAGCTTAGGCGATAAGAGGCACACGGCCCACGAACTGCTGCAGGGTCTGACACAGCAGACCGACCGCTGGCTTGCGCCGCTGAGCCTCCAACCGGGCATGGTCGTGTGTGACAACGGCCGTAACCTGGTGGCGGCTCTGCAGCTCGGCAGCCTCACGCACGTGCCATGCCTGGCCCACGTCTTTAATTTGGTGGTTCAGCGGTTTCTGAAAAGCTACCCACGCTTGTCAGACCTGCTCGTAAAGGCGCGCCGGGTCTGCGCACATTTCCGCAAGTCCCACACGGACGCTGCCACCCTGCGCACCCTGCAACATCACTTTAAGCTGCCAGTGCACCGACTGCTGTGCGACGTGCCCACACGGTGGAACTCTACGCTCCACATGTTGGCCAGGCTCTATGAACAGCGTAGAGCTATAGTCGAATACCAACTCCAACATGGGCGGCGCAGTGGGAGTCAGCCTCCTCAATTCCTTTCAGAAGAGTGGGCCTGGTTGGCAGACATCTGCCATGTCCTTGGTAATTTTGAGGAGTCTACCCAGGTGGTGAGCGGCGATGCTACAATCATTAGCGTCACCATTCCTCTGCTATGCATCTTGAGAAATTCCCTGCAAACCATAAAGGCAGCTGCTTTGCGCTCGGAAACGGGGGCGGGGGAAGACAGTATGCCGCTGGATAGTCAGGGCACCCTCCTGTCTATTTCTCAGCGCGTACAGGAGGAGGAGGAGGAGCATGAGGAGGATGAGGAGGAGGGGGAAGAGACAGCTTGGCCCGCTGCTGACGGTACACCGGCTGATTGCCTGTCATCCTTTCAGCGTGTATGGCCTGAGGAGGAGGAGGAGGAGGAGGATCCTGAAAGTGATCTTCCTAGTGAAGACAGCCATGTGTTGCGTACAGGTACCCTGGCACACATGGCTGACTTCATGTTAGGATGCCTTTCTCGTGACCCTCGCGTTGCACGCATTCTGGTCACTACGGATTACTGGGTGTACACACTGCTCGATCCACGGTATAAGGAGAACCTGCCCACTCTGATTCCCGAAGAGGAAAGGGGTTCGAGAGTGTTGCTATACCACAGGACCCTTGCGGACAAGCTGATGGTAAAATTCCCAGCCGACAGCGCTAGTGGCAGAAGGCGCAGTTCCGAGGGCCATGTTGCAGGGGATGTGCGTAGATCGAGCAGCATGTACATCCCAGGCAGTGCAACAGTCTTTAAGGGCCTGGCCAGCTTTATGGCTCCCCACCAAGACTGTGTCACCGCTCCCCAGTCACGGCTGAGTCGGCGGGAGCACTGCAAAAGGATGGTGAGGGAGTACGTAGCGGATCGCACGACCATCCTTGGTGACGCCTCTGCCCCCTACAACTACTGGGTGTCGAAGCTGGACACGTGGCCTGAACTAGCCCTGTATGCCCTTGAGGTGCTTGCTTGTCCTGCGGCTAGCGTGTTGTCGGAGAGGGTGTTTAGTGCGGCTGGGGGAATCATCACCGATAAGCGTAGCCGCTTGTCAACCGACAGTGCCGACAGGCTAACACTCATCAAGATGAACAAAGGCTGGATTTCGCCAGACTTCTGTTCTCCACCAGCGGACAGCAGCGATACGTAAGCAATACGTAGGCTGCACCCGCGGATGGAAGCTACGTTCTCTCTCACCATCCAAAACGGGGATATTTGTGCTTCATCAATCTGTGTCTAATATTCCTCCTCCTCCTCCTCCTGCTCCTCCTCCTGAAACCTCACGTAATCACGCTGAACGGGCAATTTTTCTTAGGGCCACAAGGCTCACTCAAATAATTTTTCAGAACAATTTTTATAAGTTTCAATTAGCTTAAAAGCGTTGGAACTTTAACTTGAACCAATTTTTCGTTACACTGGGCTGCCTCCAGGCCTAGTTACCACTTAAGCCACATTAACCAAAGCGATTCACCTGCCATCTTGGTTGGGCATGGCCAATTTTTACTGAGGTACATTAGTACTGTTGGTACACCAATTTTTTGGGGCCCTCACCTACAGTGTAATCATAGTAATTTCTATGTTCTTCGCCTGCACTCATGGTACAGAAAGGTGTGTGGGGTTGGCCTACAGTTTAGCTACATAAATGTCACTTGTGCCTTGGCTATACTAAGGCTACTGAAATGGAACGAAGACTGCGCTCCCGCTATACTGCTGCTTCAGAATTGTTACTGGGGCCTGTCTTGAGTGCTACTATTGCTTACATGGAACGAAGACTGCGCTCCCGCTATACTGCTGCTTCAGACTTGTTACTGGGGCCTGTCTTGAGTGCTACTATTGCTTACATGGAACGAAGACTGCGCTCCCGCTATACTGCTGCTTCAGAATTGTTACTGGGGCCTGTCTTGAGTGCTACTATTGCTTACATGGAACGAAGACTGCGCTCCCGCTATACTGCTGCTTCAGACTTGTTACTGGGGCCTGTCTTGAGTGCTACTATTGCTTACATGGAACGAAGACTGCGCTCCCGCTATACTGCTGCTTCAGAATTGTTACTGGGGCCTGTCTTGAGTGCTACTATTGCTTACATGGAACGAAGACTGCGCTCCCGCTATACTGCTGCTTCAGACTTGTTACTGGGGCCTGTCTTGAGTGCTACTATTGCTTACATGGAACGAAGACTGCGCTCCCGCTATACTGCTGCTTCAGAATTGTTACTGGGGCCTGTCTTGAGTGCTACTATTGCTTACATGGAACGGACACGTGGAGAGGACACGTAGTGCCTCAAAAACATCCCCCTCCTCCTCCAACAGGGAAAACATTGTTGGCAAATGCCTTTGCATTGGTTCGTCTGGTGGCAGTCCAAGAATTTCACCTTTACCGACACTACAAGAGAGCCCCCCCACCATCCCCCCGCCACGGCCCACTTAATCCTGGCCACATTCCGAAAACCAACAAAATACAACCGTGGTACTAGGTCCGCAGTCACCACCACATTACCACCAACGCGGTTACTGTTAAGGTGCATATAACCACGGACACGTGGAGAGGACACGTAGTGCCTCAAAAACATCCCCCTCCTCCTCCAACAGGGAAAACATTGTTGGCAAATGCCTTTGCATTGGTTCGTCTGGTGGCAGTCCAAGAATTTCACCTTTACCGACACTACAAGAGAGCCCCCCCACCATCCCCCCGCCACGGCCCACTTAATCCTGGCCACATTCCGAAAACCAACAAAATACAACCGTGGTACTAGGTCCGCAGTCACCACCACATTACCACCAACGCGGTTACTGTTAAGGTGCATATAACCACGGACACGTGGAGAGGACACGTAGTGCCTCAAAAACATCCCCCTCCTCCTCCAACAGGGAAAACATTGTTGGCAAATGCCTTTGCATTGGTTCGTCTGGTGGCAGTCCAAGAATTTCACCTTTACCGACACTACAAGACAGCCCCCCCACCATCCCCCCGCCACGGCCCACTTAATCCTGGCCACATTCCGAAAACCAACAAAATACAACCGTGGTACTAGGTCCGCAGTCACCACCACATTACCACCAACGCGGTTACTGTTAAGGTGCATATAACCACGGACACGTGGAGAGGACACGTAGTGCCTCAAAAACATCCCCCTCCTCCTCCAACAGGGAAAACATTGTTGGCAAATGCCTTTGCATTGGTTCGTCTGGTGGCAGTCCAAGAATTTCACCTTTACCGACACTACAAGAGAGCCCCCCCACCATCCCCCCGCCACGGCCCACTTAATCCTGGCCACATTCCGAAAACCAACAAAATACAACCGTGGTACTAGGTCCGCAGTCACCACCACATTACCACCAACGCGGTTACTGTTAAGGTGCATATAACCACGGACACGTGGAGAGGACACGTAGTGCCTCAAAAACATCCCCCTCCTCCTCCAACAGGGAAAACATTGTTGGCAAATGCCTTTGCATTGGTTCGTCTGGTGGCAGTCCAAGAATTTCACCTTTACCGACACTACAAGAGAGCCCCCCCACCATCCCCCCGCCACGGCCCACTTAATCCTGGCCACATTCCGAAAACCAACAAAATACAACCGTGGTACTAGGTCCGCAGTCACCACCACATTACCACCAACGCGGTTACTGTTAAGGTGCATATAACCAGTCTGACTGGGGCATGCAGACACCTTGACAGAATGAATAGTGTGTGGCACATAGGTTCCCCATTGCTATGCCCACGTGTGCAGCTCCTGATGGCGGTGGCACAGGATTGTATTTCTCATTGCTTCTGTACAGCATTGTGGGCTATCGCCCCGCCCCTATTAAAGAGGGTCGCTACCTAGCCGTGCCAACCCTGTGCAGTGTGTGCCTGCGGTCCCTCGTCGTGGCAGACGCACTTCTAAATAGACATGAGGGTGGTGTGGCATGAGGGCAGCTGAAGGCTGCGCAGGGACAGTTTGGTGTGCGCTGTGGGGGGGAGGGGGTGCGGTTGGGCAGCATGTAACTCAGGAGAAGTGGCAGTGGAGTGTCATGCAGGCAGTGATTGTGCTTTGTTGGAGGTAGTGTGGTGCTTAGCAAAGGTATGCCATGCTAATGAGCGGTTTTCAGAAGTAAAAGTTGTTGGGAGGGGGGGGGGGCCCACTCTTGCCGCTATTGTGGCTTAATAGTGGGACCTGTGAACTTAGGATGCAGCCCAACATGTAGCCCCTCGCCTGCCCTATCCGTCACTGTGTCATTCCCATCACTTTCCTGAATTGCCCAGATTTTCACACATGAAAACCTTAGCGAGCATCGGCGAAATACAAAAATGTTCTGGTCGCCCATTGACTTCAATGGGGTTCGTTGTTCGAAACGAACCCTCGAGCATCACGGGAAGTTCGTTACGAATAACGAACACCCGAACATTTTGGTGTTCGCTCATCTCTATTAAACATCTTTAAGACAAACTGGAACGTTGGGTGAGGAAATATGTACACTTTCATCTTCTTTGAGAGAATTTGCCAGATGTTTGCAGGATGGATAGAGGGAAATTCCAGCTGAAGTGTATCAGATGTTAGAAAGTATGTCAAGGAGAGTATCCAATGTCATTAGGATCAAAGGAGCCCCACTAAATATTAATATATGTAAGTAATTTACTAATAATACTACTTTTGATTCTTGCTTCCGGGTCCAATTACATTTTGTAGGATGTATCTGTATCTTTGGTTTCTTTGACAGTAACAATTTGATCTTCTTTGCATTTCATGTTCCCGTGAAAAGACGATTTACAGTTATTTGTGTCAAATTCTGGATGATTGTACATTTTAGAAGCATTTACCATAGATAGGTTGCTACTTTGTTTCAGTTTAAGGGTCTATGCATAAAATCAGTTACGGTAATCTACTTTCCTAGAGCGTTTGTATATATGATATTAGTAATGGGGATTCCATAAAAAGCGTATATTTGGCCCGTAATGTTGGAAAGAGTCCTGAAAGGAATGTCTCCGATGAGAAGGTTGTACGGCAGACGAGCCATGTTGCACAACATGTTTTATATTCATCTGTTGGCACAATCTCTTATTTAGACAAGAAATCACGGCATGCAATGACTTTTCCTGTCAGTGGGATCCCCTAATCGAATAAGTCAAGAAGAGCTTTTAAAAGCACATGTGCAGCCCTCTCCCTGAGAACGTCTACAAGGTTTGTGGTGATTTTCTACTAAGAATGATAGGTTACAGCTCCGTGTCAGCAGTAATCAGGTCCCTCAAGATTTTATGTTGGAGCAGAACGAGACTGCAGGGATTAATCACAATCTACTCCGGCTCCTTGTACCGAAACCTCCTTTATAGCATGGTGCAAGTCAGGATAATATGGTGCTACTGCTCCACTCTTATAATTTGCAAATAAGGCCCTTTACATGCGTGTTATATAAAGGGTGTGAATACTTGTGCAGCCATTTTTATTGCTCCAATGCTTCTAAAATGAAATAAATATCATATATATAAATAAATCTTGTTATTTGTATAGCGCCAACTTATTCCTCAGCGCTTTCAAGTAATTTTTAATAATTACCCCCCACCAAGCTGGGTACTCATTTTAACAATCTCGGAAGGCTGTAAGTCCGAGTCAACCTTGAGCCGGCTACCTGAAGCATATGGGGATTGAACTCCAACCTTCAGGTCGTGAGCAAGAGCTTAGGACTGCATTTCTGCTGCCTTCGCACTCTGCGCCATATGACGCTCTAATACATACTGTTCCTATGCATTTCTGGGGCTACAAATCACTTACTGTCTGATCTGTTAGGCTCTGTTCACATTTGCGTTTTGAACTTACATTTCATCCACTAGGGCTCCTGCACATGGGTGTATTTGCATGCGTATTTGCGGCCTCAAAATTGCACACAGAATTGATTTAGGGAGCCTACCCACTAGCGCAACGGAAAAGCATGCGGCCGGCGGTCCAATAGAGGAGAGCATGGCAGCGACGTAAATAAACAAAAAATGAAAGGTAAACAGACATGCTCAATCTTTGGAAACCGTGGCAGCGTCCGCCGCGGTTTCGACCGGATTTACCGCAGCGGATTAGCCGTCCCGTGTGGACGAGATTTCTGAGAAATCTCATCCACATGGCTGGCTAATCCCGAGATTACCGGCCACGGGCGGTTTTGCCGTGGGCGGATCTGCTGCGGCAAATCCGCCCTGTGTGAATCCAGCCTTAGTCCTTGTGTCACTCGTGACGCCACCATTCCTTCCTCTGCGGTGAAGCTAGATGATGAAATGATAGTCCATGCACACGGAGTATATTTGAAAACCAAGCCGGGAATGGTGGGCAATGTTGCTTTACTTGAGAACGTCAACATCAACAGTTCAACAGTACATATGCCAGAATACAGCACGGGTTCAGGCAAAGTGGGTAGTGAGAGATGGAGGCAGAACACAGAATGAATATCAGTCCCACAGTCATAGTTATCTGTGCAGCTCTGCTCCTGGAAAACGACACACTTCTCTCCTCTCCAGGCACTCATCCTGTCAACACTCACTCGTTCAGACGCCTCTCAATGCTGCATGGCAATCTCCTCCTCTCTCACACTTTTTAGGCTGCGAACTCCTGAGGGTAGTAGTCCTCAAGCAGCCATCAGGCCATCCTCTCGGCCTCCTCCATTCTGGGCCTCTGTAAGGCAAGGCACGGTTTCTTCTAAAGTAGCGCAAATTCACTCATTTCCTCCTTTGCAGAACTCCAGACAGACTCTTGCACTGGCTTGCACTGACTAACGGACTAACTGCCTAATTCTCACATTCTGCAAACATTAATATCTAGTCTGGTCAGGTGACCACAAACTCACAACACAAACTGATACATTTCCAGACAGAGACAGCTCATTTGCAGACATTAACCCTTTCATTCCTGCAAAGGTGCAATACACACTTCATGCACACAGAAGTTGCTGACAATACAAATGTACAAAACAAAAATGAAAGCCATTCTGAAGTAGACTATAAGTCTGGGCCACTACAGCAGTTTATGTTTTTGGTACCCATTTACACTAACGTCTTCCCTCGATTTCGATTTTTTTTTTTGTCCGTCTGTTGCGGTTTTGAAGCAGAGACAGAATTATGCAGTTCTGTATTTTTTATGCAAAACTTTCTATTTGCTCCTTTTCTGTTTGGCTTCTATTTTTTAGGCCAGTTTCACACGCGCGATAAAATCATGGGATTTTCACACGATCCAAAAACGCATGAAAACACAGAATTATGAAACCCATGCTTTTCAATGGTTTACTTCACATTTGTGATATTTTCACTCATGGGATATTTCATGAAAAAAAATCATGGCATCTCCTATTCTTCCCTATGGAGCCTTTGTTTTATCACCTCGCAACGCACGATCTTGTGATTTATGTGCCATACAATGCGTTTTTAACATTAGAAAATCCTATTGTCTATCTCGCGAGAAAAAGTGCGAGAAAATCACAGTCAGACGCTCAGACATCTTATGAGCAAAATTGCGATATTGCAGTGATTTTCTCGCGAGATATCGCGATCGCCCATGTGAAACTACCCTTAAACTGAACAAATAGCACCATCTGCTGTGTTATCTGTTGCTCAGCGTTACAACAGGGGCACCGGACATCCTGGCAACCAGTAAGAATCCAGTTTTAATTTTTCAGAAATTCAAAAGAAAAGCAAATTTAAACAAATGGGTCCTGTCATGGTCCAAACACTGACTTTAAATAAAGAGTTTCTAACCAACGGAATGAAGAACCGCCGTCTTCTGTATTATTCAGGGCATTGATACAAGTTTAATAGATTCAATTCATGTAATCATTTAAAGATGCATTTGGCTGTAGCCAGAGTACCTTTTGTTATTAATCTTTATTATCGGTAGTCTTACAGCAGGAGGCACTAGATAAATACTTTAGGCTGCAATTACACATGCAGTTTTTAACCACTTCAGGTCCAGTGAACAACTATGAACAGCCTGTGGACCTCGACTGTATATGGAGTAGGCTTGGAAGCCAAGTCCACTCCATACCTGGTGGCTATCGGCGGTTTTTGATAGCCGCCAGTAACTGCCACGATCAGAGTTAACTAAAATTATAGAAGAAATCTTCAAGTTTTTATTGCACCTTACAGATTTTGGAAGTGGGCGCCATTGGTGACACTAGGCAACTTAAAACACATCTCCGATGCAAGTGGAATCAATAATAAAGAATATGTTGGGACGCATCTGGGCAGAACTGGACTACAGACTTGACAACTGCCTTGACACCAACAGCGTCCACATCCAACATCTGTAAGGTGCAATAAAAACTTGAAGTGTTTTTCTCTTTTCACGACAATTTGGCTATTGTATGGGAATTCATGTATGAAGAAATCCACTTTACTTTTCCAACATACTTTTTGTATGACCTTGTACATATCATAATTAGAGACGAGCGAGTATACTCGCTAAGGCTAACTACTTGAGTGTGTGGTGCCTAAGCCGAGTATCCTCCCGCTCGTCTCCAAAGATTCGGGGGCCGGCGGCGGGCGGGGAGCGGTGGGGGAGAGCGGGGAGGAACGAAGGGGAGATCTCTGTCCCTCTCTTCTCTTCCTTCCCCCCTGCTCACCGCCGCAACTCACCTGTCACCCACGCTGGCAGCCGAATCTTTACAGACGAGTGGGAAGATACTCGGCTAAGGCACCACACGCTCGAGTAATTAGCCTTAGCGAGTATACTCGCTCATCTCTAATCATAATACTAAGAGCAGCCGCACACAGACATAAGCGCATATATGCTCACAATACCACGACGTATATGGGCTAAGCAAGGCCCATGGCCATGTGCAATTTTTTAGCCAGTGGCAGCACTTTTTACTGTACTTTCTTGCACTGTTGAGACCGCTCACATCGGTGTGGTCCCATCAGCTCCATGTTTGAGCAGGCGAGCCAGCCAACTTAGTCCCAGGTGTTTTCGCTTTTCCACACTAAATCACGCATTTCAGTCCACGATTCCATGCAGACGAGGGGCCTTTGCTGCACAATTGCACACCAAGATAGAGCATGTTGCGGTTTTCTCCTTGTGATAGAAATGCACATTGAAAGACACTGTGTGAAGGAACCCATTTGATTTAATAGGTTCTATTCGCTATGCATTCCACGCACATTTTGCAGCTGCAAATGCTCCTGTGTGCGGCCACCATAAGGCCTTATTCACATGACCGTATATACGCAGCTATTGTAGCCGCGTTCAAAAACCGCGACCAACTGAAGCATTAGTTTCCAATGTATTCCTTCAGATGAGCGATTTTTAGGCGTGTAAAAGAAATTGCGCTGGGAAAAATAGGACATCGGCGACCGAAAATGGCGACTGATCTTAAACGGTGCGTGAAAAGATAGGTCTTGCCCAATCTTTTGACAAAATACGCTGGAAGCTCTCATAGACTCCTATTAGAGCTGAAAAAAAAGGCAGGGGGAGCGTGTTTAGCAGTGTCCAACGCTGAGAAAAGAATACGGCTGGCTCTATTTAAGCATTATTAGTCATTCCGAGGATTTCTGCTGACCGAGGGATTTCCGTGCTAAAGCCTATTTTTTTGATGATACGCCGCAGCCGCCGATGTGAATGGATGAGAAAACGCTAATTATGATCAGGACTTGATCGCAGCTTTTTTTCTTTCATTTTTAGCAGCGGTCGGCTGAGCGTAAAAATGCATACGGTCGTGTGAAAGAGGCCTCAGGAGTAATACTGTCTACGTATACCAACATATACTGGTAATGAGGAGTAATATTAAAGTGTCTCACCTACATATGAACTATCTTTATGCCAATATTAGCTTCATTATTGCACTATAGAAAACAGTGTCACAGATGACCTCAACAAGTCGGAGAGGATTCGAACGCGCTCCAATGATACAATCAAGCTAAAACATTCTCTGACACGCTTGTTCATGGGTTATAAGTGGGGTAGTCTTTCACCCCTATTCACTTTAATGGTGCTGACTCACACAGAGTGGTATTTTTTCTGTAGGGAGAAAAAAAGTAAATTAAACTAAACCTAGAAAGAACACATTATATTGATCCATTGATTTCAAACAAGCCAGGTACCTTTTCTCTTGCTAACTCTTCTACACTGTTGCCTCATCTGTCTGTGAATTGCAAATCACCATAATCACCATGCTGCTGTACTTTCAATACCGTAATCCTCCACTCCAGCATTAGAGAGGAGATATTTCATTATGACCTCTGGCTCTATATTCCATGAAATGGGTAAGTAAAGTATTTTCTAAAAGAAAATATAACATTTTAAGCCTCAGCTGCTAAAATCGGAGACACTACACATGCTTATTAGTGCGAAATCCAGCCTTGTAAATCATATTGACAGATCTGCGTGCGTTCACAGGAATCTATTACAAAGCTCTCATCTTTTCAGGGTGTTGAAGAACATTTGATGAGTATTGGCAACTAGCGGTGAATTCCAGTATAATATACACTCAACTCCCTAAAGATTGCTCAACTCAAAACCCAGCACCTCAATCCCCTGTTAGGTCTGCTATTCACATACTGGGTCTTCCACCCACTTGGTATTCCAGACAGATCCGGGCATTGCTCTGCTTCTTCTGTTTGAATGTACTCCTTGTTCTATTTGCTATCAGCAATGAGGGAGTTAACCCCTCTCAGTGCTCTCAGTCCACCTGCAGCTTAAATAGTAATTACCATTCTATTTAAGTGATTTGGGACCCTCCCTCTTTGCCTCAGAATTGATGTGTGTTTGCTTCAGACACCCAGCACATCTAGGTCGCCTGACTAAAGAGTGTTCTGTCTTTTGAGCTGGTATCTGTATCTGTTTATTTTGTATGTTTTTTGCCTTATGCTTTAGCCTGTATGTATTTGTCCATTTCTGTCCAGTCTGTGCATCGTTACCGTTTCTGTGGTAGTCAGTACTGTTCTGTGCTTTGCGTGCACTGTCTCTGTTTCCTGTCAGGGATATTCAGCCCCAAGGTTCCAGCGCAGGGCTGTTCTTATCAGGACGCCTACCCTGCTTATAGGCAGGGGTCTTCCCATCTCCCTGCTTAGCTAAGGGCAACTTAACCATCTTCGTTTTTCCTGTTTCCATACCTCTGACCACTGGGGTCAGCTGTCAGCCATACTAGGTCTGGTCTTAAAGCCAGGTTTGGTTGGTTAGCACAGGGAGTCCACACCCAGAGCCCTAACACTCCCTATAGATTGCTCAACTCAAACTCAAATCCCACCACCTCCACCACCTATAGATTGCTATTCCAAACTTTTCTTCTACTAAATCATTACATCTATCATGCAAGGAGACACAAAAAATAATGCACCATGAAGAAGTTGTTAGAATTGAATGAAACTTTATATGTGTGAATGTGATGATGATATATGGAAGTGATTACAATTTTAGGACAACTTCAGATGGACGCATTTATACAGAGAATAGAACCTATTGAACTCAATGCGTTCGTTTTCACTAAAGTTTTTTGCTCGTGCATTTTGTGAGTGTGCAAAAAAGTAGGACTTGCTCTATTTTCCTGCATATTTGCGCACTAAGGGCCCCATAGAAGTCAATGGAAGGTGTGCAAATATACACAAAAAACCTCACAAGGCTAAATGGTCTTTTATATCAGGATGGGGTTGTATACAAAAAGTATAGTACTATGTTCAATCACGTGTGCAAATCAAAGTTATTCACTGCGCAAATACTTTGCAATGAAGCATGTGCAATTGCACATACAGTCTTCTGAAACCGCTCATTGGGTAAAACCATACAATTCAAGGGAGGCAATTGTACTCTGTTGGGCTGTCTCTAGGGCCACCTATAGCCTGGATACATGATGAGCTATGGTCGGGCATGGAGGCATACAGGCTCTGTATGTTATCCTGCAGCATATTTGCCCACCAATATTACAGCTAGGCCTGTAGATCTTGCACATACTGTATGGTGGCTTATTAGTGGGTAATTATGATTTGTTTTCTTTTTTAGTTCGGACGTCATTGTCCTTGGGCACGATTTATAGTAGTGAGTGGTAAGGTGCTGAATAACACAGGAAGCCAGATATTTTGCTTAACTTAATGTAAACACGGTGCCCGACACTCGTCCCTGTGTGTCCGCGCTCCCGTATTGTCACACAGGAGCTACTGGTGCCGACTCGCTCACGGAGTGGCCAGCAGGGGGGCAGGGCAGTGCAGGAGATTTCTCTCCTCTCGCTCCCCCCTCTCCATTGACTTAACATAACAGCCGTTCAGTACTGAACGGCTGCTCTTTGCACTGAACGATGAGCAATGAGCTCATCATCCACCGTTTCTCTTGCTTACACAATGGACGATGAGCTGATCGCTCATTGTTCAGTTTAAATAGTGGCTGTTCAGTAGTGAACGACCGCTGTGTTATGTCAATGGAGAGGGGCAGGGGAGTGAAAGAAGAGAAATTTCCTGCACTGCCCCAACCCCCCCTGGATGCTTTGTGAGGGAGCTGGCACCAGTAACTTCCATGTGAAAGCATGGGAGCGTGGCCACAAAGTGGACGAGTGTTGGGCATCGTTAAATGCACCTTCAGTGTTACACTAGGCTGCCCTTTTTGGGGAAAGAGACTATTGTGTACTGCGTTACCTGTTTGCTTTCCTCCAGTAAAGAAGTTGTGTTGTTCAGCTGAATGTGGTCTTCTTCATCATTGACCTAGGAGTTGCAGGACTTGAGCTTGTTCTGCACATCAGGCTGGATAGCATATGGACCTACACCTTCCTCCCCATTGTATCCCAGCCTGGGGCAATTTCTGATGGGCCCTTCTGATAAGAGTTATTACAAACTGAGACTGAGTTTCCAAATACCATGGCCCACCCTACCTGTGGTGAACTTTATACTGTGTGCGCAGGACAGTAGGAGCCAGAGAGAAGTTACCAAAGTGCTAGTGTGTAAATCTATGAGAAAAGAAAATAATGCCTCATGGTTGCAATGCAAAGTACCGGCAGCCAAATGTCAGAACCAGTAGAAGAATGAAGTCACTGGTTGCTAATGGAGAACAAGGGAGATCAGGAAGAGACAGTAAAAAGCAGAAACATTGAGAGGGATAGGCAAGTCACCTTGACAGACATCCCCGGAAGACACCTGGTGTATCCAAAAACTAAGTGATAAAAGAAAAAGACGTAATGCTGTGTAAAGGCAGAGAGACTGATCCGGTGTTCGCATTTCTAAGTTATATTGAGAACCTGCTACAATTGACACAGTTTGAGTTATATGCCAGTAGTTCTTCAATAAATGTAGAGTGAACACAACCTGCAGCCTGAATCCGTTTGTCACCTTCTAACTGCTCTTCCTGAAAACTGCTCTGCAACATCTAAAAAATTAAAAAGGGTCTTTTGGCATTTTACAGATATAGAATGCATTGGAGCTTAAATACCACTGATTTGGGTATCAAATGTTGGCAAGCATGCATGTGTGCCACTACTGCCCCCTTGTCACTGGTCAATAGACACGTGAGTATCAGAATTGGACTATGGAGCAATGGAAATAGTCAGTTTGTTCTGATGACTCTTTCTTTCACATCCTGGGGAAAACTTGATGTGTGTGCATCACTTACCTCTGGGAGAGATGACACCAGGATACACTGTGAGAAGAAGACAAGCCGGTGGAGGCAGTGTGATACTCTGAGGAAATTTTGGGTCATGGCATTTCATACAGATGAAAACTGCGCAAATGCACAAACGGAACACCAAGAGATAGTGAACTTCAAACTGGACTCACGGGCGGACATACACAATGACTGACAAACGCCCAAAACACTCACCAGTAAACCTGCATGCATAAACATATGGAATAGATACGATACGAAGTATTGGTTCGTATTTTGGCCAAAACACTTAAGCCCACAAGCCCGCAACAAGGGTCCTCGTTGTCTTATGGGTGCCTGCTCTCACAAGACAAATTACCCCAGGAGTCCTGCCTGTAAGCCAGGTGATCTTCTCAATAGGGACGGCCGCACGCTGGAACCTGAGGACCTAACTAGCCATAGATGGTAAACGATCCAAAGCAGACAGGAAACAGTTCACACCAACACACCAGAGAATGCACACCATGCAGAAGCGGACTGTTCATACTGCATGTCCACCCACCTGCTCAGACCCACAGAACATGTCTCTGTCCACACCATACAGAATAGCAGTGGGCTCTTTCAACAGCATGATGCCTTCTGCCACACTGCAAAAATGGTTCAGGAATGGTTTGAGGAACACAAAAAAAAATTCAAGGGCTTTGGTGACTACTGGAGCTTATGAGGTGAACTGCAGAGGTGTTTTCTCCAGGGTACTGGATGCTTTCAGGAAGCAGCTGAAAGAAGAGGCTAAGCCTGCCAAAGAAAGTGACAGTCTGCAGTGACTTAAAGGGGTTGTCCCGCGAAAGCAAGTGGGGGTATACACTTATGTATGGCCATATTAATGCACTTTGTAATGTACATTGTGCATTAATTATGAGCCATACAGAAGTTATTCACTTACCCGTTCCGTTGCTAGCGTCCTCGTCTCCATGGTGCCGTCTAATCTTCAGCGTCTAATCGCCCGATTAGACGCGCTTGCGCAGTCCTGTCTTCTGTCTTCTGAATGGGGCCGCTCGTGCCAGAGAGCGGCTCCTCGTAGCTCCGCCCCGTCACATGTGCCGATTCCAGCCAATCAGGAGACTGGAATCGACAATGGACCGCACAGAAGACCTGCGGTCCACCGAGGGTGAAGATCCCGGCGGCCATCTTCACAAGGTAAGTAAGAAGTCACCGGAGCGCGGGGATTCGGGTAAGTACTACCCGTTTTTTTTTTTTATCCCTGCATTGGGTTTGTCTCGCGCCGAACGGGGGGGGCTATTGAAAAAAAAAAAAAAATGTTTCGGCGTGGGACAACCCCTTTAAAGGGAACCCTTTACCTCCCTACAGCACCATAAACTAACTTATCAGATCCATTTGATGTGTTGTAAGCTCTTTATGGACCATAGCTTTTGCTGAAAAATGCAAATAAGAAAATGTTGAGAAAATCCTAGTAGACGAACTGAACGTTATATGGATTAAACCAGAATTACTGTAAATAATGGCAGCAGAGTACTGACTACTAAAATATGATTGGCTAATTCTGAATACAACCCAACCACATCCCAAATATAAAAGGGTGTTCATAATTATGCAACCCCATTATTTTAGATTTATTTTTATTCTTCCACTATATATATATATATATATATATATATATATATATATATATATATATATAATCAGTGGAAGAATAAAATATATATATATCAGTTTATGGAGTAAATGGTGTAATGGTGTAAATGTAAAATAAAAGCAGGTGAGCACAGAGGTCAATGTTCTAATGTTCCTTAAGGTTACTTTGAAAAAGAGAAAAGATTGCTTTTGTTTCCCCCATCGCGTTTAATTCTCTAGACAGTTAATATCTGATGAAAAGGTAAAATGAAGATGAGACAATTTCATAATTCAATCATTTCCTTCGGAGAGGTGAGAAAGCATAAATAGAAACACAGATACTTTCCACACGATTTTCACTTTACAGCATCAAACTCTTCCTGCAGGTCTGCTTAATAAAGTGACAGATAACAAATGTTTTGGGAGAGAGGCATGACCTAAGAACATAGCAAATCTAAGCTGATTTTATTTCTAGGGTAAGAAAATTGCAAATTTACAAGAAATGATCTGTAAGGATGATAAAAAGTGAGATCCCTTCTGAAATAGTGCAATAGTTATGTAGCTCATGAGTTCTACAATTTTTCTTCCAGTAGAATCGGTAGATATAACTTCCCATGCTCAATTTACCCTGTTCCTCTTCTATCCTCAGACTTTTCTAAAGGTGGTCTGACTGCCGAGGTCCACATCATTTAGCACAAAGTACAATCAGCATTTCTTAAAGGGGTTTGTCATTAAAAAAAATATCTAAACTTACCTATTCCTTCCCTGTCAGTCTCCTTATCACATCTTCTCCTAGTTGAGCTTCTTCAGTGCCCCAGGTCAGCTCACTGCAGGATGGGCCCAGCTTGTTATGAGGGCTGCTTATCACAAATTCCTTTGGGTTAGTTCAGTGAAGGTCACATCCCTGTCCTGTAGCTTCACTGCCTAGGAAGGAATTGTAATCTATTTCAGAGACAGCTCGCATGAGCAATCTCTGAAGAAGATAGGCAGTCCTCCTGCTGGCCTGTGAGCTGTGACGTAATATACATTGGAAGACTGCCAACCAAATGTAGGTAACCTCAAAGGAAGGAGAAGAATCAGGCAGCTGGAGATGAAGTGAGCCTCTGGACTGCAGGAGACAGGAGAAGATAAGGGAGGTGAAGATCTGATAAGTAGACTGATGGGGGAGGAATAGATAAGTATAGCATTTTTCTTTTTTAGTGACAGAACCCCTTTAAGTATTTACCAGGAACATCAGCACATTCTTTCATGCAACCGGGAGTAATACTGCAGAACCCCAAGTGATGGGATGCCCACCAATCACAAACACATGCCCTTAGATAAGTTCCTGGTAATTCTCTTTTCCAAGCCATCAGGAAGCGGAACTATTGGTGTCATATATCAATGTGTCACACCTTCCTCCCATAATGAGTAATAACCAAGGATAAGCCCAATTTTACCAGAGTTTTCCTTTATGGCTTCCTTATACAGAAAAGTGTTTGAAATATCAGGTTACTGAAAGCACCATATTGTAAACCGGGACTACTTCAATGAGCTACAATAAAACTTTAAAGTGACCCTCCCACTTCCGGAGAGGAGGGGGTATATTACCTGCAGTTGTACTTCTCTGTCATTCCTGCGATCTGCTGGTTCGGCATCTTGTTTTCGGCCATTCAAGATAACCAGCACAATCTTCAGAATACTTAATTCTCACAGTGCATTGGAAGTGTTAGACTACTAATGCCCTATATCTGCTCTCTAATTGGCCAAAACTGCTCATGTGATCAGCAATGGCCAATCAGAAATCAGTGCACAGTGTGCATTAGGCAGCTCAAAAATCAACAAATCAGAGGTGTGGCAAAGAAGGACAACTGCAGGTAATATACCCCTCTTCCTCTTGACCCAGGACAAAAATTTGTCCCAAAACCAGAGGGTCCAAGTAAGGTAAGTATCTACAGAAATATTAACATAGTATTTGTGGTTAATAGAGATGAGCGAACGTACTCGAGCACCGCTTTTTCCGAGTAACTGACTACTGAGACGAAAAGATTCGGGGGGGCGCCGGGGGTGAGCGGGGGGTTGCAGAGGGGAGTGGGGGGGGGGGGGAGGAGAGAGAGAGAGCTCCCCACTGTTACCCCCCGCTCCTCCACGCCGCCCCCCGAATTTTCTCGTCCGAGTAGTCAGTTACTCGGAAAAAGCGGTGCTCGAGTGCAAAAACGCCCTAAACGAGTACGTTCGCTCATCTCTAGTGGTTAAGCAAGATGTAGGAGATACGAGTAGTTGGCTGGCAATATGATTTTAGGATCAGACAACACTGGATTTGATTGTAGTGAGTTATTATGGAGACATGTATAGAATGGGCACTTTATTAGAGACCATGACGCTTTCATGATTGGAGCTTCCCTGTATGGAAATACGATTGGTGACCCCAGAATGCAGCATAAAATCATGTGGATCAGTTTCAGTATGAATCCATATTAGAATGGGAAAATCGAGCAATATGAGAGACTTTCAATGAGGGCTAGAATAGCCGGGCCAGGATTTCACTGCCAACCTTGTGCCAAAGATAGGGCAATCCAGGAGCAAGTGTATTTTGCGATATGCTTGTGTGCTTCTGCCCTTAGATGGATGTCTCTGATAAAGCGAGAATTCAATGTAGATGTATATAAGTACTGTAGATACAAATAAATGGGATATTTTTAATTAAGACTAGTTACGAAGTTCCTTAATTTTCATTTTTGAAAAATGATTACTGACTTGTGTACATTATACATTGTCTCTGCCAGCAGAGACTGCATATGGTTGTGTGTATACTGCGCATGCCCGCATATCAAATGCACACCGAAATGCGTAATGTGACTTTTTTTTCTTTTTTAACCCTTTCCAATCCACTGTCTGACCTCTGAAGACATTATGATTTAAGGCTGTACGGCTCCAATGTTGGAAGACATCTGTCGGGGGTACTCTTACTGTATATTGCCAGCCTCTCTGATGTCGGAGCCTATCCAACGTGTCATCTCATGCAGTACTGGCTTTAGCCAGCAGATAGCGCCGTTGTATAATGGCAGAAAAAGAGTAAGCCCCCTAGGAAAACCAGGGTATAAATTGGATTGGAAAGGGTTAAATTCTCCCTTCTATTCCAGACCGGGCTTGTGTGTGAAAATGCCACCCATATACGATGTATTGCGTACGGACAGCGTGTCATACGCAGCCTATAGCGTGGTACGTAGAGAAACAAAGCACGTTGCGTTTCATTTCTCATGCGTATCGATACTCAGTGTCTACACAGCGGTGTCCAAGGATCAATGCAAGTCCATTGACGGTCATAGACATGAGCCCTAATAGAGATTTTTTGCATGTCCGCTTTTCTGCACTTTTTGACCGAAGGGTGAAGAGTCTATTTCCTCTCCTTTAAGCCTTTTTGTCAGATGTGTGGAACGTGTGTCCTTTAGACTTCTTGAGCTTTTCATCTTAATCAGTATTATTTATAAGGTAAGGTACATTCTCAACAGAGTTTGCTTTAGTGACAAATTTTCTTGTCGGCTCTGGTGACAGACAGTATTCATAACTCTAAACAAGGAGTGTTGAGTTTGAAGGGCAGAGCTTCACATGAGAAGCCGGTGCCAGGGGACAGATTAGAAAAAAAATAGCTTTTTTTTCTACCTATGACTTCTTTGTGCCCTCTTTTATACCCAGTTTATGTTTGTCATATCTGGAAAAGTGACATAGAGCAAGAACAATATCTATCTATCTATCTATCTATCTTATATCTATCTATCTATATATATATATACACAATATCTATCTATCTCATATCTATCTATCTCATATCTATCTATCTATCTCATATCTATCTATCTATCTATCTATCTATCTATCTATCTCATATCTATCCATCTATCTAATATCTATCTATCTATCTATCTATCTATCTATCTATCTATCTATCTATCTATCTCATATCTATCTATCTATCTATATATATATCTAATATCTCTCTATCTATCTATCTATCTATCTATCTATCTATCTATCTATCTATCTATCTATCTATCTATCTCCTACCTATCTATCTATCTGATATCTATCTATCTATCTATCTATCTATCTATCTATCTCATATCTATCTATCTATCTATCAATCTATGTCATATCTATCTATCTATCTATCTATCTATCTCATACCTATCTATCTATCTATCTATCAATGTCATATCTATCTATCTATCTATCTATCTATCTATCTATCTATCTATCTATCCATCTATGTCATATCTATCCATCTATCTCATATCTATCTATCTATCTATCTATCTATCTATCTATCTATCTATCTATCTATCTATCTTTGTATCTATTAGAGATGAGTGAGTATACTCGCTAAAGGCAATTGCTCGAGCGAGCATTGCCCTTAGCGAGTAACTGCCCGCTCGAGACAAAAGGTTCAGGTGCCGGCAGCGGGCAGGGAGCTGCGGGGGAGAGCGGAGCGGAACGGAGGGGAGATCTTTCTCTCCCTCTCCCCCCCCCCCCCCGCTCCCTCCTACTGACTGCCGCTACTCACCGCTCCCCCGCGCCGGCACCCGAACCTTTCGTCTCGAGCGGGCAGGTACTCGCAAAAGGCAATGCTCGCTCAAGCAATTGCCTTTAGCGAGTATACTCGCTCATCTCAAGTATCTATCTGTTTATCTTTCTATCTTCTATCTATCTATCTATCTATCTCATATCTATCTATCTATCTCATATCTATCTATCTCATATCTATCTATCTATCTATCTATCTATCTATCTATCTATCTAATCTATCAATCTAATCTATCTAATCTATCCGAGACATAGACCTTGTTGTCGCAAACCACTGAGCGTCTGAAGACCTTTTACATCCAATGCCAACACCAGATTCTCTATGTCTGTTGGTTCGACTTCATCAGAAACAACGAGATACAGGTTTGCATGGGGCTTGAGTCAATCACAGAAGCAATAACAAAGAAATAAAAATCAGAAGCGGCGCTCCAGCGGTGTATGACAATTATTATAATATAATTAAAGTCCAATGGGCTAAATGACTCACCCTGACATGGCCGGTCCTATATTAGGAACCGGTCGGTCATATGATCCAGATAAGCATTCAATCTCACCAGTGGAAGGAGTAATTCGACGGCCCTTGCAAGACATGCAGTGGTGGAGAGCAGCATGAGAAAAAGCTCAAAACATATAGATGTCAGAGAAAAGAAACACAGAATCAGGAAGAAAAAAAAAGGAAGAAAAAAGATCTCAGCGCTCCGTTGATAATGAGCAAAATTTACACTTAAGATCTTACTTGTTTGGGGGTGCCAGGCCCATGGCACCCCTCGCATCCAAACAGGCGTATAAATATGTAAGATAAATTCCCAAATGTGTCTTGTTTATTGCGACGCGTTTCAGCTCTATGTTGAGCCTTTTTCAAGCATAATACATAATTAAAACATACCTTCTTTTATATGAACACAAGGACTAATGACCTAATGAAAATCCCTCCCACCCTGGGATAGGGTTGCCCTCCGGAAATTGGTTCCAGCTGTAGATGATCTAAAAATTGGCCTCCATAAATAACCATAAGGTCAATAGGGGCCTTATATGTTAAAGGGGTTGTCCCGCAGAAGCAAGTGCAGTTATGCACTTCTGTATGGCCATATTAATGCACTTTGTAATATACATCGTGCATTAAATATTGGCCAAACAGAAGTTATATACTTACCCCCTCCCGGTGCTGGCGTCCCCTTCTCCATGGCGACAACCAAACTGCTTCTCTGGTCGCCGAAACAGTCGTGCTTGCGCAGAGAGGAATCCTCTTCTGGATGGTCCCGGCTCACGAGCTGCGTCCTGGCTCCTTCCCCTTCTCAGCATCATCACGTAGCTCCGCCCCGTCACGTGGTGCCGATCAGCCAATGAGGTGGCTGGAATCGGCAGTGGAGCTCAGACAGCAAAAGAACATCCACAGTGCACTATGGGAGAAGACCCGTGGTGCATCGTGGGAGAAGACCAGCGGTGCACCTTGGGAAATGACGGTGGCCATCTTGGAAAGAAGATTTTTTAAAGTTGCTGAACGGGGATTCAAGTAAGGGAATTTTTTTTTTTTTTTTAATAACACCTGGCAGCAGTATTCCTTTACAGGTACTGGGGGACTGGGCAAAAAAAAAATTTTCTCTTTAGGCGCGGGACAACCCCTTTAACACAATAACGCTCGCAGCCTCGGTGGTATGTCATCACGCCGCGCCAAGGCTGCGAGCGATATTGTGTTAACATATACGGCCCCTATTGACCTTATGACCTTTTTTTAAGACCCTATAAATGCCCCTATATGCTCTATTGATTTATGAAACAATTGGAATACAATAATATTGTTTACAAGAGACTAAATGACATTAAAACAGCCGCCGTCAAGTGATTAAACGAATAAATCTGCAATAAATGTAAAATCTTGGGTGAACTTAATAAAACTCATTTTCTCTGAATAGTCAAATGAGATTAGACACAGAGAAAAGCAGACTGATTTGTAGCACATAATATCTAGATATACTTTAAAGGTTATCTCTGTTATGCCTCATAACTGGTTGAGTGATTTGTGCTAAATTACATGACATCTTATCAATTCTTCTCATTACTTTTGTTATTTCAAATAAATAAAGAGCCGGCAAAATTACAGTATATATGAATGAAGCTATCCAAGGTCAGATACGGCTCGGAGAATTACTTTATTCTCTATATGATTTCATTTTTTTTCTTTCACCGTTTTCTTTTAGAGCAGCTGCATCTATATTAAAGCCGCACAAAAGAGAACAAAATTAAGAGCAAAGTATTGTATTTTTATTCAATTTTACCATTAACTGCTACAATAGAAAGAAACCGTAGAGTATATAAAAAGTTTGATAGTTGAGGATTATTTAAGAGGTTGATGCATATTCATATGATTCTAGTATGGAGATGAATGACAAGGATGTGGGAAGATTACAGTACATGGATATCTGCAAATGGATTTTCATGAAGGTCTGGTCCTTATGTAGATGCAGCTTATAGAAAAGGAAAAAGCTTTGTGGAAAATACATTTATTCCACTGAAAGCACATTTATTCAGATATGGATTTTTAAACGGCCACTCTGGTGAAAAAAAATGATTTCCATTCATTATGTAATTAAAGGGAACCTGTCATCTTCCTAAAGCTCCATAAACTAAGTTATGGTGCTATTAGGCAGGGAGCCAGGCGATGTATTTTTTATACTCACCTGCTTCCTGGTGCCTCCGGAGCCCACCACTGAAGTCCTGCACTGGATGAAGATTGGACGCTTTTCACAGTCCATTGGGCGTGCTCTCCTATGCAAATGTATGCAAATTTTCACGTGTGGGTCACATCATTTTCATCCGGCATGTGGACCTCAGTGGTGGGTACAATGGAAACCACGAAGCGGTAGAGTCTAAAAAATAGAGCGCCTGACTCCCTGTCACCTCACCTGACAGCACTATAACTCAGTTTATGGTGCATCAAGCAGGTAACAGGTTCCCTTTAAATCCCCTAGTATAATCGGCTAGTATTACATTTTTAGTAGAGATGAGCGAGTATACTCGCTAAAGGCAATTGCTCGAACATTGCCTTTAGCGAGTATCTCCCCGCTCAGGACAGAAGGTTCGGGTGCCGGCAGCGGGCAGGGAGCTGCGGGGGAGAGCGGGGCGGAACGGAGGGGAGATCTCTCTCTCCCTCTCTCCCCCCCGCTCCCTCCTGCTGACTGCCGCTTCTCACCGCTCCCCCGCGCCGGCACCCGAACCTTCCGTCTCGAGCGGGGAGATACTCGCTAAAGGCAATGCTCGCTCGAGCAATTGCCTTTAGCGAGTATACTCGCTCATCTCTAATTTTTAGTTATTCCTTTCTTTCCTAAACTTCTGGAGTCCTTCTGTCTTTTCAATCCCATGAGCTTCCTGTATAATGAATATGTATGGACTGCACCACACAGGCTCTTCGTGGGGCATGGGAGCAGAAACTCCTGTCACAATTATTGCCGATGATTAGAGAGAGGCTTCTGTCACGGAGTTATAATGGAGAAAACGACAGTTCTTTCTCCTTGTCTACATACTTGATCTTTTTTTTACTAAGGAGAATATACTTAGGAGCAAACAGAAATGGTATTGGCTCTAGCTGGTCATGTGATGCTTTGCCAATACATCATGTAATTGAAAGCACAGGAAGAGAACTCAAGGGGAAATATGAAAGCCAAGATGATGCTTGATAAGTGCCAGGTAGGAGGCTGCTCTGCATGGAAGTGAGTGCAGCATACATGGGAGACCTCCCAAGTGTCACACATAATCAGGTGAGGGGACAGTGATGGAAAAATGTCTATTTGCTTGAGAGGCCCTTTAAAAAGGTTTTCCAATTAAATACATTTATTCCTCATCCAAAGGATCCAATGTTTGATCATTGGAGTTCTACCGCTGGAGCCCTCAGCCATAACAAGATGGACCAAAGGATGATGGACATGATCTTGAGGCGACATTGTGACTATTCAGCTGCATACCTTGATGATGTGGTCATTTGCAGTTTGGATTGGGTAAGTCATCTTTGCAAAGTATGGTCTGTCTTGGATTATGATGTAACTACCGCCAAGTGAGCTTATTGTCTTCATCCACATGTAGTAAAGAACCAGAAGTTGCTTTTATTCAAAAGACTGTCTCCTAATTTGTTTTGGACTGCCACAAACTCCCTGGCCAGTGTTACTCCCCCTTTCTACAAAACGTAAGAACTACCACCCCCATTTTCCGTTATTTTGATATGTCCAATTTTGTTTTCTTTCTATTATTATTTGTGTCTGGAATGGGTGTCTACCCATACACGGAATGGCGTCACGAAAAACAAAATTGTTTATTATTTTTCCGTGCTAACCGTTTTTATTTGCACTCTTCACATGTGACACACCAACCATGACCACGGTTTCCCAAGTTGGAGGGAAGCAGCAGAGCCACGTGACTACTCTCTTGTTATTCCCCGCTGCTTACCCATGCCGCTGGTCCTTGCTTGGTTGTGCTCACTACATTAGAGAGATGGTTTGCTCAACAAACGTAGCTTGCTGAGCCATTATTTAAAGGGGTTGCCCCGCGAAAGCAAGTGGGGTTATACACTTCTGTATGGCCATATTAATGCACTTTGTAATGTACATTGTGCATTAATTATGAGCCATACAGAAGTTATCAGAAGTTATTCACTTACCTGTTCCGTTGCTAGCATCCTCGTCTTCATGGTGCCGTCTAATTTTCAGCGTCTAATCGCCGGATTAGACGCGCTTGCGCAGTCCTGTCTTCTTCTTTTCTGAATGGGGCCGCTCGTGCCGGAGAGCGGCTCCTTGTAGCTCCGCCCCGTCACGTGCCGATTCCAGCCAATCAGGAGGCTGGAATCGGCAATGGACCGCACAGAAGACCTGCGGTCAACCGAGGGAGAAGATCCCGGCGGCCATCTTCACCAGGTAAGTAAGAAGTCACCGGAGCGCGGGGATTCAGGTAAGCACTATCCTGTTTTCTTTTTTAACCCCTGCATCGGGTTTGTCTCGCGCCGAACGGGGGGGCTATTGAAAAAAAAAACCCGTTTCGGCGCGGGACAACCCCTTTAAGTCCACTATTAGCAGAACGTTTATTGGAATGATGGGCAGTTTGGTAGTGGGATCCATCACTCTCTCCCAGCCCAGTATAGGACTTTCCTGGTTCACAAGTCATCTCAGCTTTCTCTATTGTACAGACTGTCTAGGTCAGAGCCTGGGAGTGAACACAACTCCACTGTGAACTTCTGAAAGTTTGCTGACAAATGCCTTATGTTATTACTAGGTGAGCAAAGTACTGTCTAGTTAGTGCCCAGCCGGGCAGGTGTTTTATTTCTGTTTATTACACAAAGTTTCTGTGCTGCAAGTGGCTGTTTATCCCCTGATCCTCTGTTGCTGGAATAAAATAAAGCTGGATGGACTTTATATGGCCTGTGTGAGCGGCTGTGTCCTTGCCGAACCCCGCCCCAACGCAGACATTTTTATAATATATATATATATATATATATATATATATATATATATATATATATATATATAAATAAACTCAGCTCAATAGGCCGACACGATAGTTGCTGCACTATTAAATGGTATTATGATTGTAATATACATGTCAGAAATACTTTTGCTATTTCTACTCCCAACCTCATTTTTGTCCACTTGAACTTTTCTTCCAGTGTAAAATAGCATCTCCTGCTGAGAAGTGACAGAGTGTATAATACATTGAAAATTCAAAATTTTCGCACAGCCTTCATTCTCCCTGTCTACTTCATCCTGGATGACTAATAGAGTAGAACTTTGTTTCAAGCAGCAGAATATATAGAGAATGATAATATAGATAACTTATGGAGGGTGGGCATATACTGCAGCAGACAGGCAACTGTGGACTTCAGAGATATATGTTCTTAAGAAAATGCTTGGTTAATTTTTACTTCAACTGTGACTGCAGATTAGTTACTTTGGTAATGCAGTGGCGGACAGCTGGATCCAATCTCCCTATTTCTCAGAGGATAGGTAATTACAAATATGAGGTCACTGTCCATCATAATTGATGGAAGATACAACTTAGTTCACCTACTCGGCTGTTTCCATATCTCTTATAGACATGAATGAAGAATGTCCTCACTAGTGCCGACATGTGTCCCATACATGTATAGGAACATGGTGTAATTAATGTGATGATGTCAATAGAGGTGTCTGAGGCCTCCATGATGTTGTAAGTTGGCGACCGCTAAAGGGTGTCTCAATTCCGTACCATCTAAGACACTGTTCCCAAACTCCAGTCCTCAGGGACTCCCAACAGGCAATGTTTTCAGGATTTCCTCAGTGTTGCACAGGTGATGTAATTATTGTCAGTGCCTCAGACATTGCCACAGGTGTTCTTACCATAGGATATCCTGAAAACATGACCTGTTGGTGTTCCCTGAGGACTGGAGTTGGGGACCCCTGATCTAAGACCACCGTCTAAGGTCTTCATGGCCTGAATGATTGACTAAGTCAGACCCCAACACTTACTCAATTTTGTTTAATTCCTTCTAACCAACATAAGCCAAGCATAGCAGCTACTATGAGTCTCAGCAACTAAGGTGCCATCAGTCCTCAGAGGTCACATAGTGTTAACTATAGATTATGGATGGCAGGAGTGGAAAAATGCAAACTACTGCTAGACCAAAGAAAGGAGGAAAACACGAACAGGCTACACAAAAAACCTAGGGTGCAAAATGATATTTTGGTGCAATAAACAGATATGGTGCACTGAGCATTCATTTTGCACCTGACCCATCTGTATTATAAATGGCAAATGATCGGTGGAGGGTAGAGATGAGCGAGCACCAAAATGCTCGGGTGCTCGTTACTCGGAACGAACTTTTCGCGATGCTCGAGGGTTCGTTTCGAATAACGAACCCCATTGAAGTCAATGGGCGACCAGAGCATTTTTGTATTTCGCCGATGCTCACTAAGGTTTTCATGTGTGAAAATCTGGGCAATTCAACAAAGTGATGGGAACGACACAGCAACGGATAGGGCAGGCGAGGGGCTACATGTTGGGCTGCATCTCAAGTTCCCAGGTCCCACTATTAAGCCACAATACCGGCAAGAGTGCCCCCCCCCCTCCCAACAACTTTTACTTCTGAAAAGCCCTCATTAGCATGGCATACCTTTGCTAACCACCACACTAGCTACAACAAAGCACAATCACTGCCTGGATGACACTCCGCTGCCACTTCTCCTGGGTTACATGCTGACCAACCGCCCCCCCTCCCCCCCACAGCGCACACCAAAGTGTCCCTGCGCAGCCTTCAGCTGCCCTCATGCCACACCACCCTCATGTCTATTTAGAAGTGCGTCTGCCATGAGGAGGAACCGAAGGCACACACTGCAGAGGGGTTGGCACGGCTAGGCAGCGACCCTCTTTAAAAGGGGCGGGGCGATAGCCCACAATGCTGTACAGAAGCAATGAGAAATAGAATCCTGTGCCACCGCCATCAGGAGCTGCACACGTGGGCATAGCAATGGGGAACCTATGTGCCACACACTATTCATTCTGTCAAGGTGTATGCATGCCCCAGTCAGACTGGTAATATGCACCTTAACAGTAACCGCGTTGGTGGTAATGTGGTGGTGACTGCGGACCTAGTAGCGCGGTTGTATTTTGTTGGTTTTCGGAATGTGGCCAGGATTAAGTGGGCCGTGGCGGGGGGATGGTGGGGGGGGCTCTCTTGTAGTGTCGGTAAAGGTGAAATTCTTGGACTGCCACCAGACGAACCAATGCAAAGGCATATGCCAAGAATGTTTTCCCTGTTGGAGGAGGAGGGGGATGTTTTTGAGGCACTACGTGTCCTCTCCACATGTCCGTGGTTATATGCACCTTAACAGTAACCGCGTTGGTGGTAATGTGGTGGTGACTGCGGACCTAGTAGCGCGGTTGTATTTTGTTGGTTTTCGGAATGTGGCCAGGATTAAGTGGGCCGTGGCGGGGGGATGGTGGGGGGGCTCTCTTGTAGTGTCGGTAAAGGTGAAATTCTTGGACTGCCACCAGACGAACCAATGCAAAGGCATTTGCCAAGAATGTTTTCCCTGTTGGAGGAGGAGGGGGATGTTTTTGAGGCACTACGTGTCCTCTCCCCGTGTCCGTGGTTATATGCACCTTAACTGTAACCGCGTTGGTGGGAAATGGCCTCGCCGCCATCATGTCTTTGGGAAGCCTCTGTTTCCACACCCCAGAGACATACCATTAGCAGCGGTATAGGCAGAGCCCAGAATTCGTAACATTTCAGCCGTAGCATTAGGACACGCCCCACTAACATATCACTAGCAGCATTATAGGAGGAGCGCAGTCTTCGTTCCATGTCAGCAATAGTAGCACTCAAGACAGGCCCCAGTAACAATTCCGAAGCAGCAGTATAGCGGGAGCGCAGTCTTCGTTCCATGTCAGCAATAGTAGCACTCAAGACAGGCCCTAGTAACAATTCCGAAGCAGCAGTATAGCGGGAGCGCAGTCTTCGTTCCATGTCAGCAATAGTAGCACTCAAGACAGGCCCCAGTAACAATTCCGAAACAGCAGTATAGTGGGAGCGCAGTCTTAGTTCCATTTCAGTAGCTGCAGTATAGCCAAGGCCCAAGTTACATTTATGTAGCTAAAGTGTAGGCCAACCCCACACACACTTCTGTACCTTGAGTGCAGGCGAAGAACATACAAATTGCTATGATTACACTGTAGGTGAGGGCCCCAAAAAATTGGTGTACCAACAGTACTAATGTACCTCAGTAAAAATTGGCCATGCCCAACCAAGATGGCAGGTGAAACCCATTAATCGCTTTGGTTAATGTGGCTTAAGTGGTAACTAGGCCTGGAGGCAGCCCAGTTTAACGAAAAATTGGTTCAAGTTAAAGTTTCAACGCTTTTAAGAGCATTGAAACATATAAAAATTGTTTCTAAAAATTAGATGAGTGAGCCTTGTGGCCCTAAGAAAAATTGCCCGTTCAGCGTGATTACGTGAGGTTTCAGGAGGAGGAGCCGGAGGAGGAGGAGGAATATTAGACACAGATTGATGAAGCAGAAATGTCCCCGTTTTGGATGGTGAGAGAGAACGTAGCTTCCATCCACGGGTGCAGCCTACGTATTGCTTACGTATCGCTGCTGTCCGCTGGTGGAGAAGAGAAGTCTGGGGAAATCCAGGCTTTGTTCATCTTGATGAGTGTAAGCCTGTCGGCACTGTCGGTTGACAGGCGGGTACGCTTATCTGTGATGATTCCCCCAGCCGCACTAAACACCCTCTCCGACAAGACGCTAGCCGCAGGACAAGCAAGCACCTCCAGGGCATACAGCGCTAGTTCAGGCCACGTGTCCAGCTTCGACACCCAGTAGTTGTAGGGGGCAGAGGCGTCACCGAGGATAGTCGTGCGATTGGCTACGTACTCCCTCACCATCCTTTTACAGTGCTCCCGCCCACTCAGCCTTGACTGGGGGGCGGTGACACAGTCTTGCTGGGGAGCCATAAAGCTGGCCAGGCCCTTAAAGACTGTTGCACTGCCTGAGCTGTACATGCTGCTCGATCTACGCACCTCCCCTGCTACCTAGCCCTCGGAACTGCGCCTTCTGCCACTACCGCTGTCGGATGGGAATTTTACCATCAGCTTGTCCGCCAGGGTCCTGTGGTATAGCAACACTCTCGAACCCCTTTCCTCTTCGGGAATGAGAGTGGGAAGGTTCTCCTTATAGCGTGGGTCGAGCAGTGTGTACACCCAGTAATCCGTAGTGGCTAGAATGTGTTGAATATGAGGGTCACGAGAAAGGCATCCCAACATGAAGTCAGCCATGTGTGCCAGGGTACCTGTACGCAACACATGGCTGTCTTCACTAGGAAGATCACTTTCAGGATCCTCCTCCTCCTCCTCCTCCTCAGGCCATACACGCTGAAATGATGACAGGCAAGCAGCATGGGTACCGTCAGCAGTGGGCCAAGCTGTCTCTTCCCCCTCCTCCTCATCCTTCTCATGCTCCTCCTCCTCCTCCTGAACGCGCTGAGATATAGACAGGAGGGTGCTCTGACTATCCAGCGACATACTGTCTTCCCCCGGCTCGGTTTCCGAGCGCAAAGCGGCTGCCTTTATGGTTTGCAGGGAAGTTCTCAAGATGCATAGCAGAGGAATGGTGATGCTAATGATTGCAGCATCGCCGCTCACCATCTGGGTAGACTGCTCAAAGTTTCGAAGGACCTGGCAGATGTCTGCCAACCAGGCCCACTCTTCTGAAAAGAATTGAGGAGGCTGACTCCCACTGCGCCGCCCATGTTGGAGTTGGTATTCCACTATAGCTTTACGCTGCTCATAGAGCCTAGCCAACATGTGGAGCGTAGAGTTTCACCGTGTGGGCACGTCGCACAGCAGTCGGTGCACTGGCAGATTAAAGCGATGTTGCAGGGTGCGCAGGGTGGCAGCGTCCGTGTGGGACGAGCAGGTCTGACAAGCGTGGGTAGCTTTTCAGAAAGCGCTGAACCACCAAATTAAAGACGTGGGCCAGGCATGGCACGTGCGTGAGGCTGCCGAGCTGCAGAGCAGCCACCAGGTTACGGCCGTTGTCACACACGACCATGCCCGGTTGGAGGCTCAGCGGCGCAAGCCAACGGTCGGTCTGCTCTGTCAGACCCTGCAGCAGTTCGTGGGCCGTGTGCCTCCTATCTCCTAAGCTGAGTAGTTTCAGCACGGCCTGCTGACGCTTGCCCACCGCTGTGCTGCCACGCCGCGCGACACCGACTGCTGGCGACGTCCTGCTGCTGCTGACACATCTAGATTGCGAGACAGAGGTTGAGGAGGAGGAGGAGGGTGCTTTAGTGGAAGAAGCATACACCGCCGCAGATACCACCACCGAGCTGGGGCCTGCAATTCTGGGGGTGGGTAGGACGTGAGCGGTCCCAGGCTCTGACTCTGTCCCAGCCTCCACTAAATTCACCCAATGTGCCGTCAGGGAGATGTAGTGGCCCTGCCCGCCTGTGCTTGTCCACGTGTCCGTAGTTAAGTGGACCTTGCCACTAACCGCATTGGTGAGGGCGCATACAAGGTTGCGGGAGACGTGGTCGTGCAGGGCTGGGACGGCACATCGGGAAAAGTAGTGGCGACTGGGAACTGAGTAGCGCGGGGCCGCCACCGCCGCCATCATAGCTTTGAAGGACTCCGTTTCCACAACCCTATACGGCAGCATCTCAAGGCTGATAAATTTGGCTATGTGGACGGTTAACGATTGAGCGTGCGGGTGCGTGGTGGCGTACTTGCGCTTGCTCTCCAACAGTTGCGCTAGCGACGGCTGGACGGTGCGGTGCGAGACATTGCTGGATTGGGCCGAGGACAGCGGAGGTGAGGGTGTGGGTGCAGGCCAGGAGACGGTCGTGCCTGTGTCCTGAGAGGGGGGTTGTATCTCAGTGGCAGGTTGGGGCACAGGGGGAGAGGCAGCGGTGCAAACCGGAGGCGGTGAACGGCCTTCGTCCCACCTTGTGGGGTGCTTGGCCATCATATGTCTGCGCATGCTGGTGGTGGTGAGGCTGTTGGTGGTGGCTCCCCGGCTGATCTTGGCGCGACAAAGGTTGCACACCACTGTTTGTCGGTCGTCAGGCGTCTCTGTGAAAAACTGCCAGACCTTAGAGCACCTCGGCCTCTGCAGGGTGGTATGGCGCGAGGGGGCGCTTTGGGAAACACTTGGTGGATTATTCGGTCTGGCCCTGCCTCTACCCCTGGCCACCGCACTGCCTCTTGCAACCTGCCCTGCTGCTGCCCATGCCTCCCCCTCTGAAGACCTGTCCTGTGTAGGCGTTGCACACCAGGTGGGGTCAGTCACCTCATCGTCCTGCTGCTCTTCCTCCGAATCCTCTGTGCGCTGCTCCCTCGGACTTACTGCCCTTACTACTACCTCACTGCAAGACAACTGTGTCTCATCGTCATCGTCCTCCTCACCCACTGAAAGGTCTTGAGACAGTTGCCGGAAGTCCCCAGCCTCATCCCCCGGACCCCGGGAACTTTCCAATGGTTGGGCATCAGTGACGATAAACTCCTCTGGTGGTAGAGGAACCACTGCTGCCCAATCTGAGCAGGGGCCCGAGAAAAGTTCCTGGGAGTGTTCCCGCTCCTGAGCATGTGTCATTGTAGTTGAGTGAGGAGGCTGGGAGGAAGGAGGAGCAGCAGACAGAGGATTCGGATTTGCAGCACTGAACGGCGCAGAACTGTGGGTGGATGATAGCTTGCTCGAAGCACTTTCTGCCATCCAGGACAGGACCTGCTCACACTGCTCATTTTCTAATAAAGGTCTCCCGCGTGGACCCATTAATTGGGCGATGAATGTGGGGACGCCAGAAACGTGCCTCTCTCCTAATCGCGCAGCAGTCGGCTGCGACACACCTGGATCAGGAGCTCGGCCTGTGCCCACACCCTCACTTGGGCCTACGCGTCCTCGGCCGCGTCCACGTCCTCTAGGCCTACCCCTACCCCTCAGCATGCTGTATTACCAGTGATTTGATTTCCCAGGCTGGAAATAAATTGGCGCAAGCCTGCAGGCCAAATATAATTTTTTCGCTTTTTTGCAAAGGGAGGGCCCCACTGCGGATATTCAATGAACAATACGTTTAATAACTGTGGTGTGGCCCTGAAAAAGTGTCACACAACTTTAGTGTAACAGAGTTATTAACTCTGGCAGAGCAGGTATTTGCCAGTCCGGAAAGACAATGGCGCAAGCCTGCAGTAAACCGTAGCTGGTTGCGTTTGATTTTTGTACGTTCTCCACGCAGCACACACGTACACGGAGACCTTAGGACTGACACAGGCAGGCCAAATATAATTTTTTCGCTGCTTTTTTGCAAAGGGAGGGCCCCACTGCGGATATTCAATGAACAATACGTTTAATTAATAACTGTGGTGTGGCCCTGAAAAAGTGTCACACAACTTTAGTGTAGCAGAGTTATTAACTCTGGCAGAGCAGGTATTTGCCAGTCAGGAAAGACAATGGCGCAAGCCTGCAGTAAACCGTAGCTGGTTGCGTTTGATTTTTGTACGTTCTCCACGCAGCACACACGTACACGGAGACCTTAGGACTGACACAGGCAGGCCAAATATAATTTTTTCCCTGCTTTTTTGCAAAGGGAAGGACCCACTGCGTATATTCAATGAACAATAACTGTGTTGTGGCCCTGCCTACACAATTCTGTCCCTGTAGTATCAATGGAGGGTGCAATGCTCTGCACAGACGATTTTTAGAAAAAAAAAAAAATGCAACACTGCTAACAGCAGCCAGCACAGTACTGCACACGGTTAAATTTGGCCCTAGAAAGGACCGTTGAGGTTCTTGAAGGCTACACTCACTCCTAACACTCTCCCTGCCTATACACCACTTCTGTCCCTAATGCCGGGTGCAATGCTCTGCACTGCCGATTTTGAGAAAAAAAAACAAAAAACACTGCTAGTAGCAGCCTGCACACAGGTAGATGTGGCCCTAAGAAGGACCTTTGGGGTTCTTGAAGCCTACACTCACTACTAACACTCTCCCTACAGCAGCTCAGGCACCAGCAGCACTGTCCCTCAGCTAACTCACAAGGCATGTGTGGCGAGTAGAGATGAGCGAACACGTTCGGCTCCGCCCCTTTTTCGCCCGAACACCGAACTTTGCGAACACTTCAGTGTTCGGGCGAAAAAGTTCGGGGGCCGCCGTGGCAGCGCGGGGGGGTGCGACGGGGAGTGGGGGGGAGAGGGAGAGAGAGAGGGCTCCCCCCCTGTTCCCCGCTACTGCCGCCCGCGCCGCCGCGCATCTCCCCGCCCCCCGGCGGCACCCGGACACTTACGCGCGAACACTGCAGTGTTCGGCAAAGCCGGTGTCCGGGTGCGGATGTGTCCGTAACGGACACGTTCGCTCATCCCTAGTGGCGAGCCGTGGGAGGGGCCGACTTTTATACTCGGGTGACATCAGATCTCCCCAGCCACTCACAGCAGGGGGGTGGTATAGGGCTTGAACGTCACAGGGGGAAGTTGTAATGCCTTCCCTGTCTTTCAATTGGCCAGAAAAGCGCGCTAACGTCTCAGAGAGGAAACTGAAAGTAACCAGAACATCGCGTGGTACTCGTTACGAGTAACGAGCATCCCGAACACCCTAATATTCGCACGAATATCAAGCTCGGACGAGTACGTTCGCTCATCTCTAGTGGAGGGCCCAGTTACAGATTTTGCATTGGGGTCCTGGAATTTTGAGTTACCTCTTTGAAAATAAACAGAAGCCTTTCATGGAATTAAAGGGTTGTCAGCTTTCTCCCACAATTTTAAAAATGACATACACTGCCAAGTAATTGCACAAGAAAATGCCAATCCATGGCTTACAAAGATGTTGGCCATGTCCCCTGCTGCGCAGGTCTTGAAAGTGTTCAACTCAGGTGGAAACACAGGGGTGTCCATAGCATTCTATATCAGTTGTTCCTGCACCTACGCAGTAGAGGACAAAGTTGCTGCCATTTCTGTAAGCTATGAATGACCTGCGCTCAGAACGTGTCCTTATGCTTTTAGCACCTGTGGATTAGAGTATGCAGCCGCTGCTATTTTGTAATGCTTGTTTACATCAGTACCCATTGGGTTAGGGGGGCTTCTCTGTGCAGACTAAAGAAAACTCTGATGTGAATTAGCAGGTTCTTATGCCATTAAATGACCACAAATGGCATTTTCGAAAATTTATGCAAGAAGCGGACAACTGTTTTAATTGAATGGGGCTTCATGGTTGCTTGTTACGTAAAAGTTGAAAAACGTATTTTGCGCTTTTCTAAGTTTCCTTATTCCCCCCTGTGCAAAATTTAAATAAACAGGATACTGCAATAGAAAGTCAACTCAGAGTCCCAGAAGTATCAAGAGAGGTTGTGAGCCATGTGTGGCGCATGCAGCCACGTGGAAAAAGGAGAGTAGAGAGAAGGAAGGGCCTTCTGAGAAGAGTGTGAGAGCATAAAACAAGCTCCTACTTGTTCTTCCGAGCCAATACAGAAGGCAACTGAAGAATCATTTGCCGAGAAAGAGAGAGATGGTATCTACTGAGAGCCTGAGCCTCTTTAGTATGGACTTTGCCTGCTCTTCCTACGAGTATCACCAGTACAGACAGAATCTGGTTGGTTAGATTGCACACCTGTTTTGTTACCATTGATATAGCAGAAAGAAAACGCAAATGTGGTTACTTGCCTACTTTTCGTTCATCCCTTGGCATAACTCTGACCGGAGTGCTTATGTTTCCTACATGGCAATGCCGAAGGTGCTGGCGGGTATAAGGGAGCTCCAGTTGCCAGAGACTGGGTCTACCAACCCAAACAAAAAACCTGCCAAGCTTCACCCAATCTACCTGGGTGTTATAGTTATATCCCTGTCTATGGATAAATTAATCGAATGTTAGGGCAGCAGAAATGCAGTCCTAAGCTCTTGCTCACAACCTGAAGGTTGTGGTATCAGGTAGCCTGCTCAAGGTTGACTCAGCCTTCCATCCTTCCGAGGTTGGTAAAATGAGTACCCAGCTAGCTGAGGGTTAAAGATGACTGAGGAAGACAATGGCAAACCAGTCTGCCAAGAACCCTAGGAGTCAGTCATGACTCGATGCTTGCACCAGGGGATTTTACCTAGCTATGGATAAACCTGTAAGGAAATACCTAACATCTGTGTCCTGGTGACTCAATAATCCAATATTAACGGGAGAAGAAGCTCTTGTAGATAAGAAGTGCAATCTGTTGGATCTTTTCCCTCAATAAGAACAAAAAAGGTTCCACATTTCATTTGATATTTCACTATCAGCAACTTAATGAATTCCTTTCATATTTTACTTTCTCCGTGCCTTAAATACAAAATCTATCCCGTCAGATTAAACGTGATGAAATTATTCCCTACAAGGGTCCCTCTAATATGATAATCCTCATCCTTGCTCACAGCTTCTGCTCTACTGTGTTTTATTTAGACCCGGAAAACTTTCACGGCTCAGCAAGTCGCTAATGTGTGTGTTGGAAAACACAGTTGAGAGAGGTACAACTAATTAAAAGCTATTCTCGGAATCTTTGCATTCTTACGAGAAAAAACCAATCACAGATTTAAGGATTTTGTCTCAATCTGAAATTACCTTTCAAATTTAAGACACTCCAAATAAATTGAATACTTGTCTGAGCGCCCATATTTCCAAAAGGTTATCATCCAAAATAAAGACACTTCATCAAAGATTTAGCACTCGGTATCCACAATCCATAAATCAGGCAGTGTCATGCTCCTTTTAGCCTGAATTCATTTCATCGACTATCTCCTCCAACATCTCTGTCAAGTACGCTGTTTGCATCATTACACATAATTATATTTTAATGCAGATATTCTACAGAATGTCACTGCATCGAAGAATCTAAACCAGTTTGTCATGTTCTATTGCTTTGATATGCCACTTGATACAGGTACACGTAGATAAGAGAGACTCGGTGAGGAATATTCCTTTAAATATTCATGGGGATGCCAAGTTTTGTTTCATAGACAAGGTAAGTTGAGAGGAATGACAACTTTGGTTGGTTTCCTATCTGACTTGAATGCAGTTGAGTGCGGGGAGTTAAAGGTTAGTGCTAGTCGAATGGTCATCGTGGTAGATGCTATGGTTAGTCAAGAGCAAGTATTTTTTAAGAAGGTTGCTAGGTAAGGATCTACAGCTCATGTTTATTTTGTACTGAAGGGTTACGAAAGTTAAGAAATACAACAGTCATAATGATATCTTTTACGTCATTGACCCTATTCTGTCCCATATTGCAATTTAGTCAGAAGAAGTGATGCATTCTGTCCCCAGGGCTAATGGATATGAATCAAGAGCCTATGGAAAGGGGAGGCCATAAAACACCTCAACCACCAACAGAGGCCATGTACGTTTAGCAAAGCCTTATGACTAGAGTTGGCAAAGGATGCATGGAAATAATAGGAGGTATTGCATATACAGTACAGTATTACAGTACTGATTTAATATATGTGACATAGAGCCATCAGCAATAGTGACTCTGCTCAGGACAGGCAGGTGAGGGATGTGATTTACCCCACTTACTGGTAACATAACATAGTATGTAAGGTCAAATAAAGAAAGGTGTCCATCCAGTTCAACCTATTACCCCACCAATGTTGATGCAGGAAAGCAAAAAAAAACAAAAAACTAATGAAGTAGAAGCCAATTTTCCCCAGACTTCAATCTGGCAATCGGAATAATCCCCGGATCACCAACCTTTCCGAAGTTATTAATAAAGATGGGTCAGTTTATGAAGAATCTGGACTTTCTACTAAAGGATGGACAAATGGTGTCCTTTCTCAAACCTTCGAGCAGACTTGTCTTCCACTGGCGATGTAGTTGAGTCCCAGTAGTACTGGACCACTGTATCACATTGACCCGCAAAGCTATAAAAAAATTCTCAGTTGCAAGGATGACGAAGAGCGAGGTAAGACACTGGCAAACACTCTTTTCATCTCCATATACAAGATAGATTCAAGTTCTAAGGTCTCCTATTTTTTTCCAAAAGACTAGTTATCTCAGAAAGTTGAAAATGTTGTCACTTCTCAACATTATCTCTATCTTGGCATGCAAATCTTTCCCAACATTGACACCATGAATGAATGACCACTGCAAATGCTTTCTTAGTAGTCTGTTTTGCCCATTGGAAAATCACTGATGCAAGAGCGACACGACTGAAAAATGTGCAACCACAAAGAGTGTCTATCATCATTGGTAAACGCCAAAAATCCCGAAGTGCAAGGTCACGTGGTAGGGAGTATAAGGAAGCACTTCAAAGTTGTTGTCATGAAAAAAGCCCTGAATAGATGATTAAGAGGCACCGGATAGGCGGAGCATTGTATTGATGGAAGACAACATATGCAACCTTTTCTGGCCACAGGATTGCTTATAACTTTTTCCCCTATAGAGAAGCATTAAAGTATAGTTTTGCTCATCTTGATTGGCCAGGTGATAAGATCATCCCGATTTTTATCAAATATGATCAGGTATATCCGAACTGATTTTTGGTGAAAATTGCACGAAAATCAAATTTTCCATAATGCCTGTTATAGAGGTCAGCATGCAGCCAATCACCAGCCAGGGTGCCTTGATGATGTCATCAAACCTTTCCTCCATATAAGCAATAGTTTCATTGGATGCTTGCATCACATAACCTAGCCATATATGACATAGACACAGTGTAACCAGTTGCCATATTATAGTTGAGCACAAGACAGAGAAGCTGCATCATGTTTAGGTGCAGGGCAGGACCTACTTTTTATGTTTAGCCCATCAACACATCAGCAGCTCAATCTCTGTTAATCCACAGCAACAAAGTTAGAGTATGTGTATGTTCTCACTAGAGATGAGCGAGCATACTCACTAAGGGCAAATACTCGAGCGAGTATCGTCCTTAGCGAGTACCTGCCCGCTCGTGTGAAAAGATTCGGGTGCTGGCAGGGGGCAGGGAGTGGCGGGGGAGAGCAAGGGGAACGGGGGGGGGGGGGGGAGATCTCTCTCTCCCCCTAGCTCCCTCCTGCTCACTCCCTCAACACTCCGCTCACCCCGCCAGCACCCAAATCTTTTCTCATGAGCGGGCAGGTACTCGCTAAGGACGATACTCGCTCGAGTATTTGCTCTTAGCGAGTATGCTCACTCATCTCTAGTTCTCACATTGCGGATTCTGGTGGATTTGGAGGCACCATTTCCATTACATGTGAACATACCCTAAAAATACTGTCATGTGATCTCTCTAATGGTTCTAGCTCGAACATATGTAAAGTCCAGCAATAATATACATAGATATATATGCATGGGTATGTAAGACCTTACTGCTCGATGACTAACTAATAATTTGCTGAAACAGACGGGTTGTTGCATGACATAGCAAACACATTACGTGCCATAGCTGTCTCATCGGTCTCTCCTCACCCTACTGATAGATAGGTTCCTAGATTCCTGATTTTCCTGACATTGCCTTGTCCAAGGTTTTCTAGTTTTCATATGTCTGGACACTCAATCACAATGGGAATTTTCCAACTAAGAAGTCTGCAGAGCATTTTATGAGCAGAATGAAGAGCCGGCTTCGGTTTGCTGTCAAAGTGTTATTACTCATTTCACTTGTTAGCAAGAAGAGATTCCAAGAACACCGTCTGATAAAATTGCCAACCTATCAAGTGTTTTTACTATGAAACTCGGATTTTATTGCATTCCTAGTTTGCATATGTCCCTCTCATGTTCTTTACTTGAGACTGATGTATATGCTGGTGTAAATTAGCTAACTAATGTGGAAAGATCTAGTAGAGTTGAATGTCTAATTTTACAATTTGAGGCTGTATTGTCTCTGCAAGATGACTTTCGTATGTGAAACTAATGGCTAGAAATGCTCTTTATTACACTAAATTTCCTTAGATTCTGTATCAACAAAGTTTAACTAGTAAACCTTTACATTGCTCAGTATTAGTGCTGAGAGAACCAAAACAGCTGAACCCCATTTAAGGTTGAACTTTTCGAAAGGTTTGGCGTGAACCCAAACCTTGGGCGATTCATTCTCTAAACATTTCAGGGGTGTTGGTGAAGTTCTGGCTCAGACTGATCTAAACCTTTTGCCGAAATTCAGTGATTTTTCAGAATTTCACTCATCACTGCATAAGCAGATTACTGAAGTCTGGCCACATAATGCAACTGTCAAGCTGTCTGGTTTACTTCTTAACCATAAATTGCTCTAAAGGGTTTGTTCTAAGAATAGAAGTTTTCTCCTTTCCGTTGGGACCCCCACCAATCATGAAAACGGGAGTCTCGAAGGTCCCTAAATGAATGGAGCAGTGGTTGGGCATGTGTGCATTCGTTTCAATGGGACCGCTGGAGATTTCCAAGTGCCTGAACTTGGCTTTTTATAGCAAGAGGGAAACCAATTAGAAACTTTAAGGCCTCCTTCACACTGGTGACAAAGTCGCACGATTTTTTCACGTTGCTACAATGCTATAAATCACATGTATGTGAAGCCCATACTTTCCTATGGGTTAATTCACACATGTGATGCTTTGTAGCATGCGCCATCCCAACACAAAAACCTTGCGGGTCCCGCGATATGCCCGCGACTCATGAGGTTTTGTAGCCCATGTTTCCCTATGGAGCCTTCCTCTCTATCGCATTGCACAAAAATGCGATTTTCATGCGGTGTGATTCAACTTTGACAGTAGAAAATCCTATTGTCAAAGTCCTAAACTAAGCTCAAACTGCATAAAAAAACACATACATCACCTTAGAAGCGCTGTCAGCCCGGCGACAAATTCCCTCCATGTCCACAATCACAGCCAGTGCGCGAAGAACCAATCACAGCCATTCATCGAGCACTGGCTCTGATTGGCTAACCATCAGTCAATCACAGCCAGTGCATTCAGGAGGTGGGGATTTTTCAATCCCCGGCCAGAAGAGATGAAGAAAACGGGGACCAGGAAGAAGCTGCAGCAGAGCCCCGGACAATGCTTCCAAGGTGATGCATACTTTTTTTTCTGCAGTTAGGGCTTATTTTCAGGGTAGGGATTATATTTCAAAATCTTTGCATGTGGTGCTACAAAGTCACGCGACTTTGTAGTGTCACATGCGACTTTGTAGCGCTACAAAATAGTAGCTGACAGATTCCCTTTAAATGGAATGCTTACCATGTAATACCATATTTCTCCTGTAGATGTACCTGCAGGAAAAATATGTGACTATCAACAGCTTTGCTTGGAGATAATTGGTCACAGCGCTCAGCGAATCAGAGGCAGTGCTTTCTGGAGGCTGGGATTTTTCAATCCCCGGCCACCAGAATACAGAAGATGACTGCCGGGGACCACAGAGAAAAGCCGGACAGCGCTTCTAGGTGAGTTCCCTTTTTTTTTTCTATAGCTAGGGATGATTTTCGCTGCAGGGGTTGCCTTCATCCCATTGCATATCAATGGGGCGGCAGCAGTTCCGGCCCCATTGAAAGCAATGGGATAGCATCGCACTACTCTCTCCTCATCAATGAACACTGGGACAGTGCTGTCACAGTGTTCAGTGAGGATTGGACTCCCTGCTGGAATGAAGGAATCCCTTGCGACAGCTGTTGCAGGGAATTCCTTCAGTGCGATGCGATTTGCGAATTGCGAAACGCTGTCCTATTTTTTACAGGTTCGAAGTTAATTCTCTTGTAAAAATCTGACGTGTGACCGCTTTCTTTGGAAATTATTGGCGAATCGCAAACGTACCTAAAACGCGTACACAAAATCGCTCGTCTGTCTGAGCCCTTAACTATTTAGCGGTTGCACCTGCAGCCCTATGTAACATTATGTATAACACGTTGCAGCGCCCTCCCGAATCATACAGGATAGAATCCCAACTCTGCTACATTTGTATAATCAATCCGATTACATTTCGTTACATTGTTGCAAGCTTTATGTCTATGTAATGTGTTGGATGTGAATTAAGTTGTTTTTCAACAAAGTTTTCTCTTAACACATCAAAAGCTCCACCGCAGCCCCCTTTACCACATACATATAAAAAACTGTTTAAAGCAAGCTGAGGGATACGGCACTTTTTTGTAAGAAAATAAAAGAGGCAATACGTTGCAAATCCCAAAGCACCAGAGTGAGAGTAGGAGGAACTGCCTTGGGTTTGCAGCTACTATAAATCCTACTTTACTGATCCCACTGGCGCCGCAGGGAAATGGAGAAAGGAGGAAGTGTGAAAAAAAATCCAGGCAGAGACAGACAGCTTGGAGAGGTTAGAGGAGAGAAAACTCTACATTATTGACAAGTATGTTCCAGACACATATTGTAATTATGTCCTGTGGTAAAATGTATTCTCACATCTGTCAAGGAATAAGCATAAATGTATATCACATTGTGTGCGTGTTGTGAGACGTCAGGCATACAGAACATGTACATTCATCTTTAAGGTGCTCTGCTGAATATATTCTACAGCATTAAAGATCCAGAGACATGGGGCTCACAAGGAAGAAAAATGGAGCAAGGATATTAGTACTACTTTAGTCTCTTTCTTCCAGGCGGTTACGCCATATTGTTATGGAAACTGAATGATGTTCTGCTCTGGTTCTGTCCATGCCTATTCTTCTTCCATTTTTGGTTCGGACTTGTTCCTTGGTGTTGACTTCAGTGCCGTCTTAACAGCATTATGGGCCCCCAGGCAAAGCAGTTGCCCATACGACAACTACTCACAGGCATGTGAGTTAGTAACCGGTGACTTAGACTGGGGAACCGGAAGTCTAAAGGCCCTTTTATGCACAAAGATGATTGCTCAAAAGATGGCTTTTGAGCGATCATTTTGCATAAACTACTACTTAGTACTAATGCCTATTAGTACCAATTAGTGGAGCTGACAGGAGCTGTATTCAAAGAACAGACCACCCGCTATTCTCTGATAAGTTCACTTTGTTCTACCATGGGGCTGACAGCTGAGACAATGTAATCAGCTCTCCCCAGGCAGAACACAACGTGCGGTCCATCTTATCAGCTCTTCTGCCGAACCATGGATTTCATGCTGAACGGAAAATCGTCGTTCGGTAGAAAAGTGAAAGATGGGCTTTTGAGCGAATTTTGAGCGATAATCGTTGTATGTAAAAGGTCCGTAAGTCTCTAGGGTCCATTTTCCTCTTGCCCTGTAGACGTAGCTTTGTTCATAGTGACAGGCTACTTTACGCTAGAAAGTAACGAGACGATGTACTACGCTTCACAAGATGATCCACACATCTATTTAGTGGGAAATCTCTCTTTTTATTATAGAAATTATGGATAATTTACAATAGGAATTATGGGTAACTTGAAAGTGAAACAGAAAGTGACAAAATTAAAGTCTTCACACATGGCATAGATAGAATGGAGCCAAGTTCATATCCCGCCATGCAACATTATCAGATATAATACAAGGTGCATTGAAATGTTAACATACATAGATTAGTATGGGGCCCCTATCTTGTGGGGCCCCCGGGCAAGTGCCCATCAGGCTCATGCATCAGGATAGCACTGCCTGACTCTGATTTATATACAGATTCTGCTCGCCAGTATCTATACACATGACTGTTGAATTAATCCATGTTTCCGGTTTGCATTCTGTAACCACAGAGATCTATGGGTCTTTATAGGAGCTGGATACACAAAGTGGTAGCAGATTTTTAATCAAGACTATTAGCAAAGTTGCTTCTTTTTTTATTTTAAAAGCATTGCAACAAAACAAGTGCTTGCCAGAGTGGATTTAGCCTTTAAATAAAATGTTTTCTGTAGATATAGGGGTGGACAAAAATATGGAAACACCATACAAAATGTATGGGATTTTAATCATTAGCACTGAGCTTCTCTTGACCGCAACTTGGCTGAAAGCTTTTCTGCCAAATTTGTATTTACATCACATCTTGCCCTGCTCTTGGTGGTTTTGGGAGCCAGCTGGTAACGCAACTGATTGGCTCAAACCCCCGGCCAATGGAACTTTGTTGCACAGGCAGATGTTCACTTCTCCCCATCAGCATCTGTGTCATATTACCTCCACTTAATATCGGTCTCTACGTGTCATACTTATATTAATACGTAAATTTCTCAGCGTTCATCATGAAAAAGAGAGAGAAAGAGAGAGAGAGAGAGAGGGAGAAATTGATATTTGATGAATGTACATGTTCTGTATGCCTGACATCTCTAAACATGCACACAATTTAAGATACATTTATCCTTATTTCTTCACAGATGTGAGAATACATTTTACCACGAGACATAATTATTTTTTACCCAAACTCAGTGAACCGGCTGAACAAACTTTTATAAAGCATGATTGCCTCACAGCTTTTCAATGGCACTGCTTGCTGTGATCATTGTGATCTCCTGGAATGGCCAGGATTGGAGGTAATGTTGGTCCCAGCTGTTCACCCCTTAGATGCCACGGCCAATAGGAACTGCAGCTTCTAACTGGTTGGAAAGAGGACATGTCACACCCATCAGTCCAAAATAGTTTGTCTTGAAACCGAACTTCACCAATTTCCCCCCAAACTAGTATAAGCTGCCTGCACACAGCCATGTCAGTATACGCATCCCACAGCAGAATCCAATCCTGCGCCCAGCCGGTGACCCCTGCATACCTGTCCACAGTCTTCATATTCTGTACTGCTGATGTGCCAGCTGGATCCCGCGACTGCGGATGTCCAAGCCGGATCCCATGAATTTTCTGCAATGATGATTGCGAAAGGGCCCTGGATCAGATGGCTTCTATTCAATGGAAGCCGACCGCACAGAATCCAGCTTAAAATAGAGCATACGGCGATTTTTCCACCGTGAGCAGGAAAAAACGCTTTTCCATAGCATGCTGTGGGCGGCATTTGCTGCGGAATCAGGAGGCGGATGCCCGCTCTGGATTCCGCAATGCAAATCTGCCCGTGTGCTGGCCGCCTAAAGAGGGGAAAAAAGGAGAAAGAAAAAGAGGAAGAAGGAAAATGAAAGAGAAGAAAGAAGTTCACTCGAGACGAACCGCCCGAGGTTTGAGTCTGTGCCGAACCACATTTTTAGCAAAGTTTGACCCGAAACTGGGTTTGACTCTTTCAGTCCACTCAACACTACTAAAGTATATATTAGAAGAATGTATAGCTTTTTATCATGCAATGAACAGGCTTTGCAGAACTGAACTATACCATGCACTGCGTCATTTTAATTATTTAACCCCTAAAATCCTCTTTACTTCCTTCAAATAATCTGGGAAGAGATCATATATAGTCAGCCAAAGTTTTCAGTACTGCAGAGGCATCATTCTGTAGATACGGCACAGGGAGTGAGCGAGAGAAATCCCATCCTATCAGTTTGTCACATGAAAGACACTGAAGATTTCTGAGCTTACATTGCTCTAAAAGTAAGTCTGATGCACAGCCAGGAGAGACTTTTTTGCAGTGATCTATAGCACAGCATATACCCTCTAGATTTTCTATGGCTCCATTACCTGGCATTACAACACCACTTCACAGAGCAATATTTCTGAGGAATCACAGGTGCTATCTACACATCTTGTAATAGTTTCCTGCCCGTGCTGTGCAGAGAAATGTCGACAGCAAAACACAACTTCTGAAGCACCAGCTCTTCCACTGTCTGCTCAGCACCGTAAATATCCCTCCAAGTTTGCGGCTGACAACAGACGTTGCAATGGTGGATGGGCCCCGAGGGTTGGGGGGCATGAACTTGTCTACAAACTAAGACAGCGGCACAATAAAACAGTGTATGATGGTATGATGGTACTTGCACAACTATACAGTCAGGTTAGGCAGCGATATTAGCCTTTAAAGCAATCAGTATTTCAGTTTTATACTGCATATAACATATACATCAGCATGTGACATTTTTGGTTGTTTGGGGGTATAGCTTTTTTCATTGAGGTTCATGACGAGCCAGATAGGTGTCCCGTCTTTGGGATCCCCATTGGTACTGAAAACAGGGTGCTCCAAGCCTTCTTCATCAGCTAATTGAGTAGATCGAGTGAAGCCACCCTTAGGGCTCAGTCACACGGATGTTTCTACATGCAAATTTTTAAATGCATAAGTGATGCATTCAAAAATTCGCGTGAAGTAAGTCGGCGGCACGGCAGAAAAAACGCTGCTAGCAGTGTTTATCCGTACAATAGTGCTCAGTCACATCGACGTTTTGACGCTCAAAAAGAGCACTGCCCACTATCCCCTGCCACAGCTGTGCCATAGCTGTCACAGAGGAGTGCAATGTTCTCCCATTGAATTCAATGGAGCTGGCAATACAGCCGGCTCCATTGAAAGCAATGTGCTGCCAGCCAGCACTGTAGTAATTTTCGGGGAAGGGCTTAAAATATAAGCCCTTCCCTGAAAACCATCCTAAAAATGTGTAAAAATAAATAAAAAAATCTATACTCACCTCTCTGCAGCTGCTGGGGCTTAGTCACGTCCAGCTAGCTCTTCTCCCTTCCCTCTTGTCTAAGTAGTATTCAGCAGGTGACGATTTTCAATCCTCGCCTGCTGAATGGGCTGCCTCTGATTATACTGAGCACTCTGACCAATCAGAGGCAGCTCTCAGCTATTGAATGACAGGTTAGAGCTGCCTCTGATTGGTCCCTGCGCTCAGCCAATCAGAGGCAGCACTCACCCATTCATGAATTCAAATTGCTCTCTGGTGCAGGTCTCAATAGCATCAATTGGGCACAACAATAGGTAATAGTGCTTCTACCTGAGGAAGCAGAGCCAGGAGGGGTAGACAACTGTCCAGGGTGCCACTATGCCACAGATGAAGGAAGGGGGCACAATTTTATTGGTAGTCTTCTTTTAAACACATAACATTCTATACAATAAACTCTTCCATCAGAGTTTCATGCTCTGAGTCCTGATGCCGCCCATGTCAGGACATAGTGTGCATTGGCGTCAGTACATGGTGCAACGCCCACAGAAGAGGAGGACCCAGAAGACTGAAGCTGCATCAGTGTGGCAACCAAAGCATTCTAAGAGTGTTGGGAGCAACACCTGGACAGAAGGAATGGAGAGAGACTAATCTTTTTTACATTTTTTAATGATATTGTCTGAATTTAGGAGGGCTCAGTTGATATATATATTGGGTGTCTTTTAAGGCCTCCCACCCACTGGCAATATTTTCCTTCTTGCGCTGCGAGAGCAGGAGAAAAATCTCGCATTGCAGCGCAAGAAAGAGGCCAGTATAGAACCGGCATATCGCAAATGGTTTCAATGGGGCTAGCGACAGCAGCACTAGCCCCATTGAAAGCATAGGGAGAATGCCGCGGACTTCGGCCACAGCTGTGACAGCTGTGGCAGGCGTTTCCTTCAACCCCCTCGGGGACCGCCGGGATGAAGGAATCCTCTGCCACAGCTGTCACAGCTGTGGCAGAAGTCCGCAGCATTCTCCCTATGCTTTCAATGGGGAATGATAATCGGGGAAGGGCTTGAAATATAAGCCCTTCCCCGATAATCTGCCAAAAGTGTGAAAAAAATGTTAAAAAAATTATACTCACCTTTCCGGCTCTCCGCCGCGTCCTCTTGCTGGCTCCCCGGCACTGCTATGAAGCTCTTTCAGCAGCCCTCAGCCAATCTGCACAGCCCTTTCAGGAGGCAGGGATTTTTAAATCCCCTACTGCTGAAAGAGCTTCATAGCAGTGCCGGGGAGCCAGCAGGAGGACGTGGCTGAGAGCAGGAGAGGTGAGTATAATTTTAAAAAAAAATTTTCACACTTTTGGCAGATTATCGGGGAAGGGCTTATATTTCAAGCCCTTCCCCAATAATTATTCCACGGGGCTGGCCAAAGCTGTGCCGATCCCATTGAAAGCAATGGAATAGAATGCAGGGGACTTCTGCCACAGCTGTGACAGCTGTGGTAGAGGATTCCTTTATCCCTGCGGTCCCCGCGGTCCCCACGGAGATGAAGGAAACTCCTACCACAAATGTCACAGCTGTTACAGTTCTGGCAGAAGTCCTGGGCATTCTCCATCTCTTTTCAATGGGGCTAGTGCTGCTTCCACTGGCCCCATTGAAAAGACTGGCGATATGTCGGCGTGATGTCGATACTCCCCCGTCATGCTGATTTTTTTCTTGCACTGCGATGCGAGACTTTAACTTTAGAATCGCATCGCAGTAGAGAAAATATCGCCAGTGGGTGGGAGCCTTAATTGTGTGTTCTGATCTGGCCTAGAATGTCTATTATGGGCTCAGTATTAAGGGATCAGATGTGGTGTCTGTTTAGTCACAGGGGTGGATCTGAAGAGGGTCTATATTAATTTTGGGGATGAGTCTGAAGAATTTGTATTAATTATGGGGTCAGATCTGGGGACCAGAGTGAAACCTGCAGCAGGGCCTTTCAGTTACTATGAGTCCTTTAGAATAATGACTTCTTTTATGGAAAAGAGGCTTTTGGGCCCTATCAGGCTGCAGGGCCCAGGTGTAACTGTTACTCCCTCATCCATTATAGCTGTACCCCTGTCCAAAAATGCCTTTGCAGCAAATCCGGCAGTCTTTGGGAGAAATTGACAGGATGGTCTGGGCCGAATGCAAAACAAAATTAAATTGAGTCAATGGATCAACAGTTATTTATTCTGCCTGTATCTGCATCTTTTTAGAATGTAGTTAAATCTCTGTCAGTAGGCAGTAAGGTGGTTTTAAATTGATTATTGGGTATTCAAGGGACCAAATGATGCATTTTGCCTAATCTGCCTAGGGCCTCAGTCACACGGGCGCATCGGCACCCGTACACCGGCGCCGATGCGCCCGTGTGACTGACAGTTAGAAGACGGCCGTACCTGAAGACGGCTGTCTCTCTCCAGCGCTGCTGAAAAAACACATGACCGGCAATGAAGCCGGTCACATGTTCTTCCTCTGGCCCTGCAGAGAGACGTCCGTCTTCAGGTACATCCGTCTCCTTCCTGCAGTAACACGGGCACCGATGCGCCCCTGTGACTGAGGCCTAAGACGCCAAGTCACCTTATTTTAGCCCTAAGGGGGAATTCACACAATTGTGTGCGTATGCATACATAGGTGCGCGCAAAATCTTGCACCCACATATGCGCACAAACATGCGTGAATGCAGGTCCGTGCTCATTGCCGGGGGCCCCGTTAAAAACAATGGGCTGCCGGCAACCCCTGCAGTGATTTTTGGGTAAGGGCTGGAAATATAAACCCTTCCCTGAAAATCATCCCTGGTTTGTGTAAAAAAATAAATTAAATTAAATTAAAAAAAACATATAATTTTACTCACCTTTCTGCCACTGCTGTGTAAATATTCCCCACGGGGAGTAAAGAATCCCCTGCCATAGCTGTGACAGCTGTAGCAGAGGATTTCTTCATCTCTGCGGGGAGTCCCCTTGTCACTGAACACTGTGATAGCATTGTCACAGGGTTCAGTGAGAAGGGGACTCCCCGTGAGGCTGAAGAATTCCCTGCCACAGCTGTCACAGCTGTGACAGCCGTTGCAGAGGATCGCGATTGTCTCCCATTGCTTTCAATGGGATTGGCGCTTCTGCAGTTCCATTGAAAGCAATGGGCTGCCGGCAAGCCCTGCAGGGATTTTCGGGAAAGGGCTTTAAATATAAGCCCTTCTCTGAAAATCATCCCTAGAATGTGTTAAAAATAAAAAAAATATATACTCACCTCCCCTCAGCTGCCGGGACTCAGGTGCATCCAGCCTGTCTTTTCCCTGCACTGCTCTGAATCTGTTTCAGCAGGCGGGGATTTAAAATGTATTCCAAATGCTACTAACGGAAACTACAGGATGTCCTGCAAAAAAAGAGCCCTCACACAACTATGTCGACAGAAAAAATAAAAAAGCTATTGCGCGCAGAAGATGAAAGCTGAAAATAATTAAAAAAAAAAAACTTTGAAAAAAAATCAAGTAGTACAGCAAAAAAAACATAGAAGTTTTATATCATAGTAATCATACTGACCATAGAATGAAGTTATCATGTCATTTTTGTAGCAGTTTGTGTGCCATAGATAAAAGGCGCACCGAAGGATGGCGGAATTTAATATTTTTTCCATTTCTCTGCATTTTTTCAAAGTTTTTCAGTACATTATATGGTACATTGAATAGCACCATTGAAAAATACAACTCGTCCCGCAAAAAACAAGCCCTCATACAGCTATGTTGATGGATAGATAAAGGAGGGAGAAAAAAGCGGACATGGAAATTGAAATAAAGCTTGGTCACTAGGGGGCCAAAATTGGGATGTTCGACTGTGAGACCCATTAGTGACTGATATGAATTGTGACTATCTCCGCACAGTGCAGCGGAATATCTTAGCGCTATATAGGCAATGGGAAACACGTAGGGCCAGGGGCGTAACTATAGAGGGTGCAGGGAATGCGGTTTCACTCGGGCCCAGGAGCCTTAGGGTGCCCATAAGGCCTCTCTTCTCCATATAAGGAGCCCAGTACTATGAATAACGCATTCTAGTTGGGGCCCTGTTACAGGTTTTGCATTGGAGCCCAGAAGCTTCATGTTATGCCTCTGTGCAGCATGGTTTAGGTATGGGTACGGGTACAGATACAGATAGAGGGGGGAGGGGGGCAGCTCACCTTTTGCATCAGGGCCCCTGAGCCTTTAGTAGCGCCCCTGAGTAGGGCAACAAACTGCACTAAGTAAAAAAAAACTAAGCCTACTTCTACTGTCAGACCAAGCTCTGCAATTCTGTATCCTAATTCAATGGAGAGCTCCAACGAAGTACGGCACTATTAATAAGCCATGTATCTCTCTCTCCAGTGGGCTGCTGGCTCCTAGTCTTTGCCATCAATAGTAATTGTAATATATGTAAGCATATTATCTATAAATTCCTTCCTAATACCCTTGTCTCTTAAAATGACTGAATATAAAATTCAGTTCCATCAATTTAAAATAATGCCAGGAAGCCCCGGAGAAAGCATTGCACTTAAAGCGGCACTTAGCATTGTGTATGAGTCTCATCTTTCATTCAAAATATTCTTCTTAAATGGAAAATAAAAAAGTGTAAAGCAAGATCCAGATTCTCCCTTTCCAGGTAAAATGATTTATTTTTGCATTTCAGGTGTCATAAGTTTTGATGACATTCAAAGTACAAGTTTCTCGTTTACTAACCCAATGCCGGAAACATGAAAACTACCGTTTGACTGAGAACACATTAGAATTATTGGGTAATTCTTCAGCTAATATAATATTGACCTGCACTTGACCCGCTTCTCTCTCCCCTCTAAAATGGATTCACTGATAATATTGATATGATGACTTTATGATCTTTTGATATATACATAAAGAATGAATGTTGCTGGAGATTCTTAACAGCCCGGTTATCTGTAGAGCTTCATCCAATCTGCAGGTTATCAAATCTTTAGCACTTCAGGTTTTTTATTGGTATATTTGCCCTGTTTCATTAAAATGTCTGGCAATGATCTTCTCTCTATTAATTATCGAGCCCCTTTGTGACATTTTGACCTTTTCTAGTGACTGAGGCAGAAATAATATGGTGCCCCCCCTCCCCAACTACCCCAAAGTTGGAGATGGAAAATTAACATCGGTAGATATGGTACAGATGTAACACTGAGGCATGTAACAGGACTGGGGCATCGAGATAAGTTGTTTTACGGCATCGTAGTACTTTGTAATTAAGTCATCTTAACCCGTTAAATGTCAAGTTAACATTTGCTACATTTGTACATATGGAAACCCTTGACATGTCATTTCAGGTGTAATCTCCTGTCTTTAATATTCTGACCATGCCTACTCAATCAGATTATGCCCTCAAGACATGAGAAGGGGGATTCGGCAACATAAAAATTAGGTCCCCTTTCCGGGTCCGTTGGACAGTTCACAATACACTCTCCGAAGCCCCAATTTTCAAGAGTCTAGTGCATTATCTAGTAAACACCCTAATTTGAAGATGTCATCAACCTAGTATGGACTTTCTCAGTACAGGTGGCATATAGGAGCTGTCATGGCTGCCAATTTGGTATGTGTACTGCTCATACGATAGCACCAACCCACTGCAGCCTCCATAGTGACAGCTTTAAAGTAGTTTCAACAGTTCAATACTGTAGTATTAAGCCAATTGACCTTTGTAGAGAATCACTTTCCATATAGCCCTATAAGGCCATTTGGTCACATACAGAAGAGCCACATAGCAAGCATAAAAAATGGATGTCCTTCAGGATCTGCTGGAAAGTACACCATTACACTCCATGGTGCCTCTATTTTCAAGACTCAAGTGAGTTTTCCAGCAAATCACCTAAAATGCAGATGAGACCAACCTGGAATGGGCCTTCTCAATACAGGTGACCTATAATAGCTGTGGGGGCTTTTAATGTGGTATATGTGTGCTTGGCACCCATAAATTCTCCTATTAGTACTGCTTACAGTGTAGTACCAACCATTGTAGTCTTCATAGTGACTACCTCAAAGTACTTCCAACAGTTCCATACCATTATATTAAAACAATTGACCCATGTGGAGAATCCATTTCCACATGGCCCTGTAAGCCCTTATAGACCTCATACAGAGTGGGTTCCCCATCTTAGCTACATAGAGTGGCTTGAGAGCTGAAGAAAAGGGAAGGGTGGTAATGGACACCCATTCATTACCCCTACAATAACAGATGACTGACAAGGGTTTTATCAGCAGGATCTGTGAAAATCAGCTGATCCCTGAAGTGGCGGAGCTTTTTAAAAGAATAAGTTGTTCATTTGGGAAGTCCTCTTCATTGCTACTGGCCTTACAGTAAAGTACAGCACACCTATCTGTTCCACACTTTGAAATTGATCCTTCACTATTGGTAGCCAGGATGTGATGGAAAATAATTCCAATTGTGGCCAAGATCAATACAACATTTTACAGGGGTTGTATACTTTTGAAAACTCCATCCGATCAAATAGAGAAGGGTTCTCTCGTTATTAGTATGATGAGTTGCTGCAAAAAGCACACCCTCTCTCTGGAAGACTCAGATCATCTATGTATCATTGACTTCAACGACTACTTCCTCCACCAATCATAGCTTATTGAAAGGTGTCACAGGAGCAGAGTCATCATACAATCAGCATAACATCAGATGACTAGAGATGAGCGAGCACGATTGGATAAGTCAGTTACTCGAGCATGCCTCGCTCTTTTCCCTCCCGCTACCTCCCCCCGCCCCCCTGCTCACCCCCGCCGCCTCCCTGAGCACGCTTGGACAAGAATGCAGTTACTCGAGAAGAGCGAGGCTCGTTGGAGTAACTGACTTATCCGAGCGTGCTCGCTCATCTCTACAGATGACCTCTCATATTGATAGACATTGTACAAACCCTCACAACCAGGTATGAACTAGTGTGCTGCCTTCCTCATTCTCATTCTCCTACCTTTTTTTGAAAAACAAGTGATTTGATATTTGTAGAGATGGGAAGCCCTGCTTATGTTAAATACCACCCATGTAAATCATGAATAAGACTAACATAAGCTTGTTCCTCCTTCTATGTACTTCTATTGTAGTGGCCCAGAACCAGTGGGGCCCCTCCATAAAGTTATATATCTGTCTCATGCCATTGTCCTGTTAGTGTCTTAATTGTAGTGTGCATTTGGTATGTGTATTGCATTTCTGCAGCACTGATTGGATTAATGTCTGGGTTATGTCTGGAAAATGTATCTTGTTGTAAGTCATGTGACCTTGTGATATATATGTGTGTGCAAAGTGCAAGTCGAGGAGTAGTCATAGTGGTCTTCTTGAAGGAGTGCTTGCAAAGAGTATTAGTCAAGTTAACCAGTCTGCAAGCGAATGGACCCCCGCAGACACTGGTCAGTCTGTGTGTGGAGAATGAAAGCAGCTGAGTGGTTCCCTTCTGCTCAGCCTGGGCTTACCCTACCCAGGATGTGCTGGTACTATCACTAAGCACTGAGAAAAAGAGAGAAGGACCACTGCTCTGGAGAGAAAGGCACCAGAAACGTGAGTGTTGACCGGTAGAGTATTGGAGGAAGAAAGAGAGTTGCTGGGAGTGGAATCACACAGATAACTAGGACTGTGGATTGTCTGGATTACCTCGAGAAGTCCTCCTTGTCATGTCACCTTCTATAAAGTGTACTTTGCGCCTGATAACTGTTGTACATTGAAACTATGCTAAAGTTACAGTAAATGGACATTACAGACCATTGCCAGTTTGTCCAAAAAATTTTACTGCATGTGGACTAAGTTATTTCCCTCACTGAGATTCACCACAGAGGACGGAACGGTGGTGTCATGAGTGACAAGAAGATTGCAGGTAACCACTGGTTACACATTTCCCCAGCAGTAACAGGATGGGTCATTTTATCACAATGTCCAACTTTTGTTTTCCTAGACAAGTTTCCTACTCTCAGCTAAAAGCAGGCTGAAGAACAAAGAGTGGCCAGAGGAAGTGGTTGAAGAACACCCTCAAGGACCTGCCAAATCAACAACACTCTCTGGGAAACACTGGTCCCAGAATGTACTCTTTGGTGCTTCATGATGTTATGGTAATCTAGAGACCGACTGCCTATCTAAAACGGCAGAGAATAGACGATGATGTAAGGAAAAGGAAGGGAAACAGAAACTCCCAAATAAAACCACCGGCCCCATTATCGTAAGATCTCTGGCTTGTAGATTGGACTCTTCAGCCACGTTGGGACACATAAGTAATCTTAATGAGCGACATTCTTGTTTTTAGTTACTGCCGTTGATGATGACTGTAAGTGCTTACTCATTTCTCTTTTGAACTCTTGTGCCTAGTTTACCTTTACGACTACTAACGAGAGCATCTAAATATGATCACAAATTCAAAACAATAGGCAATTGAAGTGGTCCTCGAAGAATCCTTGAAACTCATGCAAGCATTTTTTACAAATGACCTGCATTTTGGAGTGTGTTTTGTTTGCATGATTGTTTAGTTTTATATCCTTCACCCTTTCACAGAGACTGCATTTTCCTCGCTTCCTGCTCGTTGGCTCTTTCTGGGAATCTTGGGCAGCTTCTGGATTGTGTTCAGTAGTCGATATGAATATTAGAAGAGTTTTAGTGTCAGCAATAAAGTCATACAGATTAATCATGAGCTTCACTTATTTTGCCACTCTTGGGTTAGCATATCTTACGAGTGCTTCTGGTGCACTTATTTCTGATGCAAATGATTATAGGAATCTTTATTTTGAAGTTCCTGTCCCTATCTCAATTATTCAACATGTAAATTGTTATAGCTTGCAGCTGACAGCTTACCACCCCTGACAGTTGTCTTAAAGGGCCACCCTGCAAGCCTGCCAATCATGTGCCCTTGTCTCTATCTGACATCCGCCCCTTTGGAGGGTGCCTGAGTTTGACGTCTTGGGGTTCTGCTTAAAATGCTATTCAAGTGTCTTCCGATTCTTCAGTTCCTGACTGTGGCTATTCCTGACTTTTTTGCTTTTCCCCGCTCCCGACCCCAGCTTGTTATGCTGACCATGCTTCTGTCTGCCCTGACCTCTGACTTGTTGTACCATGATGAACCCATTCTGTGTGTCCTGACCTTCCATTTGCTCCTTGCTCTGAAGTTCTTCTGCTTGCCCCAATCTGGATTGATCTGACTACACCTCTGTTCACAGCCTCAGGTACTGCACCTTGGTCTATAGTAGCATCAGCTGCTACAACACTAGGGCCACTTCCAGAGTAATGGACTAGTGAGGTTAACCCCTTAGTGCTCCATGATGCATAGCTACATCATGGAGATTCGGGGTCTGTATGGAGGGGGTTTGGGAGCTGATTCATACAATGCAGGTTCTGGCTGTTTCTCATAGCTGACACCCGCCAGCAACAACTGCCATCAGCACTCACGCTGATCACAGCTGTTAACTCTTTAAATGTCAATTCTGACAGTGGCATTAAAATTCTCTGGGGTTTGAGGGTGTCATTCTGTTACCATGGCATCGGTATTTTTTTTTGCGTGCAGTTTGCTATAGATGCTGAGGCAGCCCAGGATGCCCTGTCAGTGCGGCACACTGTTGTAATACAGGGAAATCCGCTGCTTTGCCGCTATGGGTTGTATTCCTGTTTAGTGTGGCGCACTTATTTATGGCTGGCATCTTTGGTATAAGTTCACATGTGCAGACTAGTTTGTCTGCAGTCACCTCTCCCCCAATTTGGTTTGAGGTGTGTGACTGCAATTTAGGCTTCATTCACATGAGCATATATCAGCCACGCTTTCATGGCCGGCCAATATACGCTGCCCATCTGATGCATTGGTTTACAATGCAGCAGTTAAGATAGGTGTATTCCTGCGGCGTAAAAGCACCAGGATAGTGCATACGGTACTTTTACGCCAACCAGAAAAGATAATTCAGGAACTATCTTCTGGCCGGAATACGCCCCCCCCCCCCATAGACTCTTACGGGAGCCTATGACAGCTGCCGGAGAAGGGAAGTGGGAGAGAGTTGAGCAGCATGTCTGCTAAACTCGCACCCCCTTCCCTCCTCCTCTCCGACCCTTCCCGGCTGTTTGCAATGGGAGGGGGCGGGAGCTAGTTGCTAAGCTCCCACCCCCTCCCATTGCTGGCAGCCGACAAGGGGCGAAGAGGGGGTGGGAGCTTAGCACACTAACTCCCTCCCTATCCTGCCTCCTCCCTTTGCTGGGAGACAGTTTGGGGACGAAAAGGGGGAGGCCGTTTAGCAGAGCTAAATGGTTTTCCCCCGCCGATGGCATTCCAGCTTCGGCGTATATGCGCTGGGCCATCTAAACAGGCGCACAAACGCCAGATTTGTGTGCCTGTTCATGCGATTTTTGGTCTTGTTGTGGCCGTGACATGGCCTACCTAAAATCGCTACACTCGTGTGAAAGAACCCATAGTCTGCACTGAACAAATTGCAGCCTCTTATTGCAATCTGGCTCTCTGCATGCCATCAAGGAACATGGTGATTGAGCCTGCCCTGCAACGTATCAACGGATGCATATTTGGCTTTCTTTTCTGTGAATTATAACATAAACCAAATAGATGTTCATTAATGGACCATTGGGAATAAAAAAAAAAAAATGGTATTTAATAGTAGATATTGACTCTACAGACACATTGGATATCCGATATCTAGAATATTACTCGGAATGTATCAATTTCTGTACTTTGCTTTAGTCTTGAACTTCCAGTGTATGAATTGTATTAAAGGAAGAAGAATTAATGTGGCTAATTCTGCTTTTATTTCTCGCATTCATCTTTTGAATGTATTTTAATCCTAGCAGGGCGGTTATTAATATCCTTATTAAGAACTATCTTTAAGAAATGCTTCATTTGTTCCTTTAGATTTTATGAAGAAGTATAGTGAAGGGTGCTCTCCGATATTAATTTACACTTCCAAGTGATTTAATTAGACGGTTGAAAACCTGTTATGCCAGGTGCTTCCCAGTCTATTCACAAATTAGTTTTAATTGTTATTATTAAGGAACAATGTAACACTTGCAAATAATTACCCTCATTTTTAGAACAATGGAGCTGTATTCCTCAGCCACTTGCAATTGTAATTAGCATATGTTTAACGGAGGCATTTAAAAGTAGGGTTAGAAAAACACTTGCATTTGTTTTCAAAGTTTGAAACACTTTGAAATAATGAAGCCTTCTGATTTGTTTGGTGTGTATTTTATGGGGTTATTGATGTCTTCGCCGTAGTTCATAAGCTGGAAACATTTTTTCCACACACTTGAGTCGGTTTCAGACCAATGTGATTTTCTCCCCTTATGCGGATGCAAGGCAGGACAAAACAAAACGACTGACATCAATGTATTTCAGTGGTTTTGTTTTCGGAATTCTTGCCCAATTAACGGTCGAGAAAAGATAGGACCTTCCAGTGTTGCGAGTTTTGAAGCTGAAAATCGCATAAACGAGAGAAGGCTGCAACCAAGTTGAGGATGAGTCTCCGCTTTTCACGACACCCGTCCACACAGCTGGGTGCGCCGTATAAATGCCTTAGTCTGGAATCCCATCGGCCGGGGGGAGGGGAGAGACTTTTGTGCTGCTAAAGTCTTTCGCCCCTTGCTCCACCTCCTCTTGCCGGCTGATCGCGGCAATAGATGCCTATGGGAGCTGCTGACAAAAGGAGGTGGTGGGACTTTAGTAATGTGTACCGCTGCTAAACTTTCCTCCCACCTCCCTCCCCTTTTCTGACAGCTCTCATAGGCTTCCATAGGAGTCAATGGGAACAGTCTGCATATTCCAGCAAAAAGATAGGACAAGCAGAGAGCCAGCATTGGCAGTGTATGTCAGATTATTTCCAGCTACTTTTTCTTGAGTAAATACAAAAGAAAATAGAGCATGTAATGTATTTCTAATAATCTAGCTTCATGTTGACATTTATAAACCTGAAAACTACTGCAGCAGTTGATAGTGAGGTAGAGAGAGAGATATGAGAGAGAGAGATATGAGAGAGAGAGATATGAGAGAGAGAGATATGAGAGAGAGAGATATGAGAGAGAGAGATATGAGAGAGAGAGATAAGAGAGAGAGAGATAAGAGAGAGAGAGATAAGAGAGAGAGAGAGATAAGAGAGAGAGATAAGAGAGAGAGAGATAAGAGAGAGAGAGATAAGAGAGAGAGATAAGAGAGAGAGATAAGAGAGAGAGAGATAAGAGAGAGAGATAAGAGAGAGAGAGAGATAAGAGAGAGAGATAAGAGAGAGAGAGATAAGAGAGAGAGATAAGAGAGAGAGATAAGAGAGAGAGATAAGAGAGAGAGAGATAAGAGAGAGAGAGATGAGAGAGAGAGATGAGAGAGAGAGATGAGAGAGAGATAAGAGAGAGATAAGAGAGAGATAAGAGAGAGATAAGAGAGAGATAAGAGAGATAAGAGAGAGATATGGGATAGATATATGATAGATAGATAGAAAGATAGATAGATAGATATGAGATAGATAGATAGATATGAGATAGATAGATAGATAGATATGAGATAGATAAGAGATAGATAGATAGATAGATAGATAGGAGATAGATAGGAGATAGATAAGAGATAGATAGATATGAGATAGATAGATAGATAAATAGATAGATATGAGATAGATAGATAGATAAATAGATAGATATGAGATAGATAGATAGATATGAGATAGATAGATAGATAGATAGATAGATATGACATAGATATAATAATAATATTATAATAATCTTTATTTGTATAGCGCCAACTAGATATAGATAGATATATATGAGAAAGAAAGATAGATAGATAGATACATAGGAGATAGTTAGATAGATAGATATAGTTAGACAAATAGATAGAGAGATAGCTATGAGATAAATAGATAGACAATTAGAGAGATGTAGATAGATATGAGATATATATAGATATGAAAGAGATAGATAGATATGGGATAGACGGATATGAGATAGATAGATAGATAGATAGATAGATAGATAGATAGATAAATAGATAGATATGGGATAGATAGATAAATAGATATGAGATAGATAGATAGATAGATAGATAGATATGAGATAGATAGATAGATAGGAGATAGATAGATAGATATGAGATAGATAGATAGATAGATAGATAGATAGATAGATAGATAGATAGATAGATAGATAGATAGATAGATATGAGATAGATAGATAAATAGATAGATAGATAATAGACTTTAGTTTATACCTTCCTTTTGTCTACCCTGATGATATTGCGTTACGCATGATTATATAATAATTTTTCATTTAAGAATATTGTTCTTATAGAATACAATTGTAAGTTGGTGATTTGCAGTAATGTCTATGAAAACTTGCAGTCTTCTTATACCCGTGAGGAATCAGCCACTAATTGGTGGTACAGCGTTTAACTGGTTGGCAGACATTCCAATTTACAGCTAGAAAATTGCTTTTTTCCAAGTTTCTGCACATTCTTCAACAGGGGGACAGTGTGATGCATACGTCAGCGGGGCATTGTACATTTACATTCATATTGTTTACACTTAGCTTATTTTTTACTTCCAGCCAACATTACGGCTCCTTCTGCATCCTATACCAAGACTGCAGCGAGCAGAACGCATCAACATAACGAATTAACATGGTGATGTGTTTGTGTTGTCTCTCAATTTACCCAAATTAGTGAACATTGAATATTTAAGATGTTTGTAAATCCATGCATTATAAGATGGGGGTTGTTATATAAGCAAATTAGGATGCCTTTTGCATCACATCACACCATTTAAATGAGCAATAAAGGCGAAAATAAGATAATTGAGCTTTATGAAAATAACATAATTGAGCAAGCTTTAGACAATCTTCCCATTTTCTGGAACTCATCACTGGATTCTTGCCAGTTGGTAAACCAAAAAGAAAAAACCTCTGGAAGCTTCATGGATTTTGCCTCAAATCAGGGTGAGTTGATCTTATGGAAATTGCGCAAATCCACAACAAATCTGCAAGTAAAGTTCCATTGTCCTTGAAGATGAATGGCTGACCATGCAATACCTGGATGGATTACGTCTATTAGACTGATCGCCGCTCTCTGCTCTCGCTCATAGAGGAAGACCTAGAGCAGGACATAAGGGCTCCTTCACATTGGCCTTCGCAATATCACCGCGAGAAAATCACAAATTTTTTCCTGCGATTTTTGAGCATCAGCGCTGCTTTTTCTCGCAAAAACATTGCTGCCACTTGCGATTTTCTCGCGCTTTTTCTTTGCACGAAGATCGTGCAATTTTATCGCCTGTGTGAAGGCCCCCTTAGACAAGTCTTTTAAAGTGACTCAAAAATGGGTTGTCCCACTTCTAGCTGTTGATGACCTATCAACAGGGACCCCCGGTGATTAAATGTTCCCCTAGGCTGGTATCTTAGTGGAGCTTTTTAAGGGTTCTTTCATATGGGCGCATAATTGGTGACAGCGTGTTTACGTTTTCACACCCGCTCTGTATAAGTGCCTGAATGGGCGTTTTTCCGCGATCTCGGCCAGCCTTTTCTCGTCCATTCGCACGACCGTGGGCGTCATTTTTAGCGGCAAAATACGCTGCACGCCGGAAAAACCACGCTCTGCCGAAATCCTCGGGATACCTTCCAATGCCTATATAGAGGCCCCTGTAAGCTTTTTTGCAGTGTTGGACGCTGCAAAAATGCCTCCCCCTCCCTTCTCTTTCCCTGGTGCCATAGGAATCTGTAGGACTTGCCAACGTATATTGTCCAAAAGATACTTCGAGAACTATCTGTTAGCTGAGCGTATATGCGGTGGCCGCGTATGTTCTATTTTTCATGCTGCCTGCATATTTTCACGCCATATATTTGCCAATGTGAATGGGTGCATTGAAAATCAATGCCTCTCATGGGCGCATATATATGCCCGGGCATAAAAATGTGCCATGTATGCGCTCGTGTGAATAAGCCCTTACTGTCGGAAAAAGACAGCTCTGTACTGCCGACCCTGCAATCTAATTGGGCATCACCTGTGTTTTCCCGCACAATTTAATTGTGCATCTCCTGTGCACCTGCCCACCTTAAGTGACAGTCTCCCTCTGCCATGTAATAGTGCGTCTTCGGTGCCTCCTTACCCCACCAAGCTATAATGCTCTCTTTGTGTTCATGCCCCCAATAGCATTCTTCTTGGACCCCCTTTGGTCTGGTGCCATCATATCTTTATTCTGTTCCTACTTGCGCAGTGTGCTGCAAGTGCACAGTACTGGATCCTTTTCCCCTCACTCCTCTACTCCGGTGCCTCAGAGAACGCTAGAGGAACCAAGTAAAAATCAGGAGAGGAGGATCCAAGCTGCACACAGTGCCATGTGCCAACGGTGTGATGTGAGAGAAGGAACACAACAAAGATATGAAGGTACCAGGCTAATCAGAGCTAGCATGATAAAGGAAGCCTCCCAGACTTAGAGGCCCGGTCGTAGTTGTGATTCCTGCGACCCCTATAGCTATGCCATTGACAAGGAGAATGCAAAAGGGGCAGAATAATGCTTACCAGAGAAGAGAACAGGAAGATGACTACAAAGAACAAACTCCCGTGACAAAAAACTTTCCTCCCAGTTGTTTATCTGTAGACATTACGAACCATCAAAATAGATTATTGCCTGCAGTGTACATGGACATGTCAGCCCGTCTGCCTCACATAACCTGCCCAGCAGTGACAGCAATGCACATAGATTAACTGGTCACTTGTGAAGATGTCTCCACTGAGGATTTCCTAGTAGCAGAAAATAAAGTTCAAGAAAAGGAGAAGCACAATAACCGAGGGTCCGACATAGAACAGTAGAATTTAAGTGAACAGCAGCGCTGTAGACGACACTTAGAAGGACTTCTATTACTTCTGTATAAAGATGCAATCTAAGAAATGTTATAAAATACAGTTGCAAGAAAAAGTAAGTGAACCCTTTGGAATTGCCTGGATTACTGCAATGAATTCTAATTAACTGTTTTTTGATTATTATTTAAGCCGCAATTATGGAAAATTACAATGCAACTACTAAGATACAAACAGGTGTAGGGCTCATGTCTTTTACTGAGCACATTCGATAATCATTCACAATGCAGGAAGAAAAAGTAAGTGAACCCTTGAGCAGCTGGGAAGATGCTTAAGGTGGGGGAAGATGTTATTGCTGAGGTTTGCCCTGTGAGCTTTGTTTTTTTTGTCAGTAGTCATCTTGGAGTTCAAGAAGAAGATCAAAAACCCACAGGAGCTCCACTGAGATGAAGGGGGTGTTCCCAGGGGTTCCCTTCATCGCTCTCTCTCTGACAAATAAACCTAATTTGCAATAGGGGTTGAATAAATTTTTCAAGCAACTTTATTCCAATTACTTCATTTCTCTCCCCTCTATGGGGAAATCCCTTCCTCTCCCTTTGCTGGCTGGCTCTCATAGTCTTCAATAGGAGTCTTTGCGCACCAAACATATCTTTTCGTGCAGCAGGGGATTTCATTCGCTGGATGTCAGTTGCTAATGTCCTATCCTTTTAGGTGCGATTTTTTGGGGGGGCTACAATTCCTTTGTCTGAATGTTTCCATAGGAAACACTGCCTGTTTGCCACACAAATTCCCTCATGTGAATGAGCCCTAAGTATGATCTGCCCCGATGTGCTGAAAACATAAAGAGGTGCAGGCCTCTTCGTATATAGAGCGTATATTCAGAAATGTATGCTAGGTCTGACCCTGTGTACATTTCAGGTATAATTTATGCCATTTTCTGGCATAAATTATGCATAAATCTGTCGGCCCCTCCCAACAAGCCCCACCTCTTTTCCAGAAACGTTACGGGGCGAGCGTATAAAAGGAGAAAGTCATACATTTGGGGGGAAATACATGTTTGTGCAAAAATTTGTGACTTTTTACACCAAAAACTGGCGTAAAATGCTTTGTAAATGAGAGCCTATGCTTCCAACTGCATCTCTAGCAACACTCAGCGCCTTTGCTATCTTTTTGAATCATTTTCCCTTTTTGTGCAAGAAACACTCTTTGACTTAACCATATTTCTAATATGTCATGTTACATCACAGTTAACAAAGCCCTACAAAGTCTAGGTACTTCATAGAATGGTAGAGTTGAAAGGGACCTCCAGGGTCATCGGGTCCAACCCCTTACTCAATGCAGGATTTACCAAATCATCCCAGACAGATGTCTGTCCAGCTTTTGTTTGAAGACTTCCATTGAAAGAGAACTCACCATCTCCTATTGAAGTGTTTGAAAACTTTCATGGATTTGATATGTTTTATCTCAAAAACACCTGATGCAACTAATGAAGCCCTTGATTAGTTGCATCAGGTGTGTTTGAGATATCACACATGCTTGGCAAATGTGGTATTTTTGTGAGGGATTCTATTTAGGGGGTTAAATAATTCTGAGACTGAAGTAATCATTCAAAATGGCATTTTGTGGTAAATTTGGTAATACCACTCATTATATTACTTGTGATAATCTATTTAAATTGTTATTGTTTGTTTGTTCTTTTGCAAAGAACTCAACATTTGCAAATTCGACAAATAAACCTAATTTGCAATAGTGGTTGAATAATTTTTAATGCAACTGTATTCCAATTACTTCAGGAGTTTTAGGCCGCTCTCACACTCACTTCTTTATACCATTATCAGAGTGGCGACCCTAGTGCTGCGTTAACTGCTGAACAACACCGCCATTGATTTCAATGGGGCCTCACAGACCAGCACTCGAACACTGTGTTTTTTTTAATCTTGTTAAAAAAAACACTGTTAAACGCTGTGACATGAGTTCCAAAAACACAGCTTGAAGTTGCGGTAAAATGCCTCAAATTTGAGCAGCGTTTTCGGAACGCATGTGTGAGAGTGGCCTTAGAAAACATACATTTTAAATTTAGCAGCGAGCCACAGAGAACAATCTAATGCTATTCATTGAAATATATATATATATATATATATATATATATATATAAAATAACTTCTCCTCTAACTTCCTACACCCCCTGCCGCTGTTTGACAGACTTCCCCACAAGCAAAGGTATATAGAGAGAGTCCTGTCAATCAGCGACAGGGGAGTCAGGGTTAGCAATGAATATATGAATGTTAATGAGCCACACCAGACTCATCTCTGTGGCTCACTGCAAACTTTGAAAGTTTTCTTAAACTCCTGAAGGGATTGGCATAAGTGATAGATTGCCAAGACCAGCATGTCTGTCACGGTACTGTTGTATCTTGTCTCCACCGGAAGCAAGGGGTGGAGGGATGGGTGAGCTGTGTTGAGATGGGGTTGATGCCCACAGCTGCTGATTGGCTGGCTGTCCCTGCTGCCCTGCCAGCCATCATCTCTGGGTCTCCACTTCCATCTTCTCCTTTTCGGACCCCCAACAGTGTATTGGGTGGACTGATTTTCCCAGGTGTCAGCTGCTCCTCTGCCGCACATAGCATGTGAGGTCATGGCTGATAAGTGGTCAGGTGCCACATGAGGGCCCCTGTCATTCTTTCTCCAGCCGTCCAACTGCTGACACTCACCACGTCACACTGTGCCTTGTCCCATCGGCGCTCCTGCGCTGTCAGTCTTGCCGGTGCTGATGTGTTGTAGTCCTGCGGGAGCATCGCTCCAGCGCCGCTCTCAGTCTTGCCGCTGTTCTGTAGTCCTCGTATAGCCCTAATCATCCTCCTGCAGCGTCACTTCACTCAGTCTCTCCGTCACTGTGCCCAAGTCCTCCGGCAGCGGCGCTCTCAGTCTCAACACAGCTGTGCTGTAGCCTTCCTGCGGCGCTGATAGTCCTCCTGCAGCACCTCTTCAGTGGGCTGTAGTCCTTCTGCAGCGCTGCTTTCCGGAACAACCATGTAGGCTGTCGGGGAAGCACCTTCAAGCTGGCATTGCACAGCCGAGACAGGAGCCCAACCAATCAGCAGCTGTGGGCATACCCCATACCTCCTACAGGACTATCCAAGGTCTGCACCCCTTTTTATGGTGGACACAAGCTACAACAGTACCGTTTGTAACTATACTGTAGTGCCTGCAGTCTTGGCACCAACAGGGACCTGACATGCATGTATCCCTTCTTCTTCAGCAGTTACAATGCACATGTGAAGTTTTGCAAAGACTGGCTTTGCATTAAGATATTATGCAACAGCTGAAGATTTGTGTTATATGGTTGTGTATCATGAGCCATTGAAGAGGACACATATAGTCCGTGCCAAGAAAGTCAAGAAAAGAGAACATAAAACAAGATACAAACCTATGGAACTTCGTCATGTAAAGTATAGAAGAAGCACACAATAGTACACACACAGCTTATCTCCCTGCATTGTCTTCCTACAGGCACCTCAGTCCATTTCTGCCCCTTCATCTCATGCAGAACAATTCTAAACTTGGAAATCTCACATTGTTTATTAAGACTTTGACTGGCAGCCTAATATATTAAACCACTTTGGAAGACCGTGGAAAGCATTAGGTTCAGACATTTAATACTTGCATGAAATTTAACTGTCACTCACACAGCGAGTCCGGCCATACGCCGTTTATTATCATAATTCTCATTTTTTCCATGGACACAAGTATCAGAGACAAATGGAACCATTTTCCGCAACACGTCGGGATTTATGTTAGATTAGCTTATGTCTTGTATAATTACTGCATTCGTTTTATGAAGTGAGCTGCCGTCTTTCATAGTGATGTATGCAGCGTAAGGGCTAACGCACACGGACGTGCGAATTACGTGCCTTTATTTTTTATGCATGTAATGCGCAGTAAATACAAGGCGTTGATGGGTTCATTCACATCTGTGCATTTTTCACGCAATTTTTGGTTGCGTGAAAAAAAAAAAACGCAGCATGTTTTGGTCCGTATTACGAACTGACATATGCGTGAAGCATGCGTATTCGTGCATAAAATCAATAGTCCCTTTTTGCGTTAGTTTTTTGTTTGGTTTTGCGCACATGAATCCATAGCGCCTAGGGCGGTTTTAGATGCAACTTCGCACACATTAGTGCAACATATTTGTGCCGTGAACACCTTGATTCGCGTGCGCATCGGCACATATTACAGTCCGTTTTGTGGACATGGGGCGGTTCACACGAGCGCGTGATACACACCTTCCATGATGCAAAAGGCTATTTAGGCTAATGAGGTACAGATGTGTTCTTTTGCCAGCGGCATTGCACAGCGTATTGCGTAATTGCGTGCATATTGAGTGCAGATTTGCGCACCTCCCATAGACTTCTATGGGGAGCTTCATAAATAAGCATGCAGGAAAATAGAGCAGGTCCTATTTATTTAAGTGAATCTAGTCAAACCTCTCCTATTGCCTATACTGCAACTAATGGAGTCATTGCTGATGGTTCTGCCTCATCTCCATACTGTGTTGTAAGCATTGAACAAACTCTTGAAAAGCTCCGTTCAGCTGGTTCAACAAATTTTGGCAAAAAGTTTAGTTCTGTTCAAATTTGTTTGAACCAAACAGGAATTTCACCAATACCGCTAGAAAAGTCATAAGAGTGTTCTCCTGTCTGTGTTCAACACTAGAGATGAGCGAGCGTACTTGGTTCGGGTGTTTTTGCACTCGAGCACCGCTTTTTCCGAGTAACTGACTACTTGGACGAAAAGATTCGGGGGGCGCCGGGGGGTGAGCTGGAGGTTGCAGAGGGGAGTGGGGGGGGGGGGGGGGGGGAGAAAGAGAGCTCCCCCCTGTTCCCCACTGCTACCCCCCGGCGCCCCCCGAATCTTTTCGTCCGAGTAGTCAGTTACTCGGAAAAAGCGGTGCTCGAGTGCAAAAACACCCGAAAAGAGTACGTTCGCTCATCTCTATTCAACACTGTCGCCTTGCAGCGCTGAAGTCCTAGGGTCAAATCTGACCAAGAACAACATCTGCATGGATTTCTCCAAACCTTCAAACTCAATTCAGATGTTGCACATGGTCAGATTTGAACCTAGTACTCCAGCACTGCAAAGCAACAGTGCTAACTACTGAGCCACCATTCCTTTTCTTCATTTTCTTTCTTTTTCTCCTCCTTCTTTCAGTGGGTTCAGCCAAGATGACCCACCCAAGCTTCTGTTCTACACCAAGCCAAACTTTTAGCAAAGTTCAACCCAAAGCACTATGCTTCCCTTATAACAAAATTAAATTAAAAAACATTATTATCACAATTAATATTCCACTGAATTTTAATCCATTGTGTAGCTGGATACAGAGAACACAGGATCCACCACTGACAATAGTTAACGGTCACAGCTCACCTCCTCCTCTTCACAGGTCAAAGAGTATGCCCACAACTTATAAAAATCAGTAAGGTCACTTTCACACGGCCTAGAAAATTGCATAAGGTTTGTGTGCTGTGAGACACACAAATCTCACACGAATATGAACCCCATTCTTTTAAATGGAGTCACATACATGAGCGATTTCCCATGTCCTATATTTTTGTGTTTTTTCTAAATACATCGCCCATTGTTTTTGATGGGAAAGGAAAACACATCGCATGCCATCCATATGAGATTTCCCATTGAAATGAATGGGAAGCACTTGCTGATCCTCCCATGTGGCTGGAAGCCATGCTAGAGGATCACAACTTTATTAAAGTGATGGGAGGCGTTTTTGACAGCTTTTCACATCCGCGGGTAGACCACACTTTGGCGAGCGTGATATTGGGCCGAGTCTAACGGCCCGATATCGCACTCACCCATGTGTAGGTAGCCTACGGTTGTCTTCTGACTAAGTTTTCTTATTTCTATGTGGCTACTATTAGGCTGCTTTCACACGGATTTTGCGCAAGATTGCAAGCCACACAAGACTCGCACGAATATGAACCTCATTCCTTTGAATGAGGTCATATACATGAGCAATTTTTTATCGCAGTGCGGGGAAAAAAATCATGGCATGTCCTATCTCTGGGCGTCCCATCTCAGGGCATTTGCAATGGGTCTTGAAAGCACTTTGCGCGGAGTGCGATGAGTGGTTTCCCCCTCTGGAGGATCGAGTTTCACGGTTTGATATTGCACTCGGCCGTGTGAAATTAGCCTAAGGCAAATCTCTAAACTGCTGCTCATATCTCATAACTCGGGAAAGATGTCTGCCTCCATAGTCATGCACTGAAAATAGAATACTAAATAATAAATCACATAATGGCAACAGAATAGAGAAAAAATAAATGACACACCAATCTCTGCTTTACCATGGGCAAACTCAACTCTGCTGCGCACAGATCTAATCAATCCTTCAAAAAAAAAAAAATGACCGGAATGCTTTGAATGCTTCGATTATATAAAAAGTTGCAATATAAGCCACCCTGCTTGTCAACAAACCATAAAAAAGTAACATTCTGTGTCGAACTTCTGTTCATTTCTAGAACAAACAATGCTTAATTGATACTAATAAATGAAGAATCAGTCATTTTGTTGCAGCAGTAAAACTTTACAATGCAACTTGGATGCAAGACTCATATCTAGCAAAGGGGTTAATTAGCCGCCGTTCCGAATCCGAACATTTTATTTACGGCTTCCCTTTTAAGACACAATGGAAGAGTTTGGTCAACATTTCCGAAGACATTTCCCACTTTTTTTATGTTTGAGAACATTTGTGTTCCCTCTCTAAGGCGAAGATTTATGTCTATTGAGGGAGACCTATATTACCAGCATAGTAAAACAGTCAGTCAATATGTTGTAAAGTATACCAGTTAATGGCTGAAATATTAGTTAGATGAAAAAGGCAGCCAAGCCGAGCATGATGGAAGCGTGATTATAAATCTCCGCTTAATACATTAACTGAGGGGAAGCAGACTGGCTTTGTATATTTACTTTTCATTGCCTACTGAAGCCGCAGTGACTGATGAGCAGACTAGAAGTTTCATAAGACTTCCCTTAATGAATAATTGCTCGGAATTTATTACTCAGGTGTAGATTCTTATCAGACCGTGCGAATGAGAACGAAAGGCTAGCAGCAAAATGAATGTCAAAATCAGCGTCAATGAAGATGAGAAAGTCTAGAGGAGATTCAAATGAAAGCCAAAAATGAATGGGAACTAGATTAAGATGACCAAGATTACACCTTACCCCCTATCCACAGCATAGGGAATAATGTTATGATTGGTGTCACCCGTCCTCCTCACCGTGAGGTTACTGCACCCCCAACAGGGAGAAGGAGATTGAATGGAGCGCTGGTTGCCCAACGCTCCATTTACTTTCAATGGAAGATAGCTGAGCAGCAAGCACTTGGGTATTTCCGACAGCCCCATTGAAATGAATGGAGCACCGACCACCCATGGAGAACTCCATTCGTTCTGATGTCACTGGAGGGAAAGGTGGAGGGAAGGGACTCCTGCGGTGACAGACAGAAATGGCCACAGGACCCCCATTCTTGAGATTGGTGAGGTCTCATTGAGACCTCTACCAAGTGTCATAGCAGAAGGGGGCCACCTTGGGTGTGCTTTCTCATAGGCCGTACTACCAGTTCTTAAATTATCACGTATCCTGTATATAGGGGATAATCTTCTAATCTTGATATAACCCCTTCAATAAACATGTCCTGATAACTTATAATAAATGGCATCTAATTAGAGATAAGTGAGCGTACTCGCTAAGGCAAATTACTCGAGCGAGTATTGCCATTTTCGAGTACCTGCCCGCTCGTCTCAAAAGATTTGGGTGCCGGCGGGGGGCGGGGAGCAACGACGGAGAGGGGGAGGACCGGGGGGAGATCTCTCTCTCTCTGCCCCCCCCCCCCCACTCACCCCTGCTCACTCCCACAACTCACCGCTCACCCCCGCCAGCAGCCGTATCTTTAGAGACGAGCGGGCAGGTACTCGCATAAGGCACTACTCGCTCAAGTAATTTGTCTTAGCGAGTACGCTCATCTCTACATCTAATCAAAGACAACATGGGCAAGAACAGAGCTGTTTTTGTTGCAACTGTTGAAATCCAATAAATGGGACCTTAGTTTGGTATCTTCAAGTTAAGGTCAAGACATTCGAAGGAGAGGAACATACAATGTGGCTCAATCAAAAAAGTGAATTACCGATTATGTCTATTTTAATTAAAGGCCATTGCGGGGTATTTGTTTTCCATTCGTTATGTAGGTAGCCCCCCAGTACATATAAGTCAGCTATTAATATCTGGTTCATTATTCCTTTCCTTCTGAAACGTCCTGAAGTCCTTCTCCTCAGATGAGTCATGTGACCTCATTCTGATCACCTGGTCCTGTTGTTATAAATTCTATTCTAAAGTGTGGGTGGCAACCAGTAGAGTGACAATCATAGTGCTCACAGAGGTAGTCACTCCTTTGTATAGTTCTTTATCCCTTCTTGCCCTTGCTTGACACCAAGTAAAGTAAGGAGTAGGATCAGGATTTAAAGGGGTTGTGGCAATTTATAAAGTTATCCCCTACCCACAGCACAGGGGATAACTTTATGAAAGGTGGGGTCTGACTGGTGGAACCCCCATCAAACCCAAGAACAGGGGTCTGGTCGATTCCTGATTGAATGGAATAGAGGTCATGCAGGTGTGCCACTGCTCAATTCACTTCAATGACAGCGCCACAGATTGCCCAAGCGCTTATACATTTTCTCTGGATTGGTGGGGGACCCAGTGGTCGTATCCCCACCTATCACAAAGTTATCCCTTATTCTGTCAATAGGGGATAACTTGCCACATCCTCTTTAAGCAGGTCCCAAGCATTAAACTTTTTAGATGCTTATGTCAAAAGTGACTGTGGAACTCAAGGGGTTTGACAGAGAGAAGGAGGTTCCCTCTGTTTCCAGTGCCAATGGGTTATTATGGAAGTCTGAGGCTTAATACACGTCTCTACGTCTTCCAATGTAGTAGCCCTGTTAGCCCTATTAGTCTGAGGCAGGGCTTAAAGGGGTTTATCCGAGGACATGTTTTTTCGCAAACCAACTCACCCTCCTCTTGTAACATAACAGATGACATAGTCACTTACTCCACTGTCCCGCAGATCTCCACTGCCGCCTAGTCTCAGCTGATCTTCACTTCTCGGTGCAGGCAGCTTGCAATGACATATAGCACTTACATGGACAACCAATTGATTTTAAGCGCTGTAAAAAACAGCTGGCGGGATCAGCTTCGATCCCCCTCCATACAAATTTCGAACCTCCATGACATAAATGTACATCCTGGAGCGTTAAGGATGTATTTCAGGATTTTTTTCTCTATTGATGACCAACAATTCAATACTAGATAATCAGCGGGGACATGCCGCTCAGATCCCCACTGATCAGCTGATATCTGGTCAGCGCAGTAATCAGAAAGTGCTCGCCATAGCGTAGTGGCTCAGGCTGGTATTGCAGGTGCAGTTAATTTGGTTGCATTCAATATTTGCTACTTCAGCAGGACTAACCCAGACTGCTGCGCTATGGTCAGCGCTTTTTGCTTTGTGTGCTGACTGCAGTGACAGGAGCCCTGGGAATAAGCTGACCGCTGGGGATATGAGGTGTGGGTCCATACAAATCATTTATTCATGACTAGAGATGAGCGAGCGTACTCAGAAAAGCACTACTCGCTCGAGTAATTTGCTTTATCCGAGTATCGCTGTGCTCGGCCCTGAAGATTCGGGTGCCGGCACGGAGCGGGGAGCTGCAGGGGAGAGCGGGGAGGAACGGAGGTAAGATCTTTCTCTCCCTCTCTCCCGCCCGCTCTCCCCTGCTCCCCGCTGCGACTCACCTGTCAGCCGCAGCGGCACCCGAATCTTCAGACCCGAGCACAACGATACTCGGATAAAGCACATTACTCGAGCGAGTAGTGCTTTTCCGAGTACGCTCGCTCATCTCTATTCATGACCCATTAAAAGTCCTGGAATATCCCTTTTAATGCGCATTGTGTAATCTTTTATTTAACCTGTAGGGGCACTGTGGGGAAACTGAATACTTGATGGCAGGTTCATCCGCACATAGTTGATCTCTAGATTTTCCAGCAATTTGACACTTTTTGGTCAGCTTATTGGTAGGTGATCCTTCCAACAAAAAGAGGTTATTTAAAGTGGGCAACCCCTGGAAATCTGCTTAGTTATGTACCTAAATCTGAGGTTTTTTATGTGATCAATTTCTGGTCTTTACTCTAAAACTTTGCATGGGGATTTTCTCCAGGATTTTGTATGTAATCATGGTTTTATTATAAAATGAAGTACTAGCATTGATTTTTCTAGCTCTCCACAGGCGGCCATACAACAAACAATACATTGAATTTATGAAGACCTGTCAACTCTGTCAATAACAATGATTGAATGTCTTTCCTTAGAACTCTGCATTGTGCCTGTGTTATTTCTATATGTACAAATGAATGAATATGTTGACAACTGGGTGTTGTCATTCCCTTTGTCAATATGCAGTAGACTGTCTCCGTAGGATGGTGTTACACAGGACAACACATTTCTGAATAATCACTTGATAGAGCGAATGCAAGTGACAGTTATTAAGTAGAAGCATGGAGTGATGAGCGAGAACTCTTTCATCAGTTGTGTCATTCCAGCTCAGCTCACCTAAAAGTAGTCTCTGGTTGATTCATTATTGCGTGGTGTAACAGGTAAGTATTGTCCTTCAATGACTAGTCACCAACTTTGCTGGGAAGTATGTGCTTGTCCACTGAATGCTGATTGGCTCCCACTTTTTAAAAAATATGTTGCCCTCTTACTTAACCCCTTAAGGACACGGTCTATTTTGCAATAGTTTTTGGGGGATTTTCATCTCCACTTTTCAAAACACATCAATTCTGTCATTTTCTTTTTTTTTTTTTACAGCGTTAGGGCTTATTCAGATAGGCGTATTTCGGTCGGGTTTTCACGCCTGGCCGATACACGCTGTCCCTTTCTGCAAGTGAAGGAGGCAGGCAGGGCCGGAAGCTATTGCACACAGCTCCCGCCCCCTCACCGTGCTCTCTCCACACCCTCTCCACCCTCTCTCTGCCTCTTTCCACTGCTTGCAATGGGAGGCGTGGGACCTGAGCGGAGCTAAGTTCCGCTCCATCCCATTGCAAGCAGTGGAAAGAGGCGTAGAGAGGGTTTAGAGGGGGCGTAGAGAGTGCGGTGAGGGGGCGGGAGCTAGTGCACTAGCTCCCGGCCAGGCCTGCCTCCTTCCGTTGCAGAGAGGGACAGCGCATATCGGCCGGGCCTGAAAACCCGACCGACATACACCTGTCTTAATAAGCCCTTAATCATGCAGATAAATAACATGATGTTTGTTTTTTTGCTTTAAGGTTTTTCAACTTTTGCACAATAAAAACTATTTTTTGGAAATTATTTTGTGTTTTAGATTGTTGCATTCAAAGTCCCTTAACTTTTTTATTTTTCCATGGACAAACCTCTGTGAGGGCTTGTATTTTGCGCAATGAGCTGTAGTTTTTAGTGGACTCAGCAGCCAATGAGCGTGCTTTGGAGTGGGGATCCAAATTTCAAATACACACTCGCCAAAGAACCTCATGCCTCGAACTAGTCGATGAACCATATCAAACCCCATGGAAATGTTCCCCACAATTCATTCAGCGATCCTAAAATGGAACTATAAGTGAACAACAATCTCTCTGTATAAAAGCCTGCAAACAAGAGTAATTTGTACACTTTGGTGACTATATTGAGTGACTATTGTCCCGTGTAAAGTTATTCATACTCAGCACTGAGCACAGTCGCTGTTTGCCGATTTTGCCCTCAAGTGATATTTTTGGTTTGATGCGCTCTAAGACCATCTTGTTGGTGACCATTGCCACCCATGGTATACAGCATTCTTCTCCAGTCCCATAGTTCAAAAGCATCGATTTTCCTACTATCTGACTTCCTGAGTGTCCAACTTCCACATGCATATATGGAGATTGTAAACACAATTGCATTTATCATTTGGATCTTAGTAGCATGGCTAATATCTTTGCTCTTCCATATCCTTGCTATTCCTTGCATTGTGCTATGGCCAAGTCCAACTCTTCATTTGATTTCTGCTTCTGATTCTCCATTGCTGTCAATCTTGGATTCGAGGAAGAGGAAATCTTTAACCGCTTCAATTTCCTCATTGTTGATTCTTACTTGGACTGTACCAGTACTTGCACATCGTCATTACTTTCATTTTCTTTAGGTTCAGGTACAGCCCCATGCGCTCACTTTCTTCTTTAACTCTTCAGATATTCCAGGTCCTTTTCACTTTCTGCGAGCAACGTTGTATCGTTGGCATATCGAAGGCTGTTGATGTTTCTCCCACTGATTTTTCCTTCACTTGTTGACTAGTCCAGGGTTCATCGTCTCATGATTGTTTCAACGTACGAATTGAACAGGGACGGTGATAGAATGCAGCCTTGTCGAATGACTTTCTTAATCTCGAACTAGTCAGTGTTATCGATAGCTGTCCATACTGTGGCTTCTTGGTTCTCACAAAGTGAATGCATCAATTCTTCCAGATGCTCTGGAATGCCCATTTGCTTCATACATTTCCACAACTTCTTGTGTTCAACGCAGTCGAATGCTTTGCTGTAGTCTATGAAGCACATGTACCCATCCTTATGATATTCGCACGTCTTCTCCATGATCCACCGTAGGTTTGCCATTTGATCTTTGGTTCCATATTCTATGTGAAATCCGGCTTTCACGTCAGGGAAAATCTTCTTAACAAATGAGTCCATGTGTTTTTGAATAACCTTAAGCAGGATTTTGCTTGTATGCGATATGAGTGCGATGGTCCGATAGTTGCAGCTATGAAGAATGCAAGTATTTAAATAACATACTATTTGACAATATCACTTTAAGAACTTCCATATATAAACCATTCATCCTCATTCAGTTTGAAACTCAACACCAAGACTGGAAGTATATTGTTCGGTTCACATAAGGACACGGGCTTTTCGGCATCGCCAATGAAGCTCCTGTGATTAGTCTCTTAAAACTCTGTGATCTGATTTTGCTTTTGGTGACTTAACGTAAAGCCTTTCCTTTAGCTCTATACTAAAGATCTTTGATACATTTTAGATGCTGTCTTGCAACTTTAAAATCCCTTCACCTGCATCAAAGAAGAGATTGTTAATTTCATATATTATAATAGGAGTTAAGCTGCTCAAGTGACATCAAAGTCAACGACTGACAGCGCCAGTCAATATCCTCTGCTGAATTTCATGCTAATCAATCTTTAACAATTAATGAATTTAATTATTTTCATGTGTTTTCGTTATAAATAGTCTTCTTTGCCTTCTACTTTTTAAGGGCTGGAAAACGGACTAGAATTTAAAGGGGCTGCTTTATCACAACATAGCCTCTATTTAGGACCCCTCTATATGCCAGAATAGATAGAATAGAGAGTCTCTAGCAACTCTGACACCCCTAGAAGTTGTCATTTTGCTGCAAAGCTCAGCATTCAGTTACATATCAGGCAGATATACAGATGATTTGAGTTGTGGTATGATTAGATGAACGGTCTTGCCACCTGAGGCCTGAAAAGTGGTTGCACCCATGGCCTATAAAAAGACTCTCCGAGACTACTTGTGTGTAGTGACCTCTTTTTCCACTTGTATAGAGCTTGTTGACCACTAGACATGCTTCTACGATGCAATGGAAGATATTTCATCCAGTTAATAAGGGGTGCATTTGCAATGCAAGAAACTGGATGGTTGTATCAATGAATTGCCTCCACCTGGGCCATTCCAAACAGACTGTTAGGAAGTATTGGGAGCAGTGGATAGATGAGAGCACACACACAAGGTGACCAGGCTCAGGATGCTGTCAACAGATCAGCAGTAGAGAGGATCGTCTGATAAGCATGAGCAGCTCCAACTGTTTCGTTGTCCGCCACTCAGAGACAAGTGGCACCATCGTTACTGGCCCCTGTATTTGTCGGAACCATTTCCAGGCACTTGGCTGAAGGATATTGTTCCAGTGAAAAACAAAACTGGACTGCTACAGAGTGGAACCGGGTTGTCTTCAACAATGAACCCAGGTTTAGTTTGGGTGCTGATTACAGCCATATTTGTATCTGGAGACCTTGGGGTAAACCCCTCAATCCTGCTGTGGAGCGGCACACTGTCCCTTGCTTGTGTGATGATCTGCGGGGCCATCGCATACAACAGTCCGTCACCCCTAGTAGTGGTGCAAGGGACAATGACAGCTCAGCGATATGTTCAGGACATCCTGCAGCCACATGTGTTCCTCTCATGGCGGCTTCCAAGAGGCAGCAGGATAATGCTGCACACACAAGGGGGTCACAGGAATATCCCCACAACATTGTCACACTTCCATGGTCTACTTGATCGCCAGATTTATCGCCAATAGAACATGTATGGAACCATCTGAAATGCCAATTTTGTCAGCTTCCGAGTTTGCACAATCTAAAGGCTCAGTAACAGCAAATGTGGACTGATATGCCCCAGGATACCATATGGATCCTGTATGCCACCATGCCCGCCTGTATCACATCTTCAAGGGATCGGTTTTCCACAATAAAAGATCCCTGTGCTCTGATATTGTAATCACTTACTTATATAAACATTAGAATCCCGCTCGTCTGTGTGAATGTAGCCAAAATGCAGTTTTCGAGAAGATAGAATCCTGCTGAAAAGCACCTGCACCTTATTGACCAGTGGCAGGGAGGTCTGATAGGTCCAGGCACCCCTGACCGCTGCCTTAATGATCCCGCAGTGCTCTTACTTTGGGAGAATTCCCAGCCATATATACCGCGACTGCACAGTCCTCCCTCTCCAACAGATAAGGCTGGTGATCACTCACATATCTCCCTGGGGCGCATGTTCAGGACAAACAATAGCAAAGATCAAAGGTCTTGCAGCAGCAGCAGAACTGTAGATGATGTCCTAACCATGTGAGCAGGAAGCAGCTAGAGGGTTAATACTACACTTGAATGTAAGTATTTAGGACAGACTCACATGGACGTGTTTCAGTGAAATGGCCTTACAAGTGCAAAAAGTGAAGGGCAAAAATACGCAACATGCCCTATTTTGGTGCTCAATTATACACCAAAGGCCCCAACGAGGGATTAAATGATAAACTTGGGCCTTCCAAGTCAGCTGACCTGCTTACTAAGCAGGCTGCCCCACATACTCGAACATGGCACTGCCGGGATGATAGAAAGCACTGATGCGGGCGCTATAGCCAGCGATTGTGCGTCCTGCATAGCGCATATACATCTCATGGATAGTGAGTGTATATGCGCTTATGCCCGTGTGCGGCTGCCCTTAGTTTTAGGGGTTCTTCACATGGCCTTATACACTACGAAGCGTAATTGCACATTGATGGGTTTTTCTTCAGAGTATTCAAACTCTGTGCTATATCGTACAAGTGTATTGGTCTGGTAGGTCTTCCAAGATATCCACACAATCATCAGTTCTGTAATGCCTAGGTAGCTATGTGCTCCTAGGAGACATAGAAGGTGCTGTACGTCAGAAAAACACTGTTTTACCATTTCTTCCCAAGCTAAAGCTAACTGCTTGGCAACAGCTGGCTGCTGATAGGTTGCTTGCCATGCAAACCCTGATTGGTAGAGGGGGATGGTGTGAGAGTCCAGAGTAAGAAAATAGCAAGGTGAGGCAGGATGTTAGAGGGAGTGAAGAGAGAAAGTGCAGGAGAAAAGACAGGAAGTGAAAAAGGAGTTAGAGGGGGTGGTGAGGAGGTAGTTGTTGGAGGAGGGCATGCAGTAGGTGCTCTGCAGTGTGTGCAGAGAAATAGCGTTGCCTGGAGTGGGAAACAAGGTTCCGAATCAAAAGCAGTCTGGAGAATGTTCTTGACAGTGAGTTACACAAAACCTGGTGAAATCAAAGCCAGGGAAAATGAAAGAGGCCCATCTTAAATCAACTTCATTTAACTGCCGTGTAATTCTCTAGCAAAGCCCCATCAGATAACTAGGACTGTGGAAATTCTACTGAGTAACCTCTAAATGCAAATAGAGAGAGAGCGTTGAAGATTAACTTGTGTTGTACTGAACTGAACTGTAGAGCACTGTTATTTATTGAATGCAAAGCAATACCTCTGCCATTACTGCAAAACTTTAATTGTTGTTTAGATTATTACTAAAAGCTGAAGTAAACTGTGCACCTCCAGTTTGCTAATCAAAGCTACCAGGACTCGTGTCAGTTATTTAATCATTAACTCTAGGAGTCTCTGGAAAGAGGTGCTGGCATCACGTGACAAACCACCATTAACCCCACTGTCTGATGTATTCCTACATTCTGTTTGAAGCTTGTACAGCTCCAATGTCAGAAGATGTCTGACAGGGTATTCTTACTGTTCTATTGCCAGCCACTCTGCTGTCGGAGCCTCTCTGGTGCACACACACTGGCTATAGTCAGCAAAAAAAGAAAGCCTTTTAGGAAACCCTGAATCCAAAATTGGATTAGAAAGAGTTAATAATTGTTGACTGTAATAACCACTGTGTGTGACCAAGCCAGGCACCTTTGCCGCCATTGCAGGAAGAGATCGCAGAGCCACCTGCGACATCCAGTTTGTTTATCCATGGTCTCCCCCACATTGCTGCACCCGACTCAGACGCTGCACAAGTTTGAATAAAATAGCAAGAAGATAGGTCCTGCCCCAGCTTGCACTATTAACGGGCGAGAATACCGCTAATTAAAACGAAACCGTTGAAATAATTGGCTTTGTTTCATCTCGTTATGCAGCCATGATTATTACAGCCGCATAATGGGACAAAATCCGGCCCATGTGAAGAAGCCCTTAATGAAATCAGTGTTTAAAATGCCAACTGCAGGTGTGTGTGCATGTAGCAGAGCTGTGTGTGTACATGAAAGTAGCAGAGCTGTCTATCCTCCAGAGCTGTGTGTGCATGTTTCAGAGCTGTGTGTTATGCACATGTGCAATGTGCATGCTGTAGTGATGCGTATGTGTATAATGTGAACTTATGTGCTATTGTTAGATTGGACACACTCGGTTTAATAGGAGTAGACTGTTAACTATTAACCCCCTTTTCTATACTAGAACCCCAAAGTTAATGACAGTAGTCCCTCCGCTTTGTTAGACCCCCTGAGTCATTTAACAAGTATGAAATATTATTTCATGTTTTCTGCTGTCTAAAGCTGGGTGCCTCTTATAGTCCGAAAAGTACGGCATACGCTACCTACACACACACATATGCAATTATTCTTTTGAAGCCGAAATTATAGTCCAACTGCATAAATCCGTAACTTTTCCTGGATCATCATTTTTCATTTCATCTTTTTTGAATTTCAGAGTGCTCTCTGTTTGTTGTCACATTCAGTCTGTTATAGAAATGTTACTGAACTGTATAATACTTATCATCTGGTGCTGCTGACTTCCAAAAAGAGAATACCCAAAAATCCAGCTTAGAGAGTTATCTGCCATGAAATACGTTTTACTGCAGAGACTCTGAAATTTGATTAATAACTCAAAGCAGCATTTCTCTGGCTGCGAAATCTCATGTATTTTCTTAAGATGTTTAGAGCATATGAAGCTAAGTGATTTAGCCCGGCTCAAACCTCCTCTTCTAAATAAATGTGTCTTAAATGGATTGCATGAAATTGAAAAACATGGCTGTTTCCTTATTCCAAAAACAGCGCCATTTATATCCACTGGATGTTTGTGGTATTGCAGTTCAGTCCTTTTTACCTTCAATGGGACAGAAATAAAATTGGTAGTGTCAAGTGATCACAATTTTGTGCTTGAGCAATAAGATTTGCAAATGCTTTAAGAATATTGGAGAAGAGGCATGTTATTTGGGTTGAAGAGGCTGTCCAATCTGTGGAACTCCTTCTCTAAATAAACACCTAATGGCAATTAGTTAATGAACATGAGTGTAAGGAATTCACCCAAAAGGGTTAAACAATTGCCACAGAGATGGACTGCGATGTGCACCAAAAATTGTACTAAAATCTTTGCATGCACCAAAATCTGTACCAAATTTGGACACAGCGGAATTGAGCATGCTCAGTAGATGCTTTTTGATTGAATGGAGCTCTCACATGAAAAAGGACAATTCTTGCTGCGTAGGAGAACAGAGGGACTAAAAATGGAGATCATGTGGGGAAGGTTAGAGAGAAAGAAAGCAGAGCTCAGGCAGCACAGGACTAAGGCCTCGGTCAGACGGGCGTTTTTTTCGCGCAATTTGCGCATGCGTATGCGATCTGCGTATGTATAGAGCTAATTGTTTGCAATGGGATCGGTCACATGTCAGTTTTTTATGCGGATGTGCGATAAATTATAGGACACAACGATTCGCAGAACGCGCCTAGCTGCGTTCTCCATTTAATTGTGCGCACCAAAGGCATGTACTGCAACTAGCTGCGTTTTTTCGCTGGCGAGCACACCCCACTGTACTCCCGTCATCTGTGTGACTGCATAGTCTTCTAGGAAGTGAATACTTGAAGGAAATGGCAAAGGCTGACAAGGTGGTCGTAATATGGGGGCAACAGGTTATCTTATCAAATCTTTGCAATGTGTATTTTATAAATGAACAAAATGTTCGCGCCGCTACTTTGGGGCCGCTACAACTTGGCCAAACGGCTTTTTTTTTAGGGGAAGGGGGGGGGGGGGGGGTTACATGCACGCCGAAAAAGTTCCAGCCGGTCCAAGATTTCATGCGCATTTTGATGCGCACGGCGATTTTTCTCAGGTCAGACGGCCGTTTTGCTGCGACGATAAAACGCGCCTAGGTGCAGATTTTTCGTCGAATCGTCGGCTCCGGTCATGCGATTTGCGGATGCGCATCCATTATGCGATGCACAAATCGCGCGAAAAAACGCCCGTCTGACTGAGGCCTTAAGGTGCATTCACACGAGCATGTTTATGTTTGTACATAGGTGCGCACAAAATCACGCGTCTATTAAACCATTGGTTCCCTATGGTGTGTTCACATGTCCAGGTTTTACAGGCGTGCAAACGCACGTACCTGCAAAACATAGGACATGCGTGCACCATAGGTCCGTGCTGCGTGTCAATATTCCTCAGCAGGGAGTCCCCTCATCACTGAACACTGTGACAGCACTGTCACAGTGTTCAGTGACAAGTAGACTCCCCACGGGGAGTAAAGAATCCCCTGCCACAGCTGTGACAGAGGATCGCGATGCCGGCACCCATGCAGCGATTTTTAGTGAAGGGCTTTAAATATAAGCCCTTACTTAAAAATCAATCCTATCTGGTGTAAAAAGTAATAACAAAAAAAAATACTCACCTCTCCGCCGCTACCGGGGCTCAGGCGCATCTAGCAGCTTGGGTCCCGTCACTGCTCTGAAGCTCTTTCAGCAGACAGGGATTTAAAATCCCTGTCTGCTGAAAGGGCTGTATCTGATTGGCTGAGTGCTCAGCCAATTACAGGCAGCGCTCAGCCATTCATTGAGTTCAAAGAATCAGTAGAAGCTGCGGCCTTCATACAACAAGTCGTAAGTGAGGCTGACCTCTTTACAGATACTAGATGTGCACACTGGTAGGGACACAAATAGTTAGTAAACAAGTCTCTTGCAGAAGATTGAAATTGTACCGAGGAAAGTGTACTGTTTAACAAACCGTTGCTGCTTTTAAGAGACCCAGTGAGATAGTGACCCAGGGAGTATACGGACTGCGTTTGGTGTTAGTCCTCCTTTGGCCTTCAGAACTACAACAGTTCATCATGCCATAAGTTCTACCAGGCAATGAAATTGTTCTGCAGGAATTCTGCCCTCTGCGACTGCATAGTTTCTTGCAGTCGCTACAAATTAGATGGCGATGCTAACATGTTCTTAACAGGAAGGGAGCATGGATTCATGGTGCTTGTGCCAAATTCTGACCTCCCATCAGCATAGTGCAAAAGAAACCTAGAGTCATCTGACCAGGTGATGTTTTTCCACTGGTCAGTGATCCAGTTTTTGCACTTTTTTTATCGACTGGAGCCTCGTCTTTCTGTTTCTCATAGACACTAAAGGTTTTTGGTTGTCTACTTTTGTAGCTCATCCATGCTAAGGAATATGTTATACTTTTGGACACATTAGTTGGGGCACCATCATTGTATTTAGCTACAATTTGTTTGACTGTACACTGCCTGTTCATCAGAATGATTCCTGACATCCTCCTCTGACCCCTTGTGGCAACAAATTGTTTACGTCTCCAGAATCCCCTTTTGTTGGATGTTTTTCCTCACTCACACTATTCTTAGTATACTCTCTATATCATTGCAGAAGAAAATCCCCCAAGGTTGGCAGTATATGAAATCCCAGCTCCAGCTAGTCTAGTACTGTTGACTAGACCTTGATGAATTTGCTCAGATCGCTGGATTTTCCGATGCTAACATGGATTCACGCTTAAAGTGATCTCCAAAAAACTTTTTCACTTAATTATATGCTATACTCTGGGGTTATGGGTCTACTATTAGAGATGAGCGAGCACGCTCGGTAAGGTCAGTAACTCGAGCGAGCATCGCTCTTCTCGAGTAACTGCCTTCTCATCCTAGCGTGCTCAGGGGTGCTCGGGGGTGAGGTGGGGGTAAGCGGGGGGCGGTGGGGTGTAGTGGGGGGGGAGAGAGAGAGCGATCTCTCTCACACCCTCCCCCCTCTCTTTCCTGCTGCCCCCCGAGCATGCTCGGCCGAGAAGGCAGTTACTCGAGAAGAGCGATGCTCGCTCGAGTAACTGACCTTACCGAGTGTGCTCGCTCATCCCGAGTCTACTACCCATACAGGGAAGCTCCAATTGTGAAAAGGCGTCAGACTCTAATAAGTTGGCAGTTCAGTTTATTTTCACGCAATTCACTACGGAGAAAAAGTATTCAAATTTGCGCATGTCAGCCAAACCAGAGACTCCTCTAAAATAAAGAGGACTCATCTGTAGAAAACTGTTTCATCAGTACAGAGTAAGATACTGCTTGTCTGGGTGAGATGTCTTAAATGCAACCAGGGAAGGGAGGAGCGGGAAGGGGGGTACCAGTTCTCATTGCAGAAACCCAATGGGTGTAAGAGATGGCAAGAATGGAAAGAATACGAAAACGCTGACGAATCCCTTTAAAACATCTACCGTCTGAGTTAATTTGCTCTTAGAGATCATTTCATCTGAGAGCACATTAATGATTGCTGAGGAGGTTAACATTGGGAGGAAAAAAGTGAGTTTGAACAAATATTACACCCTATTTCCATACAATACACATTGTATCAGTCTGATTTATGTCTATAAGCAAAGTCAATGGAAAGTCATAGATTTTTAGTATTCACAGGTACATTCCCAAGATGAGTATTACACTCTGTCCTAGGTTCTTTGATGTAATGGTTCCCTGAAATTGGTGCGAATATAAATCCTTTCTTCAATCTTATTTACATAGACAGAAGTTATGTGGTGACAAGGTCCCTTCAAGGCTTGAATGGTTTCTTAATAACATGTACTAAATGGCATCTGGTATCAATCTTGTCCTACAGACATGCCTGTAGTGATTTAAGGCTTTCACTTCTCGAATTCAAACTCTCATTTTTAATGCATTTTCTGTCATTTGACTTCATGGGCCTTAAATGAGATTCTGTCATTTTTCTTGACACCGTCTAAGATAAATTGAAAATTAAAAAGAATAAATGAATCGTAGAATCATCATCAGTGTCTCATCTGTGTGTGAATTAATATGTTAATGTAATTAGGATAAATATGTACATAATTGTTTGTGTTTTCTGACTTTCGATTAACAAAAATTTACAGATAAGACAAACATAAACCTGAAAAGTTTCGACTGTTATGCTCTACTCCATAGAGAAATCTGGCATTAAGTATTCCGTTTTCCTGCAGTGCCCCAACAGGGAAAATTAAGCATTGCATGATGGATGATGTTTTTGAAGCAAATGAGCTGTCCTCATAATGCATGGATGTGTTCAGTCCTCCCGTGACAGAGACATACTTTGCAGCCTCTGTTCTAGATAAATTGGGTCCTTAAGGAGGTAACAGCAATCGTGAGCTGCCTTAACCCCTTGAGTGGCGGGTTTCCTACCACCCTGTCGTGCCCACCAGGGCAGGTTTTTTAAAATGGTCTAATCATTGAATTTCAACTAATTTTGCAGTTGCGTCTCAAGAGCCATAACTTTTTCATTTTTCCATTGACATGGCCATATAAGGGCTTGTTTTTTGTGGGACAAGTTGTGATTTTTTAAACAGGAGGGAGGAAAAAAAGAAATGGGGAAAAAAGAAAAAAAGGCCATGTCATTAAGGGGTTAAATAATGTATTAACTTCCTTCTCTGGGTCATTACAACGCATGGATACCACGTGTGTGATTGTATTTTTGATTTTTTACAAAGTAAAGGGAGACAAGTGTTTTTATAATTTTTTTTTAAATCATTTTTTAACATTTTTTTTTTTTTTTTAAACTTTTTTTTTTTTTTTGTCCCTTTAGGGGACTTCCACAGGGACCCATCAGAACCCCCTGATCACATTCCGGGGGTCCGATGGTGACAGCCCTTTACATGCTGCAGTGACAGCCCTTTACATGCTGCAGTCACATAGACTGCCGCATGTAAAGAGTTAACACAGCAGAGATCGGAGGTTTTCTCTGATCTCTGCTGTAAGAGCTGGTACCTAGCTGTCCTCTGACAGCTAACAACCAGCTCTCCCTGCCACAGAGACCATCGGCTTGCTTCTGACAAGCCGATGGTCTCTATGGCAACCTGTAAACAAAGCAGGAGATTGCCGATATGCCGGCAATATCTTCTGCTGGTTTTCCAAAGCCCTTGCTTTGTTCTCTGTGGGTCTGTGCAGGCAGAGCACACTGTCACAGCTTATGGCATTGTGCTCTGCAGCTCCCATAGTGATACATAGCCTGGAAATCTTCCGGGCTATGTCACTATGAGCAGTGGAGCTCGTCCCGGAAAATTTCCGGGCGTGCCACTCAAGGGGTTAAAGGGGTTGTTGCAAATCTTAGACTTATCTTTCTATGGGACTGCCTCTGTCAGTCTCATAGAGTTAAATGCAGTGGCAGGGCACATGCTTGACTACCACTCCAGTTCTATGGAGTAAAATGGAACCTCAATTTTCATGATCGATGAGGGTTCCATCAGTCAAACATCAACTGATGAGACACTTAAGGCCTATTTAGATACAACGATTATCGCTCAAAGCCGTCTTTTGAGCGATAATCGTTGTGTGTAACTGCACTGATATCGTGCAGTTTACGTTAACCCTTTACAATCCAGTTTTGGATTCAGGGTTTCCTATTGGTTTTCTCTTTCTGCCATTATACAATGGCACCATCTGCTGGCTAGAGCCAGTACTGTGGTATGGGACATGCTGGAGAGGCCTCCCCGACAACAGAGTAGCTTGTAATGTACAGGAAGAATACCCTGCCGGACATCTTACGACATCAGAGCTGTACAGCTTTTAATCAAAATGTCTTTAGACGTCAAACAGGGGATTGGAAAGGGTTAAACCATTGCTCATTGTAGTCTTTCAGAGTGCTGAAAGACAATGATGAATCTTATCAGGAAATCACAGCGGGATACAGCTGATACTATTGTTTCAGCTGTATCCCGCTCCCTGATGACAGGCGGGGTATGAAGAATGCAGCCGTCCAGCTGTGTTCACCATACCCTGCACGGAGTGCTCGGCAGAAAACAGCTGGATGCAGAAAACAAGTGGGGACACCCCGCTTGTCTTCTGCATCCTTCGTTGGGAGCGCTCGGCTGTATGACACCTGGGGGATCCCAGTGGGGAAGAGATGGATGCGGAGAGCAAGTGGCCACACGCTTGTTCGCTGCATCCTCCGGAGCGCAAGTTGATCGCTCAACGTTTTAGCAATCATCTTGTGATGTAAATGACACAACGATTATCGCTCAAAAGTCGCTCAAAAGACATCTTTTGAGCGATAATCGTTGTGTCTAAATGGGCCTTTACCCCTGATCTAGTGTAAAATATGGCAGAACCCCTTTCGGAGCATATTTGAAAATGAGTTTTGCAAATGAGACCCTGTAATAAATGAAAATGTAGTATTTTGGTGCCTGATAAGGGAACAAAGGCCAAACTGCCTAGTTTTAGGGTTCTTTAATAATCCAAGAAAAATTGGAATGAGCATGCAATCAGCAGTATGACGTAGCAATCCTATATCATTTGCATGCATTTACACTGAACAATATTTGGGTCGTTTCGATCATTCATTCAATCATAACCTCTAGTCAACCTTTCTGCCAGTGCTTTCTTATCAGACTCAGAAGCCCAATATAAAATATGCAACAGGGTCCCTCATCTACTATGCTGCTTTTATAATGCTTATACCTCCTTATGTGACATGAGGCCTTTGGGTCTCTCCATTTCCTATTGCAATGCCCCTGATTTTTAGGTAAACCTCCCTATTTTTTAAGCACTGGACATTTGCTGATTGAAATTTTTTTGGCAGGAAGTTATCATATTATGCTAACATGTGCATCGAGGAAGCTTTGCTCATTCCAAGGAACTAACTCAATTTTCTTCTGCATCCTGTACGATTAAAAGTGCTGCTAAATACTCAAAGTATATAAAAAAAATTAATTGGTTGGTTGGTTCACCTGATTGGTTGGAAAGGTGTCTGGTTGGTTCATTAGGACCAGTCTACAATGTCCAGTTCTAGTCGGGATTAGCTATTTTCTCATCAATCATAATTGTAGTTGATGTGTGAATAAACAGTAAAACTAACAACCGTGTCAGCATCAAACTCCTCAATTTCTGCGACACATAAGTTCTCTTGATTGGTGGAAAATTTGGCTGCTTGGTCTGTTCGTCAGTTAGTAAAAAAGTTGGTTCCTTGGTTCACCTCTCTTTAGCAACATCCTTCTAGCCTCCTGCCATGCTCTGTTAAAGTCATGTTGCATGGGAACCTGACATACCAATGACTTCATCAAGGCCTATATATATTACCTACGGGTCCCTCCTCCACTACCTGTGTCAACTAGTTGGATTTGTCATCTACTGTTGCCTACTTCTGGTTATCATTTCGACTCTGTTTTTAGTTTACACCCCTGAATAGTATGCATGGTCATCTCTTCGACTCCTGATTTTACTTATTGCCACTTTTTACAGACTACAACTACCATCTGATTTGCTCTCTCGGCTTAACTATTTTCTTTGTCTTAGGGTGAAGTCACACGAACGTATATCGGCTCGATTTTTACGCCGAGCCGATATACATTGTCCTCCTGTGCAGCGGGGGAGGATGGAAGAGCCAGGAGCAGGAACTGAGCTCCCGGCCCCTCTCTGCCTCCTCTCCGCCCCTCTGCACTATTTGTAATGGGAAGAGGTGGGGCGGGGCTAAGTTCTGAGAATTAGCCCCGCCCCCGTCCCACCTCTCCCCATTGCAAATAGTGCAGAGGGGCGGAGAGGAGGCAGAGAGGGGGGCGGGAGCTCAGTTCCTGCACTTGGCTCTTCCATCCTCCCCCCTCTGCACACGACGACAACGTATATCGGCTCGGCGTAAAAACCGAGCCAATATACGTTCGTGTGACTTCACCCTTAACTATGACTTCAGCTTGCTCCATTTCTTTCCCCAAACTAGTTCATAAACAGCTGCCTCTAATCAGAGACTTCACTGGGCACCACGACCTTGAGATATCCCAGAAGCAAAGTTCAAACCTCCTTGTGGGGATCCAGGTTGAAGACCCTCACATTCTGCACTCCAGTTCCACATATCTAATATGAGTATGTGACAACTAGGGATACTTGGGCAATAGTTTGGGCACAGAGTAAAAAACTAAACATATTCTCCACTGAGACTGAAGAATTTCCCAATACACATCCTAATTGCTTGACCAGCAACTCTTAATTGCTCATTGACACTCCCGGTGACTTCAAATTTCATTATCCAAAATCTTTAAATACTCATCTGCCGTCTTACAAACTTTGCTGATGTTCTCAATGACCAAAGTCTAGCGTACTGATTTGGATGCAAATAAACCTTCATTTGTGTGCGTTTCAAGAGCCTCACAAATCATTATGGTACCAAGTTTAGAGGTTCAATATCATAATGTTCCCAATAAATATCAAGGAAGGTACATTGCGGATTGTAGGAGTAATCTGCTGAGACATGTTTCTTGGCTTTCATGTTAATCAAAGCAGTGATAATTACACCACTTATATTATCTCCGGATAGTCTGTGTCATCTGTTAGAAATATGTATACGTTTATTGCTTAGGAAGATGCTGAATGAGTCGCATATAAATGTAAATGCCTTAACTAGATGCACAGAATGTGCCATTTTTCATGTAGATTATAATACGGTATGTTTTAGAAATGGTACATAGTTACAATTAAAAGTGCTATAATATAGTGATGCTTCCTGATGGATGTGCCGCTAATGTATTCATATTGTTTTAAGGTAAAAAAAAAAAAGGAATCTTGCTGATTTCCCAGTGATAGCGATGTGTCGTTTGGGTTTATATTAAAGGGCATTTATGACTAAAATATTAATTAAAGTTGGTCATTATTGACATTTCCAAAAATGTTGCCACCAACGTTACCTTCTACTGGATGGTAAATACAGTTTCAGTTTTATGCAAAAATAAACCAACTCCACATCTGTACTACATGCGGCGTCTCTACTTCTGTTCTGCCTATAAGCTAAGGAGTAGAGATGAGCGAGCATACTCGCTAAAAACAATTGCTCGATCGAGCATTGTCCTTAGCGAGTATCTCCCCGCTCGGAAGAAAAGGTTCGGCTGCCGGCGTGGGTGAGAGGTGAGTTGCGGCAGTGAGTAGAGGGGAGCGGGGGGGAGAGAGGGAGAGAGAGATCTCCCCTCCGTTCCTCCCCGCTCTCCCCTGCCGCCAGCAGCCGAATCTTTTCTTCCGAGCGGGCAGGTACTCGCTAAGGGCAATGCTCGATTGAGTAATTGCCCTTAGTGAGTATGCTCGCTCATCTCTATTAAGGAGGTTTTCCAAGACTAGAAAAAAAGTAAATTATGCTGGCGTAGTCAGCAGGATGGGATGGTGAATGGCGAACAGTCAACAGAACTTGCCCACCACGGTCCCTGTGTCCCATGATGGCCCAGCGAATGCACGGAAAGACACACCTACCGGGGGTCCAGAAGTCCGCCTTGAGGTCGTGTCCTCTGGCCTGCTCCGTCACCTCCGATGCCGTCCGACATGGCGTGCCCACAAGGGTCTTTCTCACTTTATTCCTGATAATGTTGCCTCCTGTGGCTAGAAACGCACTGACGCCGAAATCTGCGATCTGCACTGAGCCGTCTTCACCCAGGGGGATGTTTCCAGCCTTAACATCCCTGAGGATCTGTCCGTTCTTATGCAGGTACTCCAGGCCTTCTAGCACCTCCTTCAGCATGGTGACGATGCTTGCCTCATCCAGCACCCCGTTCAAAGCAGCAATGATGTCGACGCTTGAACAAGGACGGGTGGCTCCTGGGTTTCCTGTAGTTGCTGCATCATCACTTGTCCAATTTTGCATGATCTTTGCCGTAAGCAACAGGGCAGAAGTAAATTTGCCACATAACGCTTGCCTAGACCACTCTACCCATTTCAGGGATTGCAAATTGGCTACATTCAGCTCCCACTTGTTGGGAAGCATGAATATGTGCTTGTTGTTGATTTCTTTTCAGGTTGGAGACCTACTCTGTTACCAAAGTAAATAAGCAGGTAACCGTACAGAAGCTCATGAATGAGGTAATCTGCAGATATGGGGCACCGGAAGTGATTGAGTCAAACAAAGGTACACACTTCACAGGTGAAATAATGCAATACATCATGTCTGCTTTGGGTATATTCCAGGCTTTTCACACACCCTACCGTCCACGGAGTAGGGGAAAGTAGATCCATGGGCAATAAAGGAAACGGGTAAATCTTGAACTGAGTGTCTTCCATTAGTTTTTTCTTTTTCTCCGGAGGATACATGCCACAGTAGCCAAGTTTGGGAAATGATTCTAATGTTTTTTCTAACCCAATGAGATTGAACCTCGTGACTAATGACGTATTCATTTTCTGTATTAGAACGATATCAAAGTGAATAAACTTTCAGTGTACGCGCCTTAAGCAGAGTGGGCTGTATATACTTGCCGCGGCACATCTCTACATATCTGTGAGAGCTAATTACTATAAATCATAGTTTTTGGCCTCTCTGATGCATCCAGGTATGAACTAATTTGGAACCCAAGGCTTGAAAGGTTAATGTGACCGGTCATGTGTAACGGTCCTTAACAGATGTGCCGCTAATGTATTCATATTGTTTTAAGGTAAAAAAAAAAAAGGAATCTTGCCGATTTCCCAGTGATAGCGATGTGTCGTTTGGGTTTATATTAAAGGGCATTTATGACTAAAATATTAATTAAAGTTGGTCACCATTGACATTTCCCAAAATGTTGCCACCAACATTACCTTCTACTGGATGGTAAATACAGTTTCAGTTTTATGCAAAAATAAACCAACTCCACATCTACACTCCATGCGGCGTCTCTACTTCTGTTCTGCCTATAAGTTAAGGAGTAGAGATGAGCGAGCATACTCGCTAAGGACAATTACTCAATCGAGCATTGTCCTTAGCGAGTACCTGCCCGCTCGGAAGAAAAGGTTTGGCTGCCAGCGTGGGTGAGAGGTGAGTTGCGGCAGTGAGTAGAGGGGAGCGGGGGGGAGAGAGGGAGAGAGAGATCTCCCCTCCGTTCCTCCCCGCTCTCCCCTGCTGCCAGCAGCCAAATCTTTTCTTCCGAGCGGGCAGGTACTCGCTAAGGGCAATGCTCGATTGAGTAATTGCCCTTAGTGAGTATGCTCGCTCATCTCTATTAAGGAGGTTTTCCAAGACTAGAAAAAAAGTAAATTATGGGCTACAATAAAAAAAGTATTCACTAGAGATGAGTGAACATACTCGTTTAGGGCAATTACTCGAACGAATATTGCTTTTTTCGAGTAACTGCCTACTCGGGCAAAAAGATTCGGGGGGCGGTGGAGTGGTAGCAGGCGGGAACAGGGGGGGAGCTGTCTCTCTCCCCCCTGCAAACCCCCGCTCACTCCCTGCGTCCCCCGAATCTTTTCGCCCGAGTAGGCAGTTACTCGGAAAAAGCAATACTCGTTTGAGTAATTACTAGAGATGAGCGAGCACCAAAATGCTCGGGTGCTCGTTATTCGGGACGAAATTTTCGCAATGCTCGAGGGTTCGTTTCGAGTAACGAACCCCATTGAAGTCAATGGGCGACCCGAGCATTTTTATATATCGCCGATGCTCGCTAAGGTTTCCATTTGTGAAAATCTGGACAATTCAAGAAAGTGATGGGAATGACACAGAAACGGATAGGGCAGGCGAGGGGCTACATGTTGGGCTGCATCTCAAGTTCCCAGGTCCCACTATTAAGCCACAATAGTGGCAAGAGTGCCCCCCCCCCACCGCACTGTCAGCGTAAAGATTGTTCTCCTCTGCCATAGCTGTAACAGCTGTGGCAGAGAAGAACGATGTTTGCCCATTGAATTCAATGGAGCCAGCAATACAGCAGGTTCCACTGAAAGCAATGGGCTGCCGGCGATCGCAGGATGAATTGTCGGGAAGGGGTTAAATATATAAGCCCTTCCCTGCAATTCATCCAGAAATGTGTTACAATAAAAATATATACCGGCGTATAAGGCGACGGGGCGTATAAGACGACCCCCCAACTGTCACCTTATACGCCGGCAATACAGTGGAGCAAAGAATAAAAATCATTACTCACTTCTTCTGACGTTCTGCGGCGCTCCTGCAGGCTGTCGCTCCCTCCTGGTTCCCGGCAGAGCATTGCTTTCTGGATGCAGGGCTTTAAATCCCCGCCTCCAGAAACACAGCCAATCACAGCCATTCAATGACATCATTGTCATTGGCTGTGATTGGCTGAAGGCACGTGTGTTTCTGGAGGCGGGGATTTAAAGCCCTTCGTAGAGAAAGCAATGGTCTGCCGGGAACCAGGAGGGAGCGACAGCCTGCAGCAGCACTGCAGAACGTCAGAAGAAGTGAGTAATGATTTTTATTCTTTGCTCTGCTGTATTCCCGGCGTATAAGGTGACAGTTGGGGGGTCGTCTTATACGCCCCGTCGCCTTATACGCCGGTATATATTTTTAGTGTAACACATTTCTGGATGAATTGCAGGGAAGGGCTTATATATTTAAGCCCTTCCCGACAATTCATCCCCGCGCTCGCTGGCAGCCCATTGCTTTCAGTGGAACCTGCTGTATTGCTGGCTCCATTGAATTCAATGGGCAAACATCGTTCTTCTCTGCCACAGCTGTTACAGCTGTGGAAGAGAAGAATGATTTGTCTTCTATATGTTCTCAATGGGGTCGGTGCTGCTGCCGCCGGCCCCATTGAGCGCATATAGAGAAGAGAACAGAAATCGCAGATCGCACATAGGTGCAATCTACGATTTCTATGGCCCTAAGAAGGACCGTTGGGGTTCTTGAAACCTAAAATACTCCTAACACTCTCCCTATAGCAGCTCCACCAAGATACCACTTTCCCTGAACTAATGTCAGAATGCATCTGTGGCGAGCCGCGGGAGGGGCAGATTTTAATACTCGGGTGACACCTGATCTCGCCAGCCACTCACTGCAGGGGGTGGTATAGGGCTTGAACGTTGCAGGGGGAAGTTGTAATGCCTTCCCTGTCTTTCTATTGGCCAGAAAAGCGCGCAAATTTCTCAGGGAAGAAAATGAAAGTAATCCGAACATCACGTGGTACTCGTTACGAGTAACGAGCATCTCGAACACCCTAATACTCGAACGAGTATCAAGCTCGGACGAGTATGCTCGCTCATCTCTAGTAATTACCCTAAACGAGCACGTGCGCTCATCTCTAGTATTCACCCATTGAATCAAAAGGCAAAAATTAGAAAACAGGACAATGTATAGGGTTGAGTAAGAGAATATTATTAAGGTGACTTTCCAGAGCCTCATGTGCTGCAGAGTGCTAAGGCAGCAGAAATGCAGTCATAAGCCCTCACTCACAACCTGAAGGTTGTAAGTTCAATCCCTACAAGATTCAGGTAGCTGGCTTAAGGTTGACTCAACCTGCTTAAGTCGGTAAAATGAGTACCCAGCTGGCTGGGGAGTAATACATTACTTGAAAGCTCTGTGGAATAAGTTGGCACTATACAAATAACAAGATTTTTTTTAGCCAAGCACCCAGGATTGCTCATCAATCTGTTAAATATCACCTTGATCCAGTGTAACTACTCAGTTCCCAATACTCCAGTTTCTGCAGCTGCTGTCATGTGCTGTTCATTGTTCATGTGACTGCTGCAGCCAATCACTGGCTTCAGCAGTCATGTGCCAAAAATAGAAGCCAGTGATTGGCTGATGTGGTCACATGAACAATTAACAAAATATAACAGCTGTAGGAACTTCAGATTTGTAGGGACCAGGGTGCCTGTGCTGGGTAGAGCAGTATAGAGTACTGATTATCCTCTCTTTTTTAGCCTACGCCTTGTCTACAGTATAATGTTTTTTGTTCGGTCTCAGAAAACCTCTTCAGGCTGGGTTCATGTGGGTCGGAGGTACAAAAGCTCTAAACAAATTTCCTTTTTTCAAGCCATAGGTTTCTCCTTATATGTATGGCTTGAATGAGGAGGTTTGTTTAGATCTTTTGTACCTCCAAAATGCATTTCTTGCTTCCCATGATCTCTGTTTTTGTCATTGTGGTTCTCATTGGAATGAACAGAATAAATCTAGTTGCAATTTGGACGAATTTCGAGAGTTTACTTTAAACAATGGGTATATGGCAAGCCATTCTTCCTTTGCTTCCTTATAAAAGTAAGTGCCCCTCCGTGTTATTCTACTTTCTAAAATTTGCATCAGTCACATTTTCCTCCCTTCCATCTGCCCCTATTCTACTAACTGTGAGCAGGGAAGAGTGCATTAACATATGACTTTAGGATCAGACTACAGAAGGTTTGTTTGTAGTCTGTAACCACGGAGACCTATATATCTGAATAGGAGCTGTATACAAAAATTATCTGTAAACAAAACCGTATGAAATGTACCTCTTTTTTCCTGAACCAAAATCAGGTTACATATTATCTGAATGAGCTAATCCAAACACATGTGGGTGTTGCATTGACCATAGTGAATTGGCCGTTCAAGTGTATGATTGCTAATGAATAAATTCTGTTCTTCTGGTTTTTGGCTCTTGTATTGTAAAAACTGTGGCTATTCTTCATGTTGATTTATTACTTAGGGTTGCTATTTCTGCTCTGCAGTGTAAATATTAGACTTGGCTCAATTTTTTATGCAAACAGCAAGGGTACTTATGCTTTACTAAATAACACTCCATGTAGGATGTTCATGATGTACCTAATAATTTCATGTAAATTTGGTAGATTTGAATAGAATCAAAGAGCTTTGGCTCCCCCTTTATCTTATTCTTTATTATTATTCTCTTCTGCCAAGTTGTTAAAATCCTCTAAGATATATCTGTCCATGGGAAAGCTGGGTGACAACCTAAATGGCTGAGATTAGTTTCTATCCCACATGAGTTGTCAGCCAGCTTTTCCAAACTCCTGATTGAAAAATAATGCATTTACCCATGCCAGGTGAGTAGCTCAGTGTGGCCGAGGTGGTCAAAAAACGATGCCAAATCTATTTATGATGCATGCCATTATGTGCCAGTCTGTATAATTACCTAGGTCTTTAGCAGAAGTCAGAAGTAGCCCTTATCTAAGGACATAGGAGAATAAATGGAGAATTGGAAGTCTGTAAGTCATGTTTTTTTTCTCCTACTGCCCTTTCAACTAGATTAAAAAAAAATAAAAATGTGCTTTTGTTGTACAGATGTAGCAATTGTTAACATGACTGGTAATTTGTGATAACTCGTTTTACAGCATTATTGTAGTTTAGTTATCATAATGCATTATATGTCCAACTAACATTTCCTACACTTGTATCTGTTCTCCCAAAATCACTTATAACCCAGTTTTCCAAACTCCTCAATAGAGATGAACCAACTTTTGAAAAGTTTGGTTTGGCTGGTTTGCTAAATTTTGGAAAAAAGTTCAGTTCAGTCCAAATTAGTCCGGCGATGCGAGGCTGGAGTGCAAAATCGCAAATGAGTATGAAACCATTGAAGATCATTGGTTTCATAATCATCGCTCTCGCATCGCAGGGAAAAATATCGCTAGTGGGTAGAAGCCCTAAACTAAAGGTTAACACTGTTGCTTTGCAGTACTGGGGTCTTGGGTTCAGATCTGACCAAGGACAACAACTGTTCGAAGTTTGTATGTTTTTTTCCATAATAATCACCTTTGCTTATAATTATAAACTCTATGCAGGTGTTGTAAGATTTGAACTTAGGACTCCAGCATTGCAAAGCAACATTACTAACTACAGAGCCACCTTATTCTTCAATCATTGTGGCTGAACCAAGCCACCTTAGGTTTAGGTTCACCACAAACTGAACTTTTAGTAAAGTTCGAATGATTCGGCTCACTTTTTCAAAGCCTTTGATACTGTGCCGCATAAAAGATCGGTATATAAAATGAGAATCCTCGGTCTGGGTCAGAATGTGTGTAAGTGGGTAAGGAACTGGCTCAGTGATAGAAAGCAGAGAGGGGTTATAAATGGTACATACTCTGATTGGATGACTGTTACTAGTTGGTTATTACAGGGGTCAGTACTGGGTCCTATTTTTAATATATTTAACCCTTTCCAATCCAATTTGTATCCTGGTTTTCCTAGGGGGGCTTACTCTTTTTCTGCAGTTATACAACCATGCTATCTGCTGGCTAAAGCCAGTACTGCATGAGGTGACACGTTGGATAGGCTCCGACAGCAGAGAGGCTGGCAATATACAGTAAGAGAACCCTGACGGATGTCTTTCAACATCGGAGCTGTACAGCCTTAAATCATAATGTCTCCCATCATCTATTTATACCCAGGACTGTGACTGTAATGGAATAATAGGCAGAACTAGATGGGCATGTCTTTTTTTCAGCCAAACATACTGTTACTATGTGACTCAAAACTACTCTTCAATTACAAATCTGCCTAGTTATGCAGGGATACATCTTATGCTCCCATAATCATGCATACCAATGCATATTTGCCATCCCAAAGTCCAATAAACATTAGGCAACATTATAGTAATGGCCAGTTTGCTTTCCACAGAAGTCAATGACCAGCTAAATACAAGAGGATAAGGCAGTGTGCATTTAGTTTATAGGGCAGCACACTTAGTGTTGCTCGTCATGATTGGCCGGGCAATACGTTCACATCAGATTGGCCTGATCCGATTTTTAGCAACAAAGGAGAAGGAGGAGTGTGGTGGCTCAGTTGTTTGCACTCCTGCATTGCAGTGCTGGAGCTATAGGTTCAAATCTGTCCAAAGGCAACATGTGTACTGGGTATTCCATGTTCTCCTTGTGTTTATTCTTCTTTTAATAAATGTATATATTATATTAATAAAAAGAAGAAAATGAGGGTGTGGCTTAGCAACCAAAGAGAGAGGACATGGATTCTTGAGCTCCAAAATTATACCTTTAGAAACCTAGTCATCCTACCTATCCCAGGCCCTAGATAACCCGCCTTGTCCCTACACTGCCCTCTCCTACCATTGGGGAGCATTTTAGGGCCATTATTGCTGCTCTTAAATGTGGAAATAGGCCACAGCCTACAGAGGCCTAACATCCTCAGGCTGGATTGTTGGGTGCAGCTACTCGGGAAGGACCTGGTTAGAGCTCTAATACTCACACTGGGCCCCTGAAGCGACTCCTTCACAGGCCCTCTCTGTGCCGTTGACGGCAGATTACTGGCTTCCACAGGGTTGTGGTTCACAGCTGCCTTCTTCTTATTGGTCCTACAGCAAAGACCTAATGTGTGGCACTACTGGATACTGGTCCAGCGTAAATCGGACCTACTTATCTTCCGTCTCCGGGCCTCCAGTTGGTGTCTCTAAGTTCTCTGGATTTCTGTGCAAGATGCTGCACAGACCCCAGGACCCACTTTGTCCTCCATCCCACAGATGGCCACCATCTTGGGGATTAAGAGGTGAGAGGGCATTGCTCTGTAACCTCTTCTCCACATCTGCAGAGGAGTGCAGTGTCAGGGGAGGGAAGGATGGAAGAAGGTAGGAATAAAAGAAGGGGAATAAAGCAAAGTCAGAAAGGAAAAAGAAGAAGAGAAAGGAGAGAAGAGGGAGTTAAAAGTGGAAAATAAAGTGCTTCTCTTATACATCTCAACCTCATTTGAGAAAGGTGAAATTACCCACTTTTCCCCCTCTCATCTGTCTGCTGAGCTCTCCAGTGTAGCAGTAAAGATAGGGGTGTTTTACCAGAGGCACTACAAACCCTGCATGCACTACATGTCCCATCAGACACTGCTGATATAGCATCACTAAAACCGTTAATGTCTTGGACTTTACTCTCTGCCACTGGTTTTACTGTCCTTTTGGAAGAGGTGCAGGATAATAAAGAACAAGGTAGCTTTAACAGCCTACACAGTAGTCTCTGAGTCCTGCAATCACACTTAATGCACTCAATTTCTTGTCTCAGGCGACGCTAGATAAATCCAACCTAAGCTCATTATAATAAGGTACATGGTCGTTCAACAAAGGGTCACCCAAGCCCTGCCAAAATGATTATGTAACCCTTCATCTAGAACCACAGGAATTTCTACTTAAAGCTACGGATCATAATAACAATGATCAAACCAGGCAAGGACAAAACTAAAGACTTAACAGGTACACCAAGATCTCACAAAACCAAGCTGACATGGATACATTTCTTAAGAAAAAACACAACTCACTAACTGCACAAAGATCTAAAATGCCACAGGATGTCCTATCGGAACAAGATCTTGAGACATGGACTATATGGCTAATGCTTCAGACCATAATGAAGAACAAGACCAGAACTCCATCTCAAGGTCCTTCCTCAAAAAAATTCTGATGCAATCACTATCCCCGTAATGAAAAGGATTGCAGATATAAAGCACAACGTAAAACAAATCAGTCACAGGGTAGAAGCCCTAGACAATGCATATCATGATATTCAGGACAATTTAAATTCTCAACAAGAACACTTAAACCAAGCCCTGCTTCTGATCGAAGACCAAGAAAATAGAATCAGGAGAAAGAACATCAGAATGCATACCCTGCCAGACTCTATAGATAACAAAGCCTTGAAATTCTCAGACTTACAGATCTTTCTGTCCCTTCTGGGCAATACGAGAAATGACCAAATCATTATTGAAGGTATCCACAGAGCCCTGCACCCAAACCAGCTGCCTCCAAACCTCCACAGAATGTTATATGTGGCCGGCTAAGCTTTGTTGATACAGCAACCATACTAAAAGGCAAAAATTCTATTATTTCAAGACATGATCCACAGTACGCTGACTAAACAACACACCTTAAAACATATAATGGATGCTTTATGCTCTAGAAAGCTTCCTATTAAATGTCTCTTTCATTTTGGCCTGGCAACTTCTAAAGATGGCCAGCAAATTCTAATTAGTTCACCAGAAGATCTCTGGAGAGTCTGGGAGAAGTTAGGCATCCCCCAAATTGAGATACCATCATGGTTACCGGTCCAGCTCAGTAACAATCTTCCACCCCTCCCTCATCTGGAGGATTGGAAAATGCCATAAAAAAACAAACCACCCAATAACAAATAAGGATATTCATTTTGTTGATTTACTGATATAATGAATTTTCGTCCCCTAGATGCCTTTACAAAATCACCTTTGAGAGATTGGCAGCTACTCTAGTTGTTGGGACCACCGACTGGTTTTCTTCATTGACTAGACTGAGACTACAGTTGTCAATACCGATGATTTGTGTCTTCATTGCCTGGACCATGAGTTGAATGTCTAAAGAAATGCTTAAACACATAACATACCAACTGTCATTTTCTGGTTTTGCATAAACAGATGGATGTTGCTTGCAAGGTTTTATACTCTTCTCGCAATGCTAGTATCATCCAATCACATGCTCACGACCACTTGTTACTACATCTGTTTGAAAACTTTTTCATATTAACCCACCAGTGATAAACATACATTTTGTAAATGGTTTTTGCTCACATTTAGACAGTTGTCTCCCTAAACTGGTGCCCATCAAGGACACGGGACACGTCAAGCTCACTACTCTCATACGACCATAAGCTAACACCTAATGTACCCCCTTCAATGTACAAGGATTAAACACTCCTCAAAAAAGAAACCAAGTATTTACCTTATTAAAAAAAACTTCAGTCGGGTGTAGTGTTCCTCCAGGAAACACACTTCAGACACGATCACATACCAAACCCACCCATGCATAAATATTCAAAATTGTTTCATAGCACCTATACCTCTTCCTTAAAAAGAGTGTCCATAGTTATTGGGAAAAATATCCCGTTTCTTCCTCTCAGACCTGAAAGGTCATTATTTATTCTTCAAGGGGTCCATCGCTCACACAAAAAAATTATTTGCGAATCTCTATTCGTAAATCAAAAACAGGTGGTTTGACTGCGCAAAGCGATCGAAAAAATCATGGAACTAGCAGAGGACTTGATTATAATAGGAGGTGATTGGATTTGGCCCTTGATCCATTGCTCAATACCACTACACTTACATCCACAATCCCTCAGAGACAGCTAAATAGCCTTAAAAACACTCTGAATATCATCCTAAAGACGGATGGGGAGTACTTAATCCTAAAATCAAAGGATATACCTATTTCTCATAGTTATTCATCACTACACAGGACTGACTACCTTTTCATCTAAAAAATTTATCCAAGCTGTTTCTGGTGTGGAGGTTTTATTATTGGCCAGGGTTAAAGCCCAGAACCAAGTGCCGTATATTTATGGCCCTTGGACCTTAACGGGTTCAAATAATGGGAATGTGGAGGAAAATCAGGCAAAACAGAGATAGACCATACGGATTCAGTGAAAGTATTGTCCTTGATTGGATTTGAACCCAGGTCTTTAGCCCTTGTGTGGCCCAGAATATTAAGGCAGCAAAAATGCAGTCCTAAGCTCTTGCTTACGACCTGAAGGTTGCGAGTTCAATCACAGAGTGGTTCAAGTAGCCGGCAAGGTTAACTCAGCCCTCCATCCTTCTGAGGTTGGTAAAATGAGTACACAGGGGGTAAAGATGACTGGGGAAGGCAACGGCAAACTACCCGGCAAAATCAGTCTGCCAAGAAAACATCACGATTAGAGATGAGCGAGCGTACTCGTTGAGGCAAATTACTTGAGCGAGTATCGCCATTTTCGAGTACATGCCTGTTCGTCCGAAAAGATTCGGGGTCTGGCGGGGGTGAGCAGTGTGTTGCGGGAGTGAGCAGGAGGGAGAGAGAGAGAGATCTCCCCCCCCGTTCCACCCGCCACTCCCCGGCGGAGGGGAATGGGGGGGGGGGGGGCATGTATTCGAAAATGATGATACTCGCTCGAGTAATTTCCCTTAACGAGTACGCTCGCTCATCTCTCATCACGATGTGACGTCACCCTAGGAGCCAGTCATGACTTGTTGCTTGCACCAGGGGACTTTACCTTTAACACTACAAGGTAACAGTGTTAACCACTACATTGTAATGCTACCGTGTTTCCCCGAAAGTAAGACAGTGTCTTACTTTCTTTTTATCCCCAAAAGCCCCACTATGTCTTACTTTCGGGGTATGTCTTATATTGGAAAAAATGGTCAATAAAAGGGATTTAAAAAAAATGGAGCATGAAAAAATCTGGACCATGCTCCATTTTCGTGCGGGTCTCCCGCGGGCTTCTATTGAAGCCTATGGAAGCCGTCCGGAGACCTAAAATAGGAATTTAAAAGAATTTACCCATCCGGAGCGGACCGGGAAGGTCTTCTCTTCCTCACGGCCGGATCTTTCTTGCTTCGGCTCGGCGGATGTGCCCGGCGCATGCGCGCGGCACGTCGGCGACGTGCCGCCGGCGTGACGAATTCATCCGCCGGCCGAAAAAGAAGATCCGGCCGTGAGGAAGAGCAGACCTTCCCCGCCCGCTACGGATAGGTAAATTCTTTTAAATTCTTATTTTCAGCGCTCATGTCCGCGGGGCAGGAGGGACCCGCTACGGATTCTACATGTAGAATCCGTAGCGGGCCTGATTTTCCCCGTGGACATGAGGCCTAAGATCAGAGGGAGGTGGCAGACGCGGCGACGTATGGAGAGGGGGACGGTGCGGACGTGGGCAGGAGGCGGCACGCAGCTAGATGAGAGGGAGGCGGCATATGTCTTACTTTCGGGGTACGGCTTATATTAGCCGACCCCCCTGAAACCCCCGATACGTCTTACAATCGGGGGTGTCTTACTATCGGGGAAACACGGTATAAACACCTACATTGTATTACGACCTTGTACTGTACATCATACTATGGACATGTTATTTGTTCTATGACCTTGTGCAAAAGGTCAAAGTGTAATGTATAAATATCGGAGTGGAAATGCTGTAGAATACGTTTTGTGCACAGGGAGAACAAGGAATTAAAGGTCCGGCCATACATTTTACCTTACTACTATACTTAGAGCATTGCTTTTTTTCCATAACCTCTTGTTTTGCTGTTGTGAGTCTTTGAAAAATCTCTATTTATTTTATTCAGATACCGGATAACATATGTTCCATATTATTACAAGAAGATGAAGAGACCTCTGAAGTCTGGATAGCTTATGCACCAGGGTACCCTCTAATGTTGATGCATTAAAACGAAACATAAAACACAAAGCAACTTTCATTATTAAGGCAAAGTAATCTTTATCCATAACAATATAATTGCTGCGAAACGCGCCGTGCGCCGCCACAAATTCCTAGGACGGTATTTTAAGAAATTTTAAAAACAGAAATCTTCTTTTGACAATAGCGCAAATGTTTTTACGTTGTTTTGAAGATCTCAATATCGTCATTAAGATTAAGTAGTGTAAGTACAGATAATAAAGACATAATAACTCTAAAACGCTCCGCTTTGTTATACGTAGAAATGTGATTTCAGCGCTGGAGAACAACGCTCCATAATACCAAAATACATTTAGCTCAAATTAAAAATGCTTTCTCAATATAACAAAGAATATGAATATCGCTCATTAAAACGGCCCCGCAGACGTGCGAGGGAAAAAAGAGACGAAATTCCTATTCCGATGAGAATGTTTTATATAAAGCAATATCAGTTTTACTTTACAGGTCTATTGTGGCCGGCAGTAAAATAAAAGTAAAATATGTGTGATTGTTAAATTATATACACTTATTAAAATGCGCTAGAACGATCCTATAAGGCCAAATAAACAAATCCGTAAATTCTGCAATGACAACATAATAATGTGAATTTTTATTACATGTGCGCCGGCATGTTAGCTAATGCTACAGGTCCTGGAATTAAATTAACACAATGTCAATGTATGGACGTGTTGTTATGTGACAACTGGTGGTCATGTGGTATATACGGCTCGTTCGCATGAGACGTTGGATTTCCAGCTTCGACTGATACTTTTTTTTTTTTTTTTAGTAGAGCAGATAGGAAAACAGAATTCAAATGGAAATAAATGGAAGCCATAGTTTCTGTTTTTTAATGGATTTAGTAGATGAATCTGTTACAATACTTACCCGAATCCCCGCGCTCCGGTGACTTCTTACTTACCTTGCGAAGATGTCCGCCGGGATCTTCACCCTCGGTGGACCGCAGGTCTTCTGTGCGGTCCATTGCCGATTCCAGCCTCCTGATTGGCTGGAATCGGCACACATGACGGGGCGGAGCTACGAGGAGCAGCTCTCCAGCACGAGCAGCCCCATTCAACACGGAGAAGACCGGACTGCGCAAGCGCGTCTAATCGGGCGATTAGACGCTGAAAATTAGACGGCACCATGGAGACGGGGACGCTAGCAACGGAGCAGGTAAGTGAATAACTTCTGTTTGGCTCATAATTAATGCACAATGTACGTTACAAAGTGCATTAATATGGCCATACAGAAGTGTGTACCCCAACTTTGTTTCGCGGGACAACCCCTTTAAGCTAGTCACACAAGGGCGATCGCGATTTTGCAGTGAGAAAAATCACGATTTTTGGGCGCCAGCAATGCTTTTTTAAAAAAATAATCTTGCATCGCATTGTTCCGCCGCCACGAAAAAAATTATACAATTTTTTGTCGCGAAAGTCAATAGGATTTTCTAATGTTAGGATAAAAAGGAGGCTGCATAGGGAAACATCGGAGATAGAGATGAGCGAACGTACTCGTTTAGGGCAATTTCGCACTCGAGCACCGCTTCTTTCGAGTAACTGACAATTGGGGCGAAAAGATTCGGGGGGCGCCGGGGGCGGCGTGGTGGAGCGGGGGGTAGCAGTGGGGAACAGGGGGGAGCTCTCTCTCTCTCCCTCCCCCCACTCCCCTCTACAACCCCCCGCTCACCCCCGGCGCCCCCCAAATCTTTTCGCCCGAGTAGTCAGTTACTCGAAAAAAACGGTGCTCGAGTGCAAAATTGCCCTAAACGAGTCGAGTACGTTCGCTTATCTCTAATCGGAGATTAAAAAAACAAAACATTGCACAGAAAGATAGGGCAATGCCGCAAATTTTGTTCTCTCAATGTCGCGTCAGTGAAAACATCGCTAAGGTATAATGCCCACGGACGGATTTTATAGAACCTAATACTCAATGTACACTCTGCGGAATTCCACGGCGAAATTCCGCAGCATGTCCTATTTGCAGCCGGAATACTTCGGACAGCTTCCATTGTAGTCAATGGAAGCCGCCTGTCACGCTATAGTTTCGCTGTAGGACAGCGGAAGAATAGCGTGAATACACGCCCCACCCACTGCCGGCCGGATCATATGACATCGCCAGCACGTTACATGACACCGCCAGCGCGTCATATGACACAGCCGGTGTGTCATGCGCTGTACTGTGCATGTGTGCCGGGGCGTCATGCGGGAGCTACGCAGCAGATCCGGAGGTGAGTATGGGTCTTTGGGGAGGTGCCGTGACAGACTCCACTGCGGTATTCCGTTTGCGGAGCCAATAATGGCCGTGGGCATGAGCCCTAAAGGGAAGGAAACCAAACCATTGAAAATCATTGGTTTCATAATCTGCTTTCTTACTGACTTCACATCACACGGAAATCGCTTGATTTTATCGCCCGCGTGAAACCACTTTGTTGCGTTGCGATTTTAGCATTAGAAAGTCCTATTGACTGGTGCGATAAAAAATTGCATGTTTTTATTGCGTGATTTTATGGCGCGATTTCAACGCTGGTGGCAGCAATGCGACGCGAGATTATTCTAAAAAAAAAGCATTGCTGACATTTAAAAATCGCAGCAAATTCACTAAAGCCCGTGTGAAACTAGACTTAGGCCGAGGTCAGATGGGCATGGTTAACACGCTGCTAAGCAACGAGTAAACCACGCTGCGGTCACACGTTCGTGGTGCGGTCAGCCTGCTTCCACTGTTCCAATAGGAGCCTATGGACAGCACCTTGAACAGCGCGCAGCATGGAGCTGAAGGGGGGTCGGCACTCGCTGTCGGCCTTTTTTTAGTAGCACAGATCCTGTGCTTCTAAAAAAGGTCCATGTGAGTGCTTCCATAGCAATGCAGCATGGTTTACAGGCTGCTGTAGCAGCGTATAAACCACACTCGTCTGACTGAGCCCTTAAGGTGCATTCACAAGGGTGATATTCGCATACAAATTCAGTCTAATTCGGATATGAACGGAACTCGCACGTAAAAGAACACATTAATATCAATCTGTTTATGTACATTAGCAGTCTTTCTCTCATATCGAGGGTTCGAGATAGAAAAATCCCAGCTTGTCATATTTTTGAACGATTTGTTTTTCAGAATTGCCCATTATTTCATAAAGGAGACTAAAAGAAAAGCATTCAAGTGTGAAACAATTTTTCTCTCTTTTTTTTACTTTTGAAAAAACACGCGATTTTCACGCGCATGAAAACCAAACGTGTTGGGATGCGATGTTTTTCTCCCAAAATGCATCACATTAACCAGAAAAATCGCTGGTTTAAGGGCTTATTCAGATGAGCATATTTTCCCAGACCTTTCGGTGCGTTAAAAAATAAATCGCCCACAAAACACGATCATGCGAAGCATTGGATTTCAGAGGATTCATTCGGACTAACGATTCTTGGCCGCGTAAAGTAATCGCGCAAGCAAAAATATGACCTACGCAACTGTTTGTGGGCACCTGTATTAGGGTGACTACCCACTACAGTTCTTTTTCACTGCGAAATTCGCAGCGTTTTTTTCTCCAGGGGTCTATGGGACTTGTTATTGTTAAAATTTGCTATTGCGCAAAATCGTGATTTCACGGTAAAAAGCAGACTAACCCTTTTGATGCACCCTGCTGCCAACTCCGTGTTAATGGTGAATTCATGACATGTACCAAGTGCCATAAGGAAGATCCCAGTGAGTGAGTTGAGAAGATTAAAGAAGAACTGCTCTTTCCCGAGAATTTTTGATGCACGGGTGGGGCACACGAGAAGGAGATTCAGGGAACGCAAATATCCTAAATGATCCCTTGATGGGGCAGAGGACATTGTTTCATGTAGGCATTGATCTAAAAAGTTGTGCCCTAGTTTCTCAAGTGCAACTTGTATCGGGCAGCACACGGACATCCTGTCTGTGTGTTGTCCAATGTGTAGGACAACGCACATTGACTCCTCTTTGACACAAGCGTAGGCGTAATCAGAGAAGACGTTATTGCGCTCTGAATGAAGCCTGATCCTGTCCTCTGGCGAGAGGATCCACGCTCCTTCCTGATCTTCGCACACCCACTTCATGCTTGAACAGGCGGGGCATTCTAATGGGTAGGCGGACCAGCCTAATTAGTCCCGGTGTTTTCGATTTACAATGCAAAATTGAGCTGTGAATAGCGAAATTTAATCCTCGACAAGAGCACATTTGCGCACACAATAGACTCCTATGGAGTCTTGGGTACGTAAATACGAGCCACAATAGAGCATGTTGTGTTTTTTTTGCCGGCGGCAAAAATGCATGCGGGAAATTGGGCAATGAGTGAAGCCATTGAAACCTATGAGTATAATGGCTGCGGTTTCCACGACTGATTTTCTACGCACAAAAAGTGCGCAAAAGCACTCGTGTGAAGGAGGCCAGATATGTGCTATTTTTGTCCAAAAATCGGGCAAGAATAGGACATGCTGCGATTGCTTTTTACTTGGATAGAAAAAAACATTTGCATACATATAACCTAAGGCTAACTTTACACGGGCTAGGGTGAGATCTGGACGTAAATCATGGCCCAATATCGCGCTTGCCAATATGCGATTTCCCGTAGATGCGAAGGATTTTATTTTAAAAACCGCCTTGCATCACTTTGGGGAAGTAGCTATCCCGATTGCGGAGTTTCTCCCATTGCTTTCAATAGGGGCACCTTGCATCGCGCCGCATGCTCCTAGCACATGGTGAGATGCTGCCACCCGCCCCATTGAAGACAACGGGAGATGCGATGCAAGAGTACGACCAAAGATAGGACACGGTGCGATATGATGCAGGAAAACTTAACTCGTTTGTATGACCCCATTCTAAAGCTTGGGATTCTTTTGAATGGGGTCATACGTCTCGCACCGCACAAATCTTACGAGAATTTCTCTCCCGTATAAAGCGCCCTAAATAAGAGATTAAAAACAAAAAACAGACGTGCTCACCCATTCTCAGCCCCAGTGATCCAGCGTTGCCGCCCCGAAGTTCCACCGGTCTTTGCTGTGAAACGGTAATCATGAGCGCTGCAGCCAATCAGAGACAACAGCGCCATCATCGTTCTCCAGGCATCAGCGCTCACATCCGGGTCGCCATAATCCTGGGAGTACAGAACGATGACGCTGCGCCTCTGCTTTTCTTATTTTAACAGCATTGAACCTTTTATTAAAAACGAGTCGACATCCGGACAACCAATTTACAAAGTGACACTTAAAAGTTTCAAAAGCCTAAAACTACAGTAAATAAGAAAAAGACATTTCAGATGAATAAAAAGCTTCTTCTTAAGACTTGTTTCGCTTGTGACAGCCAAAACATGAAGCCGAGAGAATTTACCTTGAGAAGATGCTTCATAACACAATTAAGGGAAGTAAGCAGAGTAATTCATCTTGAGGACGAGACACAAAGCAGAACAAAAATCCCTTTGTTGATTAGCTAGAAAACACAATCTCTTTGGAAATTATTTGAGCAGAATAATTAAATTCTTTATATATTTGCATTGACATAGTTGTACATCAAGGTTAAATAAAACTAACAGTCTGAGGCTGAAGACAACAATACATACTAATAAGGAGAGAAGGGTCTGATAAATAAGACATTCTATAAATACTGGAAGACATCTTGGAATTCTTTTTTTTTTTTAAAGGGGTTTTCCAGCTCTTAAAAACTGATAATCTATCCATAAGATAGGTCATCAATAGCTAATCGGTAGGGTTCAACCACTTGGGACCCCAGTTGATCGGCTGGTTCACTGTTATGGTGTGTGGAGCAGGAAGCAGACAGCGCCGTACCTTGTGCAGTGGGCAGGCATAGTATTGCAGGCACAGCACCCATTCACTTCAGCCCTTGATTGTAAGCCCTTACCCTCCTCTTCTGAACATGTGTATCTGCTTATTTATGACCACTTTTACCCTTTCTGACCCACGTCATAGACCTTTCATCTAGCCAGCCAGCAAACCTACTGTACACTGATGAGGAGCAGAACCCCAAAACAGTCTGTCTGTACATGGTTATCTTTTCCTACTGGAGAGGACTGGTTTCAGCTGTATTTGCACAGGAGATTTTCCCGTGCCAGATATGTCCGATTCTGAGAAGGACAGAACTCACTTGAAAAACGAACCCATTAATTTGAATGAATGAATTCACACATGTGATTTTGACTCTTGGATCAATAGTCCGAATTTGAAAAATAGCTACTTTTCCTATTTTGGTGCGATTCTTTTTCAAGGACCAGCCATTATTTTTATTGGGAGCATAGAAAAAACAGATTGAAATCACATGCCATACGAGTTGTATGCAAGCCCAATCCGTTTTTAATGCTTGTAACTATGGTCAGGTTACTATAGTGTGAGCAATTATGCATACATTTGTGTGAAGCCACCCTTAGACTGCAGTTTTTATATACAGTGATATGCAAAAGCTGCAGAAGACAAATGGAGTATTTTTTTTTAACTAAACCCTTTTACAAATATGATTGTCAGCCAAATCCCCTCCCCCCCAGGGTATATATAGCCTTTAACAGATTGTTATTAGAGATGAGCGAGTATACTCGGTAAAGGCAATTGCTCGAGCGAGCATTGCCTTTATCGAGTACCTGCCCGCTCGAGATGAAACGTTCGGGTGCCGGCGCGGGGGAGCGGTGAGTAGTGGCTGTCAGCAGGAGGGAGCAGGGGGAGAGAGGGAGGGAGAGATCTCCCCTCCGTTCCGCTCCGCTCTTCCCCGCAGCTCCCTGCCCGCCACCGGCACCCGAACGTTTCATCTCGAGCGGGCAGGTACTTGCTAAGGGCAATGCTCGCTCGAGCAATTGCCTTTACCGAGTATACTCGCTCATCTCTAATTGTTATTGATATAATATGGTTTTTCCCAAACTCCAGTCCTCCCAACCCCCAACAGGTCAGGTTTTCAGGATTTCCTCAGTATTGCACAGGTGGTGTGCAGCATCCCATAGGGAGCCCCCGGACACCTGAAATACGTGGGGAGTTGAGAGGGTAAAGTGTTGGCTTGTTACGGCGGCACTTACCTGGCTCCTTCCTAGAGGGACACACTGCAGTCCACCTAGGACACTCCTAGGATAGGGAATGCCCACTAAAAAGTATAACAGGGGATTAATTGTCACGCGTGACGCCACCGTTCCTACACACATTAGTATGACCCTTGGCGGATATGAAATTCAGCTACAGACAGTTCTTGAGTACCACAGCTCTCTAGGAACGGTTAAAGCCCAGCATAAACTTTACTTGGAACATGAAACAGATAATATAAGGCAGTTCAATTGTAGACTTCCCAGTGCAGGCAAATAAATAGACTTCAAACATGGCTCCTGCAGGCTCAAAGACGCACATGTGTGGACACAAATTATTATCTTGGAGTACCTCCACCCAGTCTTGAACACGCGTGGGTGTGACAAATAAAGGGTGTACCTCTACGCAGTGATCCAGACTTCAGACGGCTACGTAGGAAAAATCTGAAGATTAGATAATACCTCTACACTGGCCTTGACAGAAAGTTGTTACTCACAAATGCTCTCTCCCACACTTGGGGTTCACTCCATTAATATATCATCTCATACAAAACGGGGAAATCTCTCCTCTTCCTCCATGCTTCAGCCCATGAGGGCTGAAGGTGCCACCATGTACCTGGACATCCAGAACAGCAACACTCCTGAAGACATGGACTCCTTTTCCACCCTCAGTCACTCATTTCTATAACCTCGTCTCATAACACATGGCATGACAGACTTGTTACATTTACATGCAGGCTTTGGATTTTATTAGAGGTTAACCTCTCAAGCTCTGCAGCTGTGCAGCACACATACTGGTATGCAGGAGTAAGGCAGTACTACTATGTAAGTTGATAGCGGTACTACAAACGCTGTTGTGTTTATTTCCATATTTTCTTGTCTTCCTTTGATCTGTGCTTTATTTTTAGTTCCTTACAAAATATTAAAAATGTCATAAACTGACCCGGTCTAAACCTTATAAAATATGTGAAAGATTTTGAATTCCGATACTCTGTAATCAATAGAAGTAAGTGCCCCCGGGTCACCACCAGTGGGTTTTGTAATTTCCTCATGCAAATATTATTGGCCGCTTACCTGGAAAAAAAAACAGTTCGGCTTTTGTTTTTTTGTGCTCTTAGTGGAATTTACAATTCTGTCATTTGAAATGTAGATTGCAAATCATGTAACAATACAATGTAATGTGGCATTAGATGTGTGAGCCGAGTGTTGTTAGATGGAGCCTGCTGAGAGCAAAAATGAATTCCTGCTCTGTTTATGTAATACGAAAATCATTTAGAGATATAAAAAGAGTTTGCTTATTCTCTCTGACTCCCACTTATAAAGTGAGCAAATCGCGTACTAGAAGCCGATTATGGAATCGCTGTACATGCAGTTTACAATGCATGATATATACTGAAGGTCAATCCATGTCCGACTGTATGAATGAGTACGCATGGGTCTAGCAGGGAAACCCCCTGGCAAGTGATGAGACAACTTTTCAAAAAGTTGGTTTGGCAGATTAACCAAATTTGGGCAAAAAGTTTGGTTCGGTCCGAATTAGTTTGAACTGAACTGGAACTTCACCGGTACCCCTAAAAACCAGTGTATAACGATGTCTGAATGCTCCTTCACACAAGCATAAGCGTATTCGCACTCGCGAGAGGAGGACCTGATGAATGGAGCCCGATCCACTCCTCACGTACTCTGGCAAGCAGATCCAAGCTCCTTACTGAACTTTGCCGAGATTTTTTTGCGGAATTGAAAATGACTTAAAACCTCCCTGCAAATTTTGCTGCAGAATTCAGCAATTGTGGATTTCGCTGCGTCCTAAGGCTAGTTTCACACGAGCATTTTATCATGGCGATTTTGCCGCGGTAAAACACTGGTCGAAAATTGCGACTATCTGAAGCATTGGATTCCAATGCATTCATTCAGATAGGCGATTTTCCAATGTGTAAAATCATCCGGCTGAAAAAGATAGCGCCTGTGGTGCGCATTCTCACGGGTCGTTTTTACGCCTGCCCGGAAAAGATAGGACTTGTCCTATCTTTTGCGGAAATATGTTGGCCATTCCCATAGACTACTATGGGAGCCTATGAGAGCCACCAGGAAAGGGAAGGGGGAGGAAGTTTAACAGTGGCTCTGTTCCCTCCACAGCCTATCAGAGCTGCCAGCAAGGGGAGGGATTTTATCACGACTCTCTCTGCTAAGCTCCCGCACCGTCCTGTCCCCTCCCTTTGCCGGCTGGCAGCAAGGGGCGGAGAGGGGGAGGGAGTTTAACAGAGCTGAAATCTCTCCCACCGGCCGACGGTATGGGTGTGAAAACAGGAGATACAGCCACGACTTGGTCGTGGCAGCTTCTCCTAAGTGCGATTTGCGGGCGGACGAAGATCGCAGCTCTCGTGTGAAGGAGCCCTATGGCGTACTTCCATCTTATATAAAATGTCCCTAACTAATTCCTCACCGATAATTAATTTGCATTTGATTAGCTGCATTAGGTTTCTTTCATGCAGAACAGAATTACGCTGCAGGACGCGGCGGTGAGAAGTTGCTGCTGGTTTTGGAAAAACGTGTAAATCTTTTTCATTTCTACATTTTTCCGTCTCTGACTGAAGCCTGCAGGAAGATTCTTAAAAATGATCTGAGCCTCCGCATGTGATCGATCACTCCAGCATTGCATATTCATCCCCCCCAACCCAATACAATTAATGATGTGCTGTTCAACCAGTAAGTAAATGCGCACAAGTGTAAACCGGGGGAGGGGATCCTTTAAGTCGTGTCTGACATACGATTTTTCATAGCAAACGTATATTATACATATAATTAAAACAAATTCCCAACACTGGTATTTAATGAAATGAACTGTGAAAAGTGATTAAAATGAACTCTACAGAAGTTTGTTTGCATAATTGGGTGTGAACTATATATTTAATTACTTCCACTCCGCCATTCGCCAAAGATCAAACATATTTCGTCTTCTCCGGCAGAAGTCCTTGGATGGTCAGATATTAATAAGTATGGCAGAACATTACTTTATTGCAGCTATTCATTAACCTGATGACTTGACATCGTTCCCCGTTTCATAGGTGGATTTATCTGGAATATTTATCGTTCTAGAAGAAACTCTTTCAGTCTTTAATAACTCCTTCTTCTTCTCTTCAGGCCTCCATAGAGTTTTTAACTTAAAATTCAATTTTGTTTTACAATGACTTTACCTATTAATTCGAGAAGATTGACATTGAGAGGACAACATATCATTTACCTGCTCGTGGGATTAAAAGACAAATTTAATATACATTTTAAAGGGATTTTAATATTATAAGATTTTGGGTTCTGTAAAATAATCACTAAAGGTTAAGACGTTTATTAAAGTGACCCTCCAGGCCTGGAGAAACAAAGATGGCTGAAGCGCTTCTCTGATTACCTGATGTATAGTGTGTATTAGTATGTATTGTTAATCTAAGCAAAAAAGGAAAATGGAAGAATGCCTCAGCAGCGCCACCTATTGGATGGTAGTATTCCTACAAATCAATGTCCGATCCTTCATGCAGGTCTTTAGATCAAGGCAGAATCCATACACAGACAGCTGTTTCTGGGTGTTTGCCCCTCATTAGTGTGCATTAGGATCCTGGCTTGGCTAGTGATAGGTCTATGATGTGAGTCGGGAGGGGTATTGTCTCTCCTTAAGGAGAGCACTTAGAAGGTGAATGAGGAGACTTATAATTCCATTCATGCTCCTCTGGGAAATATATGCAGCACTACCTATTGGATGGCAGTATTCCTGCAAATCAATGTCCGACCCTTTATACAGGTCTTTAGAAGTCTCCTCACTCACCTTCTAGGTTCTCTCCTTAAGGCCTCGGTCACATAGGCGTTTTTTCACGCGATTTGCGGATCGCATAACGGATGCACATCCGCAAATCGCATGACTGGGGCCGACGATTTGCTGAAAAATTTGTACCTAGCAGCGTTTTCAGCTAAACGGCCAAGCGCTGCCTGCTATCCTCTGCCACAGCTGTGGCACAGCTGTGGCAGAGGAGAACGATGTTCACCCATTGAATTCAATGGAGCCGGCAATACAGCCGGCTCGATTGAAAGCAATGGGCTGCCGGCAAGCGCTGGATGACTTTTCGGGGAAGGGCTTAAAATATAAGCCCTTTCCGGAAAACCAACCTAAAAATGTGTAAAAAAAAAAAAAGGTATACTCACCTTTTTCCTGAGTTCAGTCGAGTCCGCTCTCTGTAGTATTCAGCAGGCGGGGATTTAAAATCCCCGCCTGCTGAATGGGCTGCCTCTGATTGGTCACAGCCCTCACCAATCAGAGGCAGCACTCACTCACCCATTCATGAATTCATGAATGGGTGAGTGAGTGCTGCCTCTGATTGGCTGAGCGCAGGGACCAATCAGAGGCAGCTTCCAGCTGTCATTCAATAGCTGAAAGCTGCCCCTGATTGGTCCCTGCCCTCAGCCAATCAGAGGCACTCACTCACCCATTCATGAATTCATGAATGGGTGAGTGAGAGCTGCCTCTGATTGGTGAGGGCTGTGACCAATCAGAGGCAGCCCATTCAGCAGGCGGGGATTTTAAATCCCCGCCTGCTGAATACTACAGAGGGCAGTTCAGGAGAACTGCCGTCCGGACGCGGCTGAACTCCGGCTGCAGGAAAAAGGTGAGTATACTTTTTTTTTTTTTTACACATTTTCAGGATGGTTTTCAGGGAAGGGCTTATATTTTAAGCCCTTTCCCGAAAATTCATCCAGCGCTTGCCGGCAGCCCATTGCTTTCAATGGAGACGGCTGTATTGCCGACTCCATTGACTTCAATGGGAGAACATTGTTCTTCTCTGCCACAGTTGTGGCACAGCTGTGGCAGCGGAGAACAATCTTAGGATATGTTCTCAATGCGGTCGGCGCTGCTGCCGCCGGCCCCATTGGGCGCATATACAAGCACCGATTTGCGAATCGGTGTGTCCTAAAATTATCGGCACATCCGCATCAAAAACGGACATGTGACCGATCCCATTGCTTTGCATTGGGTCTATAAATCTGCAGATCGCAAGCGCGTCTGCAAATCGGACCTAAAAACGTCTGTGTGACCGAGGCCTAAGGAGGGATGTACGCCCTGCCGAGTTGGTAGGCTAAGACATTACATGGTGATCAGACTGGCTGGTACTGCTCGTGTGGACCGCATTAGTTAATCAAAGTGGGTTCTAGTGTTTAAGGGCCCCTTCACACGAGCACATGCACATAAAATGCTTCACGAACAAGCACCTTTGCACTAATTTGTGAAGCATAGTAATGCACTTTTTGTGCTCGCAGGGCCAGTTCCCAGGGGTGCAGTACAACCCCACTGTGATTGTAAAAGCTTTTTTAGACTGAGTTTCAGATGTGTTCTTTTTCCCATGGAATTGTGAGACTTCTACGGGGATCTTCGTTGTGCAAATGCACACAAAAATAGAGCACGTTCCGGTAGTTTTTTTGCGCGCATGTAACGAGTGGGGAAAAGGAGTAGTGAGTAAATGAATAGTGAGAATAAGCCAATTGCAATCAACAAGTTCTATTCTCTGCGTATTCTGCGCACATATACGTTCATGTGAAGGGGTCCTTAGGGGACTCTACACAGGCATATGCACAATGTACTTGTGCGGTGAATGAGGATTTTTTTTGCATGCGTGTCCGCATATTTTACTGTACTTTTTTTGCATGCGCAAAAACATGCAACCACTGGCCCATCCATTGACATAGCCTAGAGAGTTCAGGCTTATTTACAAGGAGCGATGATTGCTATCTCCAGCAGTTCCATTGAAAATGAATGGAGCAGTATTGCACATAAAGGCCCTTTTACACGGGCCGACAGTCTTTTAAGCAACTGCACAAGCGCTGACATCACCGCTAAGGTCCTCAGTGCTTGTGCAGAGCTTTCAAACTGAAAGTCCTCCCAGCGGTCTTAGCGGGAACTTCTACCGATCAGACTTTATATTACCTTTCTATGGATAGGTGATAAAAGTCTATTGTGGTACAATCCCTTTAGGTGGCCAAACTATTAATTCCTTAATGCTACTTAGGCCTCCTTCCATGCGTTTTGCATGTGTATATTTTATTTGCGCAAAAACTTGCACAATTGTACTCACGAAGAAGGAGCCCTGAGATTAAATACCCCTTTAAGGGCCCCTGCACACGAATGTAATTGTGTCCACTACACAGAGAATAGAACCCATTGGCCATTCACTTTCACTACTCTTTATTACGCGCAAAAAAAAAATTCCTCACGCTCTATTTTTGTGGACATTTCCACACCAAAAATCTCCATAGTATGTGCAGAATTTCACTGGAAAAGGAACACACCTGGAACTCATTAAGCTAAATAGCCTTTATATTTATGGTGGGGGGTCCAGCGCCCATGTGAACTGATGCTGGGAGCACAAAAAGTACAGTAATATGAGCAAAAACGCACGCAAAAGCAAATTATTCAGGGTGCAAATGCATTGTGCATTTTTGCGCATATGCTCATGTGAAGGGCCCTTTGTCAGTGTTTATTCACATAATCGTATTTCAGTTCATGGGCTGTCCGGATTTGTAACCGAATGCACGTGGCCAACACCCATTAAAGTCAATGGGGCAATGGTCCCATTCTGGTCCAGAAGAGAACAGGACATGGAACACATGAACGCACGTCCTTGCGCTTTTCTATGTGGATTGCACCTGGGATTCTTTGGCACAACTTGTACACTCTTGTCTGAATGAGGCTTTATGATGCATTTAGTGCTCCTCAAGATGAGCATATTTGGCAATACACTCGCTCCGGCGCAATTTAGCTGCGTCCAAAAATATCGGGCAAAAATTGCAACCATCTGAAGCATTGCATTCCAATGTGTTCATTCAGATGAACGATTTTTAGCCGCATGGAAAAATTGTGCCAGGAAAAATAGCATAGATTTTATGCGCTGTGCCCAAAGATAGGTCTTGCCCTATCTTTTGCCGAAATACGCTGGAGGCTCCTATAGACTTCTATGGGAGCTGGAAGAAAAGTTAGGGGGAAGAAGAATAGCTGCGTCCAACGCTGGGAAAAGAAGACCGCTGCCTCTATTTAAGCATTATCAGTAGAGATGAGCGAGCAGGCTCGTTTAAGGCTGATGCTCGAGCAAGCATCGGTCTTCTCGAGTAACTGAATACTTGTCCGAGCAAATGCGGGGGTGCGCTGGGGGTGAACAGAGGGGAGCGGGGGGGGGGGGGGGGGGGGAGAGAGAGAGATCTCTCTCACTCTTACCCCCACATTTGCTCGGACTAGTATTTAGTTATTCGAGAGGACCGTTACTCGCTCGCTAATTATCAGTCATTCCGAGGTGCTGCAGAGTATGTTTTTGCTGATCCGCTGACGGTTGCTCGTGTGAGCAGAAAATACCCAGTTACCCATGGGAACAGGATCACGGCTATTCTTCATTTATGTGATTTTACAGCGCGTAAGGCGACCATAAAAATGCATACGGTCGTGTAAAAGAGCCCTAAGCCCTGAGTGAGTGCATTTTGCTCGCATGCCTGCATAAATACTGTGCTTCTTTGCGCAGGCACCGGTCGTTCACACGGGTTTGGGAACCACCCCGCCTTGATTTAGACCTAACGTGAATGGGCGGGTTTGATTTGTGAAATCTGCGCGGCTGCCCCACAAATCAAGCTGTTCATAGGGTAACATGGGTGTCCGCAAATACATTAAAGCATGTGTCCGGAAAAGAAACCGCAGCATGCTCCATGTCACTGCAGATCTCACACGGACCACTTCCATGCGCATGCAGACCTCTATGGGGCTCTTTGGTACACAAATACACACAAAATAGAGCAGATCCTATTTTTTGGCGCCAGCGAAAACTGAGCTCAAAATGAAGATGTGAGAATGAACCAAAAAACGCACAAAAAACATCAAAAATACCCTCATCTGAAGGAGCTCTTAGCATCAGAAGACCTAAAAGACTAATCTGTCCAGCAACATTGTGTCTGTAAATGCTGCAGGTTCCATAGTGGAGAACACGTCCCGGTTCTGTAATCCGCGGCGATACGGTAAGAGATGATTTTATAGAATTTTTGGGCGGTAAAACATAATTAATATCATTCCTATTAATTCTGGGAAAGATTCATCACAGCGACTTACTTTACACAACGGCAGCATTTATAAGAGCAAACTCCCTGCAATAGATGAAAACGGACGGAGAGGATTCTAAGCAATGGAGGCCATAATAATAATGTGCGACGTAAAATGTAGCGCTGTATGGAAACAAGCAGTAACCGATCCGGCCGCTCGGCACACAACGACTTTTATAGATGTTCTCAGCAGTTTATTGCTGCGCATCGAGGAATGATGAGCAGAAGGGAGATTCAAGCACTCCGTTTCATAGAAACCCCCTCTACTATTCAAAATGATGCTATGGTATTACGTTATTCTGCGTATTCGCGCCGGCAGCGCTCGTTCACACAAGTTGGGGAATCGTCCCGTCCTGATATAAAAGGCTAATGAGGTGCCAGTGATCGTGGGCATGTGCTGCGTTTAGAGCATACCCTGGCGGGCAGGTGTGCGTGTTTGCGCACCTCTCATAATCCTCTATGGCGCTCTTTGGTGCGTAAACAAAACAGGGCGCCTGCAAAAACAACGAGGGCAACAAAAAATGCGAAAATGGACCCATTGAAACCAGTGGGTTCTATTCTGCACGTTATGCGCACAGGAATTTTCGCACGCATAATCACGTCGTATCACGCTCATCTGTTTAAGCCCTTAGGGCAAAGAGAGAAAATGAGCTTATGAGAATGAACTCATTAAGATCAATGGGTTTTTATTCTCTGTGCTTAGCTTGCGCAGATTTTCCGTGAGCAAAAACGCGCACAAGCAGGGCCATGTGATGCCGCCCTTACTCTGTGTGATGCTGTTACATGGTTCGACCACTGAAACTTGCCTATGAGGGGATACAGACACTCTATTACAGTTATTGATGATGATCGCACAACTCCTGTCACACAGTTATAATAGAGGAGATCACAGCTCATCCTCCTGACTAGTTATGGTTTGTAGTTTATTTAGATGAATACATAAGGAAATGATAGTTAAACATTTCCCACTGGCTGGCAAAATTGGTATAATCTTAACTAATATTGTGCTGATGCATCATGGGACTGATGTGTTTCACTGGAAAAGAGCCAAAAATGCAATACCTGATAAGACGCAGAGCAGGCACGATCACCGCTAAGCACGCACAATCATTTGTAGTCTGGTTTGCTGAATATTGTTAGGTTCTACGGCCATTGTGCCGACTCTACGGCCATTGTGCCAGCTTAGCGGCGATCGTGCCTACTCTGCACCTTATCAGGTATTGCATTTTGGCTCTTTTCCAGTGAAATATGTTTTTGTGTTCCCCCTCACCTCTGTGATTTTATGGGACTGATGTGAAACTGAATGTAAAAAAAAATCTCACTCTCAAGATTTTGTCTGGCAAGCATCAGACAGGGGGCTGCACTTTATGGAAATGGCTGGAATACATAGAGAAGTCCACTAGAGTGTGACAGGCAATCAGATACTGGGGTGGGGGTGCAAGCATTGAAAAATATGTTTATGCTGGAGTGGCCCTTTAAATGGAACCTGTCACATTGGACATGGTGGAATTTATCAACGCAAAGTTGGTGTAGAGAGATCACATATATTTGTGTAAGGCTAGTTTGCGCAAAGTTTTGTGACTTTTTGACATGTAAATCTGGCAATGCTACTCTTTACCAAAAGTGGTATAATGTCTTGGGAGGGGGCATGGCCGCTGTGGTCCAACCTATTAATGTAGAATTTACACCAGACAATATAGGGTAAATTATACTAAAAATCTATATTACTCATAGCTGATGTAGATTTCTGTGTCAGCACAAGAGGAACTATGGAATGATGGATCACACTACTCAATCTTCACTTTAGATGGAGGTACCTGGGTGTGGAGGATGTCTGTTGAATGCCTTTCACCTGAGTGTGATCTGCCGACAGTTAAGTACACCGGAGGTTCTGTTATGGTTTGGGGATGTGTTACGTGGCATGGTCTCGGTACGTTGGTGTAGTGACAAAAACCATGAACACGGAGGTGAACCCTGACATTCTAGACAATAATGTGCTGCTGACAATGTGGTAATACCCTGGGAATGGTCGGCCATACTTCCAACAAGACAACGCGCCTTGTCACAAATCCAACACTGTTTTACATTGGTGTGAGGATATTGATGTTCCACGAATGGACATGGCATGCTCAGAGTCCCGACCTAAACCTACTGAAGATCTTTAAGATGAACTTTAATGTTGGGTCAGTAATATCAACAGCCCCGTCTTCTCTGAGAGAACTTGCCAGATGTTTGCAGGATGAATCGAGGGAAACACCAGTTGAAGTGTATGAGACAGTAGTAGAAAGTATGCCACAGGGAATATCTGATGTCATTAGGACCAAAGAAGCCCCACTAAGTATTAACATATGGAAATAAGTACTGCTTTTGATTATTACTTAGGTCTCCAAATACTTTTAGTCAGACAGTGTACAACTGCACAACTCTTTGAAGGGGTATCTCAACTTAAGACATAAATATCTAACAAGCAAGGGTCCCCATTCTCCTAAGATGTGGAGGTCCTTGAGCTGAGATAATCTATCAGACGTTTATGGCATTTTCTACAAATATGTCAAACATGTCAACAGTAAAAATACTAGTAATTATTAGGAAATTATAGTACCGGTGTTTCTGATGGCGCAATGCACCACTGACAGATATAATATAGTGAAAGGGATTTGAGTTGTAAGCACACGGTTTTAGGACCTGCTGGTTTATGAACTGTGATGATGTCACCGTCAATGCTTTCATGCGTGTGTCACACACACATACAGCTCTGCTACATGTGCATCACACACAACATACACAGCTCTTTTACATGCATGTGACACACAGCACACACAGCTCTGCTATGTAAGTGTGACACATAGCACACACAGCTCTGCTACATACGTATGACTCACAGCACTCACAACTCTGCTACATGTGCTTGACACACAGCTCTACTACATGTGCATCAGACACAGCATACACAGTTCTGCTACATGCGCATCCCACACAGCACACACAGCTATGCTACATGCGCGTGTCACACACACAGCTCTGCTACATCTGTGTAACACACACCACACAAGGCTCTGCTACATCCATGTGACACACAGCACACACATCTTTGCTACATGCATGTGACACACAATGCATGACTCTGCTACATGCATGTCACACACAACACACACAGCTCTGCTACATGGGTGTCACACACAGCACACACAGCTATGCTACATGCATGTGTCACACAGCTCTGCTACATATGCATCACACACGCACAGCTCTGCTACATCTGTGTGACACACACCACACAAGGCTCTGCTACATGCATGTGACACACAGCACACACATCTTTGCTACATTCATGTGACACACCATGCAGGGCTCTGCTACATGCATGTCACACCCAACACACACAGCTCTGCTACATGGGTGTGACACACAGCACACATGACTGCTACATGCATGTGACACAGCACACACGGTTTTGCTACATGTATGTCACACAAAGCACACAAAGCTCTGTACATGCATGTCACACACAGTACACATGGCTCTGCTACATGTGCACCACACACAACATACATGGTTCTGCTACTCGTGCGTGACCCACAGCACACACGGCTCTACTAGATGTGCGTCACACACGGCACACACGGCTCTACTAGATGTGCGTCACACACAGCACACATGGCTCTGCTCCATGCGCGTGACACACAGATGGGATGCTCATCATACTATCAAGATTCTTAGCAGGGTTGCTTTATTTTTCAGTTAAGGTTCACTTACCCTTTAAGAAACTACAAAATGGAACCTGAATCTATTAATTTTCAAATTGTACAATGTCGTTGCATGTAATCCGGCTACTCAGTGTGTTTCGTAAGTGTGTAAATAAATAGAACGAGTATGGTTTAGCAAATGGTGATGCGATTTTACACACAAGCTGTAGGGCAAGGATGAAACCTGTTAGGCCATGTCACCAAAATGACGGCCATTTTAACTAGCGCCATCTTTGATCCAACTCTCATTTTTCTAGTGGGAAGGTAGTTGTGTGATATATCAAACTGGCGGGTAATTTCACCAGAAAAACAACGATGCGCTTTATTTTAGCGTAACTTTATTAACTCTCATGTTAACAGAGTGATCTTTCTTCATTTCAGGCAATGTGAATGATGGCGTTATCTCAAGCAGCACATGTTGAGATTGTCCTTATGTCAGGTGAATGAAGCACAAATTCTGAAAAACAGGTTCTGTTGCTGATAAACCAAAATCTGCACTACCAAAAACCGTTACTGATGAAGCATCAACCACCGCTGTTCTGGTCTCATTCTGCAAAACCACCCAAAACATAGTATTCATCATCTGTCTCAAGAATGTGGGGTTAGCCGTATCTTCATGCAGCAAACTTTGTCTAAGCATCAATGGCAGCCTTACAAATTGCAGATGCAGTAACACATGCGGAGAGCGCTCCCTACATGGTCTGCTTGACAGAACGCATCATTCACATTGCTTACCACTGTGTAAGCGCTCCTTCACACAGGCGTATTTGCGCACATAAAATGTGGGCACGCAATAGAGAATAGAGCCCATTGATATCATTTGGTTTGTACACAGCTGCTGATTTTACATGTACAGAAAAATAGAACATGCTCTATATTTCTTCGCATTTGCGCACTAAAGGTCCCAGAGAAGTCTATGGGGGGGGCGGGGGGGCGAGTCACAATTCCTTTTACATCAGGGCATGTTTGTCTGCTGTGCGCAAATAAACATACCCTGTGAGTTCTAAGAGTACAGCAAAATGTGCCTATATGCATGCAATAAAGCTTTGTTCATAATGCATATCTGTTGCGCTGAGTCATGCACAAAAATACATACGACCATGTAAAGCCTTAGGCCTCGGTCAGACGGGCGTTTTTTTGCACGATTTGCGCATGCGATCTGCGCATAAATAGAACCATTGCTTCGCAATGGGATCGGTCACATGGCCGCTTTTTATGCGGATGTCCGATAAATTATAGGACACGAGGAATCGCAGATCGCGCCTATCTGCGATCTGCGATTCCTTGTGTTCTATATATGCGCTCAATGGGGCCGGCGGCAGCAGCGCCGACCCCATTGAGAACATATACTATAAAGATCATTCTCCTCTGCCACAGCTGTAACAGCTGTGCCAGAGAAGAACGATGTTCGCCCATTGAATTGTATTGCCGGCTCCATTGAAAGCAATGGGCTGCCGGCGAGCACGGGATGAATTTTCGGGAAGGGCTTAAAAATATAAACCCTTCCCTGAAAATCATCCTAAAATGTGTAAAAATAAAAAAAAAATATATACTCATCTTGTCCCTGCAGCCGGAGTTCAGCCGCGGCCGGCTGGCAGTTCTCCTGAACTGCTCTGTGTAGTATTCAGCAGCCGGGGATTTAAAATCCCTGTATGCTGAATGGGCTGCCTCTGATTTGTCACAGCCCTCTCCAATCAGAGGCAGCTCTCACTCACCCATTCATGAATTCATGAATGGGTGAGTGAGTGCTGCCTCTGATTGGCTCAGCGCAAGGACCAATCAGGGCCAGCTCTCAGCTGTCATTCAATAGCTGAGAGCTGCCCCTGATTGGTCCTGCCTCCGGCCCCATTGAGCGTATATATAAAACACAAGGAATCGCAGATCGCAGATAGGCGCGATCTGCGATTCCTCTTGTCTGGACCGTTTCGCCGAAAACGCGGCTAGGTGCAGATTTTTCCGTCGATTTTTCGACCCCGATCGCGCGATTTGCAGATGCGCATCCGTCATGCAATCCGCAAATTGCGGCAAAAAACGGTCGTCTGACCGAGGCCTTAACCTGAGAATAAATAAGGTTATGTTAAATTGAAGCACAGTATTGTTACTTCTGGTGATATTCCCTGCAGGATGATATATCACACACCTTCCTGCCCATTGAAAAACCAGAGTTGAATCCAAGATGCTGTAATTCAAAATGGCCGTCATATTGCTGACATGACCTAACAAGTTTACCCCTCCCCCCATTGCTTGCATGCAAAATTAGATTACCGTCTGCCAAACAGTTTTCATCCTAAATAGATGATTCCACACTTTTTACACCAGCGGTGAGAACCGATCCAGGGCATTGACTGATGACGATAAACTGAAAAACTTGCAAGAGCTTCTGGTTTCGACTGTAGTTTTGAGCCTCGCTACAGGAATGATTTTCTCAAGAGAATAAATGCAAGAACTTTGCATGTATTAGCCTAGATTAAAATATGAACATTTCTTCTGGTGGCTTTATTACAAATGATGTATCGATTTATAAAATGTTGTCATATATTCAATGACTGACTGAAATCTTTAACTTTGCAGAGATTATTTGGCGCATTATGATAGATTAAAAGGGTTTTGTTCCCGCTATTGCTTTATACTTTATGTTCCATGCTGATTTTGTAATGGAGGTTTTAAATATATTTTTGACTACAAACTAGTTCAGATTAAATGTATTGAAATGGGAAATGCAAATCCAAGATGAAGAACATTGAATTGCTATAATTAAAATCATTAATAATAAGTGTGTTTATGCCATAAAAATAAAGAATGTAATTATACAGGTGAATACAAAATTATTCAAATTGTTTGCTTATTTTGTTACACACAGGAACTGGTAGTAAATAAGAACGGATGGGCTCGCCGGAGCTACACAATTTATTCCACCCATTTGGTTCTACAATTATGTTTCTTCCTGTTCTTTGTTAATACAAGATGTAATCTCTGGGGAAAGAAAAGTTGCAGAAACTTCCCAAGAATCAGATAAACAAAGAGGGGCCATTTATTGTCCCCCGTGGGATGAGCAGAGCTAGAGTGGCACGGCGCATGGCACACTGGTTAATATTCTGCTGCATGCCACTTTTTTCACTAAGGCCTCAGTCACACAAGCGCATCGGCACCCGTGTTACTGCAGCCAGCAGACGGACGTCCCTGAAGACGGCTATCTCTCTGCAGCGCCGGAAGGAAGAACATGTGACCGGCTCCATTGCCGGTCATGTATTCTATGATCAGCGCTGGAGAGAGACGGCTGTGTTCACGTACGGCCGTCTTCTAACTGTCAGTCACGCGGGCGCATCGGCGCTGGTATACGGGTGCCGATGCGCCCGTGTGACTGAGCCCTAAGGCTGCATGTCCACGGGCGTGAATCGGCCGGCGATAAATCGCGGCGTCCAAGAGCTGAGAACCATAGTGATTCTCCGCTCGTGGGATCTAAATCGCGGCATGCCACGATTCTCCGTGGTGAGCCTATCTCTCAGATAGGCTGACCGCTGAGACCTGTCAGTGCTCATCCCTCATCCCCCGTGGCGGAATATTGCTGGCGATATTCCGCAATGGTCGTGGCTAGGGGGCCTTAGTCTGGACTCACGCGAACGTGTTGGATTCTGCATGTGGATAGCCACAGCAATCAATCACGGAGAGTAATTGCAAATGGGTGCTAAAGATGGTGGAGGCGTGCGGTTTTCTGCACGGATGTACTCTAACGCACAGCATGGAAAAAAGAGCGCAGATCTCTCTTTCTGACTCGCCGTCCGCGTTAAAATAGAGCATGCTGCAAAGAAAAATGCCCTGCAGTGCCCACGTTTTACCACGGATCTTCCACCCGGATGGCGCAATTAAAATCTGTTCGAGCAAGACCGGCCTTAATCTTATAGACTGCTTTAGGCCAGGCTCAGATGATTTATTATTGCAGATTCTGTCATTGGAGTCCATGCGGACTTTTGGTGGTAAAACGCGGGCATTGAAAGGTGTGCATTTTAAAATTTTCCTTCACACTCGCGGATAAATCACATACTCCACCAGTGGAAGAAAAATCGCAACATGCTCTGTTTTGCCATGGAATCAGCGGTCATCCGCAATACAGTTTAGTAAGGTACGCAGGGTCACTGGCCGGGCTCACATTTGGAATCCGCTGTCGGCCTTCCGCATGCAGAATTCGACCCGCTCATGTAAGCCCGGCCTTAGGGAACTTTCACACGACAGAATATTCTGCAACAGTGTTCAGGAATTTCGCCTTCCTCGGATTCAGCTCCAAAGTCCGCACTGCTAATAATGGATTTTGATGAGGAATTGCGATTCAATCCCACACCTAAATCTGTACGTTAGCCGTGGGGCTGAATATTCTGCAGGAGGGCATATTCCGCAATGTTGCGTGAAAGGTCCCTTACAATACAACGATTTCATTAACCAGCTGGAAATAGGACTAGTCTAGTTTTACATTGCTGTTCATCCTGTGACCATAAGGGGGCGTCATTTTTTTGACTTTACTCTAGCACAGGTGAAGTAGGGTTCTCTTTTTGAAGTGAATAGTAAGAATCGTCAACTTTATTTATGTAGCGCTAACATATTCCACAGCATTACATATCAGGGGAACAAATACATTACATACAGTATTAAACCAATAGACTATTTAAAGAATAGGAGTGAAAGCCCTGCTCACAAGAGCTGACAATCTATGAGGAAGTAGGGGTGACACAAGATGTAAAAGTGCTTGTTCTGTACAAGGGTCCAGTCATCTCATATATAAGTTGTATGAGTGGTCACCAGCTGGTATCAGTGTATGTACAAATGTGAAGGGCATTAGGGTGTATGGGGTGGGGGTGGGGGTGCAGTGGGATGAAGGGATCTGGTTCTGAGGGAGAATGGAGAAAAGGGGTAAGTAGAGAAGAGATAGATTAGGGAATATGGTAGGCCTCCATAAAACTGTGGGCATTGGGAAGTAACCCGATTGGCTGGGCTAGTGCATTCCAGAGAACTGATGTGGCTCAGGAAAGATCTTGGAAATTAAAGTGACTTTATACAGGGCAGGTATTAGCCAAAAAAAATCACTCATGCAAGGAATTTTCAGCTATAGTAGTCTTCTGTTAACAAGGGACCCAATGGGGTACTTACCAAGAACTCACTCAATAGTCACTTTGCTTCAGCTCACTGAAATGAAGCGACTAGTGAGTGAGTTCTCGCTCAGTGTAAGCAGGCACTCGTTCATCTTGGACTGGAAGTTGGGTGGCCAGAAGAGATCTCTGGTGCATTCTGCTTCTATTCACTCAATGATTATCGCTCCTGTGTGAAAGCACAAGACCAATAAGTCACTGGGATGACTGTAGAACATTAATGTGCTCAACAGTCTTTCCATGTAATGTCACCCTTAGTCTAAGCTCATTAATAGAATGGAGAGCATCTGTAGGGTAGTTGAAAGAGGTGAGGAAGGAAATACAGGATGGTCCAGCACTGTGGAGAGCTTCATATTCTATAGTGGACAGGTAGCAATTGCAGTGATTGGCACAAGATGGAGGCATCAGTGTTGCATTTGGAAAAAAAGATGAACCAGGCTGGTGCATTCGTGATGGACTGGAGAGGGAATAGTATAGCGAGGGGAAGACTCATCAACAGTGAGTGCAGTAATCAAGTTGAGATTCGATCAGGGCAACAGTATATTCACAGTAAGATATGAATATTTTTGAAGTGTGGGTGACATGAGTCAGCAACTGGCTAAATGTGTGGAGTGAAGGAACGGTCAGAGTCAAATATGACCCCAAGACAGTGAGCATACTGCCGAGAAGTTGTGGTGGTGTCATAGATTGAAATGGAAATATCAAGTTCTCGTGAAGACAACTCCTTATTCAATTGAAGTCAACCCAGCAATTGACTGATTGCTGCAAGTTTGGCTTCTTGTCTGACACAGAAAGCTGCAGTCAGTCATGCATTTTCATTGCAGTGACCTTTGGATATTGATATGTAGTATTAAAGATGTGCACATCCTCATCTTTCCCCAAATTTTATTAGGGACTCCAAATTATCAATGTACATATTCAATCTATTTTCTCAGCATGTTAGCAAAACCCTCATCAGGCTACAACTAATATCACAACCATTGGGTGGCCACACATAGTTCCCTGACAGAGTGTTGCAAAATCATGTTTTCTTTCAAAGTTGGCCACCTTCCACCCCTCATCTTGGAATGTGTCAAGCTAAGGGGGAATTTAAGAAAGGACACATCTGTACATGCCAGTACTGGTGTACTGCAGTGCCTCAGATACAGTCCTGAAGATGGTTCTCACTGGGAGCAAGAGATAAAGCCATTGAGAAGCTTGTAGAAAGCAGCAAAGCTGTAGACCAAGAGGAAGGGGAGACTCTAACAGTTTTTGCTCCAGTGTAGCAGTCACAGTCCTTTGGACAGTATACTCTGGGTAAAGAGGAACACACCGGGTAAAGAAAGTTAAGACGCCTGAAAGGTTCCTACATTCCCTGCATTCCGATGACATTAAACCCTTGCCAATGGGTCTAGAATAAGGTCACCCCTGGTCATCTGGTCAACGGAGTAGGACTCTTGATTAACAATCGTTTTTTACAGAGTTTAATGATAGACTGCAATACCCTAGATTACAGGGTTACAGTTAATAAAGTATTGTTTGTTCAGTAATGGAAATTCCTGCACCCTTTGTCCATTAAGTTGACATCAACCCGGAAAACCGGGAAAGCTCTGAACCGGCTACCTGTGGCCCCTTACAATTGTGAGATCAATCAAAGCGATCACTAACTGGATCCCACCAGTAAGTGTAGACAAGCCCCCATAACTGCTGGGTTTTATAGTGGCTGCAATGTTTCTACCATGGTAGTTGCACCCATGGTTTGGTTAGGGTTTCTGAATCATTAGAAAATATAATCTTCTGATGAAGAAGAGGAACGTTAGTGGATAAGCCGGCAGGAAATACAGCTTTCTCCTTTAGTGCCTGTAACTATAGGTGATATTTTTCTGACTAATTATCTCATTGTGTGATTTGAGTTTTATAGGAATAAAGGATTATGATGCTAATTAATACTAGAGGAATTATTTTGCAGGTGTCCTTGAACTTTTGCTGATTACAAGCTGAGAGAGAGAGAAAAAAAAGAACACAAAACAAAATGCTTTTGCAGACAAGTTATTTAGAACAAAGTCTTAAAAAAAAACCCTGTAGGGAAATTTTTATATCCCAGTAAATAATATTTCAGTGCATGTTTGCAGAAAGCACAATCTAATAATGCTTGCTATATTTTAAACTGATTTTTTAAGCAATCAATAGATACATGCGCTGAAGGAGATATTACAACAATGTATCACTGAGTAAATCAGAGTACAAATTAAAGATGCGTGGAGTTGATAGAAGTGAGAGCGATGATTAGTTTGGAGAACTTTTGCTATGAAATTCCTAATTTCAATATATAAAAAAGAGGAATAAGAGTTCTCATATATTGAAGTAAAACAATTGTTATGTCTTCTGTCTACATAATACAACTAAAGACGTCTTAGAACTTGAACGGGAATATCCAGTCTTGAACACTATTAGATCAAACATTTTCGAAATCTCCTGCATTGACATACGTAGAATCACATTTTTACATTTTGCCTAGCTACGGCAACCAATGACGTAAGAGCTTACTGCATACTGTTTATACATTGAGCTCATTCACAAAACACTATGAAAAAACAACATTACATGAAAAAAAATCCAGTGCTCTAGAGGTTATGTAGATGACATATATCCCAAAAAAGGTAAAGGTACAGTACCCTGGTGTAAGCACCAAGTCATGACTGACTTCTCGGTGACATCATATCATGACCCTTTCTTGGTAGACTGTTTTTTACGGGGTGGTTGGCCATTGCCTTTCCCAGTCATCTTTTACCCCATAGCAAGCTGGGTACCCATTTTACCGACCTCGGAAGCATGGAAGGCTGAGTCAACCTTGAGCCGGCTACCTGATAAAAAAAAGCGGCATGCAAAGAAAGGCAATGGCAGTTGTGTTTTGGGGGCTTCCCTAATTAAGAACCCCTAAAATCCTAAATGTACTTTTAAATTGATCACTGGAAGGATGAAGTCCAAGCAAAAGTAATACGTATCACCAACAGCACAGAAGTAGTCCCTCCTCAAGGGTCAGGCAGATAGATGCAGACGCCAGACAAGAGCCCAAACCAGACAGGCTCAAACCAATATCAAGAAAAAAGTAATGGCTAGCAGCATAGGCGGATGTAGAAAAAGTACAAAAACTTTTATTCCCCCATTACAAGAGACTAGCAACGCTTCGGCCATATGGCCTTCCTCAAGGAAGAATAAAGTCCATGATCCTAAAATCTGGATTAAACACTATTTTATTGCTAGAATGTACACACAGAAATACAAGTTGTGCAACGAGTTTTGAAGAAAGTTCCTTCTTTATCAAGCATAGAAGGAGAGAAGAGAACACTCAATTCATAGGTCTACAATGTCTACGGATTTGATACATGTCATCTATATAACCTCTAGAACGCTGGAACTTATTTCTTCTTTTTAATTTTGTTTGTTAATACTCATCTTGGGTGGATTCCACCCATGAAGTTCCATAGACGCTCTCCATCCTTGGATGTCCAAGCAAGATGAGGGATTCCAAGGAGAAGTGAAGTTATTTTGATCTCAATGCTATCTTGGATCAATGTGTGACAGCCATCTTTGTGGAGGATAGGCTGTACACACTGGGTGAGTTACCTTCATATAACTCCTAAAAATTCCTATTGTTGACCTTTGAAGTGCTTCCCCTGTTTTAATTCACAAAACACTATGCCGATTGAGCATATTTATTAAAGGATGTCCATTGTCCAAATAAGCCCCATAAAGTACCGCCAAAAGTAGGCACTATGAAAAGAAGCTCCATCATACCTTATGTCCACCCAAAAAGCTGCAATCCTTCAATTGGTCGATCTTGCAGCTCGTAGCGGTCCAACCTATTTATGTTCAGCAATCAACAGCCCCTCCTATTGGCATGTACTAGCTCAAAGTAGTTGTAGAGGTAAATAATTTAGGCAAGGGGAGCAGTCGTGAATTACTGAGTGGAGACAACCCTGGTCACTATGAGCTGCAAGACCGCTCATCGAATAGATTGCAGCTTATTTACATACAATGCACGAAAATGCCACTATTTCCTTTACGCTTGCTTTTTCGGGGGAGTTTTTGTAGTAAAATCACTGCAGATTTGCAATGGTATCACCGTTATTGGAATTCCGATGCAAGCCAAATCAAAATCCAAATGTAAGATATGATTTTGGTGTGGAATGCTTCTATATGGAAAATTCTGGCACATGTGAAAGCACCCTAAGGCCGAGCTCACACAAGTGGGTCGGATTCCGCATGCAGGAGGCCCACAGCGGATTCCGGTTGGTCACCCTGCGTACCTGATTTTTCTGTAATGCAAATGACCAAAGCAGCTCGCCATCGGTCATGCGCAGTACAGGCTTTATTTTCGATTTCCCACACTGGCGCTTAGCGATAATGAAAGTACCCACGGCCCATATACAATGTTAATTGTGTATGGGCTGCACGTCGGATGGCATCCATTGACTTCAATAGAGGCCATCTGCACGAAGTCTGCGGCAAAATAGAGCACGCTGTGATTTTTCTTCCGCTCGCGGAATACGCAATTCGTGTCCGCTAGTGTATAGGAAAATTCGAATGTCCATGCCTTTTAATGCTCATCTTTTGCCATGGATCCTCCGTGCAGACGGCGATCGTGGATTCCGCAATTTGAATCCATCCGTTTGAGACCCCCCTAAGGCAGCCCATACATTAAAGTTAGTTTTCAGCCAAATGCTTGTTTGGATGACAGTAGAGATGAGCGAGCACCAAAATGCTCGGGTGCTCGTTACTCGAGTCGAACTTTCAGTGATGCTCGAGAGTTCGTTTCGAATAACGAACCCCATTGAAGTCAATGAGCATTTTTGTATATGACTGGTGCTCCGCTAAGGTTTTCATTTGTGAAAATCTTAGCAAATCACCAAAGTCATGTAAAAAACACAGAAATGGATAGGGCAGGCGAGGAGCAACATGCAGGGCTGCATTTCGGGCTCCGAGGTCTCACTATTAAGCCACAATAGTGGCAAGAGTGAGACCCCCCCCCCCCCCACTGTCAGCATAACGATCGTTCTCCTCTGCCACAGCTGTAACAGCTGTAGCAGAGAAGAACGATATTAGCCCATTGAATTCAATGGAGCCAGCAATACAGCCGGCTCCATTGAAAGCAATGGGCTGCCGGCGAGCGCGGGATGAATTTTCGGGAAGGGCTTAAAAATATAAGCCCTTACCTGAAAAAGAAAGATTTTAGTGTAAAAAAGAATAAAAATGCAGGCATTCTCTTCAATGGAGCCGCTGCTGCTGCCGGCGACTCCATTGAAGACAATGGTCCGCTGACACACCTGAATTCTTTTTCAAGGAAGGGCTTTACATATAAACCATTCCCTGGAAATGAATTAAAAGTGATTTAAAAAACAAAAAAAAATAGATACTCACCTCCCTTCAGCTGCCGGGGCACAGCCGCGTCTTCTCCTGCTGTCCCCTGCACTGTGGTGCTGAACTGCTGTCATTCAGCTGAGAGCTGCGCTGAGCCAATCAGAGGCAAGACTCACTCACCCATTCATGAATTCATGAATGGGTGTGAGATCTGCCTCTGATTGGCTCAGTGCTGAGCCAATCAGGGGCATGTCTGACTCACACCCCCTTCACACCCACTGCAGGCCGGCCGCACTGATCTCCGTCTGCCGGGACAAGGTGAGTATATATATATTTTTTTTATTTTCACACATTTCTGGATGAATTGCAGGCAAGGGTTTATATATTTAAGCCCTTCCCGACAATTCATCCCGCGATCGCCGGCAGCCCATTGCTTTCAATGGAGCCGGCTGTATTGCTGGCTCCATTGAATTCAATGGTCAATGCTCATTTAACCGAGACAAGTATCGCGTGGTGCTCGTCTCGAGTAATGAGCATCTCGAGCACCTTAATACTCGAACGAGCATCAAGCTCGGACGAGTATGCTCGCTCAGCTCTAGATGACAGCTATCTATCTGAATCTCCCCATTCACTGTGCATATGTCTTGTCTGTAATGCTGTTAGAACTCTGCTGCCAGACACCCCTAGCAGTGGCTTATCTCCCAAGAACAAAAGAATTGGGCAGTTGAAATCCAATTGCTTGAGTCTTATCGCCCCACCAGCTACTATTCGAAATTGGTGGGTTTGGCTGATCTATATCAAATGTATATGACCACCCTAAGAAATAAAGTTAATTCTTAGATCTTAAGAGCAAACCTTTCATATATGAGAAAATCAATAATTTTTGATTGAGTTATTCTTTCAATGATGATTTTTGGAAAATAATCTTGTAAGTGTTTATTAAGCAGCTTAACATCTACAGCCAGGCAAAACAAGTAAGACAAATTGTAAGAAGCTTAAGGGACCTTTTACACAGGATGAAATATTCTGCAATATGGTTACAGAAAATACCCTCCTGCAGAATATCCAGCCCCAAAATCCAAACTGCGGAATCGAAAATAGCAGAATCCTGCCAGCAATTCCGCATCATAATTCACAGCTAGCAGTGCGGATTATGCTACGGGATTCAGGGATGGCATATTGCTGTCGCGGAATATTCTGTCCTGCGTGAAAGGTCCCTAAGGGGTAAATGTGTCATTCACAAAAAAATCAGGCAATGGATGTATCAGTGGTTTCGATTTTCCCAAATCCTCCTCCTTTGGTCATCATTGTTTATTATGCACATTTTTATCTACCGTCAACAAAACAGAATGAAAAAAAATAGCGCTAACCTGTCAATGAATGGAATCCCAAGAGTCTATGCTTCCTATCCATTTATCTAGGCAAGTGTAGAGGCTTTTGACCTAATTTAGCATAGATAAATGACCCATGATGTGAAATTTCCCAACAGTTTAATAATGCATTTAACTCAAAGTGACACTTGCTCGCAGCTGCCTTAAAGCAGTTTCCAGGCTATATATGTCTTTTTGAAATGATGCATGACATGCCAGTAAGCTTCCTTGATAGAACCGAAGAGCTCATGGGTAAATAACCAGACAATGTTTTTAGGTTACTGGCTACACAATCACACTTTTGTAGAGTTTAGTTAATTAAAATTGAACTAAGATTTAATATTTTTTTTTAATTTTGAAGTTTTTATTATTTTCAGGATACATTTTGTTTCATTTCAGTTGTAATAAATCTGAAACACAAAAAGAAATAGATAAAAAGTTAAATGCAAAGTTTTAATGTAGAAACCTAGTAACATTGTATCATCTAAGGGGTGGCAAAAATGGGAAAAATGAGAAGATTTTGCAATGGTTTGCAAATATTTTGGGCCAATCGATGTGAAAATAAAATATCCTGACTTTTGCGTATTTACACAACTCCCATCAGTGGATGCAGCTGCTACTTCAGACTGCAAACACTGTGGTTGAATTTATCTGAGGGCCTAAACAGATGAGCGTCATTTAGTTCTGTTTTGCGACTATCACGGCCACATAACAAAACAAAATAATTGATTTCAATGGTTTTGTATTCATTAGTGGTTTTCTTGCCCATAGTACGGGTGAAAAATGATAGGACTTGCCCAGGACCTATCTTCCCACTTTTTTTTTCAAACTCGCGCACACTAGCACAGAGTTTGAAAAGTCCAAACCCCCCCAAAAAAACCCCGGTGAGCGTAGTTGTGCTCATGCCCATCTGTTTAAGCCTTAAGCCTTTGCTCCCTGGCAGGAAAAATTTGGAAATTTTGTTGCACAAAGCATTTGTACAAAAACATGCAACTTTTTTTTGTCTATGCCAGCCTCAGACTTTAGTGAAAGGGCAGAGGCTAGTATGGCCTGAAAAATTTGCTAGAATTTATGGTAGAAGCTTGCATAAATTTTAGCATAGATCTATGCCAGCTTATAACTGCCATAGATTTGCATTTCTGTCTCATGGATCACCAAAGATGTGCCAATCTTATTAAAAGTCACGCTCTTAATACATTTTGCACATTCTTTTTTAGCTCAATGCTACTAAAGACCTGCATAATATTGCCTGTCTTTAGTAAATCCCCCTGCATGTGTAGTCTGATCCTACATGTTTAATCATGTATTCCTCCCATATCTCAATCCCTTCTTCTTACTAATTCGCTATTCGCTATTCATACACAGTGACTCACATAAATTACAGTTTGCACAGCCTTATCACTCCAAGGGCTTATTCAGACCAGCGTATGCGTATTTACTAGAGATGAGCGAGCACCAAAATGCTCGGGTGCTCGTTACTTGAGTCGAACTTTCAGTGATGCTCGAGAGTTCGTTTCGAGTAACGAACCCCATTGAAGTCAATGGGCGACTCGAGCATTTTTGTATATGACTGGTGCTCCGCTAAGGTTTTCATTTGTGAAAATCTTAGCAAATCACCAAAGTCATGTAAAAAACACAGGGCAGGCGAGGAGCAACATGCAGGGCTGCATTTCGGGCATCGAGGTCTCACTATTAAGCCACAATAGTGGCAAGAGTGAGACCCCCCCCCCCTCCTGCACTGTCAGCATAAAGATCGTTCTCCTCTGCCACAGCTGTAACAGCTGTGGCAGAGAAGAACGATATTAGCCCATTGAATTCAATGGAGCCGGCAATACAGCTGGCTCCATTGAAAGCAATGGGCTGCCGGCAAGCGCGGGATGAATTTTCGGGAAGGGCTTAAAAATATAAGCCCTTACCTGAAAATCATCCTAAAATGTGTAAAAAAAAATAGAAACGGCTGGAGCTGTCCAGCGCATTGAATTCAATGGAGCCGGCAATACAGCCGGCTCCATTGAAAGCAATGCGCTGCGAGCGATCTCAGGATGAATTTTCGGGAAGGGCTTAAATATATAAGCCCTTCCCTGCAATTAATCCAGAATTGTGTAAAAATAAAAAAATATATATACTCACCTGGTCCCGGCAGACGGAGTTCAGCTGCGGCCGGCTTCAGTTCTCCTGAACTGCTCTCTGCAGTATTCAGCAGTCGGGGATTTAAAATCCCCACCTGCTGAATGAACTGCCTCTGATTGGTCACAGCCTGACCAATCAGAGGCAGCTCTCACTCACACCCATTCATGAATTCATGAATGGGTGAGTGAGCTCTGCCTCTGATTGGCTCAGCGCTGAGCCAATCAGGGGCAGCTCTCAGCTGTCATTCATGAATTCATGAACATATAAATGTTCTGCTTCCATTTAAGACAGTTTTCTGATACAATTTGTATTAGAAAACTGGTGTAAATCTGTTCCTTTGTGATCACTTTATTATCAAATGACCTTTCTAATAAGTATGCATACATTCATGCAATGTTTCACATACATTTCTTCTGTCAGAACAGTTGGTGTGGACCCACCATACCACAAACCAATTTGACTTGGGACTACTCTTGAGGGAAGCACCTGGGATTCCCTCGTTTACCCTTCTGCCCCACTTATTGGCATATGGTCTTTACTGCAGGGACCCCCAGATTATTACACTGGGAATGCTCTCAGTATTGTGGCAGCTGATAAAATCTGGTCGAGATCAGGAATGGAGGAGACAAGAAAGCTGAGTACAACACGCAAGAGTCAAACCAGGAGGTATTCAGAACATCTTTACATACCAGACAGAACTAATTGCCCAGGCACTCTCTAATGGTGGAAGGTTCTTTAAATATACAGAGGCTTGTTAGGATGGGACAGGTATTGAAAAGTTGGGTGCATGCATTGCCCTTTTAAAGGAGGACCAAATACATGTGCCACCCTATAGGTGGCAGAAAACTGACAGTTGGTGTGGCACCTACTGCAGAGGTCATGGGGACACAGTGCTGGCTGTGATTTATGTCAGGAAGAGGTAGGAGATACCATCAGCTGCAACCAGACTCTATAGCATCTTTTTTTAGGGTATGTACTTCTTTCTTATTTTGTAGAACACTCATGATTGTCAGGTTATTAATATGATAAAAAACAGTTTAGATTTATTGCTATGTGTCTTTTCATGGCCCAGGCCGAACTCTGTTGGTGAAATTTGGAGAAAATGTCTTGGTTTGAAAGTTCTATACAACGTCAGTATCCCAGTTGGATTAGTAAACTCCACAGCTATAAGAACTTGCTAAATCTAAGCTTTCAATTGAACCCTAATATGCTACAGAAGACTAGCTTCTGAGTATAAGATCTAAGAAATGTCAATTCCATGCAACAAAGCTGTGCATCTCACAAGGACAACTCCTGGAAATGCTTGGCTCAAGATAAGTAAGAAATAAAACCTGAAAGATTTGCAGGAAAATAATATCCAGGATGCAACACATTCGCCAGCTGTATTCTTCCGAGGTTTGTAAAACATGAAAGCGTATAAACATCGGAATAATGAAAAGCTAGCTTGTATTTTTAGCTTTACAAACATTATTTCCGGTAAGTTACACCTCAAAATATACATTTTGCACCTTTTTTTGGTTTGCAAATGTGGAAAAAAATTAAAATGCTGAATATTAATATAAAATGTAAAAAATGCTTAAAGGGTACCTGTTATATACCGTGTGCAGCCCTTACTCTGGTCTGTCACCTATAGACCAATGTTGTGTAGTTTCTAAGCACTTATATATGCAAACACAAGGGATAGATCTTATTCATGAGGCACCGCTTACCCTGCTCACCTGTCGCGATTGACATTTTTCTCAATGTTCCAGAAGTTGGTAGATAACACAGGGTTCGGGATACGAGGCGGATACCAGACTTACAAAAGTATAGATTTTTATTATAACCAAGAACTGTAAAGAAAGATTGGTTATTATTAGAGATGAATATACTCGTTTCGAGTAATTACTCGATCGAGCACCGCGATTTTCGAGTACATTCGTACTTGGGTGAAAAGATTTGGGGGGCGCCGGGGGGTGGGGGGAGGCGTGGCGGAGGGGGGGGGGGGGTGGCAGCGGGGAACAGGGGGGAGTCCTCTCTCTCTCCCTCTCCCCCCCACTCCCCACTGCAACCCCCCACTCACCCACGGCGTCCCCCAAATCTTTTCGCCTGAGTACGGAAGTACTCGAAAATCGCGGCGCTCATCTCTAGTTATTATGGTATGGAAACAGGAACAGTAGAAGATATTATGTGACTAATGCTACAGTTTCGACTCTGGCTATGCTATAATCATTACACATAGAAACAGATTTCACACTCTGCAATTGGTGCACACAAGTATGATGCATTCTGTCAACTGGGCAAGTAAAGACTATGACATAATGCCACACATACAGTCTTTTGCTAATGAACAGACTTACTGAAGAACTTGTAAGAATAAGACCAGCAGATAAGATTTTGACACAAAGTCTTGGCTTGCCTCTAGGTCCATGAAAGTTTGTTATTGTGAGCATCGGCTAATAGAACTCTGTTGACCAATTTAATAACACAGTATGCCCCTGTCCTTAACTAGCAGGCTTGCTTGGTATCTAACACCAGTTGTTCGTATGTGTATACTTGATTTTTTAGAGAGGTCCATCCTCACTTACAACCTCTACATCCTCTAGCTCATTGTCGGGGACATGAGGCCTCCATAATCTCTTGGTGGCGTTAGAAATGAACTCTCTAGGTGTCAGCTTTGGGAATCTGCAATATGAACTTCTGCAGCTGAACTCTCAGTAGTCCTTCCTGACACAGAGCTAGCGCAGGCAGCAGTATACATCCCGCTCAGTCCCTCAGCTGCCTCTCCACTCGGGCAGTCACCACCAATCCTCAGCTGCACTCCACTCGAAGAGTCTCTGTCTCATCTTCCTTACAGTTGATCACAGAAATTCATAGCAGTTCCAGGAGCAGAAACTCATTGTGGCGCCAAAAACATTTGCTTGTACGGATATTTGTTTGCGCAAGCACACACATTTATGCAAATATACTCACATTTGCACAATGACACATTACATCAGTATGCAGTGTAATAGCAAGAAAAGTGTCAGTCAAGCTGGGTGGGCAGGGTTAGCAGCGCCTTATGCATAAACTCAACCTATCTCATACTGGATGCTGCATTGTGAAGTATGTAAGTACTTGGAAACTGCACAATATTGGCCTATATGTGACAGGTCGCAGGAGTCAGGGTGTCTGTCAATACTTAATCCTGCCGTCAAATGAGTAGTCCTGGCTGCTAGCTTATCCCTTTCTGGCGCCCACAGCACATGGCGTGAAGGCGTTGAGCATATGCCAACTCTGGAAGCTGCGTAATCACTGACAACAGCCTAGAGGGTGTGGGCAAATTGTGCAGCGCTATTAATGGACCATGCATCTGTGTACTGTCTGTATACAGCCTATTGCAAACATGGACTGCAGACTGGCAAAATATTTGGATGTGTGAACAAGCCTTTAATGGGAACAATGGCTAATGTCTTACAAGGGGAAGGTGGACAAGTTATTCTTTTGAATCAGCAGTATCCAATGAGAAACGTGCAGCTGCTAAAGTATTTTAAGCCCTTCGTCTTAAAAAAACCAAGAGGTTAAAAGTGAGCCTTTCACCAGACAGGACACTAAAAGTCTGTATTTATATGGCCAAGAATAATGCATGAGTTTCATGTGAGTGTGGGATGCAAAAAACGTGTGCATTGTAATAACCCATTATTTTCAATGGGCTAATGTACATAAGGATTTTTTTTTTTTTTAATCAAATTTTTTAATTGAGTTTTTTGATAATAATTTCGATGTCATACATTACAGTCCGTAAGTTGTTCTTAAATTGCGGGTAATTATAACAGCTAGTAGAATAATTGCTGGAGGGTCCTCCCGGGGCACACCCTGCCTATTCTTCCCAGTCTATGTAGAAAGATGCATCAGGGAGGATTATATTCTTGTGGTTCATATAGCGGGGAACTAAATTTTGATATGAGTCAGATATATCCAAGTTTGCCTCAGAGAAAGGGCCTCCCACCTATTTACTGCTACATCCTGGCTGGTGCCACCCGGGAGGGGCCCCCAACCACAGATTCATCAATGAAGTTATAATCATATCTTGAACTGTAGCCTAACAATATATCTTGTCAATATAACAAGTACACTAATGTGTCAGACAAGGAATAGATAGTTCGGGAAAGAGAAGGGACGGGGGTGGATGGGTGGAAAGGGGGGGGGGGGGGCGCTCCGCAGGAGGGATGGGGTCATGTCTCTGCAGTCAACGCCCGGGGTCCAGTCCATCCGCAGCTGCCGTTGCCTTCCAGTGATAAAAGGGATTATCGTCGTGCTTTCATGTTATGTGCTTTGCGGAGCTAATTCTAATATACCCAGTGATCCCTCCTTGCTTCCCTCCAGGGATGCCATGTAAGGATAAAGTCCTCGTGTGTGCCCCTAGACCAACTTGTTAGCTCTTCCATAGTGCATATCATGTCTACTTTTTCTCTCCACTGTGATATGGAGGGTGGACTTTGTTGAAGCCAGTTTAGGGGAATCAGCGCTTTAGCGACATCTAATAGAAATGCTATTAGTTTGTTTCTGTACGGCTGGTACATAAGGAATTTTGCGCTCTAACCAATAGCACAAGATTCAAAAATCACAACATGTGTTATTGCCGCGCGAGTTCCGGGAAAGCACAGGACTTGCAATGTGCGGTCTTCCACACATCGCCAAGCTCACCGATGAGTAAGAGGCAGTAGCCTCGAAATGCATCATATTTGATTATTTTCAATGGAACAGAAGTCAGATTTTATTACTCAACTCCTAAGCAAAAAAAAGTTGTGTTAATCCTCAGTGCTTGCGTAATCAGTCTTTTAGTATAATTTATATTAGGTCTTCAAGCAATTTTCTGGTAAACTAAGATTATTTTTCTTAAAAGTTCTGGATTGTCAGATTCTAGATTAATGGAACTTCACACTGTAAGAAAATGCTTATCAGGCTCAGATCACATAAAAGTGCCGTACATCAGTGCTCAATTAGAAATGAGCAATGACCAAGCTGATTCCTACAGTAACACAGTGAACGGTACATTTTCCACAACAGATGGCTACCTTTAGAAGTAAATTTCCACTAGGGTAAAAAAAACTGATTTGTTCTGTCCTCACAGGTGCATTTTAATCTCAATGAATGGTGAAACCGTATCTCCTGAATGACAAGAACATCATTATGAGCTTCCTCCGTTAGGAAGTCCAGATTCACGGTCCCCACTGCACCCAAAGGCAGCAATGATTAAATGAAATCCTCTGAAAGCTATTATATGGCCCAAGTGGCTACAACAGATCATTAAACTCAATACATTCCCATATTTCCCCTGCTACTATAGAGGAAAATGTTATATTTGTAATTAACACAAATAAAATGAAAGCTGCGCCGTAACATGTAACAAACGCCTGTACTTATTCCATGTCCTGCAGAGACATCTAGATATCACACAGAATTCAATGAGCATTGTGTCGTATCTAATTGTGTGTAGACTTATTTATATCAAATGTATGGATACCGGCTGTCTAACATCTTATACTATGCTAAACTGAGACTCTTCATCACGTTTCCTTATAGTTAAATGAAGATTTAAAGAAAAAAACTGTGAAAAATTATTAGAAAAAATGTGAAAGTGCTACAATATATGTATATATACATTTGTTAGAATAATTAATACAACATACAACAAACTTATATATATATATATATATATATATAGATATATACACACACACACACACACACACACACATATATAGATATATAAACAGACAACAGAAATGCATACATACAAATATATATTGTAGAAGGGCAGTACACAGGATAGCCTGCAGAGTGCTACAGACAGGCGTCCTAGAACCTAATTAACATCTGTGAGTGTGGCAAAAAATAAAAGTTAAAAGTATCAGTTCCTGCCACACTCAGGGGGAGAAAGCTGGCTGCTAGCCAGAGAGGTGGTGAGAGACGCTGCATCAGGACTAGTAGCATGAGGTCCGTGCTGACTATTTCTGGGCCCCAAAGAGTCTGAAAGAGGAGGATGCCCTTTAGACGCCCCGGTCGTGTTAGTGATGGTAACCCTATGGGGAATAAACCTTGAGCATTGTGTGATATGCTGTATATGCCGTACTATATGCTGTGAAATAAAATTGGCAGACACCAGATTGGAAGTGAAATCCTGTCTCTGAAGCATCTGTATGCACATGTGGTGTGCGTTTCGGTCCAAGTGGTCAGCAATCCGAAAGCGAGTAACACCACTTGGCACTATATATATATATATATATATATATATATATATATATATATATATATATACGCACTTCTGCTGTATGTTCTCTATGCATGGCCAAAAGACTGGACCAATCTGCACCAAATTTGCGGTATATATAATTCAAGTGCTTTGGAAACTTTTAGACCAGGTTTCAACTATGTAGGACCTACAGTTCTCAATATATTCACAAGAAATTGGATGATGCAACTCACCAGCAGACTGAGGCATGACTGCAGTCTCAGCTGTCGGTTGCTCTGTAACTGCTCAGACCCTGCTGTCCTCCTCCTAACCATGACAGGCATAGGGGCGCTGCATACTGCAGTAAACGAACATACTTAAATATGCACCTCACATATATATTGAGGAGAATATACCTCACATATATGTGTATATACTAGGTGGAATATATCTCATGCATATGTGTATTCTCATCCATCCTCCCAGTGGATGACCTTTGAATAAGAAGATCGAACAGGACTTTAGAGGTTAACAACTGGCTACATAGATGGTGCTGTCAGCAAAGATTTGGATTCCTAGACCAAAAGTGGGTGTTTACAGGTTTCACCTTGCACACTCCGCGACTGCGCAGAACCATTTTTAGTGATAGTGAAGTAATACACTTAAGATGGTACATCCCCGGATTTGTACACTCTGTTTTAGAGGTGGCGGGATCAACTTATTTTTAAGTAGGGGGGATCTATAGTGTCCCAGAACAACATCTTGGTCCCCTCTATAATTGTCATACATGTATTGTCTTTTGTGGATGTACTGTGCAAAGCTGTCATGTCTATTCTCTGTATGTATGTTGCACAGCTGCGGCGTCTGAAGGGTTTACTCCCTTAAAATCATTGCCTGTCAGCTCTGTCTGCTGCTGAATGTATCCATTCTTACTGTGTCATGTGGTACAAATGAGGTTATAAAAGTGAGTGTCTGAGAGCGGAAAGCGGTCTTCTTCATTCTGTGTTGGAGCAGGGTTCCATCTTACCTACTGCTCGGAGCTAACACAGAGCCATATGGAAGCACCATCAGCTTCCATGTTGGCAAAGTTGGAGGAAGAAGAACGACTACCCATAGCGCATGTAGAGTGGATGTAACGGGAGTGCGTCCGGTCCAGAGAAAGAGAGAGCACACAGCCCCCATCATTCTACTTCACTCAAACCAGGTACCAGTTCAACCTACAGGTATTTATTTTTCCTATGTGGCCGTCTGACAATAGGATCACCACACAGAGGTACGTGATTGTGGCACCCACGTGGAGAATATGCGGGGTGCATCTAGGCTAAGCCTTCTTCTAAGTGATTTCTTGCCAGAGAGTAGGTGGAGAGATTGTTGTCTTTGTACCTCCTCCAGAGTATATTTCATGTCCAGGACCGGTGACATATAAATAACGTGGACTATAGGGCCGTATTGTTCCTGTGTTTCCTCCCAACCTCTGAGCTTTTGCCTGTAACTGCTGCCGGGAATGTACCTGTAATTACCTGTTTGCAAAGTTTATTCAAGTAAAGTTTTACCGGGCCTCAACCGTTCCTGGGGACCTGAGGCATGATACACTTGTCCAGTGTTTATTATTCCACCGCATAGAATAACGGTGTGGGAATGGTGGTGTCATGACATGATATACATATATGCTTCCCTAAGCATTCCCCCTGTGTTACCACTCGGTTACACCGTGACAAGGACTAGGCCTCTGGCCATACCCACAGTGTTCATTTCTCTGTGGTGTCCCTCCTGGGGCGTTACAGAAGTTGGCATCTCTCACAGGACACCACACCTCCATAGACTCCTATGGTGCCTTTTATGGGCAAATGCTTACCAAAATAGAGCATTTTGGAAAGTGAGGTTGAACCCAATAAAAACAATTGGCTCTATTCTCTGTGCAGTGCAAATGCGCTCGTGTGAGTAAGCCCTAAGGGCGGACTTACATGGGTGTGCTTGCACGCGTATTTGAACACACTACATTTGCACGAACAATATGTAGAGAATAGAAGCCATTGATTTCAATATGTTTGTCCTTAGTACTTGTGCGCGAAAAAACAACGCAGCGTGCTCTATTTTTGTGTGGACTAAAGACCTTACAAATGCAAGAAGTGCAGTAATATGCACAAAAACAAGTACAAAAGCATTCTTTCATAGCACAAATGTGCTGCGCTAGTGTGAGCGTTTTTGCACTTACACCCATGTCAGCCCACCCTAAGGGCGGCCGCACATGGCTTAAGCGCATACACGCTCACCATTGCTAGATGTATATGCGGGGCACATGATCGCAGGCTATAACACCCATATCGGTGCTTTTTACTGTAGCTCACATTGGCGCGGACCCGTCAGCGGCATGTTTGAGTAGGCGAAAATCCTATTTACTAGGCGGGTCAGCTGACTTGGTAGGTGGGTCAGTTCACTTGTTGGGCCCTCATTCAAATTGCGCAGCTCACTGTGCAATTTCAGGTAGACAGGGGATTTCGGTGCGCATATCGCATTTTTTTTCGTGCACTCGTAATGCAGGCGCAAAAAAATTCATGGGAAGGAACCCATTAAAATCAATGGGTTCTATTTGCTTTGGATTCGGCGCACAAATTTTTGGCCGCAAGAGTGCCTGCACGCGGCCGCCCTAAAGCACATAGTGATGTTATGAGACAAGATTATTACTAGAGATGAGCGAGTATACTCGCTAAAGGCAATTGCTCAAGCGAGCATTGCCTTTAGCGAGTATCTCCCCCGCTCGAGACTGAAGGTGCGGGTGCCAGCGGTGGGCAGGGAGCTGCGGGGGAGAGAGGAGCGGAACGGAAGGGAGATCTCTCTCTCCCTCTTCCCCCCCCCCCCGCTCCCTCCTGCTGACAGCCGCTACTCACCACTCCCCCGCGCCAGCACCCGAACCTTTCATCTCGAGCGGGGGAGATACTCGATAAAGGCAATGCTCGCTCGAGCAATTGCCTTTACCGAGTATACTCGCTCATCTCTAATTATTACACATACCACAGTACAAGAACAATGTGCGAATGTAATGCCCATAGTGATGTCCCATCATAGGAATAATGCAAAAAGTAATTCCAGAGCATAGGAATCATGCACACAGCAGTAGTGATACAAGACACCAAGGAGCTCCATGCCAAAACATGACATAAGCCCTATACAATCTTCCCTTAGCATTTCCATCATCCCTAGCCATTACTAACTTGCTGTTCTGTATACTGCCTCTGAATGGCGATAAGTCCCTTTATTCTTCAGCCCCATCATGGCTGCTCTGCCGCTACCCAGGTCTTTACACCCATGCGATAGATATTATTTGACATTTTGTTTAATATTATGACCTAACATAAAATATTCAGAAAAACAGACAGAAAATAATATACTGTATAACGCAGAAAAAGTCAGCAAAATTACACGTATTTTATGGCCATAAGGCATGCTGATGAATTTTAAAGCTCAGTTTTCACATGAATACTAAAGAAGTACAGTAAATTAAAATTATTTTATATTATACCCAAGAAACACAATGCCGAAGAAATTTATGCCGCCGCGCTAATAGATCTGTAAATAAACTGAAGAATTTCATGATTATATGTTTCATGTGAAATGTTATTATACTACTACCATAACAAAAATGTCAAATTTCTTTTTTAATTGGCCCTTATTTAAAATCTATGATGAAATAAAGTGGTATAAAATTCAATAATAAAAACATAGCAAAGACACGTTTACCGTAATATACATAATGTTCCTGGATCCTGACAAGACTGGAGATCATTACATTAATGCAGAGAGGGATTGACACAAAACTCAGCAGGTTCCTTCTGAAGGACATATTCTGATTTATGGGCAGCAATGGACTAGTCAAATAATATTTTTATTGCCTCATTGGTTTTCCTATCCATCTTCATGAACCCTTTCGAGCCGAGGACTTATACTTATCTGCCAATCAAATTAGCTAAGCCTCTGTTCCTAGCTTTCAAGCCTGACTATTCTAGAAAGGAAAGTATAAAATATGCAGATAAAAAAGATTGCAGATTACGTGAAATGAAGAAGTCCTAAAACTGCATTTCAAAGGAACATTGGGGAGAGGAATAGTAAGAGCGGCAATTGAGATCTGAAAGCAAGATACAGAACTTATCAGAGCATCATCCGATCCACAGTAACTATAGAGGGTGTGGAGGTACTTTAGCAGTCACGCTCGGAAACTGGTGCCTAAGGGTGGTGTGAGAGGGCACAGGGTTCAGGCTATGGGTCATCTCCTTTTGAACCTCTGATAATACAATCTGGGTAGTGGCCCATACTGGCTCATGGACCAGGAGGGCCAGAACTAATTCCATCAGTGTCACTATGGTGTTCCTGTCTAAATATTAAAGCAGGGGCGTTAATAAGGCTTCATGACCCAGTTCCGACAAGATCCGTTTAGGTCTAGAAATAAGTACGGCTTGTGACAACAGCCTGTAGGCTCCATCGTTAGTTTACATATGATTCTGGAGTTGACATCTCTCCTTTTAACAATGAAGTTTAATCAACTGGAACAACCAATAAACAGTTCAATTCCCGTTTCCCGTCTTCTCTTTCTTTTGACCGTTAAGGGGTCGATAGTGACAGAGATTAAGTTTTTTTAGAATTCTTTTTAAGTCCTCTTTTCTCGTGTAACAGGATGCTCAAAAATCTCTGTAATGTATATTACTGATTTTTAATGCCCTTCCGATTTTTTTGTCAGTGTTTTCTCACTCAAAGCTGCACTTTCTGCTCCCACCTGCTCTTAACCCCTTGAGGACCAAGCCCTGTAAGTTTACAGAGCTTGGTCCTGGGCATTATGCCCAGCCTATAGCAAAAATATGGCGTGGGATTAAAGCCTCTGTCCTGCCATCAAGCAGAAGCAGGTCAGATTCTCAGCTGTTAGTTATAGCTGAGAACCTGGAAGAAAAGTGGTTTTTAAATGCTTCTGCCCTCTTCTTTCCTGGGTACATAGCACTCAATGAGCGCTATGTACTAAGAAGTGAAAGTGGAAGTATTACTTCAACTACTTGACCCAAAATGGGTGTAAAAGGCAGCACTCAGGTCCAGCGATTATATAAAAAATGTACTCTTTATTGGACCCATGGTCCCTTTAAAGGCGTGCACCATTCCTTTCCTGTTTGGAGTAGAAGCGTGGTGAGTGCTTCTGACCAACACCATTATATCCACTACTTGACCCAGCGATCACGTAACCACTGGGCCCCAGTTACAGCAGAGCTGCAGGGCCCTTGCAGACCAGATCAGCTCTGCCAATGGCTATTGTCACTACAGTGGGATAGTTTTCCCTGTAACTGGGGCTCCGATGAATGCCCAGCTACAGTGGAAAAGTGTGTAATTAAAAAAAGACCATGTGAATGACCCCCAAAGGTCTTATATGATGTCATGGGGGGTCATAGATGGTGAAAAAATAGTAAATAGTAAAATAAGTAAAAAAAAACCCTACAAAATAAAAATATATGCAGAAAAAAGAAAATGACCCAAAGCCGACACTAACCCAAACCGTCACCATATGCGTCCTGTGATCCCAAACCATACACGTTATATATCAAAACATCAGAAACAAAATGATTAACCCATTCCCTTACTTTACTAAAAAAAAACAACAAATGTTAAAAAAATCATTTTTTTAGACTTTTCCCCCTTATAAAACAAAAAAAATGGAACAAAAATCAGTTAAAAAGATACTTAAAAATAGTCCTATATGTCACAGAAAAAAAATGCAGCAAAAATAATTTTTGTAGCTGACGAAAAAAATAGGGCAGTAAAACAACCTCATGGATAAAATCCCTAAAAAGTGTTTAGTCCTATAGGTACAAAACAGTCTGGTCCTTAAGGAGTTAAAGTCACATTGATACAAGTCATCCTTACTCAGCAGGCAGTAGTGCAAAAACAATGTTAACATAATAGAAAGAACCTTAATCCCCTTAGGCCTCATGTCCACGGGGAAAATCAGGCCTGCTACGGATTCTCCATGGACATGAGGGCTGAAAATAACAATTACTCACCTCTCCACGCGCCGGATCTTCCCTTCTTCGCGGCTTAATCTTCTCTCCGTCGCGGCCGGATCTGCTTTCTTCGGCCTGGCAGATGTGCTCAGCACGCCAGCTGCGTGCTGCGCATGCGCCAGGCACATCCGCTGGCCCGAAGAAAGAAGATCCGGCCGCAACGGAGAGAAGATAAAGCCGCGAAGAAGGGAAGATCCAGAGCGTTCGGAGCAGGTGAGTATATTCTGATTTTAGGTCTCCCGCCGATCCGGACGGCTTCCATAGGCTTCAATAGAAGCCTGCGGGAGCCGTCTGTGCGGGAGACCCGCACTAAAATGCAGCATGTCCATTTTTTTTCATGCTCCATATTTCTTCTAATTCCCTTTTATTAACCATTCGCGGGTATTTATCTACCCGCGGGTGGTCAATGCATCCCTATGGGATGCGAATCCGCGTGCGGGTGATCCGCTGCGGATTTTAATTGCTCTTTTGCCCGTGGACATGAGGCCTTAGAGTGCAAGAGTCCAAAGGCCCTTTTGCCTCATAAGAAGACACAAGTATTATAAAGATCTGCTAGGGACCCTATTATCTTACTTGGTATTATATTTTTACAACCATCCAAAGGATTTGGTCAGAGATGGTGGATAGAAGTAATAGGTATTGTTAGGAATAAGTGTCCCTATGGCTGCTGACTAATATCAGCATGAACTGAGGTGTGAAGGGGTATAACGTGACTGGGCGGTGTTCTTGTTGCACTACCAGCAGGACATAGGAGAACTCCAAGTCCATAATAAATAGCTCCTTCACTTAGAAGTGCTACTCACAAACAGTTTACTAGCCCCAGGCCTTCAAGCCTATAAAATGGAAGTAGCAGTGAAATTGAACACAGTGGTCTCTTACAGTAGGCCGTATTTTACTTGGATATGAAGGGATATCAAAATGATCCGGGTGGAGAACTAACCATGGAAACTTTGCACTGGACCCACCAACATGTTGAAACAGGCCTGCATGTGTAGTTGTTGAAGGAGTTGTTCCACCAGATGAAGTTATTTCACAAGATATGGGATAACTATCTGATTTGTGTGGGTCTGACCGCTGGAACCTCGAACAATCCTGATAACGGGGTTCTAAACCCCAAATGAATGGAACAGCAGTAGAGCATGAACTTGGCTATCTCCGACAGTCCCATCGATATGAATGGAGTGGAGGTATGCATGCTTGACCACTGTTCTATTTAATTGGGGACCATTGTGACCATATTATTGGGATTGGTGGAGGTTTCAGTGGTCAGACTTCACTAGTCACATAGTTAGCTCTATCCACAGCACTGGGTGGGGGTTAACCCAGCCAATTTTTTTAGTTTCAATTTTTGTTAACTGTTATTCTATATTCCAAGCCTCGCGTGGGTGAGTGTTAAGCAGCAGAAATGCAGTTCTAAGCTCTCATTCACGACCTGAAGGTTGCAGGTTCAATCCCCGTGTAGTTCAGGCAGCTGGCTCAAGGTTGACTCAGCCTTCCATCCTTCTGAGGTTGGCAAAATGAGTACGCTTGGGATTAAAAGATGACTGGGCATGACAATGGCAAACCACCCTGCAAAAACAGTCTGCCAAGAAAAGAAAGACACCCAAGGAGTCAGTCATGAATCGGTGCTTGCACCAGGGGACTTTACCTTTACCTTACATTCTATATTCCAAATACTATGTATTGCAGTGTATTATCTCTATTTTTTTACACTAACAGCTAAGACAATACCAGAGTCCTCTGTTAGGCATCTGATTTTCATGGCAACTAGAGATGAGCGAGCATACTCGCTAAGGGCAATTGCTCGAGCGAGCATTGCCCTTAGCGAGTACCTGCCCGCTCGAGAGAAAAGGTTCGGCTGCCAGCGCGGGTGACAGGTGAGTTGCGGCAGTGAGCAGGGGGAGCGGGGGGAGAGAGCGAGAGAGAGATCTCCCCTCCGTTCCTCCCCGCTCTCCCCCGCCGCTCCCTGCCCACCGCCGGCAGCCGAACCTTTTCTTTCGAGTGGGCAGGTATTCGCTAAGGGCAATGCTTGCTCGAGCAATTGCCCTTAGCAAGTATGCTTGCTCATCACTAATGGCAACCTATTGACCCTTTGCAATTGCATCACAGATGGCCAACGGACAGACAGAAAAAGTTTTTTCCTTCTTTTAACTTCTTTGACAATAGCATCTAAGGTGTTACTAGGCCAGGATTGGAGTTCTCTCTGATCCCGTCTGCTTATGGGCGGAGCCATCTGTATAATATAGCTGTCATCCGCAAGTGATAATGCAGGCAGAGCTCCTAAGGTTACACACGGGCTGCAACGTACTTTGACGGCACGGTGCGGGAAGGGGTTAAGCAAGCAAATTTGTAAAAAACAAAAAAATATATTTGTTTATAAGTACAATGCAAAGCTGGAAGACTTCCCGCTGTTATCAAGGCTTCCACCTGATAAATAATAACACCTGATTTATTATATACCCTCTAATCTACATTTTTCCTGGAATGCCGAATATCTATGAATCATCTCCAGCAATAATTAGAAGCGTCATCTGATAATTTGTTTTGTCAGCCTAAAGGGATTATGAGAAACGACTGCGTTGGGGAAGGGTGAGATGTTAATATACATCTGGTAGATCATTACAGAATGGATTTGTAGAAAAGAGAAAAAAAATAATTACAAATTAATTCATTCTCAGTTTTTTTCCTGTTTTTGCCATTCTTGGTCTTTACGTCTTTGAGTGAAAATCATAAAGATTAAAACAAAACGATAAAGGACGCTGCTTCTTGATACTTCTGGAGTTGTACCTTTGATGGAAGAAAGATGAAAGGTTGGAAACCTTTTACATTTGGAAAATGGGGAAAAAAACGTGCTCTTCTCACTCCGGCTGACATTTTCTAATGTCCAAATAGACTCATGTGTGAAATGTTAACAACATAGCAAATATTGAAGAACATGTACTCAAGGGAATTATCGGCTCTACAGGGACATTATGCAAAGAGAGCCCGCTACCAACGACCTGCTAGGTAAGTGCTGTTTACAGGTAAAGGCAGAGACATTGGGGAGTTTTGTCAAAATATTAACTCTAATTTGCAATAAATATATATATATATTAAAGACCAAAATCTAAAATACAAAGTGTATTATTTTGTCATAATAAATCACTAAATCTTTCCTAGTAGTGAAGAACGGGTCAAGGCGACTTGCCAAAATATAGACAACATTTACGTTTTCCAGATTGATTGGCTCATGAAGCTAGGTTAAAGGGGTTATCCAAGGACAAAAAAAATTAAAAACTGATCAAAGTGCTGTAAAACTTTAACCCTTTCCAATCCAGTTTATACCCTGGTTTTCCTAGGGGGCTTACTCTTTTTCTGCCATTATACAACAGCGCTATATGCTGGCTAAAGCCAGTACTGCATGAGGTGACGCGTTGGATAGGCTCCAACAGCAGAGAGGCTGGCAATATACAGTAAGAGAACCCCGACGGACGTCTTCCAACATCGGAGCTGTACAGCCTTAAATCATAATGTCTTCAGACGTCAGACAGTGGATTGGAAAGGGTTAAAAAAGAAAAACTCACCTCCCCACTTTTCTGCCACTCCCGTTCTTGGTCCCCTGCTCCTCTCCACTTCCAGCTTCAGTGAACCAGCAAAGATATAACCAACACCAATGACTAGTGTTTATTTATATAGCACATACATATTACACAGCGCTATACATCACTGGCTATTTCCTGTCAGCATTGGAGCTCAAAATCTATACTCACCTACTATGGAGTGTGAGAGAAAACCCAGACAAATACAGGGAAAACATACAAATTCCATACAGATCAACTCTTGGATTTGAACTTAGGACCACTGCACTGCAAAGGAACAGTGCTAACCACTGAGCCACCATGCTTCTTCTTCCTTCACCTTCTGAGGAGAAGAAGTAAGATGGTGTCCTTGGTCAGATTTGAACCTAGTAGTTTGAGTACCGCAAGGCAAAAAGGCTAACCACTGAGCCACAATGGGGAGGAGAGGGGAGGGGAGGGGAGGGGAGAGGAGGAGTCACAGTGGCTCAGTGGTTTGCACTGATGCCTTGCAGCACTGGGGTCCTAGGCTCAAATCCAACTAAAAACAACATCAGCATGGAGATTGTATATGCTTCTTGTGCTTGTGTGGACTTACTGTCACACTCCAAAAACACTCCATACTGGACCAATAAGTGAATATAGATTGTGAACCCCAAAGTGATGTAAAGCCCTGTGTTATATGTAATGTGCTATATAAATACAGGTGGCTATTATTACAAAGATATCCTCACAGACACAGGGGGAACTTACAAACTCCATGCATAGGTTCCTCTTGGTCAAATTTGAACCTAGGCAATGGTGCTAGCCCCATGCCCCTCCTCCTGTTCCCCTAGAGAGAAGCATGTTGGCTCTATGGTTAGCATTGTTACCTTACAGTGATGGGGGTTCTAGATTCAAATGTGAGCAAGGACAACATTTGCATGGAGTTTGTATGTTCTCCCTATTTCATGTGTGGGCTTATTTCTCTCAATACTAATCACATTTATTTATATAGTGCATACTTTTATTGAGAGAAGAAGGAGAAGGAAAAGAAGAAGAAATTTTATACTTCTAAGGACTTCTTCACATTGGCATATGCGCAACTACGCTCAACACGAATCTTTTTTTTTACCTTTCACTACTCCTCGCGAGTTTGAAAAAAAAGCAGGAAGATAGGTCCTGCCCTATCTTTCTCACACATAGTACTAACTTCGTGCAGGGCCTAGCTTTTCTTGGGCATAGTATTAATGCCCGAGAATCTTGGTAGTTGAAACAAAACCATTGAAATCAATGGTTTCGGTTCGTCCTGTTATGCGACCGTGATTGATGTGACCACATGATGGGGCAAACGTACGTCCATCTGTTTAAGCCATTAGAAAGTGTTATACATAGAGATGAGCGAGTATACTCGCTAAAGGCAATTGCTCGAGCGAGCATTGCCCTTAGCGAGTATCTGCCCGCTCGAGACTGAAGGTTTGGGTGCCGACGCGGGGGAGCGTTGAGTAGCGGCAGTCAGGAGGAAGGAGCGGGGGGGAGAGAGGAAGAGAGAGATCTCCCCTCCGTTCCGCCCCGCTCTCCCCGTAGCTCCCTGCCCGCTGCCGGCACCCGAACCTTTGGTCTCGAGCCGGCAGGTACTCGCTAAAGGCAATGCTCGCTCGAGCAATTGCCTTTAGCGAGTATACTCGCTCATCTCTAGTTATACACCACTCTTAAAAGTAGTGGCGAAATTCTAGTTTGGTTTGAACTAATTTGCACCAAACCCAACTTTTGTTGAAATTCGTCGAAACAGCCGAATAAAGTTTTCAAAAGTCTGTTCATCACCAGTCCTATGTTCTTTTTCGGAGCCTGCAGTATGGGTCTGGCACAAAATACTAGACAACATAGCGTTCTTTTGCCCTTGGAAATCAATGACGTAAACCCAACAGACCCAATCAAAGTCAGTTGGGTCTGTTGGTCACCATTTGCTTCGGTCGTAGCCTGGCATTTCGTGTTCCCATGATGGACCAGGACAACAGAATGTCTAAATGCAAGAGTGAATGAAGCCTTAGAAGACCCCAGCATTATAAATAGTACACGGAGCTATCCTTAGAATATAATACCGTCCATAGAGTATGACAGAAAACTTACCAATACGTTGCTTTGATCCTTGGAAAGTAAACAACCATTTAACCTTCTATTTCTGTTGATACAGGTCATCAATAGCCCACGGGGTACCTGTAATCCTCACACAATCAAGGTAATGGAAGTGACAGAATGGAACATTTTCTAGCACTACTGTGGATGACATTTAACAGCCACACAACAAGCAAACATTTATTCTGCAAACCAAGGCTTTCTTAGTCAGACGGTGGGCATGTATTGAGATGCTGTACAAACATTTCTTACTCATTCAATCTGTTTCCTAAGAAATATGTATTTATGTTTCTCTTTATGTAGTCGAGCCAGGCGCGCTGTCTGTTTATCCGGGTGAGCTGCGGAATGGCATCGTAAAAAAAAAAAAAGCGAATTCCAGTTTGGAGCGCAGACAGCGGGTATGATAATCGCACCTAATGGGAACGCTGCGAAAAGAGGTTACAAGTCAACGTAAAACAGCTGTCATAATGTGGAAAACAAAACAGATCGCTAGTCCAGAAATGGCAATGAATTCCGATTCTAGGTTGTCATCGGGTGATCCACAAGCGGACAGCGGACAATAAATTAAGGTTTTCTTATTATGTCTATGTGTTTAATCTAAATGGATCAAAAGTCAGTGTGGAGTAATTGCCTACTATGTCTTTATACGACTGTAGCAGGTTTTGTTCGTTCCAAGTCCTCTGTTTCCATTTAACGCAGTTAGGGCAGATTCACGCTGGATTTTTATGGCACGTGTTTTTTTTAATACACAGAGAGTAGAACCCATTGATGTTAATGGGTACGTTCACATTTCTATATTTTGCGCACGTGAAAGAAACACAGTGTGCTCTACTTTTGCGTACCAAACGTGCCCATAGAGTTTGGTGCACAAGGGGCTGCACAATTCCGTAGGAAAAAGAACACATCTGGTACTCATTAAGCTACATGGCCATTTAAATTAGGGTGTGCTTGTGTCACACGTGCAAAAACGCCTTGCACACAGAAAAAGTACACTAAAATATGCTGATACGCACACAAAAAAGATTTGCACATTGTGCAAATATGTTGTGCTGGGGCGTGCAAAATTGTGCATGCACTCATACTGTAAAATGCTAAAATTCTGGCTGCATGTAGTATCTATTAGAGATGAGCGAGTATACTCGCTAAAGGCAATTGCTCGAGCGAGCATTGCCTTCAGCGAGTATCTCCCCTCTTGAGACGGAAGGTTCGGGTGCCGGCAGCGGGCAGTGAGCTGCGGGGGAGAGCGGGGCGGAACGGAGGGGAGATCTCTATCTCCCTCTCTCTCCCCCCCCGTTCCCTACTGCTGACTGCCGCTACTCGCCACTCCCCTGCACCGGCACCCGAACCTTCCATCTCAAGCGGGCAGGTACTTGCTAAAGGCAATGCTCGCTCGAGCAATTGCCTTTAGCGAGTATACTCGCTCATCTCTAGTATCTATCTATCTCATATCTATGTCATATCTATGTATCTATCTATCTATGTATCTATCTATCTATGTATCTATCTCATATCTATCTATCTATCTTTCTCATATCCATCTATCTATCTTTCTCATATCCATCTATCTATCTATCTATCTATCTATCTATCTATCTATCTATCTCATATCTATCCATCTATCTATCTCATATCTATCTATCTATCTATCTATCTATCTCATATCTATCTATCTATCTATCTATCTATCTATCTATCTATCTCATATCTATCTATCTATCTATCTATCTATCTATCTATCTATCTATCTCATATCTATCTATCTATCTCATATCTATCTATCTATCTATCTATCTATCTATCTATCTATCTATCTATCTCATATCTATCTATCTATCTATCTATCTATCTCATATCTATCCATCTATCTATCTCATATCTATTTATCTCTCTATCTAACTCATATCTATCTATCTCATATCTATCTATCTATCTATCTATCTATCTATCTATCCATCTATCTATCTATCTCTCTATCTAACTCATATCTATCTATCTCATATCTATCTATCTATCTATCTATCTATCTATCTATCTATCTCATATCTATCTATCTATCTATCTATCTATCTATCTATCTCATATCTATCTCATATCTATATCTATCTTTCTCTCTATCTATCATCTATCTTTTTATCTATGACATATCTATGTATCTATCTATTTATCTATCTATCTATCTATCTATCTATCTATCTATCTATCTCATATCTATCTATCAGTTTTAGTTTCTAAACAGAGTCTGGACATATCTATCTATCTGTCTATCTATCTATCTATCTATCTATCTATCTATCTATCTATCTACCTATCTATATATCCATCCATCTGTTTTAAAATATTCTATCCATTTTTCCATCTGTTCCTGTAATTGATATCAGCAGAGAGGAAATACCACCTACAAAAACAACATTAATTGGACACCACAAATCACCATAATAGAAGATCAATCATTTATTGTAATATAGTTAAAAGCAAAAACTGATACATACATAAAAACACACAATTAAAAAAAAAACTACTCAAGATGTGTGCTCATCACCTTACACAACATAAATATATATACACCACACCCGATGCGCATTTCACTAGAGTTTTATCTTGGGTACCAAGCCAGGCTTAGCAACAGTCCTTTTTATATTGTAGTAAGCTAATTACTAATATTGAACACAAAGCTCTAGTATCTGATGGTCTGAGGATCCAACCGTTGGGACACTTGCTGACTACTGGTGATCATGCATGACTTCTTCCACTCAATTCAACCTCACGGGACTATCAAAGATAGCTGAGTACAGCACACAGCTATCAACAGTGAGATGTCCCTTGGAGCGGCAGCGGACATGCATCATCACCTCTCTATTTAATAGCGGACATGAGTCCCCTGTATTTGTGATTGGCAGAGGTCCCAGTGATTGGTCCCAGCTGATCAGAAGCTGTAGTTATATAAGTATTGTTCATTGGAAATCCCTTTTAAGATGTTTGACATAGGAGTAGTAAAGAAATGACCACTATCTTCTCTCTGGTCACCTGTCTGCATAAAGAGATGAGCAGTGGCGTAACTATAGTGGGTGCAGGGGATGCGGTTGCACCCGGGCCCAGGAGCCTTAGGGGGCCCATAAGGCCTCTCTTCTCCATATAGGGAGCCCAGTACTACGAATAAAGCATTATAGTTGGGGGCCCTGTTACAGCTTTTACTTTGGTTCCCAGAAGCTTCAAGTTATGTCTCTGTGCAGCATGGTTTAGGTATGGGTACAGGTACAGATACAGATAGAGGGGGGCCCCAGCTCACCTTTTGCATCAGGGCCCCTGAGCCTTTACTTACGCCCCTGGAGATGAGCAATTGAGATCCACCAAGGAGAGATTATATGTTGTATATTGCATATATATCATGGCATTCCCAAATGTCTTCTCTGTATTAGTAGCGGAAAAGTCCACATAACATGGAGTGAATGTCCTTAAATTCAGTCCAGGTCAATTACCTTCCTTTATATTCCTTAAGATCTGTACTTCACACGTCATAATCAAAGACAGTAAAGCCAGTCCTGCACTTTAGATAGCTGTAAAGGGCTATTACTTGAGTGTCCGTGTGTTTTTCAACGAAGAGAAAGGAATTAGATGCTTTTAGAACTCCCTGAAAGTAGCCTATTTTCTCGGAAATCCAATATGCCGAACCGTTTTCCCCCTACCGCCAACGGTTGTGACACATGCCATCATCGTTAACTTTGACCAACTTTTATCTAATGTCCATGGCCGGTTTAAGACAATATCCTTCAACCCAAATAACTTGCTCCTGGAAGACGTCCATAATCTTGCCTTTTACCATGCAGCTGAGATAAATTCTGCACGTTTCACTCTGAGAATGAAGGATGGATAATTTTCTCTGGCTGATCTAGAAATGTGAGCAGTCTATTTGTGTTCTATTTAGTGGCATATATTGAAGATGTATTTCTGCCTGATCCTTATTATATTCTGCTTGACTAAAAGTGACTTGCTGTAAGTAAGAATAAAACAGGGATGATTGCCTCCATGCTTTCACATATCTTCAACTGGCATAATACTGCACAAAATTCATATGGGATTAGACACAGACCACCTACTGCTCTACTTGAATTGGTTAAGGATGAATCCATTTTCCTGCTGACATGCCTTATAACTGTGGTTGGATGATCATTTCAACCTCGATTTTACTCTAAAAAAATGGGAAGTAAATATTCATCCTCAGATTTCATCAAATGTGAAAATAAAGTGCAAAAAATGTCATTATTACTATTACTATACCATTATAAGTATATATATATATAGCAAAAAAATCTCTTTAATTAAAGGTTGCATTAAAGGGATCATCTTGAAAGATAAAATATAAGAAAATATAAAATGAAATCAGGACAGTGCCGTATAAAAACTTTTAAGAAATCTTACTCACCTCACCCGATTCCCCATAGCTCTTGTCTTCCCGATGCCCCCGCTTTACCCTTTCGTCTTTCAGCCATCCTGGATTTGACAGGACAGTCCCAGATTTTGGGGTCCCGACAATGGGAATGGAGTTAAAAAAGTTCCTCCTTATTCTTTTCACTTCCAACATGCTTGTTGATTGATGTCCACTTACATCGGGCTGAGAATCTGAGAACCTATAAAGTAATATATGGTACTAGGGTGTAAGGGTGAGTAATGCTAAAAGCAGCTAAGACATTGCAGTAACCTGCAATGCCGTTGTTAAGGAGGATTATGAGATTATATTTTTTTTAAAATGCCTTTTTTTAAATAAACAGCGCCACTCTTGCCCTGAGGTTGTGTCTGGTAGTGCAGCTCAAGTTCCATTATTTTAATACGTTTAGCCGCAATGCTAACACAACCCTTGGACAAGGGTGGCACTGTTTCTGGAAATAAAGCAGATTTTTGTTCTAATCTAAGGTAACCCCTTTAATTTTATGTAACCTCCGAGTTAGAAATAATTGCACTTATTTATTGATCTCCAAGACATTGTAGAAATCCTTGACTACAGCAGTCTAGGGAAGGCGTACTGAATATTAATGCTGTGGTTATACCAGCACCAGGTAATTATAACCCTAAAGAACAGCACAACATGGACTACTTGGATGACTTACTTCAAGATAAACAATTCTTGTTCACGAGCAGCAAAATGTTCTTGGTAAAGAGATAATGATACATAATGTATAGGTTCAGCCATGTATTTGTCAAATTGTGCAGTCTCTGTTCTATCTGGGTCACTGCATGATCAATTTATCCACATGGATCTCTCTTGGGTTTTTGCAATGTTTTTTTCCCAGTAGAGATGACATCTATAGGGCTGAACCTTTTGTAGCTCACTGAATTCAAGACCTTGACTGAAGTCTCAGTAAACAGAGAAAAACAAGTTAGTATGTTTAATACTTCAAGATTATTGCCTGTGTAATGGACGTCTCATTTATGCTGAAGGTAATGTGAATGCAGCAATATAGTGTTACTATTACAAATTGTTACAAATTTGCCACTTAGAGATACCATATATTTCTTTCTTGTGTGTAGCAATGCAAATTCCTGTATGTGCCAACATTTACGCCAATTTTTTGTGCATCGGAACTTAATATACTTACTGAACATTTGCAGAACTGAATGTACTTACTGAACCTTTGCTGCTTGGCTGATGCTCTAACATGAATAGAACAATTTTTGATGCATAGTGAGGAGATAAGACTCCTGACTGGGAAGCATGGAAATTGCTGGTTGTGAGGACAGAGGAACAGGATCGCTACAGCCTGTAGGGTAGGAGATCCGGCTAGCACTGGCAAGAGGAGTAAGAGAAGAGTGTAGAGGGGTGCTCCAGACACCCCACTCTGGGGTTGGTAGAAGCTGTGACCCCTGCACAGGCTGGTCTCAGCTAAGAACTGAGGCGTGCACACTGATAGGTATGGGCAATAGTCATTCAGATATTTTGTAAGCGGAAGTAAAAGATGTCATTAGAGATTGAAAAGTGTTAACTAGAGTTGAGCAAACATACTCTGCCGAGCTTGATGCTCGTTCGAGTATTAGCGTACTCAATGGTGCTTGTTACTCGAATGAGCATCAAGCCGTGTTCGATCCCGCCCCAGTTTTTGGCTCCTGCCCGCTGTGACGTGTCTGTTTTGGCCCCTCCCCGCCGCGACGCAGCGCGCGTCATTGGCAATTTTTTTGTCTGGCAGGCAGGCGAGAGAGAGACAAAGGAACCTTGAAAAAAAAAAAAAATAGGCTCGGCACCAGGCGTCCCCAATACAAAAATGTTCGAGTCTCACATTGTAGTCAATGGGGTTCATTACTCGAGTAGAGCTCTCGAATTTTATGAAAAGCTCGACTCGAATAATGCGGACCCGAGCATTTGAGTGCTCGCTCATCTCTAGTGTTAACCCCCAAAAGGAAGCTGTGTATTATATTCCGTAATCTGTACTAATGCTAACCGAGTGTTATTTATATTGTTCACAAATAACTACTGTTACGACAGATCGCTTACAAGGTATTACTATTCCTACATTTTAGTTAGCAGTAGATAGTGCCTAGTTACTCAAAGGTAAAAGTTCAATTGCTCAATCACTACCCTTCTATTGTTCATTTTTATTTCTACATTCTTAAATAGATACTTTGGTTACTCCATCTGCTGTATCATATTCTAAACGATGAGATTCTGCTCCTGAGCCCGCTCCATACAATGAAGAGAGGCAGAGAAGGGGTGGAGCAAACCCAGTGAAGTTAAGGGTCTGGGATCCAGACAGATGTTCAGAGCTCAGAAACCTCAAAGGGAGCTGAACAAAAATTGAATATGTGTGGACCGAATTACCCTAAGGAGGTGCTGTCAACCAGATGTACAACCAATTATGGTCAAGCGGAGTGAGTGAAGGAAAACAAATTGCATTTAGGTGATGCTCTCCAATACATGTCATATGACAGTGGGATAATTTATCCAATTTATATCTTTTATTAAATCAATTTAAAACAAGCAGATATACATTTCGAGGTTAGCCTCAAAAGGAGTAGAACATCACTCTTGGGGATGGGGGTGTGGATCCAAAAGAACTGGTGGTATCAGAAGGCGTGAGATGCCAGGACTGGGGACAATGGAGGAAGTGGTAATTCTACCCAGCTTGACTGGTGAATGAGCTAACCCCAAAATGTGTATCTGTTGGTTTTAAATTGCCTTAATAAAAGAGAAGTTGGGTAATTTATCCCACTGTCTTATGACATTTACTGGAGATCAGAACCTAAATACCAAGTTTTTGCCTTCACTCGCTCCATACAATGACATCTGGTTAAATGCCTCCTCTTAATTATTCAAAATCTATAATAAATCTGATTTATAACGTAAACTCCCTTTTTTGGCCCAATTTGTGCTTTATTTTGGTACATTTTACTCTTTTAACTCTAGTTAATCTTCTTCTTTCTATATCCCCATTAAAACATTTATATCATAAGTGCCCCGGCGGTAATAATATTTTAGGGTTTGGCACATGGGGACAAGAGGAGGGTCCCTCCTCTAAAGTTTGCTTATGGGCCCTTAGCACTCTACTTCTGGTTCTAGTCTCTAGCAATATAATGCACATATTTTTTTCCTCTCGAAACCTCCCTTGAATATGTATAACGTAAGACGTTACTGTATGCTTACATAGGCTATTTGACAAAGTAAATAAACTAAAAGGCCAGTGGGAAGAGAATACATGATTCCCCAAAGGGATGAGCGCTCGCTGAAGCTGAAAATTACTCATTTCTACGAAAAAGACAAGTCCTTCCCAGCAGAGAATGAGGTGTCTCATATCGGCTGAACCTAAATGAAATACTGATATTGAATAGACAACTAAATTCAGCATATGATTTCACAACTTGTTTACCCCCCATGGTGACAGCAATGTACACAGGCCTCCTACTATAAGCCATTGCCATTTGTCACCTATTAATACACCGTTTCATGTTTATTATTATGGTAATGCAATCTTTAGACATATATAATTCTTTCCTTGAGCTAGACAACTACAAAGAATTCATAGAAGTGTGTGTATATATATATATATATATATATATATATATATTATTTTTTTATTTATTTTTTTGCGCCAGAGGTTTATTGCAGGCAGAATGCTTGATCTCGGGCTACCAAGTCATAATTGTTATCCATTATTTCCCGTCTACGTATTTACAAATGCTTTTTCCTAGAAATTCTTTATTTCCACTAGTCTCCTGCTACATTGCGGCACTATAAAATGATATAATATCTAGGAATAAATTATATATCTGCAATCGGAAAATTAAGCGAGGCAGAAGATCCATCTTCTAAATGGAAAAACACCAAATGTTTATTGCAATTTTTTATGATATTTTTTTTATGGCTTAACCACTTAAAAACAGGTAAATGAATGTATGAATAAAGGTATTTTTGCAGGTCATGTATGCTAGAGAGCTTACCAAAGAGGAGGCTTATCAGTTTTGGACTAGGGCTGTATATTAGGTGACAGATGCAGAATATGATGGATAAGCTTTGCATCCATTCAGTTGAACAAACAATGCTTTACTGAATCTACGATAAAGAGGCAATGACGTACAAGTGTCTTATTGGGATACAATGAGAACAGTGAACTAACACATGGACAGTTTATGACCAGATCCATACCCTGTCCTCAGTATTGTGCATGCAATATAGATTATTATAGGTCCCATGATCTGTTTATACCCAGGACTGCGACTGTAACAAGAGGGCATCCGCTACATCTAGAAGAAAACAGGTTTCATCGCCAACACAGAAAAGGGTTCTTTACTGTAAGAGCAGTGAGACTGTGGAACTCTCTGCCTGAGGATGTAGTGATGGCAAAATCCATAGAGGAGTTTAAAAGGGGACTTGATGTCTTTCTGGAGAGGAAGGATATTACAGGATATAAATCTTAGGTTAATTGTTAATCTGGGTATACAGGCAGGTAGGAACTATTAGGGGTTGATCCAGGGAACAGTCTGATTGCCATTAGGGAGTCGGGAAGGAATTTTCCCCCAAAAGGGCTAATTGGCTCCTGCCTCTTGGTTTTTTTTTTGCCTTCCTCTAGATCAACAACATAGGAGGAAAAACAGGCTGGACTAGATGGACATTGTCTTCATTCGGCCTTACATACTATGTTACTATGCTAAATGGCTTACCCCGGCTAGGGGCAATAGCACCACAGATGTTGGTTGAAAATAGGAGTCTTCTCTGAATTAACAAAAGGCCATTTACATTGGACAATTATTGTGCAAATTTTATTAAAACGAATGAAAATGCATGAGTATCGCTACATTCAAATGCCAAACCATCATGCAATATTGGTTTACTTTTCACTTGTCGCTCACTTTCAACCAGCATGAAAATCAAAAAGCACCTGATGACACCATTTAGCAGAGTAGTGTGGCAGATTCAAAAACCTGGCATGCCCTTACATCTCAGGCAGATATGCAAATTATTACAACTGTGGCGTGATTGGATGAGCGGTCTTGCCACCTGAAACCCTAAAAATGATGCCACTCTTGCCCTATAAAAAGCCTACCAGAGGCTTCTTGTGTTTAGTGGACCTCTTTTTCGGCTTGTGTAGAGCTTGTTGACCACTGGACGCCTCTATGACACAATAAAGGAGATTTTTCCAAAGTTAACAAAGTTTGAGAGGGAGGGGGGCATTATTGGAATGTGAAAAACTGGATGATCGTATTGACGAATTGCCGCCACCTGGACCGTTCTGATCAGACTGACAGGAGGTGTTGGAAGCAGTGGATGCATGAGGGCACCCTCAGCAAACAACTAGTAGAAAGGATCATCTGATCAATCGACGAGCAGCTGCAGCTGGTTAATTTTCTGTCATCCAGAGACAGGCGGCACAATATTTAAAGGCCATGTGTCGGTCGGAACCATTACCAGGTGATTGGCTGAAGGACATTTGGTCTCACTGCACCCATTATGAGTACTGCCTTTGACACTCACCTACCATCACCTCCGTTAGCAGTGGTGTCGTGAATGATGAAGCTGGACAGAGTGGAACTGGGTTATCTTCAGCGATGAATCCAGGTTTAGTTTGGGCACTGACGATGGCCATGTTCATGTTTAGAGATCTAGAGATGAGCATGTCAATCCTGCCTTTGCTGTGAAGGGGCACACTATCTCCGCTGTTGTGTGTTATGGTCTGGGGGGCCATCGCAAATGACACTTGGTCACCACTAATAGTGGTACGAGGGACAATGACAGCTCAGCAACATGTTCAGGACATTCTGCAGCCACATGTGTTCCTCTCATGGAGGCTTCCAATAGCTAAAGAACTGTGGGAGAGATAAGGCCCTGAGTGAGTGGACACAGCTATAGGAGTAGAGACACCAAGCCAAAACAGCACATATGGCATCACCGTTATGTCAGTTAAGTCCCCCTTGACACTAACCATAAACAAGACCAGAGGCTTTGTATACAGTCCACCCTTTAGGACATGCATGATCTTTTGACTATTACCTTTTACCATAGTGATGCTCCTTCCCATGGAGTGCACAAATGCATATAATGTACAGTAAAAAGTTTTGCTGTGCTACAGTTTATCTTTGTCCACTGCTGTCTTCATTATCCATGTCATCCACAAGATCTACATGCTCATGGCCAGCTTTGGAATCGGCAAACATTTAAGAAAACCTGTCACTGGATTCATGCTGCCTGAATTACGGGCAGCATTGACCCATGACAAATCTGCACAGTGCCAGCTACGGGTGGGTAGAGACCGATGCGACCGGTCTCTATGACTCGAGAGCTCCGTTCCCGAGTCAAACAGGCGATCTTCAAAGTATGTTTAATCTGAAATGCTGTGGTGTTTCAGAATAAGGCCGTGCAAATAAGGAAGATGGAACAATACCCGTGCAGCGCCATCTATTGGATGGCAACATTCCTGCAAATCAATGTCAGACTCTTTATAACAATGAATGAGAAAAGGAAACCAAGCCAGAAAACCATACACAGACAGCTGTTTCAGGGTTTTTGCCACTTATTAGTGTCGGGCCAGGCTCACACGAGTGGGTCAGATTCCGTGTGCATATATTCACAATGGAAGACCTGCGAATGATGACGGAAATGAATTGTGTATGGTCACGTATGCATGAGGTTTTCCACGTGGATGTACGCATATAGACAGTGTATCATCCGCGTGAAAAAAAGATCGCAACCAGGGAATGACATCAGAAAGTAGTCCAGCATCGTTCAGGTGACATTGTCTTGTGCTATTGTGGTGATAGTCTCTCTCTTCTTCTTCTCTCTCCTTCTCTCATCTGCACCCATACGCAATGTTTATTGCGGATTGAATGCATCCATAGAGATTAACAGAGCCGATACGCATGAAATCCGTGCTAAAACTGAGCATGCTGTGATTTTTCTTCCGCTTGCAGAATCCGCAATTACTACCTGCAAGTGTGGGTCAACTAGCAAAAGTCAATGCCAGCATATTAGCGCATATCGAATTGGCAATTGCAAAATCTGCAACTCAAATCCGCTCATGTGAGACCCCCCTAACACATCCACGGGGGAATGTGGTTCAGCCAGTATGAACCAAGTGATTGGTTCCCTTTAATTATGCAGCTACTATTGGTGCACAACAGTGATTGCCACTTGCTTGTATCTACACATGTACAAGAGCCCTGAGAGCCGCCTCTGGCTCATTATGCCCCAAGACCTTACATTTTATACTACAACATATTAGATATGGACCCTATAATCTATTTAGTAGATACTTGCAGCATTCTGAATGTTCACAACCCTTTTTTATTTGCTCTGTTCCTTTAACCTACATTACCTATTTAATTCCTATGCTGAATAAAAATTAAAAAGTCTAATTATCGGTGTTTATGCCTGGTAGCTTTCTTTTCTGCTTCCAACTATTCAGGTTGTGTTTGCTTACAACGCTTCTGAATGCAAAGTCAATTATGTTTTCAAATAGAGGACCATCTGCACTCCGGCATTAACTGCATTCTACCAGAGATTGATCACCTGTGTCCATGACTTTCATTCTGTTTACAAGATATTAATGTTATTCTTCTTTTTATAACAATGCTAACAAGTATCCCATTATCCACAGTTTATTTCTGTCGCCATATGAGGAATTCAAGAGCGTTCCTGGAATGTAGCCGAAGACTGTTTGTTGCGTAGAGAGCTACGGCTCGAAGCAAGGTCCTTACAATTTCACTGTTATGGCTTCACACCAGTTTTAAAACTTCTTCAGATGATCGTATGCACAATTGCGCACGCTTCAGGGCAATCAAAAATTCAATGCCGTAGATTTGCGCACATATCGGCACTTAGTGCTGTACTTTTTGCACACACAGGCCTGTACACATGCATATGCAAAACTCCCCCCCCCCTAAATTAACCCCTTAATGCCACAGGGTGTAACTGTACGTCTCGGCTGCGGAGTACTTAACGCAACTGAGTGTACATTTACGTCCTGTAAATAGCGCGAGATCAGAAGAGGGTGCGTCGGGACAATGACCTCCGCTGTTGACTTCTGTATGTAGATCACGGCATTAAAGGGTTCACAGAGGGAGCGTTATCGGACCACTGCGATTTAATTGCGGAGAGCCGACGGATTGCAATGGCAACAGAACGCCACAGACAAGCGTCCTGCATTGCCATTGCCTATGATCGCTTTTAGAAGCGATAAGGCATTGCAGGACTTCTGACCTGCAATGCTTTATCATAGCGATCATAGGTGTGATTGTACTAGTTCCCTACAGGGATATAAATAGTGTAAAAAAAAAGATAAAAATTGCGTGAAAAAATGTAAAAAAAAACCCTTCCTTGTGCTTTTTCCCCTTTTAGTATATATATTTTAAAAAATTTTCAATTAAAATCCCACATATTTGGTATTGTTGTATCTGTAACGACTCATACAACAAATTGAACACACTTTTTATTCTGCACGGCAAAAAGCGTAAAAAGAAAACCTAAAAAACTGATGCAAAATGCTTATTTTTTTCATTTTGCCTCCTAAAACCAGCAATAAAAGTGATCAATATAACCAGATGTACTCCAAAATGGCACCACTAAAAACCAAAGCTTGTCATGCAAAAAACAAGCCCTCACAGAGCTCCGTCCATGGAAAAATAAAAAAGTTATATATCTTTGAATGCAGTGATTTAGAAAAACAATTTCCAAAAAAAGAGTTTTTATTGCAGAAAAGTGTAAAAACCCCCCAAAAATAATTTTGGTATCGTTGCAATCATACTGACCCGCAGAAAAAATCTTTTGTATTATGTAGGCCACGTTCACACGAGTGTTGTTTTGCACGCATCCGTGCTGCGCAAAACGCAGCGCTGCACGGATGTGCAGAAAAACGCATGAACGAAGCTCCATGCCAACTGCTTTCAATTGGTCCGCCGTTGCTGCTGGCGGTCCCATTGAAAGCAATGGGCTGCCGGCAACCCTTGCAGTGATTTTCGGGGTAGGGCTTTAAATATTAGCCTTTCCCTGAAAATCATCCCTAGCATGTGTAAAAAAAATAAATACTTACCTCTACGCCACTGTTGGGGCTTGGATCATCTAGCCGCTTGGTCTCCCTGCACTGTTCTGAAGCTTTTTCAGCAGGCGGGGATTTTAAATCCCCACCAGCTGAAAGGGCTGTGTCTGATTAGCTGAACGCTCATTGAATGACAGCTGAGCGCTGCCTGTGATTGGTCACAGCGCTGATCTAATCACAGGCAGTGCTCAGCCATTCATAATTTAATCAGCGTAATTTTGTACACTGCGGGAATACGCCTGTGTGTTCTGATGCATTGGAATTCAATGCATTAGATGATAGCCTATATCAGCCAGCCAACATATTCCTGGTGGACCACACTACCAGACAAATCATTGGGCCAGCCTATCTAGCCTCTGATCTAGCCCATCCAGCCTGTCTTTGTCTTTCTGTGACCTGCTGCCTCCACCTCCTTGTGTGACTGCATCTGCAGCACTATTTCCTTTGCCATTCACCCCTTACCAGACCTGATGCAGGCCATAGGTCGTAAGCCATCCATGCTCCTGTGATAATTATGCAAAGGGGATGATGGAACAATACCTCTACAGCGCCACCTATTGGAAGGCATAGCATATTAGAGGAGCATGGATGGTCTTATATGTCTCATCGCACCTTCTAGGTGCTCTCCCTAGGGAGAAACCATACCCTTCCTGACCCACATTTATATGCCTCTCACTAGGCAAGCGAGAAACCTTCTGAGCAGTGATAAAGGGCAATCACCGTGAAACAGCTGTCTGTGGATGATTATTCTGGCTTTAGCTCACAATTCCCAGTAATTGTTACAATGCTTGTTTAAAAACTCTGACATTGACTTGCAGGAATGCTGCCTTCCAATAGATGGTGCTGCACAAGTATTGGTCCATCTTCCCATTTGTAAAATTCCGGTGTAGCATGAATGGCCTTCTACGTCTTCTGACACCTTCAATGTGTTCTCCCTAAGAAGAATATATACCCTTCCTGACCCAAACTGCAGATCGTCACAGAAAAAACAAGCTCTTAGACAGCCCCGTCCAAAGAAAAATTATAATGGTTCTGGGTCTTTAAATGCAGCAATACCAAAAAAGTATTTTCCCCAAAAAAGGCTTTTAGCATGCAAAAGTGAAACAACCTTAAAAAATGATCATTTTGGTATCACTATAATCATACCGACCCACAGAAAAAAGTCATATCTTTTACACCTAGATAAAAAAAAATGGCAAGATTGATGTGTTCTTTCACTCTGCCCCCCTAAAAAAATGAATAAAAGTTTTAAAATATATTATGTGTACCCCAAAATGAGGCCAATTAGTACTGTAGCTTGCCCTGCAATGAACAAGACCTCATACAGCGCTATTGAGGGAAAAATAAAAAGTTATGGCTTTTGAAAAGTGGAGATGAAAATCTTCCAAATTGTCACATCCTTAAGTACCAATCTGGGCTTCGTCCTTAGGAGGGGTTAACCCTTTGCAATCCAATTTTGGATTCTGGGTTTCCTAGGGGGCTTTCTCTTTCTGCTATTATACAATGGTGCCGTCTGCTGGCTAGAGCCAGTACTGCCGTATGGGATATGCTGGAGAAGCCCCCGACAACAGAGCAGCCAGTAATCTACAGTAAGAATACCCTGCCGGACGTATTCTAACATCGGAGCTGTACAGCCTTCAATCAGAAAGTCTTAAGACATCAGACAGTGGATTGGAAAGGGTTAAAGGAGTAGCAAGCGTAGTGACCAAATAAAAAAAAACCACAGTACACATAGTGCATATATCTTTTTTGCAATACGGGGAGGGGCATATTGTATGTGGGCCGGTGGGGTTTGCGTGCCAGGACTTTTTTTTAGTCCCAATCCAACCCTGCTAGTCACTTTCTTAGGCTCATTTTATAGGGTATAACTTTGAAGACAAGTGCATTAAAGTTGGTGGAATTCCCTTTCGTAGTTTCTAATTGTAAGTATATTTAAGTTCTCACACTACATAAATGCCATTACAGTGCGGCAATAAATGGTGCTCAATTGAGCTTCACCTAAATTTTGCAGTTCTTTGGCCTCTTTATGGACAAAACCAAATGATTTAGGTTCTATGCAAATTGTCACAAACAGCAAGAGTTCTCTAGGGGCAATTGCAGCCACTCGTTGCTGCCAGAAAGTGAAGTGATCCCCAATGGTTCCCAAACTGCTGATGAAAAAGTGAGTTTAGTTTTTGTAAATGAGAAGTATTTTCAGATATTAGCTTCTTTGAATATTTTCATCATACCTTCTAAACCAGTTTTGGTCACACCTATTGACAATAATCACAGCAGTGCCCACAATATCAACCTCAGTTAGAACAGTAAGACGTAAGTAGCGCTCCAGAGAGTGGGTATAGTAGAGATATATATGGGTGAAAAAACTGGAAAAGACTCACTCGACGTCACCGGGCCGTCATGAGGGGCACTGACACGTCACAATCCAGGATAGCGCATAACTCCAATTAGTCGCTGAGTCGCTCAAGATAATCCGTATATTAGATGTGATTGGAATTCAAATTAAAATGTATAGGTCAATTAAGGCATCCTCAGGAGAACGTCATGGTAGGATTCCAGGTATAAAGAACACAACCACGGAATATAATGGATAACAACAGAAGTGAATCCCAGATAGCAGGCAATATCACAGGCGTAGCAAAGGAGTAGAAGTAGTCATTTATTTAATCCTGCTATCTGGGATTCAGGGGTGCCGAGTATAAGGGCACCCCTGTGAAGTAGGTGCTTCTATTATATAGCTCTCCTGCTTGTCACTTGCACTGGAGCGCTGGTAAATTTTTCACTTCTGTTGTTAATCTCATCAGTTAGGATAACCAATGAGTAACCCTACAGAAAGTAGATGATCCAGCAATGACCCAACACTCTGAGGATGGTTTAAGAGTCCTGTCCACCAAGCAGAAGACAACCAAGCAAGGTACGTTCAGCTTAAATGTAATTTCACACAACTTGGTTGACATATACACTCTCTTCAGTTCTTCTCTACTTTAGGGTAGGGCTACATGACAACTTTGGGTGCCACACAAATCACATGACATAAGACAGGAGTGACACGAAAGTTGCAAGAAATCCAGCAGTTTTTGAATTCTTGCAACTATCATCTTGCAATTGGCTTGACTTGCAAGTCACAATGCAACTACATTAATCTGAAGGCAGCAATGCATTGTGATCTTCGACTGTGTGACCTATGTTGCACCCAAAGTCACCATATAGTCTTACACTTGAGAGTCACTCAATATTTTAAGTGTAACCACTTTTTTTTAATAAAATTTTAGACATCTCAAAGAAACATGTCAAAAGTTTAAATCAGTGGGGGTCCCACTACTGAGACTCCTGCTGATTACAAGAACCAGAGGTCTGCAGAACTCACTTGAGTGCTGTGTCTCCTCGTCTGTCTTCACTTCCTATCAGTTCCTCTCAGCATTGGAGAATGGAAGCCAGGAAGTCTATAAAGGATGTCTATAGACCTCTATGAGTCTGCCTTTAGCGGTCAAGAGGAGTTGGTAAGCAACAAAGACAGCCGAAGGGGTACAGCACTTGGGTAAACCCTGCAGCCCCCTTATTTTGGCGATCAGCAGGGTTCTCTGCAACAGGACCCCTCTGATCAAAACTTTTGACACGTTACTCTGACATGTTTAGACAGTAGTTTGCAAAAAAGTGTATTAAAATATTGAGTGACTCTCAAGTGTAAGACTAGGGCTATACGGTGACTTTGGGTGCAATAGAGGCTGATGAGGATGTACTGCTAGATGAAACAAAGTCAAGTCTAGATGTTCAGTCTGACATTAAAGAAGAGACATTGTTGAGATAACATTGCTTGTGCCGGTGCCTGCAGCAACATCTCCATTAGCCATACTGTTTATTTGGTCCCGGAAATAGAGGTGTCAGTAATAACGGCTGCATCTTCATAATGAGATTTAGGTTTCATCTGAAGTTGAGCCCATAAAGTTTTTCATGCATTACTTATTTTTATGCTTTGTATCAGGTTTTTTTTCATAGCAGTTTTCAAGGTTAAATTCTAACCAACGAGAAACTCCTGCCAGATCACAGCACAAAATACCATTTTTCATTCTTAGGTTCCTGATTTATACCTTGAGTGAGATACATAATAGCTTGGATACAATCTTGGAAACAAAAAGCAAATGTCTGATTGAATCAAAAAGACATTCTATTTGCACAAGACTGCAAAGCTGTTTGATTCTGAATGTGTTTAGCAATTTGGCAAAGGCCCGTGGTCACTTCTGGTCTCAGACAAATATTTCTAATGGAATATATAGAATTTGGAACACAAATGAGGATGAATGATGGAATGAAAATATGATCCCTGTGCTTTCTCCTATCTGCGGTTTCAATGTCTCGAATATTTAATTTAAATGGAAATCCTAAATATACTGGCAATTACATTCGCGAAAAGACAAAGATTTGTGTATAATTGTGTCAATATATTGACTAGAGATGAGCGAACATACTCGTCCGAGCTTGATGCTCGTTCGAGTAGTAGCATACTCTATGGTGCTCGTTAGTCGAGTGAGTACCACGCCGAATTCGAGAAAATTAAATGGCCCCTCCCAGGTTTACCGCTTCCTGCTGAAAGAGAGAGCGAGAGAGCTCATCATCGATACTCCCACTGATCCTAAGATCAGGGCGTCTTATGTTCCCGTCTTCTCATTACTGCGAGCTCAGTGCAAACATCCACATTGACTTGGAGACTGAATGGAGTAGCAGTCACACATGTGCAGTCCCACTTCATTCAGGCCAAAGATTCGAGCTCCTGGATAGTAATTTGCATATTTCCAATGCATTCTGGAAAGAGCAAAGAGTCACTGTGTGCAGGACAATTACTGAGTTTAGCTGGGTTTAGCTACTTGGAGAACAATGCCAGAGATTCGAGCTCCTGGGAAGTAGTTTGCATATTAGTGGTGCATTATGGGAAGAATGATGAGTCACTGTGAGCGGGATGATTGCTAGGTTTAGCCAGGTCCAGCTGCACAGAAGAAATCACCAGACCAGAGACTGGAGCTCCTAGAAGGTAATTTGCATATTTGCGATGCATTCTTGGAAGAGCAAAGAGTCACTGCGAGCGGGACGATTGCTGGGTTTAGTCATGTCCAGCTGCTCCTACTACCTTTGTGTTGTCAGCAAACTTGATCAGTTTCCCCTTAATTCCCTCCTTTAATTCATTTATAAAAGCATCCTAGACAGATGTCTGACCAGCCTCTGTTTGAACACTTCCTTTGAAGGAGAACTCACCACCTCCTGTGGTAACCTGTTCCACTCATTGAACACCCTCACTGTCAGAAAGACTTTTCTAATATTTGATCTGTGTCTTCTCCCTTTCAGTTTCATCCCGTTGCTTCTAGTCTTTCCTTGAGCAGATGGGAATAGGGCTGATCCCTCTGCACTGTGACAACCCTTCAGATATTTGTAGACAGCTATTAAGTCTGCTCTCAGCCTTCTTTTTTGCAAGCTAAACATTCCCAGATCCTTTAACCGTTCCTCATGTAATCTAGACTTTTTGCTTCTCTTAATACATCCCAGAATTGTGTTTGCCTTTTTTGCTGCAGCATCACACTGTTGACTCATGTTCAGTCTGTGATCTATTAATATGCCAAAGTTTTTTTCCCATGTGCTCTTGCTTAGCTTAATTCCTCCCATTCTGTATGTGCTTTTTTCATTTTTCTAGCCCAGATGTAGGACTTTGCATTTCTCCTTGTTAATCACCACCATTCTGTATAATATTGTGTAAGCATTTCAATGACGACTAGTTCAAGTCACCTGGTGGAACAAAAAAAAGTAAACGTAAGTGAAATAAAGTATTCCTTTTTAGTCATTACAAAACATAAAAACTAAAAGTTAAAAAGCTCTTTTCCTGTATTTAGCATTAAAAAAATTGAAGCAAAAAAAGCATATTTGGTAGGGCTGCAACCATAAAAGACCAATCTATTAAAATAATGCGCTATTTATCTCTCGAGGTGAATGCCATAAAAAAACATACACAACTCCACAATTGCACCTTTCTGGTCCTCCCATCTCCAAGAATAAATTTAATAAAAAGTAATCAAAAAGTCTAAAAAGAAATGCCAGGTCGTCCTGCAAGGCAAGCCCACACACAACCCCACTGACAGAAAGATGAAAACTAGAGTTGAGCGAACGTACTCTGCCGAGCTTGATGCTGGTTCGAGTATTAGCATACTCGATGGTGCTCACTACTTGAGCGAGCATCACGCTGTATTCGACCCCGCCCTAGTTTTTAGCCCCTCCTCGCTGTGACGTGTCAGTTTTGGCCCCTTCCCGCTGCGACACAGCGCACGTCAATGGCAAATTTTTGGGCTGGCAGGCAGGCAGGCAGGGGGAGAGAGAGAGAGAGAGAGAACACACGAACCCAAAAAAAAAAGATGCTCGGCACCCGGCGTCCCACATACAAAAATTCTCGAGTCTCCCATTGTTGTCAATGGGGTTCATTACTGGAGTAGAGCTCTCGAATTTTACGAAAAGCTTGACTCGAATAACGAGGACCCGAGCATTTGGGTGCTCGCTCATCTCTAATGAAAACGTAAATGTCAGAATGTCTGAAGATGGTGACAGAAATATATTTTAATTTTTAGAAGCAGTACAGCAAAAAAATATTGATGTTATGGAATCATACCGACCCACAGAATAAAAATATAACATTTTTTACAGCAGTGTGTATGTTGTAAAAACAAGACCCTCTACCCCACCCCCCAAAGATGGTGAAATGGGGTGTTTTTTCCTATTTCACTCCTCTTTTAATTATATGGTACCTTAAATAGTACCATTGAAAAAATACAACTCATGCCACAAAAAAACAAGTCCTGAGATGCCTATGTTGACGGAAAAATAAAAGTCAATGTTTTTTGAAAGTTAGGAGGAGAAACCAAAAATGTAAAAAAAAAAGGGCCATGTCATTAAGGGGTCAAAGAAAAAGGATTCACTACATATCAGTCGATCAGTGGGTGAAAAAGGAGACTGAGAACTAAGATAATCTGTGGCAAACTGCTTTTTCAGACAGAGTTAAGCAGCGTCTGAGGCCTCAGTCACAAGGGTGCATCGGCGCCGGTGTACGGATGCCGTTGCGCCCGTGTGACTGAGCCCTGAGCCTGCGCCGCTTGTCTCTGAATAACCATCAGGTTCTGGCATGAAAATGTGAGGCCGTTAGAGATGAGCGAGCACCAAAATGCTCGGGTGCTCGTTACTCGAGTCGAACTTTCAGTGATGCTCGAGAGCCTGCACTGTCAGCATAAAGATCGTTCTCCTCTGCCATAACTGTAACAGCTGTGGCAGAGAAGAACGATGTTAGCCCATTGAATTCAATGGAGCCGGCAATACAGCAGGTTCCACTGAAAGCAATGGGCTGCGGGCGATCGCGGGATGAATTGTTGGGAAGGGCTTAAATATATAAGCCCTTCCCTGCAATTCATCCAGAAATGTGTAAAAATAAAAAAAATATATATTCACCTTGTCCCGGCAGAACGATGTTAAAATCCCCACCTGCTGAATGAGCTGCCTCTAATTGGTCACAGCCTTACCAATCAGAGGCAGATCTCACTCACACACCCATTCATGAATTTATGAATGGGTGTGTGACTGCTGCCTCTGATTGGCTCAGCGGGACCAATCAGATGAGAGGCAGCAGTCACTCACCCATTCATGAATTCATGAATGGGTGTGTGACTGAGATCTGCCTCTGATTGGTCAGGCTGTGACCAATTAGAGGCAGCTCATTCAGCAGACGGGGATTTTAAATCCCCGGCTGCTGAATACTACTCACAGCTGTTCAGAGCAGTTCAGGAGGACTGCTGCCGGCCGCGCTGAACTCCGTCTGCCGGGACCAGGTGAGTATATATATATTTTTTTTATTTTTACACATTTCTGGATGAATTGCAGGGAAGGGCTTATATATTTAAGCCCTTCCCGACAATTCATCCCGCGCTCGCCCGCAGCGCATTGCTTTCAATGGAGCCGGCTGTATTGCCGGCTCCATTGAATTCGATGGGCTAACATCGTTCTGCCGGGACAAGGTGAGTATATATTTTTTTTATTTTTACACATTTCTGGATGAATTGCAGGGAAGGGCTTATATATTTAAGCCCTTCCCGACAATTCATCCCGCGATCGCTGGCAGCCCATTGCTTTCAATGGAGCCGGCTGTATTGCCGGCTCCATTGAATTCAATGGTCAGTGCTCGTTTAATCGAGACGAGTACCGCGTGGTGCTTGTCTCGAGTAACGAGCATCTCGAGCACCCTAATACTCGAACGAGCATCAAGCTCGGACGAGTATGCTCGCTCATCTCTAGAGGCCGTATTTAAATATATATTATTACAGACAAGGCAACAGAACTTGAAAGAAATATGGTAGATGCTGCTGATATGTGAAAACCCACATTCTCCTCATATAGCGCCAACAGCCTCATCATGGCGGCCAGTTAATTAAATAACCATTTCATAAATATAGTGGGTAATCTGAGGACTTGAACAGATATTACATTGCACGATGTCTCCATGTGTTCTGTAGCATCGGCCACCTGTTCAGATGTTTGTGTTTATCTGTATTTGGTTTTCATTTCCATATCTTTTTAATTAGCTGTTTAGTTGTTTAATTAGTTCAGCTTTGTGGGACTTTACTTTCAATAAACGCAATTTTTTTATCTATGTATTTTTTTGTATTAAGTGTTTCTCCCATTTTGTCATTTATATTAATGCTGTTAATTTCCTTCTGTCTGGTTTCAGTAAATCTCTGCTATTTGAGAAGGAGGGGGGGCATTTACTCATCTAATCTTCTTGGCTCTCATGACATCATCATGGTGGCTATCTGGCACTACCACTAGGAGATCAACGTATGCAGATTTATAAAGCTCCAATAAAACTGGTTTTCCACTTATGAGCTACTAGTGTCACGACTGTGTAAGCTGTGTGGACAATGACCCACATGGACGCAACCCCAATGTGGGCTGTAAGAAAACTGGAAGGGGTATAAACATGAGCGGGCACCGAAACATTAACCAGAGTATGCATACATGCTGAACACTGAACTGTAGATTGGACTTGCGAGCATACATCCAACAATGACTGACAAACAGCAAAACACTTACCTATAATAACCACACATAAGCAGATGGAACAGTTAATAAATATGAGGTATTAGTGCTTTGGCCAAGGTACGTAAGCTCACAAGCTCAGATCAAGGGTCTTCATTGTCTTGTGAGTCCTTACTCTAACAAGACAACTTAACCCCAGGAATCATGCCTACAAGCGGGGCAATCGTGCCAATAGGGACGGCCCCACACTAGGACCTAGGGGCCTGGCTTGCCATAGGTGGTAACTGGCAGGAACAGAGCAAATACAAATAAGACAGTAAACCAACAAACAGTATCCAGTACTCACAAGGCGTCTGCACCCCTACAAACAGACAGACAAAACAAGGCCATAGCATCCACCTACCAAGGCTTGGGCATCTGCCCACCAATGGACGGGTAGGACAAGCAAACAAGAACTAGGCATCTAACAACCAACATATGGGTGGATCAGATTTAAGGCCCTAATACTCAGGTATGTTAGGAGTTGTTAAAAGTATAAATGACCAGCACCCTCTAGCAAGAGGTGCTGGTATTTAAGTGCACAGACTGATGGTGATTGGCTGGCTGGAGAACTCCACACCATCAGCCAGCCAAATGCGCTACACCTGCAACAGTGTGCTCCTAGAATTACTGGTCCCAGGAGCACAAATATGACAACTGGTTTATATACCAAGCATTGCCCGGGTTTCCACTCCTACAGAACATTCCAGGCTCAGTTTGATATTTCTTTGCATGACAGTTGCTACATATTTGGTCCATTTATCCAATCATAACTTTTGGATCTTGATTGTAGTCCTTGTGAGGATCCTATAGAAACTATTATATACTGTGTAAGGACAATATCTTATTGAAAAAGGATTGGTAACACCCACTTATCAATTAACCCCTCGAACACATCTGAGTGAGGACCTTTCACATGGGACAGAATTATCCGCAGGATGCAGTGCAGATCTGTGGTTTTTTTGCATTTTTTAACTGCGTAATGCGTTCTGTGGAACGTTTTGGGGAATTTACTGCCTTTTTTCTGCAAACTTCAATTGCAGAATTGCCTTTCCTGTATGTTAGAAAATCATAACACCAATTCCGCAAGACGTCCTTCATTCTGCAATAGAAAGATTTTCAATTACAGAATTTTAATCTTGCAGTTTAGAAGTAAAGATACACAAAATTTAACAGGTGCGGAATTCAAACTCCATAAGGATAACATTGTGATGCGAAAAAGTCCAGCAGAATAATTCAATCCTGTGTGAAAGGTCCCTTAGAGCTTTCCGTATCAACTCCGTCTGTCTGTTCCATTTTTGTATCTGAAAAGAAAGTTAAAATGGAATTTAAGGTTACCATTTTTCTCCATTAATTTCAATGGGTTTCTAAGAAAACGGAAAGCTTTCCATTCGCTTCTGTTCCGCAAACAGCACAGTTGGCAGCACTATTTGTTCTGTTGACAAAAAGAGAAAGATAACAGAACAGAAGCAAACTGAAAACGTTCCGTTTTCTTGCAAACCCATTAAAATCAATAAGGAAAAAAGGAAAGTTTTATTTTTTAATCCAGCTTTTCTGTTCCAAAATCAAAACAGAGACGCAATTGAGAGGGAATGCCCTAATGCAGGTGTGATTGAGCCCTTAGTCATGCATTTCTAGAAGGCAGTACGCACATAGATAGGTGTAATCTTACTAAAAAACTGACCATTTTCCATGTGATTTTCAGGCTATTTTCAACCCTTTTTTTGCATGTTTTTCACTTATGTGAAAATTGCACATTTCTCCCTGCTCTGCACTTCCTGGTTCTTTTTTTCATGTGCTCACCGCAGTAACCTGCCTTAAAGGGGTTGTCCCGCGAAAGCAATTGGGGTTATACACTTCTGTATGGCCATATTAATGCACTTTGTAATGTACATTGTGCATTAATTATGAGCCATACAGAAGTTATTCACTTACCTGTTCCGTTGCTAGCGTCCTCGTCTCCATGGTGCCGTCTAATTTTCAGCATCTAATCGCCGGATTAGACGCGCTTGCGCAGTCCGGTCTTCTTCTTTTCTGAATGGGGCCGCTCGTGCCGGAGAGCGGCTCCTTGTAGCTCCGCCCCGTCACGTGCCGATTCCAGCCAATCAGGAGGCTGGAATCGGTAATGGACCGCATAGAAGACCTGCGGTCCACCGAGGGAGAAGATCCCGGCGGCCATCTTCACCAGGTAAGTAAGAAGTCACCGGAGCGCGGGGATTCAGGTAAGCACTATCCCGTTTTCTTTTTTAACCCCTGCATCGGGTTTGTCTCATGCCGAACGGGGGGGCTATTGAAAAAAAAAAAAACCGTTTCGGCGCGGGACAACCCCTTTAAAAACACATTGCATTCGGGTGAAAATAGCATGGCATGCAATTGGGATGTGTTTTTTTTAAACATTACCTTGGAAACTAATGAGTGATTCTTAAAGTAGAGTCGCACAAAAAATGGACATGCATCGCTTTTTCCAACTTTATCTGTCAGGGCTAAAACAGACAAGCATATATTGCAATATGCTCGCTCCTGCGCAATTTGTTTTGCACAGTGAACAAGTGTGTTTTGCGTGCGTGCCTGCGCAAATACTCAGCACGTTTGCACAGTCAACGCTCATTCACAAGAGTGGTGTAGTCACAAATGCTCGGATTTAAATGCTAATTAGCCTAATGTGATGTCAGTAGAGTTGAGCGAACGTACTCTGCCGAGCTTGATGCTGGTTCGAGCATTAGCATACTCGCTGGTGCTCGTTACTCGAACGATCATCACACCGTGTTCGACCCCGCCCCAGTTTTTGGCTCCTCCTCGCTGTGACGTGCCAGTTTTGGCCCCTCCCTGCTGCGACACAGCGTGCGTGTCAATGGCAAATTTTTTGGCTGGCAGGCAGGGGAGAGAAAGAGAGAGAGAACACACAAACCAAGAGAAAAAAAAAAGCTCGGCACCCGGCGTCCCACATACAAAAATGCTTGAGTTTCCCATTGTAGTCAATGGGGGGTTCATTCCTCGAGTAGAGCTCTCGAATTTTACGAAAAGCTTGACTCTAATAACGCGGACCCGAGCATTTGGGTGCTCGCTCATCTCTAGGTGCCAGTAATCATGGGTAGGGACAGCTTTTAGCGAATAGCCATGCATGCATGTTTGTGCACCTCCCATAGACCTCAATGGGTTAAGGCAATCGGAAAAAAGTTCCACGCTCCAGCGGTACAGTTTATGACAATCAATTTATAAAAGAGTACCAAAGGAATGGGATTACATTTTGGGGAGATTCAATATTCTAGAACACCCCCCCCAAAAAAAGAAAAAAAACAAAACAGTTGTGCCTTGAAGTTATCACAAGCATATATATGGAGTCCACGCTTACAGCCTCTGGATCTGAAACATCATTTTATTGGATACGTAAAAGGCAAAAAGAGGTGCAACGCATTCCGAAGGTAAAGTCCTTCTTTATCAAGCATTCAATTTGTATTGTATAATTAGTTCTGTGAAACGGTTAAAGGGGGAGTGGTTTAATACACCCGCTAAAAAAGCCAAGCCGCTGCCTTCAAAAGATGGATGTGATCGTTTTAAGCCCACTAGTAAGGTCAGTAAAAAGGCCACTTAGCGGTTTAATTGTTCCCTCCTGACCCCATATTACAGGTAGAGAAAAGTTTACCAGCTAAGGGAAAGTTGTCATAGGCAATGCAGTTCTATGTTTTCCTGTACTGTAAGACCAAAGTTGAAATGTTATGTTTGACTATTGTAAAGGCTTTTGATATTCTTTTGGTATATACTTTCAGTGGTTACTTGCATCAAAATAATAATAATATCCCTTTAATATCCCTCAGAAACACTGGAAAAAATTCTCAGCGGAATAGGCTAATCTACATACATCAGTATTCGGTGCCAGCTCTGAGTGAAAAATCAATTTAGGAAAGCAAACGCACAATTTTATTGTTGTGATTAATCATTCAGCAAACTCAAAGTTGGTGTGTACAGACTCGCTTATCTCCGCAGAGAACAGTTCAAGTCTTTTACAAACACTATTTCAAAGGAAACAACGATCTTGGTCATAGTCTTCAACATCTTTTAATATAGCTAAGTATACTGCTGCTGATATAGGGTTCTCCTATAAGGAGCTCTGACATAGTTTACTACATATATAAAGCACACTTCAATAGGTCTACTTAAAAGTCTCCTAGGACAACAAGAACCAAAACACAAGAGAATGTAAAAAACGCATGCAGACGTTGCCCTTGGAAAGATTGGAACCTACACATTCTGCACTGCAATACAGCAGTGCTAACAACTGAGCCACCACACTTGTCAAGTCTGGCCTAGAGCAAGGGAAGAACAACAAGAATAAACACAAAGAGGAAGTAAAAAAAAACAACTTCCAGATGTGGCTCTCGGACGTATTTGAAGCGGACACCTTCAGCACTGTAGAGCAGCAGTGCTAACAACCGAGCCACCATGCTTGTGGGTTCTGTGCCAGAGGAGGGGAACAAGAATAAACAGAAAGAGACTGTAAAAAGCCCATCACCCTTGGACAGATTTGAACCTACACAAACAACACTTCAAGGCAGTAGTACTAATAACTGAACACCAGGAAGAATAAACACAAAGAGAACATAAAAATAGCACTCAGATGTTGCTCTTGGACAGATTTGAAACCTGGACTCCAAGGCAGGAGTGCTAACAACTGAGCCACCACACCTTTCCTTTCTACTCTAGAGGAGGAGAAAAATAGGAAGAATAAACACAAAGAGAACATAAAAACAACATCCAGATGTGGCCTTTGGACTTATTTCAACCTGCAAGGCAGCAGTGCTAATAACTGAGCCACCACACTTTTTAATCTGTTTTTAATTGTTCTTATTATAAGCATACAAACTCCATGCAGATGTTGTCCGGGATCAGACATGTACCTAGAACCCCAGTCAACAGTGGTAGCCACTGTGCAACTAAGGAAAGAGGATGCTCTTATTCTCATTCATCTCTCTTTCCCTTTCTCATCCCCCTTCTCTTTCTCCTCCTTCTCCTTATTATACTTCTTATTCTCTTTGTTCATTGTCTTCTTTACTTTCTTCTTCTCCACCAAAGGGGAAGGAAGAAGAAGAAATAGAAGAAGAAGGAAGAGCAAGCAGAAGGAAGATCAAGAATGGTGGCTCAAAAGCTCGTGCTTCTCCTGGGCTCCATAGATAGACAGTGAAAATCGCTGCCATCAGAGACATCAAGCCCTGAGATGAGCTGCTCTCCATCATCACTGGCACCCTTATGGACTGAGGTACACAGAGAAGGGTCCCGTGGCCTGTTTAGCTTTGAGGCTTAGTGAGGCCTAGAGCTGCGAGTGAAGCCTGGGGCTACATTTTTGGGCAGGCCCAGAAGTCTGCGCCACGGCGGTTCTCCGGAACAGCGATTCTGGCTGAAAATGGCCACAAGTGATAGTGGAGCTTTCCCCACCACCAAGTGGTAGACCTGTGACAGTAGGGAATACCCCCTTTATTGAAGCTGAAAAGTCGTTTTTAACCCCGTATATGCTGGGCGCGAACAGGGCTGCCTGAGGAGCCAAAAGCTGCTGGAGGTGGGTTTACATAAGGGGATCTGTCCTGGAGAGGAAGCAGGAGTCCTGCTAACATTGACCAGCTGGCAGGATAGAGAAGAAAACCAAAACTCTGATCCACCATACCTCCCCCCCCCACCCCCGCTGTCCCCCACTATACTGGCAACTGCATGAGGTGTCGGGGACACTCTACCCAGACCTACTGAGGGACTTACATTACTCTCCCTCACACTGTCACTACAATACTGCATTGAAGACATAGACTGCCACAAACCATACTAACAAGCAAAACTCAATTTGTAGTTGAAGCTCTGTGTCCGAACTCGCATGGAAGTTAACAATTTTTTAGGACTCTCACTAAGAGGATCTGCATGTATTACAATTTTTTTATCTATCCAGGCATAAAGCCTGAGATTCATCCATCCATCCATTCTTTCACAATTTCAATAGCAAAACAGGAACGCCCTGGGAGGGCCGGATTTAAATGGAGGAAAGAATAAAAAAAAAAATAAGTGAGCAAACCTAAGCCTTAAGCATATTACAACACATGAACCAGGGGCAGAATGGGGAAGACTGGCAGGGATAGAAACAGGGACACCACTGATACCCCCAAAGAGGCAAAAAACAGTCGTACATGGATAAATATCTTTGAAAGAAGCACAGCTCTCCAGCAGCGCATGAGAATGAGCTGATGCAAGTTGACCTCACCTTCTGTGATACAGAAGACTCTGATATGGAGTGCAATCCAACAACCTCAGAACAAAATGAAGGATAGGACAAAGCCCCATTCTCGCGCTTCTTCATCAAGAGCATATTAGCGCAGTCTCTGTCTCCAGTTTGGAAATAATTATCTGTCATCAAAACAGAAGTCAGAAAAATACCTAATCTATTCTTATACTATAAAGCGATTCATATGACAAGATGGATCTCTTTAGTAGAACCCAAATTGGATTCACCAACAATAAATCTAGAAAAAAACCTTACTCTGCCCAAACAAGCTTCTTTGGTCGAAAGAACTATTCCCGAGTGAATCCATGACATTGAGCCCAATCACAAAAGGCACAATTAAAGTGTTGAGGTTGCTACGCCAAGACTCATCTAGCCACTTCTCTTTGCCACCAATGACCCCTGTATACTTAATCCCCTCCATCCTCGGCTACAGACCCTTGGATATGGTGGGCCCGTGGGCAAGACTTAAAGAGCTTACCATCCACAACATTATAGAAGACACAGGAGTGTTTGAGTGTTTCCGGATTTCTGCTGCTCCTTGAGGAGATTTCAGAAGGCCTATCACAATAAACTAAGGGATCCTTTGTGGTTCGAGACCTATCTAGCCCTCCTTGTGTGTCCATAGAGATTGGTAACACATTTATACAGGGGCTTGCCTTTACAATCCTCTTCAGATAGGCCTTGGTTCCTCAGGGAATGTGAGAGGGAATTGGGAACAACATTTAACAAAGAAGAGGCTGCCAACATCCTAAGAGATTTCCATGGTTTCTTTAAATGTGTGTGCATCAAGAAAAATTTATATAAAATCAACACTAGATGTTATAGAATGCCAGTTTCTATGGCAAAAGTAGAACCTGGGAAGTCAGACACCTGCTGGAGATGTGGCTCCCAGAAGGCGACACTCCTCCACATTTGGTGGCATTGCCCGATGATCAAAGTGTAATGGCAGTTAATTCTTGAAAACATTAATAAGATATGTGGAACACCTAAGACCCTCACACCCAAGGAGGCCTACTATGGAAACCCTTTAAACAATTTAGACCATCAAATAAATCCTTGGCTACCACTCTATATTATCTGCCACAAAACTACTTATACTCCTTTACTGGAAGCCGAAAGAGATCCCCACAGTAATGCAGTGGAAAGAAAAAGACTCTCAGATTTTCCGATTTGAGGAAATTGCAGCATGGGAAATGTCTTTGTGGACCCCATGGGTTGATTATAGTGAAGACAAAACAAATGCAAAAGTGACTTGCAGTAACTAATATGTACACGTACACTTCATGCCACTTTTAACAATGTGCATTCCAGTATTGCTAAAATGTCAATGGACCTCTCACAGTCTTCCCCTCACTCACTCCTTTCCCCTGTATCTTTTACCGTCTCCCACCTCCCTACTCCCACCCCATCTCTACCCCCTACCCAAACCCATCAGTTGTTATATTTCAATTGCTTTCGACTGTTCTAGCTCTGAAAGCAAAATTTATTTCTATTTGTTTATGCAATAAGTTCATCTTTCAGCAGAACACAAAGGTTTTCTTTTCCTTTTGCTATTCTTTATACAGGGACCTGCGAGTCCACTTATGTTGACTGTCTCCCAGGGAGGGGGTTACCTTCCCTGCGGTTCACGTTGTATTTCAATAGAAAAGAGATTATTTTTTTAAAAAGTGTGGCGGCTCAGTCTTTAGCACTGTTTACTTGCTAGGGGTCCTAAGTTCAAATCTCTCCAAGGAAAACATCGACATGGGCTTTGTGTTTTTCTGTCTTCTCCCCGTCCTCCAGAGAGAACAAACCAAGCACGTTGGCTCAGTTGCTGGCACTTCTGCCTTGCTATGCTTGAGTTGTAGGTTCAAATCTGATGAAAAGTAGCATCTGGATGGGCTTTCATTGTCTCTTTGTGTTGTTTTTTTCCCTTTTCTATGGACTAGTACAGACAAGTGTAGTTGCTCAGGTGTTGGCACTGCTGCTTTGCAATGTGGGAGTTATGGGTTCAAAGCTGAGGAGGAGCAACATCTGCATGGAGTATTTCAAAGTGCAGGCAGGTGTTATCCTTGATGGGATTTGAACCTAGAATGCCAGCACTAAAAGGTAATAGTACTGACAGCTGAGCCCCATTCATAGAAATCTCTCTGTCTTTCTCTTGATTTTGCAAAAACTGTCATGATTTTATCGCCCGACCGATCACAATGAGCAACACTACTCTTTAGGTATTTATTCTGGTGCCTCTCTACATAGGACACTAGTAATACTTTTATATACAGGTCCTTAGTAGGTGTTTGGTGGTTTCTGAGTTAGTGCTGCAATATTTGTTTTTTTGTGTGTATGGCTTTTGGACTTCTGACTGTTCTCTCCTGTACTCTGACCTTGATCTTTGATTTAAGCTGTTCTCTTGTCTTTTCCCTTTGGTAGCGCTTTTTGGTCTTTTTGCTTAGTCCTTCTGCATTCCCCCTTCCCTTTTTAACACCTAAGGACTTTTAGGGAACACAATCAGGCTCCTGCAGTGGGATTTCCCTTTTCGGGATGGTGCTCCAGTCCCTTGTCAAGTTCAGTTAGGGTGGATCGAGGGAAAGGTCCCTTACCCAGTCTCTGGTACTGTTTTTTATGTTTTTTACCCTTTACTTCCTGAGTTCTTACACATTGTTTGGCCGTCTTAAGTTCAGGTGCTCTGATAGAACTGAATGAACGTGACAAAGATGTAGCGAATGCTGATAACTTTCTGCAACAAGTTACCTTATCTTAACACATCATTGAAAAGCTATTGAAAAAAGCAAGAACACATTCTGACTATAATTTATTTAAAGGAGATGTCCCGAGGCAGCAAGTGGGTCTATACACTTCTGTATGGCCATAATAATGCACTTTGTAATGTACATTGTGCATTAATTATGAGCCATACAGAAGTTATAAAAAGTTTTATACTTACCTGCTCCGTTGCTGGCGTCCTCGTCTCCATGGTGCTGACTAATTTTCGCCCTCCGATGGCCAAATTAGCCGCGCTTGCGCAGTCCGGGTCTTCTCCTCTTCTCTATGGGGCTCCGTGTAGCTCCGTGTAGCTCCGCCCCGTCACGTGCCGATTCCAGCCAATCAGGAGGCTGGAATCGGCAATGGACCGCACAGAAGCCCTGCGGTCCATGAAGACAGAGGATCCCGGCGGCCATCTTCAGCAGGTGAGTATGAAGACGCCGGACCGCCGGGATTCAGGTAAGCGCTGTGCGGGTGGTTTTTTTAACCCCTGCATCGGGGTTGTCTCGCGCCGAACGGGGGGGGGGTTTAAAAAAAAAAAAACCCGTTTCGGCGCGGGACATCTCCTTTAATGTTATGTGTCATGTCAAACTTCATCACATTTGTAAATAAATTACTTTGAATATCTTAGAGCAAGGGCATCAAACTCATTTTCACCGAGGGCCACATCAGCCTTACGGGTGCCTTCAAAGGCCGATTGTAATTGTAAGACAGTATAGTAATAGTGACCCCCATAGTGGCTGCAGTAGTAATAGTGACCCCAGTAGTAATAGGGTCTCCATAGTGGCCCCAGTAGTAAGTGACCTCCATAGTGGCCCCAGTAGTGATAGTAAGTCCATAATGGCAACAGCAGTAACAATGACTCCCATAGGGACACCAGTCATAATAGTGGCCCCAGTATTATGTGATTCCAGTAATAAGAGTAACCCCCATAGTGGCCCCAGTAATAACAATGACCCACATAGTGTACCCAGTAGTGATAGTTACCCACATAGTGGCCTCAGTGGTGACAGTGATCCCCATAGTGACCCCAGTAATCAGGGTGGCTCCAATAATATGAGGGGTTTCCATAGTGGTCCTAGTCGTAATAGTGCCCCCATAGTGACCCCACTAATAATAGTATACCTCATAGTGACCCTAGTGATAAGAGTGGGCCCAGTAATGAGTGACCCCAATAGCAGCCCTAGTAATAATAGTGACCCCCATAGTGGCCCCAATAGTGATAGGGACCTCCATAGTAAGCACATAAGGGCCACAGTAGTAACAGTGACCCCCATAGTGACCCCAGTAATAATAGTGACCTCAGTAGTAAGTGGCTCCAGTAATAAGAGTGAGCCCCATAGTGGCCCCAGTAATAACAATGATCCCCTTAGTACCCCCTTAGGACCCAGTAGTGATAATGACCCCCACAGTGTCCCTAGTGGTAACAGTGTGCTCCATAGTGAGCCCAGTAATAATAGTGATAGAGTCCCCCATTGTGGTCTCAGTAGTGATAGTGACCCCTCATAGTGACCCCCCTGGTAATATTGATCCCCATAGTGGCCTTAGTAGTAACAGGGACCGCCACAGTAGTACCAGTAGTAATTGTGGTCTCAGTACTAACAGTGACCCCCACAGTGGCCCCAGTAGTAATAGTGACCCCCACATCAGCCTTAGTAGTAATTGGCCCCTGGCCGGCCAGCATTCCACTCAGCCAACCACTGCTGAGCCTGTAACTGCTGGCCTCTCCCCCCAGCATCCGTGCGGCATACAGGACAGCAGACACAGACATGGCAGGGAAAAGGTCAGTGGTCCACCAGACCGGAGCTGCAGGCTGTGTGAGTGAAATGCCAGTGATTTTGAGTCCAAAATATGACCGTTGTAATGCCATAAAATCAATGAGACAAGATACTAGATAGTCAGCTAATGGTATACCTAAATATCATCAAACTTAGGCGTAAAACAGTAAACAAAAAGGGAAGAGGTTCACACACAGCGAGATGACTCAAGTGGCTGAAATCAAGAGTGTAAAAATGTTGGGGCAAATTGGGACCAGGACTTGAGCATTCATAATTCAGCAATTATGTGAATCTCAAGATATTTTAATAACGGGGACCACAGAGTCAGGAAGTTGACTCTTGTGCCTCACTTCATTACTTTGAAGTGAATTATCTGAGACACTCTATCTCTTCATTGGGATATTGTGGTAACCTCTTTGCATATGTGCAATGTTATTCTGTGCTGGATGCTAAAGGAGTAATTTCTCCCTCTGGTGCCAACACTGATAGGTTGACTGGATTGTCTTTCAGTTTAGTCAGCCTATAAGTCTTCATGCAAAAGGAATTAAACCAGCTGCTTGGTATAAGGGGTGCTGGTTATATATCCTGTATACTGGCTGTCATATTGTAGCAGTGTACTCTGTTCAGAGAAACTGCATTAATAGTTCTGAGAGAGTTTTCTACATACTTAGTTTCCTATATTTTTTTTTTACCAGTATGTCTTAGACTGGTTCCTGGTCTTACTCCTGCAGTGGGGTCACCCTTTTCGGAGCAGGTGCTCTGTTTGATGGACCAATCTGGTTCTGGTAAAATAGGTCATCATTTTCACAGCTCCTCACTGCACTTCACCAAAGTGTTCTCATTTAGTCTCGTTAGATCCAGATCACCTGCCCACTGGTTGGACTGGATCTGGAACTTTTCACCTTGTACTAACTAGTTTTACAAGACGCCAATTTAGTACATTTCTTCCACATCCTAGGTAGTAAATTCTCAGGAATCGTATACAGTAGGTCACATCCTGTTTCCCTGAAAACAAGACATACTCATTTTTCAGTATTTTTGACAATGCAGAATGCTTTTTTAGGATTTTTGAGGATTCTTGAATTATTAGCCCTACTCCAAAATTAAGCCCTAGTTACAGTAAAAAAAAGGGAATTTAAATAGTGTCCAGGCAGCTATACATGTAAAAAAGTGAAATCTTTTGGAGCAAAAATTGATTGATATAAGACACTGTCTTATGTTGTTATCTAGGTGGGACAGCCCCTTTAATATAGACTAAGACAAATAAGCAGGTTTCTAGTTACATGTTTCTTTTTGGGGAACCCACCTTAAACTTTGATTAAAGGAAACCATATAAGAACTGGCAAAGTAATCTGAAGAACTCTAAGTGGAAGAAGGAATGTTATGTGGTTGCAATTTAATTTTTTTCTCATTTGTCCGTAGTGGCTTACAAAAGTTAGTGGTTCAGAAAAAAAAATGTTTTAACAGAAAGAAAATATTTTGTAACACACTTCTGTGAATACATATTTCAAATGAAACAAAAACAGAGAAATAGATCCATTGATGTCCAAGTCTGAAATACGGAAATGGAAATGTTATTTAGTCTTTGAAGATCTTAGAAACTTAAAAAAGTATTTTCCTTTCATTATTCTCAATGGGGAAGAAAAAGCAAAGTCATATATATTAAGTTCTAACTTCCAAGCTTTTTAGGTTTCTGAGGAGAGCATAATGGTGAGGACGACCTTTTCCTCTGAAGGTCAACAGTATTCTTTGCAGAATGCCAGATAATGATTCATTTTCAAGATGATTAGATTGTAAAGGCTAATTATTCAACTTGAAGTTAAAAAATTAGCTAAATAAATGTACTTTATGCCCATGTAGAAAAAAAACAGGCAGACTGGATATCAAAATGGACTCATATATCTTCTATCCATAGAATATAAAGTGATACGTCCTAGCTGGATGCAAAAACACCTTGTTCAGGACGGACATATGCAAAATTTACTAACATAGAGAACACAAAGTATTTGTAATGAAACTAAAATTGGGAAACATGGAAATCTAACCTTAATCTTCTAATGTAATAAGACCCTACCTAAAAGCGAAGCACCCGTCCTAATGGGGGCAACCCCACATCAGGAGCCTGGGGAAACCCTGACTCTCCTTAGTTGGAAAAAAGAAAAAGGCTTGCTACAATAAACAATCTATAATGCAATGTAGATGTAAAACAACACAATAAAGAGATAATATACATATAGGTAGATGTAGCAATAAATCAGGAGAAAGACGTTACTATACCCCAAATTTCCAGAACTGCAAACAGACTTATCTGATAGTTGAACCAGGAAGGAACCGCTGATGAGACCAGAAACACCTTCAGACTAGAAGAATAATCGGCGTCCTTCATAAGGAGGAACTGGAATGAATGTGTAATGAAACACACTGATTGTCTGCCTGGAAAACAAATCTTGCAGCTGACCAATCCACACACACCACCAGAGAAGTGCTCATATCATTATTTAATTCTGAAATGACACTGAACATGCACTGGCACGTGAGCCTGATCTATTGCCGTGATATCACCACGACTCCAATCTGACACGGCTGGTAAGCCAGGACGTAGAGTAACAGATAAGTATTTATAGGGGTATTTGATGACCTATCTGTAGCTGTGGTAGTTGAAGTTTGACTCTTGGGTGAAAAAAGAGACCACTGAAGGGGGAAAGACTTGACTCTTTCCCTACAGTAAAAAACGTAATATCCTTCATGTCCGCGTGACCATGCCTGGTACTATAGTGCAGTCTCATTATAGTGTACAATTAAATACTGCTGAGTTGAAACCGAGCTGCAGTATCAAGCACAACCTTTATGAACAATGGCAGGGTCAAGTATTGCCATGGTCAGATCTTCACAGATCTCACATATTGATGGGAACTCCTAGAGATGTTATCTGTTATTTACATGAAGACCTCTTTAATATAGGCTTGTCCATTTGCTGACATTGCCTGCTTTCTGGAGCTTACTCATTAGCTTTGCTTCAATGATTGGAACATGATAAGCAGAGCCATTTCATTACCATTAAAGGTAGAGCTTTAAAAGTCTTCTGTGTTGCACTGCTGCCATTTTCCTAATCTGTTTCTTATTTTCTGATTGTAGATAATTTATTCTATTTTGCATACATGACTATGTTGGCAGCCATCTTGCCCGAGCTGTAATTAACAGCATTTAGTTGTAGTTAGCTGCACTTATGGGACATAGACACAATGAGTAGGAGATGACCCAGAAAATCTGGGTACATAAGCATGTCTCGAACCAAGGGTCAATCAGAGAAAATTGCACCTTTGCAGAACCCAACGGAACCTTTGCTCAGGCGCTTTCCAATGGAGGATGGTGCCTAAAATAACAAGTGAAGTTACTGGATTGGTGGAGGAAGGGCAGATGGCCGGGGACAAAGTGGACACGAGTAGAAGAGGGGAGAAGTGAGTTGAAGAATCAACAGCTTCTTTTCTCATGTGGTGGTGCTGTAGGGAAATTGATACAAGCTTGCCCCACCAATTACTGCTGATCACTGATTGCTGAGGGTTCTAGCGGTGGGACAGCCTTTTTTCAGCTTACTGTTGAGGGATCTTTCTAAAAAAAAAAAAAAAAAAAGATCATACAATGTGGAAAACCCTTTTAAAGAAGACAAAGTGGGATTATTCTCAAGACAACAGTCTACCATTCTTATACATCAATTTGTCTTTTATTCTACTTTTCAGCATTGGAGTGTAGGGGAAACTCTAGTCCTTGGTGAGATGGAATATCCTTTCATTGAACTTCTGTCTGATTTTATTCATATCTTCTACTATTCCATTCACATAAAAGCGTATCACATTATATAAAGCAGTTCAGTTCCTACTTTCCTGTATTTTGAATTGCGGTACAACAGGGTGAAGACTTTTACAAAGCGATTTGCCATCTACATTTTACTGACTGACTGTTCTGGGAGTTTCAGTCAAAGAGATGTAGGCATTCAGGACTATAGTTTCATGGAATGGATTGTAAAGTGTCTTTCCAATGCTAATATATATGGAAACTAGATATACAAAGTTTCTACCTGTTAAGTTTTAACCGCATGTAATGGACAGATACACACACTGATTGAAAACGTGAATAACACAAAATAGTATAAGGAAACTGTAAAACTGGGGAAACGGAGAGTCTGATCTTAACCCAATGATACGAGGAGACCTTAGCTAAAAACAGAGCGCCTACCCTGATGAGGGCAAACTCATATCAGGAACCAGGGGCGACCCTGACTCTCCTTAGATCCTGAAAGGGAACACGGCAAAAGTTAGATATTGCATAAGTATATAAACCACAAATATTTGGGCATTAAGATGCAACAACACCCCAGAAAAACTTAAAGGGGTTTTCAGCGGAAAATATTATTGATGACTTATACTCAGGATAGGTCATCAATAGTTGATCGTCTGGGGTGCGACTTGGGTCCCCAACTGATCAGCTGATGGTGCACCAACTGAAAGTGCCACAATTACACAGGGGTTGGAGAAGAAGCAGCGGAAGTCTCTGATTCGACCTCTGTGTAGTGGCTGGCGCTTGTAACTGCAAGCGTGGCTCTCAAGGAAATAAATGTGAATCGGGCCTGTAGTTGCAAGCACCAACCACTTCACATAGGTCAGAGCAGAGACTTACGGTCTGACCCCTGTGAATTTGCGGTGCTGTCAGTAGGCGCACAATCAGCTGATCGTTGGGGTCCCGAGCGGCAGACCCCAGCTATTCAACTATTGATGACCTATCCTGAGGATAGTTAATCAGTAGTATTCTTCAAGGGAGACCCCTTTAACAACCAGACAGACTTAACTGAACATAGACAGGACCATAAGCCACCAACTAGATTAGACACCTACCTTTAGACTGAGAGTATAACATGTCTGCTATCTAAAGCTAATTGGCTGGCAGGGATATAACCTTCTCAGCCAACCAATCTAACCACAAATTAGCTAACAAGTGTCCCTGTCAGTATCCAGAACCAAAATGCACACACCTTCGTAAGCATTACGTGGGCTGTGGCCGATGCTGTGATGTTACCTAGGTCCTGATCCTCTGATACAGCCGGCAAGCCGTGACACTACCATTTGCCTGCAACAAGTATATTATTCACTTTGAAAACCCTTCCAATTTTGAAGTTGCACATTTCCCGTGTAAATAGTATATGTTATTATTAGAGATGAGCGAGCACCAAAATGCTCGGGTGCTCGTTACTCGGGACGAACTTTTCGCGATGCTCGAGGGTTCGTTTCGAGTAACGAACCCCATTGAAGTTAATGGGCGACCCAAGCATTTTTGTATATCGCCGATGCTCGCTAAGGTTTTCATTTGTGAAAATCGGGGCAATTCAAGAAAGTGATGGGAACGACACAGAAACGGATAGGGCAGGCGAGGGGCTACATGTTGGGCTGCATCTCAAGTTCCCAGGTCCCACTATTAAGCCACAATAGCGGCAAGAGTGCCCCCACCCCCCACTGTCAGCATAAAGATCGTTCTCCTCTGCCATAGCTGTAACAGCTGTGGCAGAGAAGAACGATGTTAGCCCATTGAATTTAATGGAGCCGGCAATACAGCAGGTTCCACTGAAAGCAATGGGCTGCCGGCGATCGCAGGATGAATTGTCGGGAAGGGCTTTAATATATAAGCCCTTCCCTGCAATTCATCCAGAAATGTGTTACAATAAAAATATATACCGTATATACCGGCGTATAAGGCGACGGGGTGTATAACACGACCCCCCAACTGTCACCTTATACGCCGGGAATACAGCGGAACAAAGAATAAAAATCATTACTCACTTCTCCTGGCGTTCTGCGGCGCTGCTGCAGACTGTCGCTCCCTCCTGGTCCCCGGCAGAGCATTGCTTTCTGGACACAGGGCTTGAAATCCCCGCCTCCAGAAAACACACGTGCCTTCAGCCAATCACAGCCAATGACAATGATGTCATTGAATGACAGTTGGGGGGTTGTCTTATACGTCCCGTCGCCTTATATGCCGGTATATACGGTATATATTTTTATTTTTACACATTTCTGGATGAATTGCAGGGAAGGGCTTATATATTTAAGCCCTTCCCGACAATTCATCCCGCGATCGCCGGCAGCCCATTGCTTTCAGTGGAACCTGCTGTATTGCCGGCTCCATTGAATTCAATGGGCAAACATCGTTCTTCTCTGCCACAGCTGTTACAGCTGTGGCAGAGAAGAATGATTTGTCTTCTATATGTTCTCAATGGGGTCGGCGCTGCTGCTGCCGGCCCCATTGAGCGCATATAGAGAAGAGAACAGGAATCGCAGATCGCACATAGGTGCGATCTGCGATTTCTATGGCCTAAGAAGGACCGTTGGGGTTCTTGAAGCCTAAAATCACCCCTAACACTCTCCCTATAGCAGCAGCACCAGCAGCAGCACTTTCCCTGATTTATGTCATAAGGCATCTGTGGCGAGCCGCGGGAGGGCAGATTTTAATACTCGGGTGACACCTAATCTTGCAAGCCACTCACTGCAGGGGAGTGGTATAGGGCTTGAACGTCGCAGGGGGAAGTTGTAATGCCTTCCCTGTCTTTCTATTGGCCAGAAAAGCGCGCAAATTTCTCAGGGAAGAAAATGAAAGTGACTCGAACATCGCGTGGTACTCGTCACGAGTAACGAGCATCTCGAACACCCTAATACTCGAATGAGTATCAAGCTCGGATGAGTATGCTTGCTCATCTCTAGTTATTATACATTCTTAACCTTGTAATACAAAATGACATACATAAAGTCCAAAAATTATCAGCTCACCTGAAACAGGCCACAATCCAGGATAGCTTGGTACGCCCAAAGAGACTCAGAATGAACACCCAGATATAGAGTTGCCAGTAAATCCCAGTACTGCGATATCTAGTTAAAAATCTGTCTTTCCTCAAAAAATGTAAAATAAAACATTGCCACTTCAACAGATACTGTGACGCATTTCTGCATCATGTTGTGAGGTAGGAACACGCATTTCGAAATGTGGCGCAGCATCTGTTGAAATGGCAATGTGTTATTTTTTCAAGAAAGATATGGACTTTTAACTGGATATGGCAGTGCTGAAGTTCATGGGAAACTCCAAAATGACATACAGCTCCTGTCCGTTGTGTTTATGTCCCATAAGTGCTGTAAAGAATATCTCTAAATGCTGTTAACTGCCACTCAGGCAAGATGGCTGCTGACATAGTCATGGACAGAAAATAGAGTAAATAGACTACAATCAGAAAATAAAAACAGATTAGGAAAATGGAAAACGTTTCACTTTATATTCTTAATTAGCAAAACAAATGTAGGCGATACATTCCCTTTTATGTCCTCATCTTCTCCATTTGACCCTAATTTCTCTCATTTTGAAATTAAGGCTGAGAAATATGGAGAAGATTTACTTTTATGTGTCCCAGGAGATTGGGCATGCCAATTAGAAAAGTGGTGAGAAATTTTGTTGTATTTGCTGGTCATGGCCAACAGCAGCTCCTATTTCCTCTTGGCATTTGTCATGGCCAGTGCCATTTCCCTTGCGTTACCCTCAGCAGATGCTGCATCTTCTCTCCCAACATTCTGGTTGTCAGTTTTGCCCAAGTGGTGCATGCGCATCCTGGGTCTGCCTCTAGAAGGGCCAGCACCCAGCTTCCAGGCCCCAAGCCCATCTAGAAAGGCTCCTTTCTATTTAAAGTGTCCTCCCCTATCAGAAGGTGCCTGAGTAATTAGTCCTCTATTATGTAAAAGTACTGAAAGTCTTTTGTCCGATCTCCTGGTTTTGACTTGTGCCTACCTACGCGTTCTTTCCAGTTTCTCCTCTCTTATCATCATTGAGTTTATTTACCACAATTCTTTTACCTGCCATTTTTCCTGACCCTTGGCTTGCATTTGAACTATGCAAGAAATCTACCTGCCCTGACTTTGTCTTTTCTCCTTGACTATGACTCTGTTACACCCTGTGGTGCCACATTACTCAAGAACTCGGTCAGTCCTGACCACAGCTTTGTTCTTTAAGTATAACTCTGTCTACATTGTCCACTATGGCATTATGATATTTCTGTTCAAGTTGCATCAGCTGCCTCTTAGCTAAGACTATACCTGGGGTAGTGGTCTGAGGTTTCCTGTAACGAAGACCAGATCCTAATTGTTGGACTAAAAGAGTGAAAAACAGGAATCCCCAGGTGCAGCCCTTAGATCCACATCAGATGCATGATAAATTCCAACAGAAACACAAATAGAATGTCACGATTCTGGTGCTGGATTGGAGTCTCGGGTGGTAGCCAGCAAGGGTGGGCATTGTGGTCAGTCAAGCAGGGGGATTTGTCCACAGATAGAGTGATGCAGTACAGAGGATTCAGCAGAGATGTAGTCAGGAACAAGCCAGTCGTCAGTACACAAAGGACAATCTTGTTTTAAAGGGAGCAGGTAGAGGTAGGAGCTGGTTTAAAGGCTGAGGGCTCAGAGCACAATTAACACACACTGAGGGAGTGGCAGGGCCAGACTTTTATAGTGTGCCTAATCAAGAGAATGGGGCGGAGCCAGACAGAGAAATAGGAACTGGATTACAGGGGCAAGAAACATGAAGCCATGTTTATGCAGGGGAGCTATCCAAAGGGGTGGATAGCTCACTAGGAAGAGCTGCCACCTGGAATATAGGAGTTCCCAGGTTTGAGCCCTAACATAGAAATGTATATATTAGTTGACCTTTTTTTTTACAAAAATGGATAATCCCTTTAAGATGCATACTAGCTTCTGATTTCCAAAAATACTATTAAAGTGGAGGAAAAAACAAATTGTGCTTTACTTTTCAACTGGCTTACTGAATTAAAAATTGCACATTTGTTCTAGGAATATACTTTGCATAGCTTTAGGGAGAGATGTCACCTTGTACAGTCTGTGCAGTAAAGATCATATGATATGTCTTACCAATTAAATTATTCATCTGTATCTTTTTCAAGTATAACCTCCAGTTCAATGTTTGTAATGTAATATAAGAGAAGCACAGAGACAAGAGCAATTCAAAATGCCATCTCTATCATTGAAATAGCATGGTTAAAGGGGTTGTCCAGACCCAAAATAATTTTAAAACTTGCAAATGATAGTAGAAAAATATCTAAAAGTTTTACTTTCCTTACCCAGTTCCCCACCGTTCACATTCCCCCAATACCCGTTCCCCCTCTACTTTCATGCTGCCACGTTAACATCCCAACAAGGGGACATGTGACTGCTGCAGTTAACCACCGTCTGAAATGATAAGGTGATTGGATGCAGTGATCTTATGTTCCTAATGCTAGTGACATCATCACTGCAGCAGAAAGAAGAAAAAGAAGGGTAACATAATTTCAATGATAGCGCCGGAAATTACCAAACAGCTTGAGTTCGATAATCTCCAACACTGCTACTGAAGTGAAGAAAGCTACTGTGCACCTTTGCGACCAACACTCCATTCAGACTGGACCCCGCTTCTTGGGATCGGTAGGGGTCCCAGAGGTTGGACCCCCACTAATCATAAAGTTATTCCCTGTCCTGAGGCTTGGAGATAACTTTATAGCTTGGCTTTAATAAACTTCCCTCTTTCTGTGCCTTTCACTACAAAGGGTGTGGCTTAGAAGAAAGGGGTGTGACTTAGCAGGGAAAGGCAGTGATTTACGGAAAAGGGGGTGTATCTGAATTGCAACATTGTTTGCCAAATTGCTCCCTCTAGTGGCAGCTGAAGGCCATCAAAATTTTATTGTTTTACTATACATCTGTGCAGGAAATTTGGAGCTCTGCATCATAAATATGTATAAAGAAAGGAATCAACACAGAATTGTGGGCCCAAAAAATTGTGTTAGGCCCCCTGTACATGGCAGAGCCAAATTCCGCATGCGGAACACCGCAGCAGATTCCAGCTCTGCCAGCAGCAACGCCCATGCGTACCTGCTGTCTTCTCTTTTTATCTGTACTGTGGATGGTCCGCACAGCGAACCCTCGGACATGCGCAGTACAGATTTTATTTTTTTTTCAACCTCCTACTTTTGCCGCATCAGCTACGACCTTTTCTGTATGTGATTGCGGAAGAGCCACGGATCGGACGGCTTTAATGGAAGCCGTCTGTTGCAGCCGTTCTGAGACCTGCACTAGGCTTGTAGGCCAGACCAGGTTTTGCATGTGCCCTTGCTTCTCCTGGAGCTGAGGGGCGTGATAGTTGCAGGAGTAACGTCAATCAGCACCTGGTGCTGAGTAGCTTGGCTCCTACTTATACAGTGCCAGCATGATCTCCTGTGCTGGTCAATCCTTCAGTTACCTGTGGACAGCGACGGAGGAATACACCTTGGCTGAAGCTTCTAGCTAAGTCCTTTTATGCTTTGTTTGGTTTTCGTTTTTTTCTTTCTGTTGTGCCAGGGCTCCCCTATAGGAACTTGTCAGTGGCCCAGGCACGCGTGCGGGCTCGCACTTGTCAGAGCGGTCGGTCTGCCGATTAGGCAGGGCCCCCTCCCGGGTTAGGGGATGATAGGGAGCGCATTCCCCTTTAGTTTTTGTTTCCTTTTGCACAGTTGTGCCTTTTGTTTATGTTTTTGAGGATGCATTTCTGGAGGACGCAACACCGTCAGTGCGGAATACACACAAAAATGGAGCATGCTATGATCTTTCCTGAGGTATGCAGGAAGAATCAATTTCCCATAGCATGCTATGGGTGCTATTTTCTGCGGATCTATAATGCGAACGTCCATCGCGGATTCTGCAGCAAATATCCATCCGTGGGCAGGAGCCCTTAAATTGTGGATATTCACTTTGTTTTAGTATACAAACAGGAAATTACGTGGAAACTTCTGAGTGCAGATTATTTCAATCCATTCTCTGCCATCTCGACATTGTAACAAATGGAGTCGGATACATATTGATATGGTAACAATGGCGGTGAAGGCCTCAAGCAAGCTTGATTTATGATCAGTGACAGCGAGGTCCTCCTCCGCAACTCTGAAAAGACTATCTTTAAGACATAAAAAGAGCTTTTTCGGGAATGAACAGTCACAATGTGCATTATCTCTGTCTCCTTTTAAAGCAAAGTTTAGGACATATGCTGAAGGATAATGAAATATAAAGCCATTGTAAGATCAAATTGTAGAGTACATCATCTCTGAAGTGACTGCACAATACGCTGTCTCCTGTGATTGAGCTACAAGAATGTTAGCAATGTTAAACTATGTGCTCTGCCATGTAAGGACTAGAGAGTAGGGAAGACAGTAAAAAAGATATAAGGAATAGTGGAAACTAATAGCATGCGTTCCTATGGAGAAGCAGCTGCACTTGTGGGAGAATTATCTGTTGGAGTTACAACACAGGTCATCGGCTAACCCGTATCAAGGCCACCTCAGATAAACTTAGTCCACATTACTGATGTAGAACATTTTTCACGCTGGCAATGAATCTGACAGTTAAATCAGATTTCCAAGCAGTGCGAGGAGGCCACCCAATAGAACATACATCAATGCCTGGGTAATTGTACGAACACCAAGCAGGCAAGCGTGAGTATGATTTGGTCAAGAAAACAAAATCTTCTGAAATATTAATAGGAAAACATTTGCTGAAGTCGGTATTCAATGAAAATCTATAAATTCAAGATATAGCGGGACTCAAAAACACACATCTGATCCTATAAATTGTTGTTAAACCCCTGGGTGCATTGCTGCTGACCCCCTTGAGGACACGGCCATATTTTATTTGTTTTCCTTACCACTTTCAAAAAATCATAACTTTTATATTTTCCCATCAACAGAGTTGTCTGAGGTCTTGTTTTTGCAAATAAGTCAAAGTTTTCACTGGTACTATTTAATGTACCATATAATGTACTGAAAAACTTTAAAAACATTTTTAAGAGGAGTGAAATGGGAAAAAAAACAACATAAATGTGTCATTTGGGGTGTGGTCTTGTTTTTAAGGCTTAAAATGACACAATAACATCATTTCTTGGTCAGTATGATAACAACAATACTAAATGTATATAGTTTTTCTTGCACTATTTAAAAAAAATAAAATATGTTTTTTAATAAGATTTTGACCGCCATAACTTTTTCATTTGTGTAGCAGTGCAGCTTGTTTTTGCCAGAATTACAGGAAGTTTTTTTTTGTACCATTTTCAGATCGCTTTTTATTTAATTTTTTTCTTGGAAGTGAGGCAACGATGAAAGTGCATTTCTGGTGTTGGGCATTTTTTAAATTTGACTTTAGAGATGAGCGAGCGTACTCGGTTCAGGTGTTTTTGCACTCGAGCACCGCTTTTTCCGACTGCTTGGACGAAAAGATTCGGGGGCGCCGGGGGTGATTGGGGGGTTGCAGAGGAGGGGGGGGGGAGAGAGAGAAAGAGCTCCCCCCTGTTCCCCACTGCTACCCCCCGCTCCACCACGCCGCCCCGCGCCCCCCGAATCTTTTCATCCGAGAAGTCAGTTACTCGGAAAAAGCAGTGCTCGAGTGCAAAAACACCCGAACCGAGTACGCTCGCTCATCTCTATTTGACATCATTTACTGTGATTTAAATAATGCATTATTGTAAAAGACCAGAACTGATACAAATTTGTAAATACCAAATATAAATTTTTTGGTATGATTTTTTTTTTATTACAAATGCGTGAAAAGGTGTTTTTTTAAACTTTTAACATTTTTTTTGCAATTATTTAAAAAAAAAACTAAAAATAACAACTTTTTTCACTTTTTTTTTTTTTTTTTAGTCCCCTGCAGTATATTGTATTTCAGCAGGTATTCTATTAACCCTTTGCAATCCAATTTTGGATTCAGGGTTTCCTAGGGAGTTTTCTCTTTCCGCCATTATACAATTGCACCATCTGCTGGCTGGAGCCAGTACTGCGGTATGGGACATGCCGGAGAGGTCCCCAACAGCAGAGCTGCCAGTAATCTACAGTAAGAATACCCTGCCGGATGTCTTCCGACATCGGAGCTGTACAGCCTTCAATCAGAATGTCTTCAGACGTCAGGCAGTGGGTTAAGACAGGCAACATGCTCATCTTAATTGCCAGACGTAAATGGCAACCCTGGGGGCTTTTAACTTTTTGGCAGTCAAAAAAAGGACACTTCTTTGTGCACAAGATCCACTTTCCCATGCATATCTACGGCATATTCTTGAACAGTTCTCATTAAAATGTTCATGCAAAAATCATCAAAATATAGAACTTTGTTAAGATGCAAAGTGCACCATGTAACTTTAAAAACTGGGTTTTAATACATGGTGTAGGTCAAAAAGGCTGATGTGGTGCTATATCTCATTATTGATTCCTATATCAAATTAAGAATAGCGTACTTGAATAAAAAGGCATGGATGTGCTATATGATGGTATGGCACACAAACTCCTGGGGACCCTGGAACATGGATTTCAATTTTGTGTTGTGGCCCCAGTAAGATAGAGTAAAACCCAATTTTAAAGTTGAAGAGTAGCATGTGAGAAGCAAAAATCTGCATTCTTAGTCTAAGTACTATGGGACCGCTGCTACGAATGTAGGAAAGTGTACTGGAAGTGTCTTCCTTCTGCTACAGTAGGGGTAGATCATCCAGGAAGTCATCCTTCGTCATCTGCAGCAGATTAAGGTACCGGTCTATGTTGAGAGTCCCTGGTCCTTACTTCAGTCATAGCAATGGTCCCTCGGGACTTAGATTGATGCAGAAAATGGATTTCTGCTTCTCACATGCTACTTTTCAACTTTGCAACTGGATTTTACTGTTTATCTCTTACAGGGGCCACAACACAAAATTGAAATCCATGTTCTGGTGCCATACCAAAGTGTAGCGCATGCATACCTTCTTATTCAAACACGCTACTGTTATTTCAATATAGGACACCTGTATTGAGATATAGGCTTTTTGACTAGACCCTGTACACAGCTTAGGGCCATATAGATACCTTTTGGAGCAATGTACTAATTTTATTCATGCAATTCTATTTCCTAGGTCAAAAAGAAAGACATTTAAAAGCAAAAGAGGGACAGAGAACGTTTGGTCAAAAGTAGGGACTGTCCTTCGAAAATCAAAACACACGTGAGGTATGTGAAGAATGCGCTGTGTCCCTACATACTGCCCAGAACAAGGACTGGTATCCATATGCTGCCCAATGTGAATCACATCCGAGCCTCTTGGGAGCAATTAGCTGTTATGGGTAATATGCACCAAGCCTAACTCTTTGGGCAATATACATTGTATTCTGCTGAGTTTGGGGCTTGAAGGGGTGATGCATTACACAGGGGGCAAAGACCTTCCAAGAGAGAATCCCTGGGTGCTCCACCTCTGGGGCTCGGCACTAGATATAGCACAGAGTATTTGTTTTACTTCATTTGGAAATGTGATCTTGCACCAAAGTTCTGATAACATCAATGCTATCATCCTGCTATAGTAATAGGTTTCCTTAGGGACAACACGTTCGTCATCTGTCCCTTTTGTGGTGTTGACTTCTCAATATGTCTGAAGTATTTCACTGCTTGGAATTCTATTTCCACGGAATGACATAACATGAAGTGATATCCTTTCCACATGGGAACAGATAAGACCAATGATTAAATTGTCCCACAACGGTTCGACAAATGACGATTTAATGAAGACCATTTGATAGCACATGTTTGTGTCAATCATAGTATAAGGAGAGAAAGAGGAAAAATTGTCACCAGTTATACTTGACAATATTGTGTCAAAAGAAGAAAAAAACGAGGAGGATAGCTACAAAGCAATATATGTCACCGGGCCTGATTTATGATAGTATCTCAGGTTGATAAATGATAATAACTGGTAAGAAAAGCTCATAGTGTTATTATCAGCAATGACTAGTACATCATGTTTGAACCATTGGGTACATTTATTAACCCCTTAGGGATGCAGCCCCCCTTTTTTTTTCATTTTTCTTTTTTCCTCCCCACTTTGAAAAAATCATAACTCTTTTATTTATCCATTAATGTAGATGTTTGGGGGCTTATTTGTTGTGGGACAAGTTGTATTTTTTCAATGGCACTATGTACCAGTTCCCCATGGAGGTTGTCCTATGAGTTCTATTTGTTATTACTCCTGTGAGAGGCTTCAATGCTAAAGACCAGAGACTCATAAGACTCAATGCCAACCAGTTTTAATCCCCAGGAACCTTATGGATTCACCTACTTTTTCTGATTCACTAGAGTGCTAACCACTGAGCCACCCTGCTCAATCAAATCATAGAAACAACAGCAATTTTTCTACTTCATTCTCTACTTTCAAGTGCTACAAATTTTTTTCTGTTTCTGTGATGGACACATAAGTGTTTAGCTCATTGAAAGACACATTTATGGCAGCATGACCAAAAATCTCGAAAACTGTAAGGAATTGATACACAAAGTATATTGGAAAATGATATCATTTTTCATTACACAAAAGAATAGCCTTTATTTACCCAAGCCATAATCCCCTTTTAAATTTCGTTGTCCCACCATAGCAGATGCTGTTGTGCTGTTTCTATATAACCATACAGATATTAATGGTCTTTGTTTTATTGCAGATTGTGCTACAGCAGCAAAAAGGTTAAGTATAAAAGCCTGATGGCAACCTGCCATATAAACTGCATGACGAACTGGCTTTGTGCCACCTCTGAGTGGAGAATTACCCATTGGTATATTAAAGTGTCTACTTTTTTAATTTACCACATTATCTTCCAGATGTTTGGGCAGAAAGGGACTTCAAGGCAAACGCACACACAGAGGCTTGCAGGAGATCAGCATATTTTCTTCTACACTGTACTCCTCATCTTTTCAAATTAATGATTGCTGTTGTGCGCTGTAAGACAGCTTCTTAATCCACAGAAATGATGCTCATTATGACCTGCTATATATTTTATGTCTTATCATTAAGAAACAGAAAAGTGGCATCTTGAATGCTGAAAAGCTCTTACGTGTAAGGATATAGGATGGATGGCCGCTGTACTGGAAGCACAAAAGAAAATCGGGTTAACCCATTGAAGTTCCCCAGAATCTCCATTTATTAAAGAATTTGTGGGCTTTGGAAAATATATAGAAATAATGATATTTCTAAGCAACGAGATAGAAAATGCCTCGTGCCTCAATAATGTGCAAGTGAACTTTAGAAAGGTAATGTTTTCTGATATGCACAATTAGTTTCTATCTCTTGAAATGTTCTTGAATACACACCTTATGTTACAAGAGGATGTAACATTTCTATTCACAGGTCCAGTTTTTCCTTATGGAGACCACTTAGTAGGGCTGAGGAGACTCAAAAGGCCATGAAACTCTCCTCTGGGAAATTTGATATGCAAATGGGAAATATTACTGTACAATGTCTTGAAGGCGCCACATATTCGTATGATGATTGGATAACAACCGGGTGAGCATTCATCTCCGGTCTACCATTGAATCTGGCATCTGACTTATGAGGCTTCGATACTCCCTTGAGTATCAACCAGAGGCATAATTTGAAGCAATGCAAAACCTGTACCCGGGACCCTAACTATAATGTTTTATTCGTTGTACTGGACTCCCTATATGGGGAAGAGAAGCCTTAAGGGGTCCTGGGCCCGGGTGCAACCGCATCACCTATAGTTACGCCCCTGGTATCAACTAAAGGTGGAGGACTACTTTAACACTATGAGATAAAAGAATCTTCTGGTGCTTTTGTCCCTCATCAGTGTATAGTAGATTTTTGGTTGGCTGGGTGAATGGCCTATGACAAGACGACTCGGGATTTGGCTTATATTCACAGTCGGTTAGAAGGCCGGTTAAAATGTCAGACATTAACTTGTAGGAAAGCTACCATCTCATAGGTGACAATGCCAAGGCACTGAATCATCTCCCATTTGCATAATAAATTTACAAGAGGAACATTGGTTGCCTTTTTTTTTAGTTTCCTCACACTTATAAGGCTGTTTCCACAAAACAAAACTGTACACCTCCCAACCAACATCATAGCTTCTAATCCAACCAGACCAGAATTCTGCTGTATACTGGTGAGGGGATACAGTCTGTCTGTACATCATTATCTTTTCCTTCTGCATGATAAGACTCTGGCTTATATTTCTAGTCACGATACAAGGCATATTAAAAAATTAGACATGAACATGTAGGAAAGCCACCTTCTGTTAGGTGGCACTGCCAAGGCATTGTGCCATCTACCATTTACATATTAAATTTCTATTCAATTCTATGAGAGTTGTAGTAACAGTTGAGCATGGTTTCATCCTTAGCACCTGATTGTAGTGACCAGCAGCTGCTTCACCAGTCAGGACTAGAGTAGGGGGACCTCAGTTCTAGAGATAATAGACATCTATGGCATAAGGTATGGATATGCCATAAATATTAAGATTGCAATACACCTTAAGGGCTCAGTCACATAGGCGTTTAGTCACACGATTTTTTGTGCGCATGACTGATGCATTGAAAAAAATTGCATGACCTAAGCCGGCGGCACGGCGGAAAAAAGCGCTGCTAGCAGTGTTTTTCCGCACAAAAGGGCTCTGTCACACGGGTATTTTGACGCTCAAAAAGAGAGCTGCCCACTATCCTCTGCCACAGTTGTAACAGAGAAGCGCAATGTTCTCCCATTGAATTCAATGGAGCCAGCAATACAGCTGCCTCCATTGAAAGGAACCGGCTGCTGGCAAGCACTGCAGTAATTTTCGGGGGAAGGGCTTCAAATATAAGCCCTTCCCTGTAAACCATCCTAAAAAAGTGTAAAAAAAAAAAATCTATACTCACCTCTCTGCAGCTGCCGGGGCTCAGCTGCGTCCAGCCGACTCTTCTCCTGAACTACTCTCAGTAGTATTCAGCAGGCAGCGATTTAAAATCCCCGCCTGCTGAATGGGCTGCCTCTGATTGGCTGAACACTGTAACCAATCAGAGGCAGCTCTCAGCTATTGAATGACAGCTGAGAGTTGCCTCTAATTAGTCACAGTGCTCAGCCAATCAGAGGCAACACTCACCCATTCATGAATTTATTTCTTCTAGGAGATAAATAATTTGCATACTCTTTTCCCATAGACCATTGCCAATAAGACTTCATACACAGCAGAACTCCTTAAAGGGGTTGTCTCGCGGCAGCAAGTGGGGTTATACACTTCTGTATGGCCATATTAATGCACTTTGTAATGTACATTGTGCATTACTTATGAGCCATACAGAAGTTATTCACTTACCTGCTCCGTTGCTGGTGTCCCCGTCGCCATGGATCCGTCTAATTCTGATGTCTTCTGGCGTTTTTAGACATGCTTGCGCAGTCCGTGCTTCTGGCTGGTGAATAGGGCCACTCGTGCCGGAGAGCTGGTCACCGCGTCGTCATCGTAGCTCCGCCCCGTCACTTGTACCAATTCCAGCCAATCAGGAGGCTGGAATCGGCAATGGAACGCACAGAGCCCATGGTGCACCATGGGAAAAGACCCGCGGTGCACCATGGGAGAAAACCGCAGTGCATCCCTGGGAAAGGACCGGCGGCCATCTTAGGGAGAAGATTTTTAAAACTCCATATTTCGTCGGATCGGTGAGTAGCAAGCGGTTTAAAAACCGCTTTAAATTGCTATTTTATGCCAGGGGGGTGACAGGGGGAATGGGCTAATGTAAAATTTTGATGTTTGCCGCGAGACAACCCCTTTAATGAAAACTAGTACCCTCCTGAAAGAACATATGGAGACGAATTATATTCACTTATGTGGCCTAGCACTAAAAGTTTTGGAATAGTAACAAAAACTCAGCATCAGCTCAATATCCATTTTCCTCTTTTTTTTTTTTACTTCCAGTCAAACAGGAGGCCCCAAATGACAATTACCCAGAGTTTCCAAAACTCTTTGACACAGTAGAAAATCATATGTGCTCTATACGAAATAAAGGCTTTCTATGCTGCCTAACCTGGAGTTTCAAATTACCGTCATCAAACCTCATTCTGGACAAAATATATCATAGAACGAAACACAAAAGTAAGATTATATATTGTGTATAATTTGATTCAGCCAACTCTTCTTTTACACGGCCTCATAAACATGAAACTAAAGTAATCATAGACCGACATGGGATATTACAGTTTTCCTTCAACATTTCTCCGGACCATAGTTTTTGAATGTGATTAAAACCCTTTGACCGGCAGTGAGAAGTTTTACGACTGCAATCTGATAGAAAAGAGAATAAAAACTTTTCAGGTGCAAAGAATTTATAGCTAAAATGAACTGCACAAAATGGCCATATCCATTATCCATTTACACAACATTCTTAATGACCCAGTAAATTGTATCCATTGTCTGTGACAGAAATCCCAACCCAAACGTAATCATGTGTGAACCGGGGGGGGCAGCCATGTGTAGTCCATCCCTAACTGCTTACAAACTGTTACTTAAAAACAAAATTTACACTAATGTGTAATATATTTACCCTATACTGTACCTCTGTTGTCCTGATTCGCATTTTGTTGTACTGCAGTCTGCTCGAATATTGAGGAAATCGCTATTAACTGAGCCAGTGAAGTAAGGAAGCTGCTCATGAGGCCTCTTGATAGAGATTTCCTGGGAGAACAGGAGGTTTCCAATTCAGAACTCATTTCCTTCTGTTATTTTCAAGACCATTAATATGGCTGTAAATTTGCTGCGTAAAATTGCTGCTAATGTGATACTGCTTCTGCTCTGTGGTTTTTCAAAACATCTTGAAAGTATTGTGATGCAATGTGTGTTCACTGGTTTTACAATTCTTCGGGAAAAAATGAGACATTTAATAGATATAACAGTTGTGGCTTGATGAGTTTCATGGCTGAATTTATTATCACTACTGGTTAAAACGGATTAGAATCATTTTATTGTATTAGATAAAAATAGCGACATGAAAGCGGGCAAATATACACATTTTTTTGCATTGAAAATGGCAAGGAAATAATAATTTTTTTACAGTTTTCATTCTGTACTATTTAAGGATGAAAGAAAAAGCCTGAATTAAGATGATTGGTGCTGATGAATGTATTTCTTCTCAACAGCACACCATGTGGTTAGGCAAGGTATTGCAACATTATCAGAAATTCTAATCAAAATCATGTTATGATTAGAGATGAGCGAGTATACTCGCTAAGGCACATTACTCGAGCCAGTAGTGCCTTAGCCGAGTATCTCCCCGCTCGTCTCTAAAGATTCGGAGCCCGCCAGCGCCCGGGGAGCGCGGGGAGGAACAGAGGGGAGATTTATCTCTCCCTCTCTCCCCCCTGCTTCCCCCCGCTCCCCGCCGCAACTCACCTGTCACCTGCGCCGGCCCCCGAATCTTTAGAGACGAGCGGAGAGATACTCAGCTAAGGCACTACTCGCTCGAGTAATGTGCCTTAGCGAGTATACTCGCTCATCTCTAGTTATGATGAATCAATGTAGAATAAATCACTAACATACTTTCAGAAGCTCCCCTTTTTATCCTTATGCAGATTTTTTTTTATAAAATTGAGTTTCAGTTCTATGCATATCGGCCTTCTTTGTTAAGACCACTCATTGTCACAATTATAGACTAACATTTAAAGGGGATGTACAAGATTAGAATCACATGGCTGCTTTCTTCTAGAAACGGTGCCACACATGAAAAGCAAATCAAAGCAACTTCTTACTGATGGATGTATTTATTCTCAACAGCACACCATGTGGTTAGGAAAGGTAATGTGATTAAACGTTTTCAGGAATTATAATCTAAATCATATTGTGATGAAACAACGCATAATAAAACACAAATACATTTTTCAGAAACTCCCCCTTCTCTCTTCATCCAGCTTTTTCTGAAAATAAGTTTCTGTTTTATGTTTATTGGCTTTCTTTGTTTAGACCACTCATTGTCACAATTATAGACTAACATTTAAAGGGGATGTGCAAATTTAAAATCATTTTTACAGAGATGATACCAAACATGAAAAACCAAAAAAAAATTAAAAAGCCTGAATCAAAGTGATTGGTGCAACTTTTTGCTGACAGCTGGATTTCTTCTCAACAACACACCATGTGGTTAGGCATGGTATTGCGATTAAAATTTATCAGAAATTTCAATCTAAATCATGTTATGCTAAATTAATGTATAATAAAGCACAAATACACTTTTTCAGAAGCCTCAACCTTTAAGCTAATTCAGATTTTTGTGCAAGTGTTTTTCAGTTCTATGTATACTAACCTTCTTTGGTTAAGCTACTTGTTATCACAATTGTAGGCTTTCATTTAAAGGGGATGCACAGAATTAGGAAAATAAGGCTGCTTCCATCTAGAAACAGCACTACACCTGTCCATAGGTTGATATTGCAGCTTGGCTCCTCTGAAATAAATGGTGCTAAACTAATAGGCTGCACTGCAGCTTGGCTACACTCAAATAAAAGGCGCTGTACTGCTCTCTCTATTCTAGCACACCACCCTGGTGAGAAGTAGTACATGAACCATGCTTCAGCACCCTAGATAAGCTACAGTGAAAGAAGGGTCTTAGACTGAAGGAAAATTGGGCATGCTGTACTGCCAGACGAGTGGCAATGAGATTGTGATTGGTGAGAAACCACCTCCTAGATACAGATGTAGCAGCGCTATCATTGAAGAATGGCATTCTATGTCTGCAGTGCAGACCGACTGGTGCCTTTAAGCCATGCTACTCTAATTACATAGTACTGTTGCAGCCATTCACTTTGAACATTGACCATGCTATGCAATCAGCATAGCCATGCCAAGCCATAGCTCAGTGTGACTCATTATCTCAGTATCACGCTAAACTAGCATGCAGTATCATTGCTAAATTGGTAGAAAGATAGAACAGGTGAGCAATTCCAGGAAAGGATCCTGCAAGGGATTATAGATCACTGCACAAAAAATCCTACCAAGTAATGTACCTCTGTAAAGAAATGTAACTGTCAAGCTAATGCCTCTGCATCTATAATCATTAGAGATGAGGGAGCATACTCGCTAAGGGCAATTACTCGATCGAGCATTGCCCTTAGCGAGTACCTGCCCGCTCGGGAGCAAAGATTCGGCTGCCGGCGGCGGGGAGCTGTGGGGGAGAGCGGGGAGCAACGGAGGGGAGATCTCTATCTCCCTCTCTCCCCGCTGCTCCCCCCTGCTGACTGCCGCAACTCACCTGTCACCTGCGCCGGCAGCCAAACCTTTTCTTCCGCGCGGGCAGGTACTCGCTAAGGGCAATGCTCGATCGAGCAATTGTCCTTAGCGAGTATGCTCGCTCATCTCTAATAATCATGTGTAACTGTCAAGCTATTTGACTCTGTGAAGAAAAGTAACCACCAAGCCTGTGGCCCTTATCTAGGGTCCTTTTATACTGGATATAGCAATAATCATTCCTGTGAATGGAGGTGTAGCTGGCCAGAGATCATTGCGGCTGCCTAACAGGCTGTCGTTCATAGATGAATAACTGTCAATCGTTATTTGATTTTTATGCCTGTAGAGACTGAATGAATTATTGTTCATAGTTCAGTTGCTGTCGGCATTTGCACTGAACGATTATTGTACAGATTCCAGCGATCGAGCAAGACAAGGGGCCCAAGAGACTGCAATCGCCACACCCAAAGTGAGTATACATCCATTCTGCTTAACCCTGCTGTGTCTATATTTTTGTCTGTGCCATCCTCTAGCGGGGGTCATACATTCTAACCCAAAACCTGTAAGAACTGACTCCCTTACATGTGTTAACCCTTTCCAATCCACTGTCTGACGTCTGAAGACATTATGATTAAAGGCTGTACAGCCACGATGGTGGAAGACGCCTGTCGGGGTTCTCTTACTGTATATTGCCAGTCTCTCTGCTGTTGGAGCCTGTCCAACGTGTCACCTCATGCAGCCAGCAGATAGCGCTGTTATAGAACTGCAGAAAAAAAGAGTAAGCCCCCCAGGAAAACCAGGAAACAAATTGGATTGGAAAGGGTTAATATATATTCAGTAAACTCTAATGGCATCTACATTTTTGTCTTAATATGATGAGAAGCAGGGGAGCTACATATATAAAATTCCATCTATGTTGCAAGTTCTAGTCGAAAGGCTGTAGGCTTTCCTTGGGCAATGCCTAATTGCCCAAACCGCCAGTCCAGCGCTGCATAGAGCGGAGATCCAGGCTGGTAACTGTGCAGCTTGTGAATCTGTCAGATTGATAATACATTGCAGAAAGAACAGACAGATTTTAGATATTGCTCAATATGTGTTCAAGGGCCACCATGCACCGGCTTCATCAGATATACTTATCCCACAGGAATAACATAGCATAACCTGGCGCTGAGCCATCTATTGATTTCCTCACATGGCGTTCTTAAGTTGTTGGTTTCTCCGGGATTCCAGCTAAACACTGTCATGAAATAAGCATCATTTCACCAAAATGACTGCAACATCCAACCTTACGGTAGCTGAATATTATGTCCGTAGTTCTCATTGTAGTTTTAGCTGGTAGGTATATTTTTTTAGCTTACTGTTTTCACCTTTATATGAGAAGATACTTTATGTTCTGTAAATCTGTCACCTATTTTTAACCCTATAGGCAAAGTTTATGGGCTAAAAGTAGGTGACCTCTGGAGTCCACTGACAATCATTTTGTCTAAACATGCAGCCATCGTGCACTGTTCATGTACTATTCGTTCATCGGTGATTTCTAGCAGGCTAGAAATCACCGATGAGTGCTATCAACGCCACACGCTGATTTTCTCAGCAAACGGCACTGATAGTATTCTTTCAGCTGGTAACCCGCTGGCATTTCTCAGCAGGACACCAGCTGAAAGCTCCAAGAACAATGCAGCTGTTTGCATATAGAAAACAGCTGCATTGTTCTCAGAGCTATCTGCAGGTATCCCGTTCTACCTGCATTAACTCTTAAGTAGCTAATTATCTACTTTGAGTTATGCAAAGATGATCGCTCAAAACTGTCACTCAAACTGTCAGTTGAGCAAGTTTTGAGCGATTATCTTTCAGTGATAATGAGCCTTTATAATTATCTTCCCTGTCGCTCTCCTGATGTGAGTATTGAAAGTGGCCTATGACTGTATTGAGTTGTGCTGCTAAGTAGTCCACCTGATAAAATTTTATGAGTGGACTACTTAGCAGTTCCACTCAATTTATTCAGCGGCGGCATTCAGCGCTCACTTCGAGGAAACATGGGGGAGGTAAGTATAACACATCCTTGGACTCTATGGGTCACCTACTTTCAGCCCATAAGTTTAGCTTAGGCCAGGCTCACACAAAAGGGTCAGATTCTGCATGCTGATTTCCGCAGTGGAAGACCTGCAATTATTCACGGAAAGCAATTGCAAATGATCGCGGAAGATCGTGGATGCAAGAATTTTTCAACACGGATGTACGCTATGCACAGCAGGAAGAAAGCTCTCTCTTGTCTCCACCCAGCATTCCTCTAAAGTTGTGAGCATTTACACTGCTCATATGACATGTTAATTGAGTATGGGCGATGGAACACTCACATACATTGACTTCAATGGGGGCTGTCCATGCGGAATCTGTACTGAAATAGAAATTACTGTGATTTTTCTTACATTCGTGGAATACACAATTCGTATCCGCAAGTGTGAATGAAAAAGCAAAGATGGATGCCTTTCAATGCCTGCAGATCTTCCACGCGGATGGCAATTGTAGATTCTGCAGTTAAAATCCGCCCGTGTGAGCCTGCAAATTAAAAAAAAAACTTCTGATATCTTTAAGAATTTTACAAGAATTTTTTTTTTTTTGGATCACTCTCTAGGTGGGTAGATCACTAAAAAAAGAATTGCACACATTAAAAAAAAACCTAAAACCATTTTCTGGAAAATTACTTTTAACACAGCATATAAACCATTTATTTTTAACGCCGCTTTGTTAAGGAGTCAGGCTGTTCAGATGGGTGAGTTACAGTTCCCCAATTTTCTTTATCAAGCGCATAGGAAGAAGTCTGTCGGCTTCCATTACATCACAAAGACAGATGGTCTGGACTGAAAGACAACCAATTAATGTACAATGTGTTTTTTTCTTTTCTTCCTTGGCACTTGTTATAAAAGTACGGTTTTGTAAACATCTTGAAATGGTATATGCGCTTCCGGCTTTTCTTTCTTTATGGCAGAGTTTTAATTACTTATTCACATAGAACATTGAATTAATTCCAATAAGCAGAATATAATTTGACAAAATTCTCAGTTTTTCCCTAAACATTGCAGGGCGTTAGAATGTCTTTATATACAGGTAGTTCCAAGAGTCTAGACTCAAGTTCAGCCAATTTTATTTGTTTCTTTACTTGCAGAGGCGCAAAAGAATTGAGAAGAAAGCAGCCTGCATATTTACCAGAGATCAAAGCAACTGCACATATACACAATGATGCAGATGAATGTCACTTAAGGAAATTGTGCTGGAAGAAATCTTATGTTTTTAGGAGATAGCATTGCTGCTGTTGAGGGGTCAAGATCCCATTCATTGTGTGAGGGATGGCTCCAGAATATGGAATTCAAAACCAATGCAAAAATCTTATTTTAAGGCTTAATTCACATAGCAGAGCTTTGCGTAGAGGCACACAGAGCCCTTCGGGGTTGTAGATACTTCTCGTGCCGCCATATTGGGAAACTACACTGTATCTAGGGTAGGATACCTCCATAATATAAAGTCCAATGAAAAGTGGCAGGATATTTTTTCCTGCTAGATACTATATGAAGAAAACTCAACAGGAGACTTACTATTCAACTTGCACCAGCCTTAGGCATGGATAAAGTCACAAATATTGACACACGCCATATTTGTATTACAATTTGTGACTTTTCTCAGCTTTCGCCACTTTGAAAAATAGGGATAAAAGTTGGTAAGCTTTAGTGGGACAGTGTGTGTCATGTCTGGATTGACTAGCTTGCACAACTGAAGGCAACTAATTCAGGATTTAAAGGAGGAGTGTAACCAGTGAGTAGTAATATGGGTCTATCAGAACAAACTAGTATAGCAGAATCAAGTATACCAAGATATGGATGATTTCATGAACTAAGGGGGTAGAACTGTCCGATCTGGACCAGTTGCTCTAAGCAGAGCATCCGCCCTAAAATGGCGACCCTACTACGGTAGAGAGCCCAGTACAAGACTATTGGCGACAAGCATACTGAACACAGTATCAAAAATGCAGAATTACCTAAGATGCAAAGCTGAATAAAATTCTAATACAAAGCACTCATCTACTAGGAACTTCATGAAAGGTTTTTTGCACAGTGTGGCCAATACAGAAGCAGTATAACCAGCAACCTTTGTTCAGAGGAACTGGACTAAATGGAACCAGAAAGAATCTGACTGGCTGAGCTGACAATCATCTTAACTAGCTCTATAGCAAAACCAAACTAATAAAGTTACTGACTAGCTGGCTAAACTATCAGTCATCACAGCCAGCCCAGCAGCTAAACAGTAGGAGGGATGATTAATTAACCCTAGACTGCCAAGGCTCAGTGTAATATTCATGGGCTGGCAGGTGCATCATGAACCCAGAAGTCATGGCATAGTCAAAGCCATGACAGTGAGGCCTATAGCAGTCCAATAAAAGCGTTATGCTTAAAGGCAGAAAGTGGTTCAAAAAGTAAAACAAGTCTGTCTCCTCTGATTTCATTTTCTAGCTTTAAGACAAACCAAATTTATTAGGAAGCATGTGTTTTAAAATACATTTACTGTGTTTTACTCCAACAAACATGAGTTCAGGACTGGTGTATGAAATGCAAGCCTTAAAGGGTTGTCCAGTGGGCAGAAAAAATGCCTGAAAATACCTTAGGTCATGTTCACATGGGGCGGATTTACTGCAAATTTTGCATTTGGGTTTTTTGCATGGGAAATCTGCAGCATTTATAGTAACAGCAATATGAATGACATTTTCAAAATCTCATCCACAGTTTTTGGAAAAAATCTCCCATGGATCAGTTTGAAAATTGACATGTGGTGCGGAATTTATATCTGCAGCAAGTCAATTTTAGCAGCGGAATTTCAGTGTGGATTTCACCTCTTCAAATAATGGGGTGAAATCCACTATGGCACTGTTGAGGCCAGTGATTTGGTGCAGCAGTCACATGCTTCACCAGCACATGACTGAAGCACAGACAGAAGCCGGAGGGAATAGACGCATTAGGAAGACTGAAGTGCCTGGAACATCCATATGCTGAGAATTATTTATTATATCTATATTATAAGAATAACCTTATGTTCAATGGGGGTCTGACGCCTGAGATCCCCACTGATCCAGATACCAGAGGTCCAGTTGGTCCCCAAGTAAATGGAGCAGAGGTCGTACAGGTGCCCTGCCGCTCCATTCCCTTTCATAACAGTGCTAGAGATTACCAAATTCAAATGTTTCAGAAATCTCTGGCATTGCCATTCACTCAGGGATCAACCAGACTCCTGTTCTTTGGGATCGGTGGGGGTTCAAGGGTTCGGACCCCACAATCATAAAGTTATCCCATATCTGGTGGATAGGGGTTAACTTTATAATTTTGCAAAACCCCTTTAATGCAGTCCACTTTTTTGGCATATTTTCTCCCCTACTGGACAACCCTCTTAATAAACCTCCTTTTTGATCCTTTGCATGAAGTCAGGGCATATGGAGGTATACTAGGGTCTTCAGTAGAATGATGTAATATGGTAATGTGGGGGTTTCTCTAGCAGATCAGCAAATATGAGCAGATTGTCAGCGGGTCCCTATTTAGAGAAAGGGTTGTCCAAATGCAAAAACCCCTTCAAGATTTTACAAGTAGTCAAGTAGTACAGTATAATGCAGATGCAGATGGTTTTAGAAAACCCCATGCAATGGCTGTTTGTAGTTTTAAAACAAAGAAGAAGAAAAAAGTCTTGAATGTTTATAGAAATTAACGCTAGTAGGGACCCCAAGGCTTGGTTGAGTGCGCACGGCAATAATCCGTCTGTATGTTTATTGTTAATGAAGTGATATTGATAACAAATTAAATTATGCCTTGAAGCACAAACTGATGTGACATTGAAGGTCGACCGGGAAAGTAGTTTGCCATCAATGATAATGAGACAAGGAAGCTCACGGTGCTTGATAAGCAGAATAATTGTAACCTTAAGATTTATCTCTCTTCTCTATTGTTTACTTACCTCAAGTCAGCAGGATTCATTTAAATTCAGCAAATACTTTGCACCCATAGGCAAAAATGCTGTTGCTTCCGAAAGGTCTTCAAAGTAACATGATTGCGGTTATGGCATTGTGCTTTTCAGGCTTGCAATGACATGAAGACTTTGAAGAATGAGGCATTCAGTATCTCTGTAGAAATGGAGATGCTTAAATTGGTTGAAGGAGATGGGAATAATAGCCTGGAGGTATTCCTGAAACGGCGCCACTCTTCTAAATAGGTTGTGTCTGGTATTGTAGCTCAGCTCCTTACATTTGAATGGGGCTCAACTGCCATATTGAACATGGCCAATGGGCAAGTGTAGCAATGGGATGGAAGACCCATTTTTTATTCTCATTCAAGACCCTTAAACATAGGTCTCAAATATATGACTAAAAGCTCAGTTTGGGTTTGTGCTGAGCCAAGCTTATAGCAAAGTGCAACCTGAAATAGGGTTCTACTGGTTCAGTTTGCTCAACACTAGAGATGAGAGAGTATACTCGCTAAGGTACATTACTCGAGCGAGTAGTGCGTTAGCCGAGTATCTCTCCGCTCGTCTCTAAAGATTCGGGGGCCAGCGGCGGGGGGGGGAGGAACGGAGGGGAGATCTCTCTCTCCCTCTCTCCCCCCGCAACTCACCTGTCACCCGCGCCGGCCCCTGAATCTTTAAAGACGAGCGGGGAGATACTCGGCTAAGGCACTGCTCGCTCGAGTAATGTGCCTTAGCGAGTATACTCGCTCATCTCTACTCAACACTACTGTCCATTAGATACCATACCATTAGGTCTCAAATGTATGGCAAAGTCACATGTATGGAGCCTTTACGGAAGCATGTGAAGTCTCTACTGATGAAGCACTCTATTCTCCCCAAGTATCCATGGGCAAACTTTTGAAAACTTTGGTTCAGCCAATTTGTTGAACTTTTTCAAGAAGTCCAGTTAGGTCTGAATTAGTTCAAACCCAACAGGAAGTTGACTAAAGCCCCAAAAACTGGCATATAACACTGACTAAGAGCCGTGAAAGCCATGTATAGTATTCTGAGAGTACTGTACATGGCTTTTATGGCTCTTAGACAGTGTTATCCACCAGTGTTCAGGACTAGTGTTGAGTGAACAGAACCAGTAGAACTCTGTTTTGAGTTAAACTTTGCTAAAACCTCAGTTACGGTTATTGCCGAACTGAGTTTTTAGCAAAGTTTGACCTGAAAGAAGGTTCTAGTGGTTCTGTTCACTCAATAGTTATAATCAAGAAATAATGCATATAACATAGAATCCTAAACATGCGTAATACGAAATGCCACATTTATTTCTCCTCTGACTGTTTCTTTATAAAACCAATGGTATGCATAGGTACCAAACAAACTCACAGACAATATACTGCACACCTTGGATTTGTCTGTGATCTGCTAAGATTCCAGGGAACTGTTCTGGCTCTATCACTTGTTTCTGTTTAATGCAAACGTCATGAAAAGTTCATGATATGTACATTTAATGGATGCCATATAGTAGCATCCGCCATTTATAACCCCTGTTAAAAGAAAAACTGTGAGCTATGCGGTGTGATTTTTCCTGGACACCTCCTGAATAAGTGCAGTTTGCTGTGCTATAAAGCGAAATATAAAGCCTGACATACTGTATACCTCCCAAAAGGACACTCTTATGGCCTCTGTTAGTACAATGGGAGCTTATGGGTACATTTAATGCATGAGTTGGGAGCTTTCCTGGAGCATACAAAAAATGTGCAGGAAAAACAGTGGGAAAGGAGGTTAAGTCTTCAAGGAAACCCAGAGAAAAGTATTAGAGTCCACTTCACTTTGGTAATGATGTATATTCTAGGACACAAATAGGGCTGCCAGCAGTTCGGTAAATTGCCAGCATGGACGGTACTTTTACTGGGAAGCCATTACTAGTAAGACTTCTGCAGCGTGTATGGAGCAGATACTGCATAGTTTATCTGCAGATATATATATATATATTAGAGATGAGCGAACGTACTCGTCCGAGCTTGATACTCGTTCGAGTATTAGCGTGTTTGAGATGCTCGTTACTCGTGACGAGTACCACGCGATGTTCGAGTTACTTTCACTTTCATCTCTGAGACGTTAGCGCGCTTTTCTGGCCAATAGAAAGACAGGGAAGGCATTACAACTTCCCCCTGCGACGTTCAAGCCCTATACCACCCCCCTGCAGTGAGTGGCTGGCGAGATCAGGTGTCACCCGAGTATATAAATCGGCCCCTCCCGTGGCTCGCCACAGATGCATTCTGACAGAGATCAGGGACAGTGCTGCTGGTGCCGGAGCTGCTATAGGGAGAGCGTTAGGAGTTATTTTAGGTTTCAAGAACCCCAACGGTCCTTCTTAGGGCCACATCTAACCGTGTGCAGTAGTGTGGAGGCTGCTTTTTGCAGACTTGCACAATTTTTTTTTTTTGTATATCGGCCGTGCAGAGCATTGCGTCCTGCAGTAATTTTACATTGTCCAGGGCAAGTAGTGGTGAGGCAGGGACAGAAGACATATATTGTGAGGCAGGGACAGAAGACACATTTAGTGTATATAGGCAGTGGGCCTTTCCAAAAACATTTGGGAAAAAAAATCTATTTGGGCTGCCTGTGACCGTCCTCAGTGTACTGGGTCTCTGCTGGGGGTAGTTGTCCTAATTCATACGCAGCCAGCTAAGTGTTACAGCAGGCTTGCGCAAAATTCTTTCCTGCCCCTGTGTTGCCTCTTACATCACCGCTGTATTCCTGTCCACAAGTGTACTGGGTCTCTGCTGGGGGTAGTTGTCCTAATTCATACGTAGCCAGCTAAGTGTTACAGCAGGCTTGCGCAAAATTCTTTCCTGCCTCTGTGCTGCCTCTTACATCACCGCTGTATTCCTGTCCACAAGTGTACTGGGTCTCTGCTGGGGGTAGTTGTCCTAATTCATACGCAGCCAGCTAAGTGTTACAGCATGCTTGCGCAAAATTCTTTCCTGCCTCTGTGTTGCCTCTTACATCACCGCTGTATTCCTGTCCACAAGTGTACTGGGTCTCTGCTGGGGGTAGTTGTCCTAATTCATACGCAGCCAGCTAAGTGTTACAGCAGGCTTGCGCAAAATTCTTTCCTGCCTCTGCTGTGCGTTCCGTAAGCGAAGTCAGCCTCCAACCACAGGCCAATAAGCGGCACATTTAATTACAGCGTTCTGTTTCTGCACTACTGGTAATACACCATGCTGAGGGGTAGGGGTAGGCCTAGAGGACGTGGACGCGGCCGAGGACGCGGAGGCCCAAGTCAGGGTGTGGGCACAGGCACTATCGACCACCCAGAGTTCTGCGCCATCCACTGCTGCAACTCTGAATCCTCTGGCTGCTGCTCCTCCTTCCTCCCAGCCTCCTCACTCCATTACAATGAGGAGCAGGCAGACTCCCAGGAACTGTTCCCGGGCCCCTGCCCAGAATGGCCAGCAATGGTTCCTCTCCCACCGGAGGAGTTTGTCATGACCGATGCCCAACCTTTGGAAAGTTCCCGGGGTCCGGGGGATGAGGCTGGGGACTTCTGGCAACTGTCTCAAGAGCTTTCAGTGGGTGAGGAGGACGATGACGATGAGACACAGTTGTCTATCACTCAGGTAGTAGTAATTGGAGTAAGTCCGAGGGAGGAGCGCACAGAGGATTCGGAGGAAGAGCAGCAGGACGATGAGGTGACTGACCCCACCTGGTTTGCTACGCCTACTGAGGACAGGTCTTCAGAGGGGGAGGCAAGTGCAGCAGCAGGGCAGGTTGGAAGAGGCAGTGCGATGGCCAGGGGTAGAGGCAGGGCCAGACCGAATAATCCACCAACTGTTTCCCAAAGCGCCCCCTCGCGCCATGCCACCCTGCAGAGGCCGAGGTGCTCAAAGGTCTGGCAGTTTTTCACTGAGAGTGCAGACGACCGACGAACAGTGGTGTGCAACCTTTGTCGCGCCAAGATCAGCCGGGGAGCCACCACCACCAGCTTCACCACCACCAGCATGCGCAGACATATGATGGCCAAGCACCCCACAAGGTGGGACGAAGGCCGTTCACCGCCTCTGTTTTGCACCGCTGCCTCTCCCCCTGTCCCCCAACCTGCCACTGAGATCCAACCCCCCTCTCAGGACACAGGCACTACCGTCTCCTGGCCTGCACCCACACCCTCACCTCCGCTGTGCTCGGCCCCATCCACCAATGTCTCTCAGCACACCGTCCAGCCGTCGCTAGGGCAAGTGTTGGAGCGCAAGCGCAAGTACGCCGCCACGCACCTGCACACTCAAGCGTTAAACATGCACATAGCCAAATTGATCAGCCTGGAGATGCTGCCGTATAGGGTTGTGGAAACGGAGGCTTTCAAAGGTATGATGGCGGCGGCGGCCCCGTGCTACTCAGTTCCCAGTCGCCACTACTTTTCCCGATGTGCCGTCCCAGCCCTTCACGACCACGTCTCCCGCAACATTGTACGCTCCCTCACCAACGCGGTTACTGCCAAGGTCCACTTAACAACGGACACGTGGACAAGCACAGGCGGGCAGGGCCACTATATCTCCCTGACGGCACATTGGGTGAATTTAGTGGAGGCTGGGACAGAGTCAGAGCCTGGGACCGCTCACGTCCTACCCACCCCCAGAATTGCGGGCCCCAGCTCGGTGGTGGTGTCTGCGGCGGTGTATGCTTCCTCCACTAAACCACCCTCCTCCTCCTCGTACGCAACCTCTGTCTCGCAATCAAGATGTGTCAGCAGCAGCACGTCGCCAGAAGTCGGTGTCGCGCGGCGTGGCAGCACAGCGGTGGGCAAGCGTCAGCAGGCCGTGCTGAAACTACTCAGCTTAGGAGAGAAGAGGCACACGGCCCACGAACTGCTGCAGGGTCTGATAGAGCAGACCGACCGCTGGCTTGCGCCGCTGAGCCTCCAACCGGGCATGGTCGTGTGTGACAACGGCCGTAACCTGGTGGCGGCTCTGCAGCTCGGCAGCCTCACACACGTGTCATGCCTGGCCCACGTCTTTAATTTGGTGGTTCAGCGCTTTCTGAAAAGCTACCCACGCTTGTCAGACCTGCTCGGAAAGGTGCGCCGGCTCTGCGCACATTTCCGCAAGTCCCACACGGACGCTGCCACCCTGCACACCCTGCAACATCGGTTTCATCTGCCAGTGCACCGACTGCTGTGCGACGTGCCCACACGGTGGAACTCTACGCTCCACGTGTTGGCCAGGCTCTATGAGCAGCGTAGAGCTATAGTGGAATACCAACTCCAACATGGGCGGCGCAGTGGGAGTCAGCCTCCTCAATTCTTTACAGAAGAGTGGGCCTGGTTGGCAGACATCTGCCAGGTCCTTGGAAACTTTGAGGAGTCTACCCAGATGGTGAGCGGCGATGCTGCAATCATTAGCGTCACCATTCCTCTGCTATGCATCTTGAGAAGTTCCCTGCAAAGCATAAAGGCAGACGCTTTGCGCTCGGAAACAGATGCGGGGGAAGACACTATGTCGCTGGATAGTCAGAGCACCCTCCTGTCTATATCTCAGCGCGTTGAGGAGGAGGAGCATGAGGAGGATGAGGAGGAGGGTGAAGAGACAGCTTGGCCCACTGCTGAGGGTACCCATGCTGCTTGCCTGTCATCCTTTCAGTGTGTATGGCCTGAGGAGGAGGAGGAGGATCCTGAAAGTGATCTTCCTAGTGAGGACAGCCATGTGTTGCGTACAGGTACCCTGGCACACATGGCTGACTTCATGTTAGGATGCCTTTCTCGTGACCCTCGCGTTACACGCATTCTGGCCACTACGGATTACTGGGTGTACACACTGCTCGACCCACGGTATAAGGAGAACCTTTCCACTCTCATACCCGAAGAGGAAAGGGGTTCGAGAGTGATGCTATACCACAGGACCCTGGCGGACAAACTGATGGTAAAATTCCCATCCGACAGCGCTAGTGGCCGAAGGCGCAGTTCCGAGGGCCAGGTAGCAGGGGAGGTGCAGAGATCAGGCAGCATGTACAGCACAGGCAGGGGAACACTCTCTAAGGCCTTTGACAGCTTTCTGGCTCCCCAGCAAGACTGTGTCACCGCTCCCCAGTCAAGGCTGAGTCGGCGGGAGCACTGTAAAAGGATGGTAAGGGAGTACGTAGCCGATCGCACGACCGTCCTCCGTGATGCCTCTACCCCCTACAACTACTGGTTGTCGAAGCTGGACACGTGGCCTGAACTCGCGCTGTATGCCCTGGAGGTGCTTGCTTGTCCTGAGGCTAGCGTTTTGTCAGAGAGGGTGTTTAGTGCGGCTGGGGGAATCATCACAGATAAGCGTACCCGCCTGTCAACCGACAGTGCCGACAGGCTTACACTCATCAAGATGAACAAAGCCTGGATTTCACCAGACTTCTCTTCTCCACCAGCGGACAGCAGCGATACCTAAACAATACGTAGGCTGCACCCGCAGGTGGAAGCATTGTTCTCTATCACCATCAAAATCGTGGACCTTTTAGCTTCATCAATCTGTGTATAATATTCATCCTCCTCCTCCTCCTCCTCCTCCTGAAAGCTGACGTAATCACGCCGAACGGGCAATTTTTCTTAGGCCCACAAGGCTCAGTCATATAATTTTTGTAAACAATTTTTATACGTTTCAATGATCATTAAAGTGTTGAAACTTGCACCTGAACCAATTTTTATTTTAACTGGGCTGCCTCCAGGCCTAGTTACAAATTAAGCCACATTAACCAAAGCGATTAATGGGTTTCACCTGCCTTCTTGGTTGGGCATGGGCAATTTTTCTGACGTACATTAGTACTGTTGGTACACCAATTTTTTTGGGCCCTCGCCTACAGTGTAATCCAATTAATTTTTTGCCCACCTGCATTAAAGCTGACGTTACATCAGCTGTGCTGGGCAATGCAATGGGATATATTTATGTACCGCCGGTGGCTTCCTGGCACCCACCCATGCTGTGGGTCCACAGGGAGTTGTAACTGCATATGTTCACTTCTAAAGAACCCCAGTGTGACTGGGGCATGCAGTTTGGGCCGAAGCCCACCTGCATTTAATCGGACGTTACCTCAGCTGTGATGGGCAATGCAATGGGATACATTTATGTACAGCCGGTGGGTTCCAGGGAGCCACCCATGCTGTGGGTGCACACGGAATTCCCATTGCAGAGTTGTACCTGCCTGTGACTATTTATAAAAAACCGCGGTCTGACTGGGGCATGCAGACGCCTTGACAGAATGAATAGTGTGTGGCACATAGGTTCCCCATTGCTATGCCCACGTGTGCAGCTCCTGATGGCGGTGGCACAGGATTATATTTCTCATTGCTTCTGTACAGCATTGTGGGCTATCGCCCCACCCCTTTTAAAGAGGGTCGCTGCCTAGCCGTGCCAACCCTCTGCAGTGTGTGCCTGCGGTTCCTCCTCATGGCAGACGCACTTATAAATAGACATGAGGGTAGTGTGGCATGAGGGCAGCTGAAGGCTGCGCAGGGACAATTTGGTGTGCGCTGTGGACACTGGGTCGTGCAGGGGGGGTTGGGCAGCATGTAACCCAGGAGAAGTGGCAGCGGAGTGTCATGCAGGCAGTGACTGTGCTTTGTTGGAGGTAGTGTGGTGCTTAGCTAAGGTATGCCATGCTAATGAGGGCTTTTCAGAAGTAAAAGTTGTTGGGGGGGGGGGGGACACTTTTGCCACTATTGTGGCTTAATAGTGGGACCTGGGAACTTGAGATGCAGCCCAACATGTAGCCCCTCGCCTGCCCTATCCGTTTCTGTGTCGTTCCCATCACTTTCTTGAATTGCCTAGATTTTCACACATGAAAACCTTAGCGAGCATCGGCGAAATACAAAAATGCTCCGGTCGCCCATTGACTTCAATGGGGTTCGTTACTCGAAACGAACCCTCGAGCATCGCGATAATTTTGTCCCGAGTAACGAGCACCCGAGCATTTTGGTGCTCGCTCATCTCTAATATATATATATATATATATATATATATATATATATATATATATATATATATATATATATTTATATATATATATATTTATATATATATATATATATATATATATATATATATATATATATATATATATATATATATATATATATATATATATATATATATATATATATATATATAGCGAGGTATTAGCGTCAGGGTAAGGTAGCGGCCGGGGCATCCACGGCCAGAGACTGTGACACCAGGCAGTAAAGTTCTTTAGTCCAGGCTTCGCCTGGGTTTATTGCAGCAAATATAAAGTAAAAACAGAAATAAACAGCTGCTCGTCTGAGCACTCACTACACATAGCTCGGTCCTGACTACTCACTTGTCAGAATACTTCTTGCTGCGCACAGCCAGTCTGTTCCCCAGACCTGCAGAGGTCTTACCACCTCTCCCAAGTGGTGGTGAGGTTAGGGGTGTCTCCCTGTAAACCTCTGGCCTTCTCAGCCACCCCCCTCCAAGACCTGCAGGACCAGTCTTTATAAGGCCTGGTACCAGCGTCATCTGGTACGTGGGAGTGGCCATCCCACCCTTCGCTTTGACCACTCCAGGAAAAGCCAGCCTGGACTATGCGGCTTGGAGCCACTTACAATCTACACCGTGTCAGTAACTTAGTGTTACTGACACACAAATTCTGGCTTCCTCCACCGAGCCCAGACCGCTCGGTGGCACGTATTCACCCTCCAGCACTTTGTCAGTCACTGTCTCACAATATATATATATATTAAGGATAGCTGTACTTGGGGACAATATGCTGGTAAAAGGTAAAATCCCCTGGTGCAAGCATCAAATCATGACTGACTCCTAGGGTGACTTCACATTGTGACATTTTCTTGGCAGACTGTTTTTGCGGGTGGTTTGCCATTGCCTTCCCCAGTCATTTATTACCCCCCAGCAAGCTGGGTACTCATTTTACCAACCTCGGAAGGATGGAAGGCTGAGTCAACCTTCAGCCTTCTACCTGAAGCATGCAGGAATTGAACCCGCAACCTTCAGGTCGGGAGCAAGAGCTTAAGACTGCATTTCTGTTGTCCTAACACTCTGTGCCAAATGAGGCTCAATATGCTGATATACAGTCAAATCACACTCTTTGTTAAGCCACACCCCAAATCATGCCCCTTTTTAACCTTGGCCAGTATTTTTTTGTGAGAAAGATGGCCACCCTAGACACCAAGCTTCACAAATCTCTTCAGTAACCAGTTAAAGCATCAGTTGACTCCCTAATTCAGAAATACATGTAATTATTCCGTATTGTGTTCCCGTTACTTATATAGCTCCAACGTATTTTGCAGCACTGTACAGACATTTTCATTTCTGGTCATCCATGTCTCCAGTTGGATTCACAATTTTTAAAATCTATTATGGCTTTGTTCACATAGTGAGAAATCCATCTTGCAAAAATTTTATGACGATTTAATTGAGAATGTGTGAAAAATAAGTGCAATTACTGTGGATTTCTAAAGGCCATTTTTATTTGAACATGACATGGATCTGTATATGGATAAGCGATAATCAATGGAGCTAATCTCTGTTCAGATTTCCCGATGCAGACTGAACATCCAGAATGAACATGTCAAGCATGAAGTATGGAGAGAATTCCAATTGAAGTCAATGGGATGTAAAATTCAAATTACAGCAAAAAAGCCAGTGGAAATGGGGTCTATGACTGTTTCAGAATGACAGACTAAATGGCACATTTTATAAAAGACCAGGATGCTGTATATCTCAAAAATGCTAGGGACAATTTCATGAGAAGTCAATCAATGTTTTTTGGAATACCCAAATTAAATCCACAGAGACACACGGGGCATATAAAATTTCATGAATATTGTCTATAGTTAGATTCGAACACAAGACCCCAGTGCTATTAGGCAACTTTGTTAACCACTGAGAAAGATACATAACTAGTAGGACAAACGGGGCATGTGCCCCGAGTGCAGTGGAGATGGAAAGGAAGGGGGTGCCAACCAATTCACACTGTCATTTTAAGATATAAAATAATGCTATTATTTCTGCATTCACTCACTTTGTACAGTATGTTTGCAACTCCCGCATCATCTGATATATTAGACAAGAGTCTGTTCCAGTGACTAGTGAATGGATGCTGCCCAGGCAATACTAGGAGTGCGTTCTTCCAAGTTCAACTTCCCCTCCTTCGATCTCTGTCCTCTCAAGACATAAACAAATCACTACAAGCCTTGGGTCGAAAGGGGTGTTGTGTCTCCCTAACACAGCACCCAAAAAGTGTGTGGAGACACTTAGGGGGTGAGTGGGTAAGGGGATGGCATAGTCTTTCTGCAAGGAGAGCACCCAAAAGGGGTCTGGGGACACCTAGAAAGTGAGTGAGGAGACTTATATGGCCATGGTAGCTCCTCTGGGTAATTTATGCGAATAAGGAAGATGGAAAAATGCCATCCCCTTACCCACTTTGCCATCCTCTTACCCACTCACCCCCTAGGTGTCTCCGCACACTTTTTGAGTGCTCTCCTAAAGGAGACACGACACCCCTTTTGACCCACACTAAAGGCCGCTCACAAACTAAGCCAAAAGACTGCTGCACACTGATGAGGGGCAAACACCCTTAAACAGCTGTATGTGCATGGTGTTCAGGTTTGGTTTCCAATTCCCAATCATTGTTAAGGCTTGTTAGAAAGTCTCATTGATGCGAAGGAATGCTGCTACCCAAGTGTTGGTGCTGCAGAGGTATTTTTCCATCTTCCTTTTTTCCATAAATTACAAATGTATGCTCACATGTTGTGACAACCAAATTGTCACTCACCTAGTCAATTTCCTGAGCTATATTCCAGAGGGTTGCCACAGCTCCTACTGATAACATAGAAACCAAAAACTTCATGCCCTGGCTCACCTTCAGTTCTTGGTTTCAGTATTGCCAACTGTCCATAATTTCCTGGACAGCCTGTAAATGTAGGAGACATTGTTCTAGTATCCCTCAAAACAAATATGCATGCATCTGTGATTTTGTTTTGAGACTGGTGGTACTTGAGAAGGTCATTGCGATTGGAATTATCATCATTTTGTAGATATGCTGGTAATAAGTTCATATCAATAGATTGAGTTCTAGATATCTATAGCTTAAAGTCTTTAATATTCGTTATGGTTTTTCAATTTGTCTGTAACAAATATTGGTTGTCTGTCATTCTTGGATACATTATCCCCCCCCCCCCCCTCAAAAAAAAATTTAACTTTCTGACCCTTCATAGTTCTGCTGCTCAGCATACAAAGCAATGTTGGGTTACTGCAACAAGTGGACTATTAAAAGGGCAATTGTCTTGAAGTTCAGCCTTTTCTTTTTCTTGTCCCTTGGCATTACTATTGTCTATAGTGTTCATCCAAAGCTGGTTTGGCAAATAAACCAGAATGTTTTTAACATGTGAAAGCAAAGGTTGCTCTGTTTAAAGGGAGTCTGTCGGCTACTTTTATAGCTCTTAGGGCTCCCACCCACTGGCGATATTTTCTTTCTTGCGCTGTGAGAGCATGAGAAAAATCTCGCATCGCAGCAAGAGAAAGAGGCCGGTATAGAACCGGCATATCGCAAGTGGTTTCAATGGGGCTAGTGACAGCAGCGCTAGCCCCATTGAAAGCATAGGGAGAGTGCCGCGGACTTCTGCCACAGCTGTGACAGCTGTGGCAGAAGTCCGAGCATTCTATTCTATTGCTTTCAATGGGATCGGCACTGCTATGATATAGCTATTCATGAATGAATAGCTAAGGGCTATCGGTGATTGGCTGAGCACTCAGCCAGTAGCTAAGCAGTAGCTGCTATTGGCTGAGCCCTCAGCCAATCTGCACAGCCCTTTCAGGAGGCGGGGATTTTTAAATCCCCAACTGCTGAAAGAGCTTAATAGCAGTGTCGGGGAGCCAGCAGGAGGACGCGGCTGAGCGCAGGAGAGGTGAGTAATACATTTTTTAAATTTTTTTACACACTTATTGATGATTATCAGGGAAGGGCTTATATTTCAAGCCCTTCCTTGATAATCATTCCGCGGGGCTTGGCAGAAAGCAGTGCTTTCAATGGGATGCCAATCCCATTGAAAGCAATGGGCTAGAATGCCGGGGACTTCTGCCATGGGGATGAAGGAAACTCCTGCCACAGCTGTCACTGCTGTTACAGCTGTGGCAGAAGTCCCCGGCATTCTCCATCTCTTTTCAATGGGGCTAGCGGGGATGAAGGAAACTCCTGCCACAGCTGTCACGTCTGTAACAGCTGTGGCAGAAGTCCCCGGCATTCTCCATCTCTTTTCAATGGGGCTAGCGCTGCTGCCGCTGGCCCCATTGAAAAGACTGTGGATATGTTGGCGTGATGCTGATATCCTGGCGTCATGCCGATTAACTTTAGAATCACATCGTAGTGGAGAAAATATCGCCAGTGGGTGGGAGCCCTTAGGCAGTGTTATACAGCAGTGTTCAGGACTAATGTTAGTGAACCAAACCAATAGAATCCTGTTTCAGGTAAAACTTTTCAAAAACAACTCAATTCACGTTTATGGCAATCTGAACTGCTTGCAAAGTTTGGCCTGAAAAAAATTTCTACTGGTTCGGTTTGCTCAACACTACTGTCCATTAGATAGCATTACAATTGCTTCCATGTATTGGCTCCAAACAAGGGTGATATGCAGACTGTTGAAGGCCTCTTTGAAAAATCATTAAGGAAATGATCTGTAACTAATATCCGGCTCTCAGTAACTTAAGAATTAGAATGACGGAGGGCCATAGGCTGTTCTGTGGAGGGGCCCACATGTACTATAGTGCATACACTTGCATTAGATGCAACAAAAAGATTTTGTCAGCATTTTCTCTGAGAAGCACAGATTTGAGGGAACTACTCTGGTAAAACACTGCACACGTTGTAACGTCATAACTACAGGTTAACATTAAATTGAGAACACATTTCCTGCAATTTTCTTTAAACCCTTTACACTTTTGAGTGAAAAGAAACTTAAAAAATAGTTATCTGACAATGCATTACAAAGTAATTGTATGTTATGTTACATGAAAATTGTGCCAAGTGCCTCTCGGCTGATGTTAATTTGCCAGTTCAAAAAACCTAATTTAACATGCAGTAATCTTATATGATGAAAATGAAGGGCTTGGCAGCATAATATGAAAGAGAAATGATAATGAACACGGCAAATGACCTTACTGCTTTCCACTGCAAAAACCCTTCATTTAACATCATCCATTGAAAAGTGTATAGGAAGAAACAACGATAAGAAAAACAGATAGATAGAAAGATAGAAAGATAGATAGATAGATAGATAGATAGATAGATAGATAGATAGATAGATATGAGATAGATAGATATGAGAGGGATAGATAGATAGATAGATAGATAGATAGATAGATATGAGATAGATAGATATGGATAAATAGATAGATAGATAGATAGATAGAAGATAGATAGATAGATAGATAGATAGATAGATAGATAGATAGATAGATAGATAGATAGATATGAGATAGATATGGATAAATAGATAGATAGATAGATAGAAGATAGATAGATAGATAGATAGATAGATATGAGATAGATAGATAGATAGATAGATAGATAGATAGATATGAGATAGATAGATAGATATGAGATAGATAGATAGATAGATAGATAGATAGATAGATATGAGAGGGATAGATAGATAGATAGATATGAGATAGATAGATAGATATGGGATAAATAGATAGATAGATAGATAGATAGATAGATAGATAGATAGATAGATAGATAGATAGATAGATAGAAGATAGATAGATAGATATGAGATAGATAGATAGGTAGATAGATATGAGATAGGTAGATAGATATGAGATAGATAGATATGAGATAGATAGATAGATAGATAGATAGATAGATAGATAGATAGATAGATAGATAGATAAATAGATATGAGATAGATAGAGAGATATGAGATAGATAGGAGATAGATAGATGTGAGATAGATAGATATGAGATAGGTAGATAGATAGATAGATAGATAGATAGATAGATAGATAGATAGATAGATAGATAGATAGGAGATAGATAGAGAGATATGAGATTGTCTGCCATTATAGATTAGACTGCGACTGTCAGTCATTGCTGAGCATTGAATACCAAATCTACTTCACTATGCAGCAATATCGATAGAGGGATATATCAGTACATAGCCTGCAAAATCAGGAGCCTGGAAGACAAGGATGATTAATACTGTTAAAGCTGATAGATAGATAGATAGATAGATAGATAGATAGATAGATATGAGATGGATAGATAGATAGATAGATAGATAGATAGATAGATAGATAGATAGATAGATAGATAGATAGGAGATAGATAGATAGATAGATAAATATGAGATAGCTAGCTAGATAGATAGATAGATACGAGATAGATAGATATGAGATAGATAGATAGATAGATAGATAGATATGAGATAGATAGATAGATAGATAGATAGATAGATAGATAGATAGATAGATAGATAGATAGATAGACTGATGCTTGGGTAATATTAAAGGGATTATATATCTGGTTTTACACCTTTTTTTACAAAAGTCCTTTGTTGATAAGCTGATAATATCCCTATGGGTGGAAAAGCTAATTATTTCACAATGACACAACAGTAAAAATTAACGGGGTTGTTCAAGAGTAGCGTTGAGTGAACAAAAACAGTTGAACCCTGTTTTCAATTGAACTTTGCTAAAAGTCTGGTTTGGTGCAACTCGAATTTTGGGCAGTACATCTCATCCAAACCAACTAACATGGTGTCTGCTACATAGCAAAAAGGATCACAACTTTTTATATCCTATATGCCAACCTGACACACATCATCATTAAAGGAGTGTTTACAACTACCACCTAAACAACTAGGTTCAGTCCTACCTTGATTGTGCCCTTTTTCTGACACATACCCTAAACCCAGACCCATGGACTTTTGGGTCAGCAGATTGGAAGATTGGCAAGTGGCCAATGCCCGAATTATGTCCTAGCATAAAACATAAATCTTAATTGAGAATGATATAAAATGACTAACAGACATCCATATCATTTAAAAGCCCAAGGATGCTGAGAGATCAAGCATCTAGAGTTCTACATAGAATTGTTAGATTCTGTAGTATATTTATATATAGAGATAGTGGGGGACTAGTACTAGTATCTGAAAACAAGCACCAAATATATTTGGGCATTCACATTAAAGAGACGTCATTGTGAGTGCCAACAGTAGAGAGGCGCTCACAGCTGGATAGTTTAAGTAACTTCAGAAAACAGAGGTGAAATGCGAGTAGCAGTTATCTATCGCCCCACAGGTGCTGCGTGCCTGTTTTTGGACCACTTTGCTGCCTGGCTCCCCCACTTCCTATCCTGTGAAATTCCAACCCTCATCTTAGGTGATTTTAACATCCCCACTAATGACCCCCAACTCCCCATCTGCCTCTCAGCTTCTTTCACTCACCTCCTCCCTTGGTCTCTCTCAACTCACAGCCTCTCCCACTCACAGGGATGGCAATACTCTGGATCTGGTCTTCCTCCAGCTCTGCTCTGCTTCCAACTTCACTAACTCCCCTCTCCCGCTCTCTGATCATAACCTCCTCTCTTTCTCTGTCACGCTCCCTAACATCTCTCCAGACCCACCTACCTACAGTACCTACAGGAACCTTAAGGCCATTCACACCCAGAACTTTGCTGAATCCCTACAGTCCTCTCTGTCCCCCATCTCTCTCCTCACCTGCCCCAACCTAGCTGTCGCTCACTACAACACCGCTCTCAAACATGCCCTGGATGAAGCGGCGCCCCCCAGGACCCGAGCCATCCGATGTAGACCTCGGCAACCCTGGCTCACGCCTCAAGCGCGCTTCATCCGGCGGTGCTCTAGAAGTGCTGAACGGCTGTGGAGGAAATCGCAAACGTCCGCAGACTTCCTCCACTACAAATTCATGCTTAGAACCTACAACCTTGCCCTCCACCACGCCAAACAAGTCTATTTCACCTCTCTAGTCTCCTCACTATCCCACAACCCTAAAAGGCTCTTTGATACTTTTCACTCCCTTCTCAGCCCTAAACCGCAGCCCTCGGTGACGAATCTCAGTGCTGTAGAGCTGGCTGCCTATTTCAAAAAGAAAATTGATGACATCCGTCAGGAAATAACTTCCCAACCCCAGACTAGCCCTGACCCTAGTCTTGTGAGTACTGCATCTAGCTCCTGCTCACTGTCTGTACTCAGACCAGCGACAGAGGAAGAAGTCTCCAAATTGCTCTTCTCTGCTTGCCCCACCACCTGCGCTAGCGACCCCCTCCCCTCACACCTCTTCCGTTCCTTCTCCCCAGTGGTCATCTCCCATCTCACCACTATATTCAACCTCTCTCTGACCTCTGGCATCTTTCCCTCTTCTTTCAAACACGCCATCATATCCCCACTGCTAAAGAAGCCGACTCTGGACGCGACTGATGCTGCCAACTACCGACCCATCTCAAACCTCCCCTTCATCTCCAAACTACTAGAACGGCTGGTTTACTCCCGCCTTGTAAGCTACCTATCAGAGCACTCTCTCCTAGACCCCCTACAGTCTGGCTTTCGACCTCAACACTCGACAGAAACTGCCCTTACAAGGGTATCCAATGACCTACTGACAGCCAAATCGAGGGGTGATTACTCCCTACTGATCCTCCTCAACCTCTCCGCAGCATTTGACACTGTTGACCACAAACTCCCCCTCAGTTTGCTACGCTCCATTGGCCTAAAGGATACTGCCCTCTCCTGGTTCTCTTCCTACCTATCTGACCGCTCTTTCAGTGTCTCCTTTGCTGGCTCTACCTCCCCTCCTCTTCCCCTTGCTGTTGGGGTCCCCCAGGGCTCTGTCCTCGGCCCCCTTCTTTTCTCTATCTACACAGCCCCTATTGGACAAACCATCAGGAGATTTGGCCTCCAATACCACCTCTACACTGATGACACCCAGCTATACACCTCTTCCCATGACATCTCTGCACCTTTACTCCAAAATATCACTAACTGTCTGTCCGCTGTCTCTAACACCATGTCCTCTCTCTACCTAAAACTAAACCTCTCTAAAACTGACCTGCTGGTATTTCCACCCTCCACTAACCGACCTCCTCCTGACATCTCCATCTCAGTGTGTGGCGCCACCATAACTCCTAGACAATATGCCCGCTGCCTTGGAGTCATATTTGATTCTGATCTCTCTTTTACCCCCTACATCCAATCTCTGGCCCGAACATGTCAGCTGCACCTCAAGAACATCGCAAGAATCCGCTCTTTTCTCACTGTGGAGACGCTAAAAACGCTTACTGTCGCCCTCATCCACTGCCGGCTCGATTATTGCAACTCGTTGCTGATCGGCCTCCCCTGCACCAGACTCTAACCTCTCCAATCCATCCTGAATGCGGCAGCCAGGCTCATCTTCCTGTCCAGCCGCTACTCGGATGCCTCTGCCCTGTGCCAGTCACTGCACTGGCTGCCCATTAAATACAGAATTCAATTTAAACTCGCCACCTTCATCCACAAAGCCCTCCACAGTGCAGCGCCCCCATATATCGCCTCCCTCATCTCAATCCATCAACCAGCCCGGGCTCACCGCTCTGCTAACGAAACCAGACTGAGCGCCCCTTTAATTCGAACTTCTCATTCCCGCCTCCAAGACTTCTCCAGAGCAGCACCGGTCCTCTGGAACGCACTACCAAAGGCTACCCGAGCAATCCAGGACTCGCAGAACTTCAGGCGTGCTCTAAAAACGCACCTCTTCAGGGAAGCATACCGAATTCCCTAAACAAACCCCTCTGTACTCCGCCTGATAACATGCTCCCTGACCTACTGACTGCAATCCCTGCTAGCCATCATAAACCGCTCCTGCAGTCATACTGTTTCTGCCGTCACACGGCTAAATGTCTGACCATTGTCTATGTGTATAACATGGCTCACTCTCCACCTCGCCATACAGTGCACATCTCCAGCCCCTTTACCTTCTGTATCACCCCATTACTTGTAGTATGTAAGCTCGTTGGAGCAGGACCCGCACCCCTATTGTTTCCATCAATTGATTACTATGTAACCGTGGTTCTGTAATGTTTGTACTTTTGTCTTTCTGTATCGCCTATCTATGTAAGCGCTGCGGAATATGTTGGCGCTATACAAATAAAGATTATTATTATTATTATTACTATTAAAACAGCAGCACGCGACGTTTCAGCCAACACAACGGCCTTTGTGAAGCTTGACAAAGGCCGCTGTGTCAGCCGAAATGTCGCGTGATGCTAGTTTTTCACTGCGGATATCATGAATAAAGATTATGCTTTTTAGCCTGAGATGGCATCCTGGAATCTGGTTCCGGCTGTTCTGCTACCTGAAGCTTTTATATATGCCATGAATGGTTCCATCTGAAGTCTGGATCCTCAATTAGCATGCACTTTAGTGCTATTGCTCCCCTACTAAAGTGCTTTCCTCTATTTGGCTGTACTGCTGGACTTTGTAGTTTAAGTAACTTCCTCCATCTGATGCAGATTAGATATTAGAAAAAAAACAGAAGACTGATTAAATGTTAGAAAAAACTTTCTGACAGTGAAGCCTTAGTCAGACGGGCGTTTTTTCGCGCGATTTGCGCATGCGTCCGGCGATTTTATAAAACCATTGCTTTGCAATGGTATCGGACGCATGAGCGCTTTCTATGCGCTCGCCCGATAAATTATAGAACATAAATCGCAGATCGCACCTATCTGCGATCTGCGATTCCTGTTCTCTATATGCGCTCAATGGGGCCGGCGGCAACAGCGCCGACCCCATTGGGAACATATAGTAGACAAAGCATTCTTCTCTGCCACAGCTGTAACAGCTGTGGCAGAGAAGAACGATGTTTGCCCATTGAATTCAATTGAGTCGGCAATACAGCCGGCTCCATTGAAAGCAATGGGCTGCCGGCGAGCGCAGGATGAATTGTCGGGAAGGGGTTAAATATATAAGCCCTTCCCTGCAATTCATCCAGAAATGTGTAAAAATAAAAAAAATATAGCGCTGAGCCAATCAGGGGCAGCTCTCACTCACACCCACTCACACCCACTGCCGGCCGGCAGCGCTGAACTCCGTCTGCCGGGACAAGGTGAGTATATATTTTTTTTTTATTTTTACACATTTGTGGATGAATTGCAGGGAAGGGCTTATATATTTAAGCCCTTCCCGACAATTCATCGTGAGATCGCCCGCAGCGCATTGCTTTCAATGGAGCCGGCTGTATTGCCGGCTCCATTGAATTCAATGCGCTGCACAGCTCCGGCCCGTTTCTATTGAAACGCGGCTAGGAGCAGTTTTTTCGGGCGATTTTTCGGCCCCGTTCACGCGATTTGCGGATGCGCATCAGTCATGCAATCCGCAAATCGCAGCAAAAAACGCCCGTGTGACTAAGGCCTGAGGGTGATCAATGAGTGGAACAGGTTGCCACGGGAAGTGGTGAGTTCTTTTTCAATGAAAGTCTTCAGAGGCTGGACAGACATCTTTTTGGGATTATTTAGTGAATTCTGCATTGAACAGGGGGTTGGACCTGATGACCCTGGAAGTTCCTTCCAACTCCATCATGATGTGCTTATGTCCAGTATGTATTTTGGCGCATGTCCAATACTTCCAATATCGGACATAGAAAAGAGACACATGTAACTATCCGTTAGTATCAAAATGTTAGTGCAGAGTTGGTACTTAAGAGTGGTATTATATAAACCAGGTACATATATACAGCCCAGGTGATTTCAAGGTGTTAAAAAGGAGAATACTCACTATGAAATTATGAAACATAGGGTATATATAGCTACTATCAGACCCCACTGATCACCCACATGTACCCATGGTGACATAGCTCCTTGAGAGCATATAACCCTTTTTCCATGAGGACACCACATTGGTGGTGAAACATGTTGGGGGGGCTGTGTTGATCTTTTAGCTGCTGCAGCCAATGACCTGCCGCAGTGGTGATGTGCCATTCATGAACACGTGATTTTGAGGCAATGATTGGCTGCAGTGGTCACATGAATGATGAACATTTTGTGACTGCGGCAGGAGTTTTCAGGACCGGAGAGAAGGTGTTGGTGGAGCAGAATATTTTAAAAGTGAGTACTATCTTTTTCTACGCTATCTGAGACCTTGCAAATTTTTAAAACTCGTGAACAGCCCCTCTAAGAATTATATGCCACGTACGGAGATCAATATATTGTGTAAATAATTTATAGACATGCCAGGTTCCCCTGATAAAAAGCTGTTATTTGTAGCAGCTCTCTTCTTCAACTAGGAATTGCCGAAATGGAGAACCCCCACTTTTGACTCATATAGCTCCATTAAGCCTTTCGAATACATTGTGTTAAAGGGGTTGTCTGGCACTTTGGGCATTTTTTTTATTGATGGCCTATCGCCAGAATAGATCATCAATAGATGAATGGCTGGGCTTTACTGCTTGAGATCCCAGCTAATCATTCTACTGTCAATGTGGTCGGCACTGGAAGCAGATAGCACTGACAACATTGCATTGGCTTGATTTCATATTGCAGGCACAGCTCCCATGAAATTCAATTTTAGGAACATCATGAAATACTTCCTTTTATACATATTGTTCTATTTGTTACTGTATTTATTCTATTATGTTTAAATTATTACATATTTTAAAATTAAGTTCTTTCAAACTCCGCGGCTCGGATGATGCCTATATGATACATGATGTAACCGCCACATGAGCGTCTTGTGTTTGAGCTTTTACATTTTTGCTTATTTTAATTGCCAGTAATGGCTTGAAAAAGGAGCCAGTACAGCTCAGAAGCGTATCACCAATAAAAGCCTTCTCTTAGCAACCTGCGGTTTATATTCCTTGTCCAGAGCCAAATATTCTCCGGCCATCACTTCTTAGGTTTACAGAACGTCACAGGCTGGCTGCAGCCTCTAAACTATCCATCACCAAGTAGACCTGGAGCCACCAACGGGTAGCGAGGAGCGGTGAGTATGACCTATATGAGCTCTTCATTATGTTTGGCAGAGGGTGGACTCAGCTTTATAAAAAAGTTGGATCTTGGACAACCACTTTAAAGTAGCAAAATTAATCTTTGTCTCAAATGAAGGAAATCCAAGCTAAAACATATACTCAGCAAATACTGTAGAAGAGCTCATGCCTCACATCATCCTGGTGAACATAGCTACAACACAAGAATTCACCTTCCCTTGGGCACCATACATAAGGTCCATTAGATCTTCAAAAGACCTCAAGTTGCCAGTTGGGCGTCACTGATCTAGAATGTATTCAGTCTTTGACCCACTTGGGAGCTCGCAACTTAATTTACCTATCTGGTCATACAATACATCACTTCTCTGTGTGTTTTTGAGTTGTATGAGGATGAAAACTTTTTTATAACTCCCATTTATTTAGGATGCTGGAGGAAAACTGAGAATGCACGAGTAAGAGACATTTGTGTGAAAAAACTCTGATGAATATGGAGCAGTTGAGAGATTATTGTTACAACAAATCAGTTACGTCCCAGAGTTCAATATGTTTCAATGGCAAAAAATGCAAAAATGTTCCGCTAATACTCAGATTCCTTTGTGGAAATGCAATTTGTATTATATGGCTCTGAAATCCCACTGATTGCATTATTTAATGCCAAAAAGTAAAATTATACCATTTGAAGACCATAAATAGTTGTTGATACACTCTAGAAACCTCTTTTTTTCTCGAAAACACACTGAGAAGCCTATAAAATCCACTCGAAATAAATAAATAAAATCACTCCAACTGGAATACATTCATATCCCCACATGGTAAAAGCAATCATTTTCTACAGAATGTCGCATGACATTGTGAAATTAAAAAGAATAAATTATGTCAACAACTAACAAAGTGAAACATCAGAAAAGGATTATTGGCTTAATCAAATAATAAAAGCTCTATTAACGCAATAAAGTTCCCCAACAGCAATTACATCCATCCATTTGGAATTGCTATTATTTACAATAATCTGACAGATTTGTCAGTATTTTTGCCATTAGCATATTTCTTAGGCATATCACAAACCGAAATTTACGATGCTTATATTTGTTCAAGATCATTTTCCTAATTGATTGCGAATGGTAATCTCCTCGGTCCAATTTGCTTCAGACTATTAACTCGGAGCAGCATTCCTATAAAACTATGATGGAATTATAGCACTAACATCAGGTAGTATATATATATATATTTTTTTAATGGAATTATGGCATCTGTATTGAGATATTAAAAAAAGCGATGCAGTCGTGATTTATCATGTTTTAGAAGACAATGGAGACTATTTATAAATGATATATATAATTAAATAATAAAACGTGTTATTACAAAGAAGACAAAAAAGAAAAATTAAAAAATGTATTATTAGAAACAAGAAAAAAAATAAAAGAAAGCAAAATTGGAATGTGCAGGCATTTTGTTAAAAAAGAACCATTCAAAACAATATAAATATTTAACATGTAAATGCTACAAATATAATCACTACATACATTGAATGGCCACTTTATTAGAGGCATCGGCCCTTTCCTGATTGGAGCTTACCTGTATGGAAATTATGTCTGTGACCAAGGAGTGCAGCATACTATTAAGTAACAAGTAGAGATGAGCGAGCACCAAAATGCTCGGGTGCTCGTTACTCGGGACGAAATTATCGCGATGCTCGAGGGGTTCGCTTCGAGTAACGAACCCCATTAAAGTCAATGGGCGACCTGAGCATTTTTGTATATCGCCGATGCTCGCTAAGGTTTCCATTTGTGAAAATCGGGGCAATTCAAGAAAGTGATGGGAACGACACAGCAACAGATAGGGCAGGCAAGAGGCTACATGTTGGGCTGCATCTCAAGTTCCCAGGTCCCACTATTAAGCCACAATAGCGGCAAGAGTGGCCCCCCCCCCAACAACTTTTACTTCTGAAAAGTCCTCATTAGCAATGCATACCTTAGCTAAGCACCACACTACCTCCAACAAAGCACAATCACTGCCTGCATGACACTCCACTGCCACTTCTCCTGGGTTACATGCTGCCCACCTTCCCCCCCCCCCCCCGCACGACGCAGTGTCCACAGTGCACACCAAAGTGTCCCTGCGCAGCCTTCAGCTGCACTCATGCCACGCCACCCTCATGTCTATTTATAAGTGCGTCTGCCATGAGGAACCGCAGGCACACACTGCAGAGGGTTGGCACGGCTAGGCAGCGACCCTCTTTAAAAGGGGTGGGGCGATAGCCCACAATGCTGTACAGAAGCAATGGGAAATATAATCCTGTGCCACCGCCATCAGGAGCTGCACACGTGGGCATAGCAATGGGGAACCTATGTGCCACACACTATTCATTCTGTCAAGGTGTATGCATGCCCCAGTCAGACCGCGGTTTTTTATAAATAGTCACAGGCAGGTACAACTCCGCAATGGGAATTCCGTGTGCACCCACAGCATGGGTGGCTCCCTGGAACCCACCGGCTGTACATTAATGTATCCCATTGCAGTGCCCATCACAGCTGAGGTAACGTCCGATTAAATGCAGGTGGGCTTCGGCCCACACTGCATGCCCCAGTCAGACTGGGGTTCTTTAGAAGTGGACACATGTAGTTACAACTCCGTGTGGACCGACAGCATGGGTGGGTGCCAGGAAGCCACCGGCGGTACATAAATATATCCCATTGCATTGCCCATCACAGCTGAGGTAATGTCATGTTTAATGCAGGTGGGCTTCGGCCCACACTGCATGCCCCAGTCAGACTGGGGCTCTTTAGAAGTGGACACATGTAGTTACAACTCCGTGTGGACCCACAGCATGGGTGGCTCCCTGGAACCCACCGGCGGTACATAAATATATCCCATTGCAGTGCCCAACACAGCTGATGTAACGTCAGCTGTAATGCAGGTGGGCAAAAAATTAATTGGATTACACTGTAGGCGAGGGCCCCAAAAAATTGGTGTACCAACAGTACTAATGTACCTCAGAAAAATTGCCCATGCCCAACCAAGAGGGCAGGTGAAACCCATTAATTGCTTTGGTTAATGTGGCTTAATTGGTAACTAGGCCTGGAGGCAGCCCAGTTAAAATAAAAATTGGTTCAGGTGCAAGTTTCAACGCTTTAATGAGCATTGAAACGTATAAAAATTGTTTAGAAAAATTATATGACTGAGCCTTGTGGGCCTAAGAAAAATTGCCCGTTCGGCGTGATTATGTGAGGTTTCAGGAGGAGCAGGAGGAGGAGGAGGAATATTATACACAGATTGATGAAGCAAAAATGTTACCGTTTTTGATGGTGATAGAGAACGATGCTTCCATCCGCGGGTGCAGCCTACGTATTGCTTAGGTATCGCTGCTGTCCGCTGGTGAAGAAGAGAAGTCTGGGGAAATCCAGGCTTTGTTCATCTTGATGAGTGTAAGCCTGTCGGCACTGTCGGTTGACAGGCGGGTACGCTTATCCGTGATGATTCCCCCAGCCGCACTAAACACACTCTCTGACAAGACGCTAGCCGCAGGACAAGCAAGCACCTCCAGGGCATACAGCGCGAGTTCAGGCCACGTGTCCAGCTTCGACACCCAGTAGTTGTAGGGGCAGAGGCGTCACCGAGGACGGTCGTGCGATCGGCTACGTACTCCCTCACCATCCTTTTACAGTGCTCCCGCCAACTCAGCCTTGACTGGGGAGCGGTGACACAGTCTTGCTGGGGAGCCATAAAGCTGGCAAAGGCCTTGGAGAATGTTCCCCTGCCGTCGCTGTACATGCTGCCTGATCTCTGCGCCTCCCCTGCTACCTGGCCCTCGGAACTGCGCCTTCTGCCACTAGCGCTGTCGGATGGGAAGTTTACCATCAGTTTGTCCACCAGCGCCCTGTGGTATAGCATCATTCTCGAACCCCTTTCCTCTTCGGGAATGAGAGTGGAAAGGTTCTCCTTATACCGTGGGTCGAGCAGTGTGTACACCCAGTAATCCGTAGTGGCCAGAATGCGTGTAACGCGAGGGTCACGAGAAAGACATCCTAACATGAAGTCAACCATGTGTGCCAGGGTACCTGTACGCAACACATGGCTGTCCTCACTAGGAAGATCACTTTCAGGATCCTCCTCCTCCTCCTCCTCAGGCCATACACGCTGAAAGGATGACAGACAAGCAGCATGTGTACCCTCAGCAGTGGGCCAAGCTGTCTCTTCCCCATCCTCCTCATGCTCCTCCCCCTCCTCCTCCTCCTCCTCAACGCGCTGAGATATAGACATGAGGGTGCTCTGACTATCCAGCGACATACTGTCTTCCCCCGCCTCCGTTTCCAAGCGCAAAGCGTCTGCCTTTATGCTTCGCAGGGAACTTCTCAAGAGGCTTAGCAGAGGAATGGTGATGCTAATGATTGCAGCATCCCCGCTCACCATCTGGGTAGACTCCTCAAAGTTTCCAAGGACCTGGCAGATGTCTGCCAACCAGGCCCACTCTTCTGTGATGAATTGAGGAGGCTGACTCCCACTACGCCGCCCATGTTGGAGTTGGTATTCCACTATAGCTCTACGCTGCTCATAGAGTCTGGCCAAGATATGGAGCGTAGAGTTCCACCGTGTGGGCACGTCGCACAGCAGTCGGTGCACTGGCAGATTAAACCGATGTTGCAGGGTCCGCAGGGTGGCAGCGTCCGTCTTGGACTTGCGGAAATGTGCGCTGACCCGGCGCACCTTTCCGAGCAGGTATGACAAGTTTGGGTAGCTTTTCAGAAAGCGCTGAGCCACCAAATTAAAGACATGGGCCAGGCATGGCACGTGCGTGAGGCTGCCGAGCTGCAGAGCCGCCACCAGGTTACGGCCGTTGTCACACACGACCATGCCCGGTTGGAGGCTCAGCGGCGCAAGCCAGCGGTCGGTCTGCTCTGTCAGACCCTGCAGCAGTTCGTGGGCCGTGTGCCTCTTCTCTCCTAAGCTGAGTAGTTTCAGCACGGCCTGCTGACGCTTGCCCACCGCTGTGATGCCACGCCGCGCGACACCGACTGCTGGCGACGTGCTGCTGCTGCTGACACATCTTGATTGCGAGACAGAGGTTGCGTTGGAGGAGGAGGAGGGGGGTTTAGTGGAGGAAGCATACACCGCCGCAGATACCAGCACCGAGCTGGGGCCCGCAATTCTGGGGGTGGGTAGGACGTGAGCGGTCCCAGGCTCTGACTCGGTCCCAGCCTCCACTAAATTCACCCAATGTGCCGTCAGGGAGATATAGTGGCCCTGTCCGCCTGTGCTTGTCCACGTGTCCGTTGTTAAGTGGACCTTGGCAGTAACCGCGTTGGTGAGGGCGCGTACAATGTTGCGGGAGACGTGGTCATGCAGGGCTGGGACGGCACATCGGGAAAAGTAGTGGCAACTGGGAACCGAGTAGCGCGGGGCCGCCGCCGCCATCATGCTTTTGAAAGACTCCGTTTCCACAACCCTATACGGCAGCATCTCCAGGCTGATCAATTTGGCAATGTGCACGTTTAATGCTTGAGCGTGCGGGTGCGTGGCGGCGTACTTGCGCTTGCGCTCAAACAGTGGCGCTAGCAACGTCTGGACGCTGCGCTGAGAGACATTGCTGGATGGGGCCGAGAACAGCGGAGGTGAGGGTGTGCGTGCAGGCCAGGAGACGGTAGTGCCTGTGTCCTCAGAGGGGGGTTGGATGTCAGTGGCAGGTTGGGGCACAGGAGGAGAGGCAGTGGTGCAAACCGGAGGCGGTGAACGGCCTTCGTCCCACCTTGTGGGGTGCTTGGCCATCATATGCCTGCGCATGCTGGTGGTGGTGGCTCCCCAGCTGATCTTGGCGCGACAAAGGTTGTACACCACTGTTCGTTGGTCGTCAGGCGTCTCTGTGAAAAACTGCCACACCGTAGAGCACCTTGACCTCTGCAGGGTGGCATGGCGCGAGGGGGCGCTTTGGGAAACAGTTGGTGGATTATTCGGTCTGGCCCTGCCTCTACCCCTGGCCACCGCACTGGCTCAGCCTGTGCCCACACCCTGACTTGGGCCTCCGCGTCCTCGCCCGCGTCCACGTCCTCTAGGCCTACCCCTACCCCTCAGCATGGTGTATTACCAGTAGTGCAGAAACAGAACGCTGTAATTAAATGTGCCGCTTATTGGCCTGTGGTTGGAGGCTGACTTCGCTTACCAAACGCACAGCAGAGCCAGGAAATAATTTTGCGCAAGCCTGCTGTAACACTTAGCTGGCTGCGTTTGAATTAGGAGGACACCTAGACCCAGCACAGACCCAGTACACTGAGGACAGTCACAGGCAGCCCAAATAGATTTTTTTCCCCAAATGTTTTTGGAAAGGCCCACTGCCTATATTCAATAAATATATGTCTTCTGTCCCTGCCTCACCACCACTACTGGCCCTGGACTATGTATAATTACTGCAGGGCGCAATGCTCTGCACGGCCGATATACAAAAAAAAAAATGTGCAACACTGCAAAAAGCAGCCTCCACACTACTGCACACGGTTAGATGTGGCCCTAAGAAGGACCGTTGGGGTTCTTGAAGCCTAAAATACTCCTAACGCTCTCCCTATAGCAGCTCCGGCACCAACAGCACTGTCCCTCAGCTATCTCACAACGCATCTGAGGCGAGCCACGGGAGGGGCCGATTTTTATACTCGGGTGACACCTGATCTCGCCAGCCACTCACTGCAGGGGGGTGGTATAGGGCTTGAACGTCGCAGGGGGAAGTTGTAATGCCTTCCCTGTCTTTCTATTGGCCAGAAAAGCGCGCTAACGTCTCAGAGATGAAAGTGAAAGTAACTCGAACATCGCGTGGTACTCGTCACAAGTAACGAGCATCTCGAACACGCTAATACTCGAACGAGTATCAAGCTCGGACGAGTACGTTCGCTCATCTCTAGTAACAAGTTTTCCGTGGATCAGTTTCAGTGTGAATCCACATTAGAATGGAAAATCCAATGATTTGAGCGACTTCCAACCAGGCCTGGTCAACGGTGCTAGACTAGCCAAGGCCAGGATTTCATATACTTCCTGCCTTGCTCAATTTTCTCATGCAATGATGTGGAGAGTATCCCAATTGTTACAGCCAATGGTTATAGCCATCAGCATCACTTACCTTCTCCTGTCATCTCGCATGGCCAGCGACGTGTCCCCATGATGTCTGTGGTAGACATTGCATCTCCTGTCAATTTTCTGCTTCCCATAGAGTGCAAGAACACACCAAACCTGCCTCCAAATTGGATAACATGCACCCAGCTTTTCCGTCTCCATCCAATCTTGACAGGTTCTAAGCTATATAAGGCTACACTGCCCATCAGGACTTCCTTAGGCAGTTAATCTCTACTATGCAAAGACACTAGTTGTTTCCTATCTGATCCCCTGGTAATAGATCCATCCCTAAACCTCTCAACTTTCCCAATTTTCTCCATTCCCGCTTCCGTTTTTTTTATTGACTCAATGTTTGTCTGCTGACTGACCCTCAATGCTGTTCCATTCAACTTATCTGACAGTCCTGACTTTGGCTTGTTCTTGGTTGCATCTGTCTAGACCCACTGATACCACATATTACTTGCCTCTTTACTGAGACTATTAATGGGGAAGCGGCTTGGGGCAGCCCACAGCAAAGATCTGGTGAGGTTCAAAGGTCAAAACTGGCTTCTAGATGTAGCCCAAAGTCAAAATGGTTAGAGACTCAGCAGATTCATGCCCTCTGTTGTGATACTGATAATCATGAGATAGAGAAAAGACATCCAGTGAAAGGTGATCCTGTCAACGTAAACAAGTCATTAATTAAAGTGGTCGATGGTTGGTCATACTAAAGATTTTGCATCGGGGACCAACAGCAAATCACATTCCCACTTGTTGTCTTAGTTGAGCTAATCATAATGAATGCTGTCAACTCCCAATCCAGCCATGATTCTCCTGCAACTTACTCCTATATATCCTGATTCTTTTGTACAGTTTCACTTCATTCAAATGCATTTGGTACATGAAAGTTTTCTTGTCTCACCAGACACTTACAAAACATTTTCTCTTAATTTATGTTTCTAATCAAAGGCATGCTCACTTGTGTGTTAATTGTAAAGTGCAAAAAGGTAGGGCTTTGAACACAAATAAGAACTTATATTGCGTTGAAGTGTAATCCACAGTCACTTTTATCTTCCCCTTGAGATGTGCCGATTTGCATAATGTTTTAACTATCGTTTGTTTCCTAGGAAAGGAACTTCAGATCTTCGGGTTCTGAATATGTTGAAATGCAAAAGTCAAGATTGTAAGTAGGAGATACTGACTGTGAGGATTTGAAGGATGGACTGACACTGAATTTTCAGAATACTTGCCGAAATTAAATATGTCTCACCGAAAAGAGTTCAGCGGAAGCATGATCCTAATTTAAATATATTACAAAAATGTATAGTGTTTGACATCCATTTACGTCTGATCGCTATTGTAGCTTTGATATTCCTTTTTATCCTATGGGAAAACCTTTTTATATTATCTCCTCAAAGGTCTTAAGGACAATTTAAAATTGACAGATTAAACACTGCAAAGGACATGGAGTCTTAAAGGGACATAACAACTAAACTTTATTCTACTACAGCACAAATGCAAACAAAGGCCGTTTAGGATTAGAGATGAGCGAGCATGCTCGGATACAGCAGTTACTCGAGCGAGCATCGCTCATCTCGAGTAACTGCTTACTGGTCCGAGCAGGCTCGGAGGGGCGGCGGGGGTAGCGGGGGGAGAGAGATCTCTCTCTCCCCCCGCTACCCTCCGCCGCTCACCCTCACACCCCCCCCCCCCCCCCGAGCACGCCCGGACCAGTAAGCAGTTACTCGAGATGAGCGATGCTCGCTCGAGTAATTGCTGTATCCGAGCGTGCTCGATCATCTCTATTTAGGATACATCCACATGGAAAAATTAATTCAATTTGTGACAAATAGGAAATAAAATGTAAATTTACTGGAGGTTTTATTGTGGATTCTCTGCAGATTTCACCCCGCCCATTGAAAAGGGCGAAAAAGCACCATATGTCAATTTCCGCACATATGTAATACAGTATGTCCATTGCCAGTTGGTCAAGCCTCTCATAGGTTTCATGGTTCTCTGAGGCCATATACCTTTAATATGTAGGCATCAGCAATCCACCTGTGTCTTTGGTCTAAAGGATGTTTGGAAGTAGGTCACCGAGTTGGTGAAGAAGAGCCGAAACACCACTTGCTGTGCAATAACTTTAATAATTGCCAATTTCGAACAGATGGGTATGTGCAAGCCAAAATCACAAGTACAACCTATAGAAACAATACTGGAAATATTTCTCAGGTGAGTTCTCACATTTTAGAAGCGTTTGATGCAGAATGCGTACCGATATTCTGCAACAGGGTGCAGTACAATGTAAGTGAATGGAATTTTAACAAACTCCATTCAATCACATTGAAAGAAATCCACAGCAGAATCTAGTTATGTTTCGAGTTTTCAAAGCTTTAGCATGCTTGTTTTAGCTGGCATGCAATGGCAGGAGAATTCGACCATGCATTTCATTCACCGTCGGCCCCATTAAAAACAATAGGCAATATTGCAAAAAGAAAGGAGATGCTGCAATTTTTGTTTTCATGCAGCATCGCAGGAGTGAAAACATCGCAAATGAGAATGAAACAATTGAAAATCATTGGTTTCATAATCATGCGTTTTCTCTCACTCTCCCATCACAAGAAAGTTGCAGAATTTTCTCACCAGTGTGAAGGAACTCTTAGGCTGCCTGCACACGGGCGGAAATCCCGCAGCGGGATTACCTGCGGGATTTCCGCCACTGAAAGCCTGCATAGGAGTGCATAACAATACGCACTCCTATGCAGACGGCCGCGGTTTGGCCGCGCGAAATGTCGCGCGGCAAACAAACCGCGGCATTGCCCATATTTCTGTGCGGGGCTCGCAGAGCCTCGCACAGAAACGTCACTCACCCGGCTGCCGACTCCGGTCTGCGCATGCGCCGGCTGCCCGGCAGCCGGCACATGAAAGAGCAGGGGCCGCCAGGCGCGGGTGAGTACGCGCTCCTCCCTGCAGGTGCTCGGGTCGGGTCCCGCAGCGGGAATCCTCGCCGCCGGATACGACCCGCCTGTCTGCAGGCGGCCTTACCCTTCTGTATTTTGGAAACACTTTATTTGTTTTGCAAAACTTTTTAAATGATTGGGCATTGACTTATATGATAGCCATCTCCAATAAGTGGCATTAAGAGAGTTTTCATTTCTCCTGAAGGAGAGCACATTTGCACTCCTTTTTACTCAAGGAGCACTGTCTGGGTCATAAGACTCCCTATATCAGCTTGGTAGTCTTCACAAAGAAAACAGCATCTCCCTATTTATTAGCATGGCATAGCATGGTCCTCTAATGGAAATATTGCAAAGAATATTGCAATGACATTAAAATTAGTAAGTGTTGAGCAATAAGCGTTGTGTTGTGTCTGAGCACAGTGCTGGAACTCTTAAGTGATATTAACCAGCAATTAAGGGGTTTATATGCTCTCCAGCGTGCTATTGGCTCATTATTTAGGAAATTGGTGAAGGTCCCGTGCTATTGGCTCATTATTTAGGAAATTGGTGAAGGTCCAAATTAAAGAAGTTGTGCCAAGTTATAAAGGTATCCCCTATCTACGGTGGGGGTCCTACTGCTGGGGTGAAGCCCCACCGATCTCAAGAACAGGGGTACCAAAGGTCCCTTTACTATGCGTGTCACCACTCCATTCATTTCAATGGGAACGCTATAAATCTCCAGTGCTGTAATGGTAATGAATGCGTGACCGCCTTTTTATTCCTGTGGGAACCTTCAGGACCCCCCCCCCATTCTCAAGATCAATGTGCATCCTGTTTTTTGGACCACCATGGATTATAAAGTTATCCCTTATCCTTTGAGAAGAGGATAACTTTGTATCTTGATATGACCCTTTAATGTGCTGCAACCAATGCTATCTCATACGACATAACAGAAAATCTAACAGTTTGTACATCATCATAAAACCATATCTGCTTTCTTCTAAAAACTACACCTGTCCATGGGTCACGTGTGGTATTTTAGCTCAGTCCCACTCACTTTAATGGAGCTGAGCCGCAGTACCAGATCCAACCCATAGGCCAATATGGAACGCTTTGTGGAAAAACATCTCGTACAACCCCTTTAATTTAGTAGGCACATCCCTTTAACCTGTGAGATATGAACTAATCATTTGATATTGGAAGCATCAGCCACCTCCCAACACCACAGAGCAATAATCTCTCAAACCACTGCAAAAAAAAAATATTGTGATGTCAAGCTCACATCTCTATAAGACAAATTTCATTTCTGTAACTTTGCATTGCTCAGAATGTACAGTGGTAATAAACGTTATCAGATCACCCTTGTGAAATGCAGAAAACATTCTGATCTGGGCTTTGGCAGCTCAGAGAAAATGAAAATCTTTCTGTGATGCCATCCTGTGTATTGACTCTCAAAAAAAAAAAAAAACTTTCTAAATTAAATTGGAAGCTACAAAAACTCTTTCGAATCCCAAGTCAACGGGAAGAGCAACAATTGTTTGTTTAAGCAAAGTTCACAACATGTTCTCTACTTACTTTTCCCTTTTTTTTAAGGCTGCCCTGTGGTCACAAATATTATTTTCTATCTCACCTATCCAAACCGGCTATCATTCCCCAAACATAATTATAACTGTTTGCTCTCGTAGATGGATAGACCCTTAACAGTTGGACTAAATGGCTAAACCGGGAGTTATAATGCTTTCAATTAAGCATTTCAGCTGAAAAAATTATCTACGGCAATAAATGGTGATAGTTTGTGGCTTTAGGCCCTGAGTTTAGCGCAGAAAACATCTTTTTCCCCTGTTAAGTTAAATTGTAAGTGTTGGAGTAAAAATGCAACATCAGCTTTAAATATATAACAAGATGCCTCGGCTTAGAATAAAGTTTTATTCTTCAGCTTAATTGCTTATTTGGGACTATTATAAACTGCCTGCGAAAGCATTTTTTGCCATTAGCATCTACAGCATGTTTTAAGGTTGTAAAGTAAAATTTCTGTACAATTTGATTGAAGGAGAGTGCCAGGATGCCAGAGAGGCTCTTGACACATGCAAGTAATCTAATAGCTTTTGAAGAATGTGTTGATAATATTTCTCCGGTCATGACTGTGGTCAACATTTTTTTTTCCTAAATGAATTTTTTTTAATGATTAGATTGAGAAAAAAAGTTGCTGTCATCAAAATCATTGGGTTGCAGGCCAAGATGAGAAGGGAAAAAAAAAAAGTTAATGAATTACAAGAGATTATAGTGCATAGTACGAGAAAGCTACAAAAAAATCAGCGATTGCATACTAAACATAATTAAGTTTTAATTAAAACATAAAAATGTATTATTTTTTCTCAGAATTCCAAACACTTAAGAAAATTTTGCAACTTTTTATTTTCTGGACATTCATCCTGGTCCCCTTGGTGCAGGTTTAGGGGAATGGGGGAAGAGTAACACATAAAATTATAGAAGGGTTGTATTTAATAGGGATATTTAGGCTCTGGAATAAGTTAAAATGAGAACTAAATCTACAAACCTGACTAAGATTTGCTGTAAGTTTTTTTGAAGGGAGGTGCATCTTCTTAATTCAAATCATATCACTATACATAAAAGAGATGTATTTGCAACTGAGCTGTTTTGTATGCCAAGAGGGTAAAAGCATTTATGAGATTAGAAATATTACCCTCCCAAATTCAGGTTGATAGTCTCTCACTAGCCAACCAGAGTGCTACTGTATATAGATGAGGGGCAAGGAGCCTGAGACAGCTGTATGTACATGGATACTGTGGTTTAGCTAGTCATGCTGCAAGGCCTGTTAAAATGTCCAATACTAATGCCTAGGGTAGCTACCTCCCAATAGGTGGTGCTGTGGAAGATTATTCCATCGCTTATTCACATAGCTTTTTCCTAGGGAACACTGCATGGCCTATATAAGACTTCCTACATGGTTATTGTGCTCTCCACAAGAAGAAACATTACTCTCTTCGAGCTAAAGTTGATGGCCTGTCACCTAGTCAACCAGAACCCTACAATGCACTGATGTGGGACAAGAACCTCAAAACAACTGTATGTAGATAGGTACTCTGGTTTTGCTACATCTCTTGTAGTGTTGAGCAAACTTTTGAAAAGTTCAGTTTGCTGGAATTTGGCAAAAAGTTGGTGCGCACCAAACCAAAATGTCACCAATACCCCTACATATTTTCTCCATCTTCTTCTCCTCCTCCTAACTTTACCAAAACTTGTATGCATTATAAAAATAAAGATGATTATTGTGAAGAAGAAACCCAAACAAACACAGGAAAAACATAAAAACTCCATGCAGATGTTGTCCTTGGTCAAATTTGAACCTAGGACCCCACTGCTGCAAGGCAACAATGCTAACTACTGAGCCACCATGCCTCTTCTTCCTCCTTTTTCTTCCTCCACCTCGAAGAATCACCCAAGGTCTGAATTTGCACTGAACTGCAAGCAAAGTTTGACCGGAAACGGGTTCGACTGTTTCGGTTCACTCAACGCTAATCCATAGTTATGGTGCATCTGCCGTTAAAAGGACAGACATTGACTTAAAGAGTTGCTGCCTTCCAATAGGTGGCACTGTGAAGGGTTATTCCATCACTTATTTGCATAAGGTTAGGAAAGGAAAGTAATTTTTCCAGACATAACACCATTCTCATCAATAGGCGGTGTCTGGTATTACGGTTTAGTGAATTCCAATGAACATAAGCTGAACTACAGAAGGAGCTGAACTGGATTCTGAGGCTGCACATTTTCTCCTCTTATCAGTTATTTAATGAGTGACTAATTTATGCAGGACACACAAATAAGATAATTCTCAATAGACTCCTGCAAAAACAACAGGACACACTTTCCATTGACAGTAATATGTATGGGAGCAGCCTGACTGAAAGCAATGTCTGCTATTGGGGAAATAAGGTTTAACATGTGGTATTTTAACATGCTCGATCCTTTGTTCCCCTGGAGCTGGCTTACAATGGCAACAAACATGAATGCTGGATTTGTTCCAGATATCAGATACAGAAGGCCCAACCCTTAGTAACGTATATTGGAAAGCTGGGAGGGTCTTGAAGGAACTGGGATATGGAGTTTCCTGGTACAATTGAACCTTTTACTTTCCTATAACCCGTCTATGGATAAGAGTGTAGCTATTTTGAGAAAGGAAAACAATAGACCTTTTGTTTTAATCTCATACAATTGCCTTCCAATCTTATGGAAATGCTCGGGGAAATGCAGTAATGAACAAAGAAGAAGGAAAGGCCAGAGATGAAACAAAGCCCCCATTATGGTGTTTGATTTTGTCAGGCATGGCAGAAGGGTCTGTTGTCTGTTTCCGACTCCTCTCCATTTCCATGACCCTTTGGCCAAGTTGCCAACAACCCTGTTTGCTAACTATGCACTTCCTTTAGATGGAAATCCTGGATCCATTCTTGACACCTGACAGGAAGGAGATGGTACCAACAAGGACTCTCCAAGAGCGTCATAGGACTGACTATGGTGCATATGCCTTTGTCACTATGAGCTTAGCCAATTGACAAACTAAGCTATGTTATATCTGTTTCACACTACATCTCCCTGTACATATTAGCATTGAAAAAGAAGACCCATTATAAAGCGTAGAATCACTTAGTACATGTTATTAGGAGCATCTCAAATATTATCTCCTTTGATTCTCTTTGATATATTTTCATTCTGTGGTTCTCAGAACGAAACCGCATTTAAAGAGTATTTATTCTAAGTGGCCCAGACTAGCTTCTCTAATTAAACTAGCAGCCACTGTTAACTGGGTTGATGCAAAAGATTTAATTACTTCATCCTCAAAGGTGTCATTGGGGATGTTTTTGTGTTAAGTGGTAAAAAAAAGAATCATGGTCATTACTGTTGTCCTTTAAATTCCAGCAAATGAGAAATTACAAAGTGCTAGAGAAAATAAAAGTAGCGGTGGATAAAGCAATGTAGTTGTATTATTTAAATGACCTCTTTTCTAAGAGGTTTAAGAGATCAGAATGCACCAATCTAAACCAAATATTACACAGAAGTTGTGTTTGATGTCAGAGTGTCATTGTAATGATATTGGACACAGTTGTACACTTGTTGAGGTGTCCTTCGAAAAGAGGTACTTTGAACATCGAAGATAAAGAACTACAGAGGATCCTCTTTCTCTCTCAAATTCTAAAAGAATTAACAAAACGGCAATGAAAAGTAACGTATTAATACATTATTAATAATACTCTTAAGGTTTCGGCAACTTTTTTGTTGAGCCAAAACTTTGAGAGCGATGGGTAAGGTTAATAGAAAAAAAAAATTGGCCAAGAAAACAGTAAGAGTTCTCTACAATGACCATTATGTCAATACAACATTTTGATACTGCATATTGCGAGTAACAAAAAAATAAAAATCCACCAAATCCATGGGGAAAATAGGGGTAAAGAGTGATCATGCCATAAATCTATTCAACAGCTTGAGGTTCTCTGGGCTCATCAGAGGAAATTATTCTCTGGAATTACTCTCCATCTGCACATACTGTATATGCTCTTATGTATTTTTATTATTTTTTTCTTAAGGGCTTGGTCAGACGAATGTGTTTTACATGCTGCTATAGCAGCGTGTAAAACCACACATCTATAGCAACTAAAAGGGTGCTATGGAAGCGCTCACACAGAGCCTTCTTAGAAGTGCAGAATCTGCGTTTCTAAAAAAGAATGGACAGCGAGTGTTGATTCGCCTGTCAGCTCCGAGGTGCACCGCTGTCCATGGTGCTTACCATAGGCTTCTATGGGAGCCGTGGAAGCACGCTGCCCACACCACAGACGTGTGACTGGGCTGCTCCACAGAGCTAGAGACAGCCCTGTCATGCAATCTTTTCCTGCATGTCAGGAGCGTGGTTTTACATGTTGCTTAGCAGCGTGTAAACCACACTCACCTGACTGCGACCTAAAGGGTTTGACTGGCTGGTAATCTATTTTTTTTTTTAAATGCAATGGCCACTTTAAAAAAACAAAAAGGAAACGAAACAAGGTATACTAAACTGCTATGTGCCACTCCAGACTAGAATGCAAGCCGGAAGTGAGCAGTGAACATTAGGAATTGAAGTGGAGATGGAGTGGGACTGGAGGGGTGGAGGCACTCAACAGCTGATCATACCTTGGTTTGTTCTGTTGTAAGCAGCCAATGTGACTTAAAAAAAAAAATCATCCACTAGACAACCCCTTTAAAGGTTGCTTTTATTATAGTACAATCAATGATCCTAGAGAGGCCAACATTGGGCTAGCAATAAATGTGGGTTGCCCTCTCCTCCTTTCTCTACTTGTAGTGGTATATACCTTCTATAATCTAAAAAATTACTTGTTTGCATATCAGGCTTTTAGGGCTGGTCTGAATATTTTTATCTTGTACTACTGCATTCCTCTATATATTGTTGTTACATTGTTATAGCACTTTATATTTATGGATATTTTTACATCTTGTGGCTATTTTTATAGCCCTATGGTTTTGTAATGAGTATGAGATACACTAATTCTTAGGAGGTGTTACTACTTATTAAGGTGATCACCCTTAGGCCGCCTGCACACGGACGGATTTCCGCCGCTGAAAGTCTGCATAGGAGTGCATTACAATACGCACTCCTATGCAGACGGCCGCGCGAAATCTCGCGCGGCAAACAAACCGCGGCATGTCCTATTTTTGTGCGGGGCTCGCACTCACCCAGCCGCCGGCTATGGTCTGCGCATGCGCCGGCTGCGCGGCAGCCGGCACATGAAAGAGTCGGGGCCGCCAGGCGCGGGTGAGAACGCGCTCGTCACTGCAGGCTCTCGGGTCGGGTCCCGCGGCGAGAATTCTCGCCGCCGGATCCGACCCGCTCGTCTGCAGGCGGCCTTATTCTTTACTGTCTCCAGTGGGAGGATTTCAATAGTTTTTAAAGGGTCAGTTTGTAGGTTATATGTCTTGATTTTGTATAATCTAATAAAGATTGTATGTTCTACTCTATATTTTATTATTCCTTGTGCCTATTTGCTGTACATTCATTCTTGCTTTTTTCTTTAACATCTTTATCTCACGTATGACATTTTTTGAGCACCCAGCCTCTATGTGATTTATGATCATTTTATTAGTGGCAGTGCCCGCTTCTTGTTATTTTTGGTATTGTACACGTAAGAAATTTCATCAATAAGATCTTATAGTCTATTTTTGAATCAGCGCTTCATAAATAAACCCTGTTCGAAAGTGATTGGATCCAAAGTCAACTTACATGCTGCAATCAATAGCAACTACAGCAAACCTTTTGTCACCCATTGGCAGCTCACAGGGTACCAATGGGTTTCTATTGCAGCTAAAAGCCTGACAAATGCCTCCATCTCTGCCTTGTAACTCCTAGTTCCTCTCTCCGTCAGGGTCTAAATAGCTACTGTTATAAGCATAGTACAATGCACTATATAAGTAGTGCAGTGTGCTAGCCTAGCAATCGAATGATTCCATCTTCAAGTCCCCTTGAGGGACTAAAAAATAGTGTCAAAAAAAGTTGAATACAGTTTAAATTAAAAAGATCCAGTTTAGAAATACACATTTTTTCTTCCTTTCACTTCACAAAAATGCAATAAAAAACAATCAAAAAGTCATATAAATCCCAAAAAGGTATAATCAAAAACTACAACTCTTCCTGCAAACCACGAGACTTCACATAGCTCTGAAACCAGAAAAATAAAAAAATGCTCATGGTCTTAGAATGCAGTGATGCACATTCAATTATTCTTTAAAAACATGTTTTTTATTGTGCTAATGTAGTAGGAAATCTATATACCCTTGTTTTCGCAGTAATCATGCTCATCCAGATAAGAAAGTTATCATGTTATTTTTACCGTATGGTGAATGTTGTAAAAACAAACCTCTCCAAAAATAGCAGAATTTCTATTTTTTTTCCAATCTGCCCCCCAAATATGTAATAAACGTTATGTACCCCAGAGTGATCACGCCATTAAAAATACAATTCATCCCACAAAAAAGCAAGCCCTCATATGGCAATGACTTATGGCTCTTGCAATGCGGTAATGAATTTGTTCAGTCCTTAAGGCACAAGATAGGCCCATCACTAAGGGAATAATATAGTTAATAGAGATGAGCGAATCTACTCGGCCACGCCCCTTTTTCACCTGAACGCCGCGATTTTCGAGTACTTCCGTACTCGGGTGAAAAGATTCGGGGGGCGCCGTGGGTGAGTGGGGGGTTGCAGCGGGGAGTGGGGGGAAGAAGGAGAGAGAGGGCTCCTCCCTGTTCCCCGCTGCTACCCCCCGCTCCGCCACGCCTCCCCCCGCCCCACGGCGCCCCCCGAATCTTTTCACCCGAGTACGGAAGTACTCGAAAATCGCGGTGCTCGATCGAGTAATTACTCGAAGCGAGTACGTTCGCTCATCTCTAATAGTTAATATAGTTGATTCTCGAAGCTAACTTTTTAGCTTTTTTTAGTGTAACCTATACAGAACCATTTACCTCTAATGGTACTACTGCTTGAAAACAGTAAGTAGGAGCTTGTAAAATGTTGCAGGTTTTAAAGATGGTATTTGTGCCAAAACTTGACCTTTCATAAGTGAGTTCTGAAGAGTTTTGCTCTTTGTTGGTATATATTTCAGTAAACACTTCATTTGCTAGAGGTTAATGGATTCCACTGAAGATACAAATGTTCCACCCCCTCAACTATCATGATAAGGGCAAGAAGTCGATGCTCCTGGTTTAATGTCATTTTACCATTCAGAGATGCAATACCTTTATGATTTTTGATATTTTGTTCTTTTTTTATCAAGCAAATGAAAAGAAATATACATTAAAAATAAAGTCTAAAAGTCACTAATGTACCATCCACTAAAATGCTACTTTGAACCAAGCAGAACATGTCAAATATTGATCCCAAGTTCCTGAATGCACTCCAGAGCTGTAATTTGCAAAGGAGACATATTGACCTGGAGAAGAAAAATCTGGTGTATTGAGTGTGACAAAAATACATTCAGTTCAACTTTAGCTTTGGCTTAAAGTCTGCGAAAAGATATCTGGCTCCAAACTAAAACCTGCAGAATAAAGAGCATGTGATTTAGTGTTAAAATGATGTTAGACATTATCTTCTCTCTTCGTGTCATTGTAAATCCGGCACATCAAAATCTTGAGTTTTATGAATTGCATAAAGTTTTTAAAGTAGGTAGTCCTGGGTGGAAATATATATATATATATATATATATATATATATATATATATATATATCGTATTAAGGCAGGGTTTTTGGTTACTGAGTAGAGATGAGCGAGCACGCTCGGGTAAGTCAGTTACTCAAGCGATCCTCGCTCTTCTCGAGTAACTGCATTCTTGTCCGAGTGTGCTCGGGGGGGGGGGGGGGGGGTGACCGGGGGCGGTGGGGGGTAGCAGGGGGGAAAGAGAGATATCTCTCACTCTCTCCCCTGCTACCCCCTGCTATCCCGACTGCTGCCCATCCAAGCTCGCTCGAGTAACTGACTTATCCGAGCGTGCTCGCTCATCTCTATTACTGAGCTACATGAAAAGTTTCGATCTTGTATGAGGTTCAGTTTTCTTGGCTGTGACTGTTACTCTGGACCCCATTCAGACATGGTACAGTATTGGAGGCAGACATTTACTCCACAGGAGGCACGGAGCTTAATGGTTACAGTCACAATGGGTATAATCTTGACAGTTGCAGTCTTTTAAAGATGTTCTTCAAGTTATTACGTTAATATAGTTTTGGGCCCATTGTGCCCAAAACTATATACAAACAATATACTTGCTGTTGAACTAGGCTGCCACTTCGGCGGTCCATGGCATTTGACAGGTGACGTCACCCAACCTGAGGGCCTGAGGACGTGCTGTAAATCTGTCATGTGGGCTTCTAAAGTAGAAACCCAAGGCAGGTTTATGGAACCTCACTGATGACATACCTGCCTACCTCTCACTATCTGCAGCATATAATGTGGGTAAAAAACCCACGTCACCACTGCAGCTGATGTAAATAGAAGACTGGAGCAGTTTTGTTCTTTTTAGATTCCAAGTGTCCCCCCACTGCCACCAATGTCAGGGGTTCTTGAAAACCCCCTTATGGTGCAGAGCATGGCTGCTATAAGTATGATACTCAGCTTAGAGGTTGCAGTCTCTTATAATACAGTCACATTATGACTCTAAGGAACAAGTCTCTTTACAAGGCACACAGCTTTATGGTTACAGTCTTGTAATCAAGCACTCAGTCAAACAGGTATAGGTATCTCTTGATTGGCACACTCAATTTAGTACTTACCACTAGCAACAGTTCCTTGTTTAGACTAATAACTTGGAGGTTAGTCTCTCTTAATGAGGCACACATCATTATGGTTGCAGTCTCTATTACCTTCCAGACCAGAACTCAAAAAGGGTAACTGATGCATGCCCTAAACAACCTCTGGTCACAACAGTTTTCTCAGGGCTTGCTTAGTCTACAGTACCATTTCTCCAGATAGTATTCCAAAACCAGGCTAGTTATCCAGAATGGCACTGTCCTCCAAGCAGGCAGAAATGGTAAAGCTGTAGCAGGTTATGTGGTGATATACTAATGCATCATGGAATTGATAGCTAAGTCCAAAGTACAATCTTTTCAGGTAGTGGTCTAAAAGCAGTCCAATTATCCAAAAACTTTTCGGCTAGAGTTTTTTCATCAGGTTCAGCAGTTCCAAGCTAGGTCTTGGTCAGTTCAATGAAGTGAAGAATCAAGGGTATTGGTTTGCCACCCATCATATCTTGGGATCTACTGCTTTAGCTAAATACACTCACTGGACTAAACTTCTATTTTTACGGGCCAGGCCAGATAACTCCTGCAAATTCTAATCAGGTCTGATATTTCGCTTCTAAACCTGAGATTTTCCTTATGGCTGTGATACTTTTTGCATGAAAATTGCTTATTTCAATAGTAAAAATAAAATATTGCATCACATTCTCATGGAAATCGCATCTACATGCGAGTGCAGTGCAATTTTGTTTTTGCTACCATAGGAAATAATAGGCGATATTGCCCAAAAATAAGATATGCTACGATTTTTCTATCTCCCGCTTTTGGTGCAAGTGAAAAATCACTCATGCAAATTAACCCATTGTAAATAATGAGTTATTACAACATGCGAGTTCTGTGCGTCTTACAATTACAAATAGCTCTCACAGACTTAGTCTTATGCAGCCCCTACAGCCAAAATAAACATTTGCTATACACTTCTCAACAGCTTTGTGACTGCTCACCAAGAGACGTTCAAAGCAGCGTCAAATATACTCTATCTCCACTCTTACTGGGCGCATGCGGCACCACGCACCAATGTCCACCCTTGTCTCACAGGATTAATACCATACAGAACAACTTAACCAACAGTTAACTGAACAGCACAGCGCTGGAAAATAAATCAGAGTTAACTGCATGGCAAACAATGCAACACGTAACATAACGATTGCTAACAAGAACAGAGATCTCCCGACTCTCTCCTGATATTTTCCTGTTGGAGCAGAGAAGGATTAGACAGCTGGGTTTCAAATGCCCAATTATTTTGCTGTACGTCAGCTAGTGTTACCTTGGTTAGTTTTTTCTCTCAATCTGAAAGTCTTGGTCTCTTTTTCCTCAGATAGTCATGTTTTCTCACTTCTGACCAACTCTGATCTGCTTGAAGCTAACAATTAGTGATGATGATCATACAGCTCCTGTCACATAGCTATAATAAAGGAGATCACGGCTCATCCTCATGACTGTATATTTATGGTATGTAGCTTATACAGAAGAGCTAATAATAATTAATTCCCCCTCCTCAGAAAGAAATGGTATAACTATAGTGATACACCTTGAGATAAATGTGAAAGTGAAACGGCAGTGGGAGAGAGGTAGCTAGAGTGAAGGGTATCAGCCTCAACTTAGTCACGGAGGTAGCTACTCTTACTAATGTGGTGACTCGCGCAATAGGGGGATTGCAAAAGTTTGAGAACTGCCTGATGATGTCTGAATATGACGCCAATGCCTTTAAGTGAGAAAACTGTGTTTGTGGTGGTGAAATAAGGAGACCAGTCCACTTAGATGAAAGTAAACCGAAGGCACACAGTTTACTCGGTAATTTCAGGTTATAGACACAGTTCACACTTTATGGATTCGGGGGAAATGGTAATAACAACAGCTTCACTTGTATTACAGTTAACAGTAATTGCTTTTCTCCCTATATAAGAAATAAGGCTATTTGACTGTGGCAAAGACTGCTTTTCTCCGGGGGTCTCGGTGACAGATTGGAGGGGCTGTTGTCATGGTAACTATACTCCCACTGTCTGCTAACTGCGCAGCGGGAAGTAACACTCACGATTGTGATGGCCTCTCATTGACTGGCTCCCACGGGATTTGCTCTGACTCAGATTTCTTCTCTCAGGGTGGAAATAGACTCCACTGTCAATATGAGTGTTGATGGCCAACTCCTTCGTCTCCCGACCTCCGACACCTAATCGAAAAAAGGGTGATGTTGAAAATAAATCAGACTATAAGACACTCTTTATAACCAAATATAGTATGCAACACAGTCAGATAAGAGGGGTCTTAAAAAAGCATTGGGAAATTTTAAGAGGTGATCCTTTTACGGATGGGCTACCAGAACAACCAAACTTAGTTTTCCGGCATTCAAGGTCTATAAAAAATCTTTTAGCATCTTCTCATGCCTTTATAAGAACCCACAAAATTTCCAGGTTTCTTCAGGCAAAACCCTGAAGGACGCTTTAAGGGCTCAGTCACACGGGCGCATCGGCACCCGTACGCAGACGCCGATGCACCCGTGTGACTGAGCCCTCACTGCAGGAAGAAGACAGCCGTACTTCAAGACGAACGTCTCTCTGCAGCGCTGAAGAAAGAACACATGACCGCAATGAAGCCGGTCACATGTTCTTTCTCCTGCAGAGAGACGTCCGTCTTGAGGTACGCCCGTCTTCCTCCTGCAGTAACACGGGTGCCGATGAGCCCTTGTGACTGAGCCCACAGGCGTAACTTGAAGCTCCTGGGCCCCAATGCTTTATTCATAATACTGGGCTCCCTATATGGAGAAGAGAGAACTTATGGGCCCCCCAAGGCTCCTGGGCCCGGGTGCAATCGCATCCCCTGCATCCTCTATAGTTGCGCCCCTGACTGAGCCCTTAGATGTGGGTTAAAAATGCTGCCAATGCTGCCTACAACTGATTCACAGGACAACCGAGATAATTATAGACCAAGAACATATATCTGTGAAACTAAGACACTTTATGACCTGTGGCTCTGTATATGTTGTGTATCTGTTGGAGTATCCCTGCGTCCTCAAATATGTAGGCCGCACAATAAATGCATTGAGAACTCGTCTCACCAAGCATAGATCCAACATAAAAAACGGATATGACAAACATAGCGTATCACGCCACTTTTCAGAAACTCACAATAAGTAGGCCTCCCAGTTACGTGTGACACCCCTGGGAACAAGAGACTCAAAATCATGTATGCGGCTAAAAGCTAAATATATTGGATCTTTAGGTTGAATACACTTGTTCCGAATGGGTTAAATGAAGTCTTGGAGAAATGTAAACTTTTTAATGAATTTTCCAATGAATGAATTAATTATTTATGTTTGTCTTTTTAATAATCCTTAATTAACCGCTTATAAGACCTATCTGACCCTTCGTATGAGTTCACTCTACTTTATTTATTTATTTGGTATTGTGTGTATTAGCATGCTGTACTGTCACAAAATGTATTTTTTAACAATAATTAATATTGTTTTAATTGATATATCGCTATTCGGATAAGTGGTATGTCCCACAATTACCTGTTACTATTATATTCTAGGATTAATATCACAAATGATTTATTTTTACTAATCCGTCTGCCCAGTATTATCCAACGTTTTGTAGTTAATTTTTAATAATGCCTTCTAATCATGGTTATTACTATGTTGTTTATAATCTATTGCACTGTAATAATCACTTGGCTCTTGCAGGATTGTATATTTCATATGTCAGCCTTTGTTTTAGAGATACTTTAATTTCCATTATATAGTGAGCAGTTAAATCTACCGTTTTACGACTGTTCTCATGACATTCCTGCTACCACAGCCGTCACTATATTTGTCTTCAGTCTGTGCATGTGTATACCTTGGAGTGCACGTTGCGTTCCAAAGGCAGCCAAGTTGGCCCCTACTAAAACCAGGATGCTAATAATTATACACTCCCGCTCATGACTCAACTCCTCCCACTCTACCAATCAAGAGTTTAAACGGCAAGCAGCCAATCAAAAGAGGGGAGACTAATTTGCTGGGCAGACTAATTCTAGCCCGACATTTTGGGGAAAAGCAGCGTGTATCTCTGACAGGGTGTCTTCTATGTCCCCTTGAGGCTCATAGCAAGGTCCCACAACTTGATAACTCTCTTGACTACCCTGTAGGACCCTTCGGGTCACTACAAAGCCAGAATCTTTGGGCATCAGGATGATGGCTGATAAGAGGACTACAGTGCAGGGAAGTGGCTGGATACACAGATGAGACCTCAAGAGTGTGATCAAGGCAATCAGGTGAGGAGGGCAGAGATAGAAAAATGTGTTTTTGCCAGACTGGCCTTTTAAGTTTCATTCAATCTGTAAAATGGCAAAGAAATGTTTCATCTGTGCATGGGATAAACTACTTTTTTTAACTGGATCATGTTCTCAACTCTATGTGATAAAAGTTTGTACCAGTAGAAATATATTTAAGTTTGGATATTGCAGGAGAAGAGTTTATAAAAGTGCAATTGTACTGGACAAAAATACAAGCAAGTTAGTGATGATTCACAAAATGCAGCCCATAAATGCCAAAGCTGGACATGGTTATATTTATTTCCTGTCTGCTAACGAGAAGTCTGCTCATACCGCTGCCCACAGTGCCCAACAAATCAAGACAGGTATAAAATCCAAGGAGAGGAAATAAGCAGCAGTAGAAGCGAGGGAAACCAGAGTATGCATCTAAATAAAGACAGATTTTAAAGGTCCTTTTTTACAACTGATGATCGGACACAATAGTTCATAGGAATGTTAATTCTCCTGATCATCGGCTGTGAAGATGGAGATAATCCGCCGATAAACAACAAAACACACATTTATTGGCAGATCGGCTCATTTGCTCCTTTGTGCTGCAGTAAAATTCATCATTCTTGGTAGTACGTATCCCCATTTTATGGCCCCCACATTTTTTAGGGGCCCTCTTACCAGAATACCAACCAGCCCCCCCATCACACCCTGCCCCCCCACCTCCTCCCCATTTTGTTCCAGTACGTTGTGTGTTTTAAGGCCCTTTCAGACACGATTTTCACTCAAAAATCGCTCAAAACCATCTTTTGAGCGATAATCATTGTGTCTAACTGCACTGACATTGTGCCGTTTTCTTTAAGCCGTTCCTGATCGCTGATATTTCAGCATGCAGAAAGATCAGCAATCAGTTATCAGGAATTCACAGCGAGATACAGCTGATACTATTGTTTTAGCTGTATCCCGCTCCCTGATGACAGGCGGGGTATAAAGAACAGAATGGTCCAGCTCTGTTCTCCATACCCTGGTCGGAGCGCTCGGCTGTGTAACTCCAAGCAGAGAACAGCTGGATGCAGAAGACACGTGGGGACACCCGCTTGTCTTCTGCATCCTCTGCTCGTAGCGCTCGACTATATAACAGCCAGGTGCTGCAAGCGGGAACAGCTGGATGCAGAAGACAAGGGGGGACACCCCACTTGTCTACTGCATCCTCTGCTTGGAGCGCTCAGCTGTATAACTCCGAGCAGAGAACAGCTGGATGCAGAAGACAAGCGTGGACACCCCGCTTGTCTTCTGCATCCTCTGCTCAAAGTGCTCGGCTGTATAACAGCCGGGTGCTCAGAGCGGGGAACAGCTGGATGCAGAAGACAAGCAGGGACACCCCGCTTGTCTTCTGCATCCTCTGCTCGGAGCGCTCGGCAAACGATAGATAACAAAGTTATTTTATTAGATAAGTGTTCATAGAATACAAACTACAAAGTGAGTGTTCCAAAAGTGGCACAATCATTTACAAAGCTTTTTGCGAGCTTTCATTTGAGCAAATTGATTTATGATATCTTAAAAATAAACTGTTTTTGCCAATTGATTTTCTATTGCCAGAATACTAAGTTGTTCTGCCTTTCTTGCCATGTGGAGCTCCTCTGCCTTGTTTTTAAGGTATTGGCAAGTCTACTGAAGACCCTTTCTGCAGATGCTGCTGTGACTGGTATGGTGCAGAAAAGCCGAAGAGCCAGACAGGAATTTACAAATATCCCTTGATGGTTAAAATTGTAAATAGCTGGAAGTAGACACAATAGGTGCTTTTCCTAATTAAAAACTGTTTTATAAATACTCTTTAAGGCGGAAAAAAGGATGGAAAGATGGAAGGACTGAAAAAAGGATGGAAGGACAGAAAAAAGGATAGAAGAATGGAAAAAAGGAAGGACGGTAAGAAGAACAGAAGCACAGAAGGACAAAGGATGGAAAAAAGGACGGAAGGACAGAAAAAAAAGACGGAAGGATGGAAAAACGGACGGAAGGACAGAAAGATAGATGGAAGGACGGAAAGAAGGAAGGATGGAAAAAAATAATTTTTTCAGACGTGGTGGCATAGCAACCTGAGAAGGGGTAATGAAAAAGTGATAGATTGGTAGATTGAAAAAGGGAAGGATGGATGGATGCAAAGAGGGGTGGGTGGATGGATGGATGGGGGGAGAGAGAGAAACAGACAGACCAATCAGAGGACTCTTTTGCTGTAGGCAAGGTTTTCAAATCCTGTCACTGGCGAAACATGTTCTATCAATGCTGATAGTCGATGGCTGTCTGGTTAGGTGAGCATTAACTTTTTTTTTTGATGGATGGATGGATTAAAAGAGGGATGAATTGATGGATGGATTGAAGGAGGGATGCATGGATGGATGGATGGATGAAAAGAGAGATGGATGGGGGGATGCAAAGAGGGATGGATGGATGGATTGAAAGAGGGATGGATGGACGGATTGAAAGATGGAAGGATGGATGCATGCAAAGAGGGATAGATGGATGATGCGAAGAGGGATGGATGGGGGGATGCAAAGAGGGATGGATGGATGGATGAATGAATGGGGGGAGAGAGACAGACCAATCAGAGGACTCTTTTACTGTAGGCGAGGTTTTCAAATCCCATCACTGGTGAAACATGTTCTATCACTGCTGATAGTCGTTGGCTGTTTGCAAAGAGTAACAGAGCACAGCACCAGGGTCCCGGAGGGCTTCAGTTAGGTGAATATTAACTTTTTTTGAGGGGGGTGGATGAATTGAAGGAGGGATGAATGGATAGATGGATGCAAAAAGGGATGGATGGATGAAAAGAGGGATGGATGGATGGATGCAAAGAGGGATGGATGGATGCAAAGAGGGATGGATGCTAAGTAGAGAACTCTCTTATAATATAGCTGTTATATCCAGGACTGTGACTGTAACAAGGGTGCGCTCTAAATCTAGAGGAAAGAAGGTTTTTACATCGACATAGAATGGAGTTCTTTACTGTAAGAGCAGTGAGACTATAGAACTCTCTACGTGATGAGGTAGTGATGGCAAATTCACTACAAGAGTACAAGAGGGGCCTGGATGCCTTACCTAGGTGTAATAATATTACATAGAATAATCACTGTCAGAAGGGTCGGTGATCCAGGGATTATTCTGATTGCCAGACTGGGAGTCAGGAAGGAGTTTTTTTCCTCTAAGATTTGGAAAATTGCCTTTAACCTCATTGGGGTTTCTTGCCTACCGCTGGATCAACATTGCAGCATTATAGGCTATACTGGATGGAGGTATGACTTTTTAAAGCCTACTATGTTACTATGTGCAAGCATTCCTCATTATGAGTAAAGTGTAAATTGATATTATTAACAGAATAATATAGCTACTCATCTACAGCTTGATTTAATTAGAAAAAAAATGATAAAGAATTGTTGATGGTGAACTCAGTAGAAGAGTACAAGAGTGCAATACTATTGCATGTTACAGTCACTGATTACTAGAGACGGGGTTTTGATCCAGGGATTACTCCGATTGCCAGATTTGAGTTGGAAAGGAATTTTTTTAACCTAAAATGAGGGAAGTTGGCTTCTACATCATTGGGGGGGGGGGTTGTTGGTCTTCTTCTGGATCAACGGTACAGGATAAATGGCTGAACAGGATTGACATGTGCCTTTTTTTAGTCTTACATGTTCTGCTACTATATTACTATGATCTACAGACTTCTAAGAAGTTCTAATTAGGATCCTCCTTATTAGAGATGAGCGAACGTACTCGTCCGAGCTTGATACTCGTTCGAGTATTAGCATGTTCGAGATGCTCGTTACTCGTGACGAGTACCAAGCGATGTTCGAGTTACTTTCACTTTCATCTCTGAGACGTTAGCGCGCTTCTCTGGCCACTAGAAAGACAGGGAAGGCATTACAACTTCCCCCTGCAATGTTCAAGCCCTATACCACCCCCCTGCAGTGAGTGGCTGGCGAGATCAGGTGTTACCCGAGTATATAAATCGGCCCCTCCCGCGGCTCGCCACAGATGCATTCTGACAGAGATCAGGGACAGTGCTGCTGATGCTGCTGCTATAGGGAGAGTGTTAGGTGTTATTTTAGCCTTCAAGAACCCCAACGGTCCTTCTTAGGGCCACATCTAACCATGTGCAGTACTGTGGAGGCTGCTTTTTGCAGTGTTGCACTTTTTTTTTTTTTTTTGTATATCGGCCGTGCAGAGCATTGCGCCCTGCAGTAATTATACATAGTGCAGGGCCAGTAGTGGTGAGGCAGGGACAGAAGACATATATTGTGAGGCAGGGACAGAAGACATATATTGTGAGGCAGGGACAGAAGACATATATTTATTGAATATAGGCAGTGGGCCTTTGCAAAAACATTTGGGGAAAAAAATCTATTTCGGCTGCCTGTGACTGTCCTCAGTGTTCTGGGTCTGTGCTGGGTGCAGTTGTCCTCCTATTTCATACGCAGCCAGCTAAGTGTTACAGCAGGCTTGCGCAAAATTATTTCCTGGCTCTGTGTTGGCTGTTACATCACATTCCAGTCCACAGTGAAACAGTCTGCAGTTATTTTACATACTCCAGGGCCAGTAGTGGTGACGCAGGGACAGAAGACATATACAGTGTATATAGGCAGTGGGCCTTTGCAAAAACATTTGGGGAAAAAAATCTATTTGGGCTGCCTGTGACCGTCCTCAGTGTACTGCGTCTCTGCTAGGGGTAATTGTCCTAATTCATACGCAGCCAGCTAAGTGTTACAGCAGGCTTGCGCAAAATTATTTCCTGGCGTTCCGTAAGCGAAGTCAGCATCCAACCACAGGCCAATAAGCGGCACATTTAATTACAGCGTTCTGTTTCTGCACTACTGGTAATACACCATGCTGAGGGGTAGGGGTAGGCCTATAGGACGTGGACGCGGGAGAGGACGCGGAGGCCCAAGTCAGGGTGTGGGCACAGGCCGAGCCAGTGCGATGGCCAGGGGTAGAGGCAGGGCCAGACCGAATAATCCACCAACTGTTTCCCAAAGCGCCCCCTTGCGCCATGCCACCCTGCAGAGGTCAAGGTGCTCTACGGTGTGGCAGTTTTTCACAGAGACGCCTGACGACCGACAAACAGTGGTGTCGCGCCAAGATCAGCTGGGGAGCCACCACCACCAGCATGCGCAGGCATATGATGGCCAAGCACCCCACAAGGTGGGACGAAGGCCGTTCACCGCCTCCGGTTTGCACCACTGCCTCTCCCCCTCTGCCCCAACCTGCCACTGAGATCCAACCCCCCTCTGAGGACACAGGCACTACCGTCTCCTGGCCTGCACCCACACCCTCACCTCCGCTGTCCTCGGCCCCATCCAGCAATGTCTCTCAGCGCAGCGTCCAGACGTCGCTAGCACCACTGTTTGAGCGCAAGCGCAAGTACGCCGCCACGCACCCGCACGCTCAAGCGTTAAACGTGCACATTGCAAAATTGATCAGCCTGGAGATGCTGCCGTATAGGCTTGTGGAAACGGAGGCTTTCAAAAGCATGATGGCGGCGGCGGCGGCCCCGCACTACTCGGTTCCCAGTTGCCACTACTTTTCCCGATGTGCCGTCCCAGCCCTGCACGACCACGTCTCCCGCAACATTGTACGCGCCCTCACCAACGCGGTTACTGGCAAGGTCCACTTAACAACAGACACGTGGACAAGCACAGGCGGGCAGGGCCACTATATCTCCCTGACGGCACATTGGGTGAATTTAGTGGAGGCTGGGACAGAGTCAGAGCCTGGGACCGCTCACGTCCTACCCACCCCCAGAATTGCGGGCCCCAGCTCGGTGGTGGTATCTGCGGCGGTGTATGCTTCCTCCACTAAACCACCCTCCTCCTCCTCCTACGCAACCTCTGTCTCGCAATCAAGATGTGTCAGCAGCAGCACGTCGCCAGCAGTCGGTGTCGCGCGGCACGGCAGCACAGCGGTGGGCAAGCGTCAGCAGGCCGTGCTGAAACTACTCAGCTTAGGAGAGAAGAGGCACACGGCCCACGAACTGCTGCAGGGTCTGACAGAGCAGACCGACCGCTGGCTTGCGCCGTTGAGCCTCCAACCGGGCATGGTCGTGTGTGACAACAGTCGTAACCTGGTGAAGGCTCTGCAGCTCGGCAGCCTCACGCATGTGCCATGCCTGGCCCATGTCATTAATCTGGTGGTTCAGCGCTTTCTGAAAAGCTACCCCCACTTGTCATACCTGCTCGTAAAGGTGCGCCTGGTCAGCACACATTTCCGCAACTCCAAGACGGACGCTGCCACCCTGCGGACCCTGCAACATCGGTTTAATCTGCCAGTGCACCGATTGCTGTGCGACGTGCCCACACGGTGGAATTCTACGCTCCACATGTTGGCCAGGCTCTATGAGCAGCGTACAGCTATTGTGGAATACCAACTCCAACATGGGCGGCGTAGTGGGAGTCAGCCTCCTCAATTCTTTACAGAAGAGTGGGCCTGGTTGGCAGACATCTGCCAGGTCCTTGGAAACTTTGAGGCGTCTACCCAGATGGTGAGCGGGGATGCTGCAATCATTAGCGTCACCATTCCTCTGCTATGCCTCTTGAGAAGTTCCCTGCAAAGCATAAAGGCAGATGCTTTGCACTCGGAAACGGAGGCGTGGGAAGACAGTATGTCGCTGGATAGTCAGAGCACCCTCATGTCTATATCTCAGCACGTTGAGGAGGAGGAGGAGGGGGAGGAGCATGAGGAGGAGGGGGAAGAGACAGCTTGGCCCACTGCTGAGGGTACACATGCTGCTTGCCTGTCATCCTTTCAGCGTGTATGGCCAGAGGAGGAGGAGGATCCTGAAAGTGATCTTCCTAGTGAGGACAGCCATGTGTTGCATACAGGTACCCTGGCACACATGGCTGACTTCATGTTAGGATGCCTTTCTCGTGACCCTCGCGTTACACGCATTCTGGCCACTACGGATTACTGGGTGTACACACTGCTCGACCCACGGTATAAGGAGAACCTTTCCACTCTCATACCCGAAGAGGAAAGGGGTTCGAGAGTGATGCTATACCACAGGACCCTGGTGGACAAGCTGATGGTAAAATTCCCAGCTGACAGCGCTAGTGGCAGAAGGCGCAGTTCTGAGGGCCAGGTAGCAGGGGAGGCGCAGAGATCAGGCAGCATGTACAGCACAGGCAGGGGAACACACTCCTTGGCCTTTGACAGCTTTCTGGCTCCCCAGCAAGACTGTGTCACCGCTCCCCAGTCAAGGCTGAGTCGGCGGGAGCACTGTAAAAGGATGGTGAGGGAGTACGTAGCCGATCGCACGACAGTCCTCGGTGACGCCTCTGCCCCCTACAACTACTGGGTGTCGAAGCTGGACACGTGGCCTGAACTCGCGCTGTATGCCCTGGAGGTGCTTGCTTGTCCTGCGGCTAGCGTCTTGTCAGAGAGGGTGTTTAGTGCGGCTGGGGGAATCATCACAGATAAGCGTACCCGCCTGTCAACCGACAGTGCCGACAGGCTAACACTCATCAAGATGAACAAAGCCTGGATTTCCCCAGACTTCTCTTCTTCACCAGCGGACAGCAGCGATACCTAAGCAATACATAGGCTGCACCCGCGGATGGAAGCATTGTTCTCTATCACCATCAAAAACGGGGACCTTTTAGCTTCATCAATCTGTGTATAATATTCCTCCTCCTCCTCCTGCTCCTCCTCCTGAAACCTGACGTAATCACGCCAAACGGGCAATTTTTCTTAGGCCCACAAGGCTCAGTCATATAATTTTTGTAAACAATTTTTATACGTTTCAATGCTCATTAATGCGTTGAAACTTTCACCTGAACCAATTTTTATTTTAACTGGGCTGCCTCCAGGCCTAGTTACAAATTAAGCCACATTAACCAAAGCGATTAATGGGTTTCACCTGCCCTCTTGGTTGGGCATGGGCAATTTTTCTGAGGTACATTAGTACTGTTGGTACACCAATTTTTGGGGGCCCTCGCCTACAGTGTAATCCAATTAATTTTTAGCCCACCTGCATTACAGCTGACCTTACATCAGCTGTGTTGGGCACTGCAATGGAATATATTTATGTACCGCCGGTGTGGGCCGAAGCCCACCTGCATTAAACATGACATTACCTCAGCTGTGATGGGCAATGCAATGGGATATATTTATGTACCGCCGGTGGCTTCCTGGCACCCACCCATGCTGTCGGTCCACATGGAGTTGTAACTGCATGTGTCCACTTCTAAAGAACCCCAGTCTGACTGGGGCATGCAGTATGGGCCAAAGCCCACTTGCATTAAACATGACATCACCTCAGCTGTGATGGGCACTGCAATGGGATATATTTATGTACCGCCGGTGGGTTCCAGGGAGCCACCCATGCTGTGGGTGCACACGGAATTCCCATTGCGGAGTTGTACCTGCCTGTGACTAATTATAAAAAACCGCTGTCTGACTGGGGCATGCAGACACCTTGACAGAATGAATAGTGTGTGGCACATAGGTTCCCCATTGCTATGCTCACGTGTGCAGCTCCTGATGGCGGTGGCACAGGATTATATTTCTCATTGCTTCTGTACAGCATTGTGGGCTATCGCCCCGCCCCTTTTAAAGAGGGTCGCTGCCTAGCCGTGCCAACACTCTGCAGTGTGTGCCTGCCGTTCCTCCTCATGGCAGACGCACTTATAAATAGACATGAGTGTGGCGTGGCATGAGTGCAGCTGAAGGCTGCGCAGGGACAATTTGGTGTGCTCTGTGGACACTGGGTCGTGCATCACTTTCTTGAATTGCCGCGATTTTCACAAATGGAAACCTTAGCGAGCATCGGCGATATACAAAAATGCTCGGGTCGCCCATTGACTTTAATGGGGTTCGTTACTCGAAACGGACCCTCGAGCATCGCGAAAATTTCATCCCGAGTAACGAGCACCCGAGCATTTTGGTGCTCGCTCATCTCTACTCCTTATGCTTTTCCAGATAAGATATAAATGGTAGGAGATCATGCCGAGATCCCGACTCCTGTCAGTAGGCCTCAGTCTGCCGTGCCGTCTGTGTACATTTATTGCCTCTACTACTCGCACGCATAATTTGGCTATCTCAACGTGTTTACAAGCCAGGACAAACAAAGCATGTGGACATAACATCCCATTTTTAAGAGCAAACAAACCAAAGATATGGAAACATTCCTTTTACTTTATAAGCTGTATTAATATTTTACCACATTTACTGAACAGATGCCAAGATATTTCACTCTGCCAAATGCTGCTTTTATTTTACAGCACATGTTGTGCATTCTGTTTAAAAGCGAATACATCTGTTTGATTTTCTTCTTTTCTCTTTTCTAATTCTCAGCTTTCTGGAGATTGTCATGAGCTAGCAGACTGGCAAATTTGGGAATTCAGCTGTAAATATTATCAAACAGCCACTGTCCCCTCTTCTATATGTGTAACATATGCAGACACTACCAACATAACAAACGAGGTAGTAACTGATTAGATTATTCTTCATTTAGGGCTCCTGCACACGGGCGATTTTGTGCGCAATTTTTGGCGCAGGCATACGGTTATAGAAATGGCATAGAATAGAATCTATTGATTTCAATGGGTTCCCTCTCATTGCTGGTTTTTTATCTGGCAAGAAAATACGCAACATGGTCTAGTTTTGTGGGGAATTGCGCACCAAAGGCGGGGCATGGAAATGAGCACGAACATGCTTGGAAAACGTCATCTTTCCGCAGCCACCTGTCAGGGCACTATGAAGAACGCAGGTAAGACACGGCAGACGTTTTGAAGAGTGCTTAGGAGAGTCTCCTTTTGGAAGCCTTCTCCATCGAGAGGAGATGTAATTGCTTATAAATTTCGTAGATCAGAGGCCGGCACTTTGGGACCCTCGAGAGTGAACCCTAACCTCCTCCTCCTTTTTGGAACAAACTCCGCTGTCTCATGTGTCTGCCAACATCTGTGTGACAGCTACCAAGGCATCAGAAGACGTGTCTCTAACATTAGCTACAATCATCCATAGCCAAAAAGTACCAAAAAGCACTGGATAGCATCTCGCCACACATGTCGAATATTTATAAGAGGGGTCCAATAAGATTTCCTTAAAAGAGCCCCTCAGAGAAAAAGAAAACCCTTAAAAAAACTATTTTATTTCAAAAATTTTAAAATTGGGGGCTATAAAACAGACAACCACTATGAGGGTATCCCTATGGCACACCGATCGAGCACTGAAAAGGCTCTGGGTCTGAGCCTGATCCCACTCCCACCTCTCAGTCACCAAGGCAAATCTCAAGTGTAAAACAGACGCACAAAAAAACAGCTGTTGGGTTCAGTGGGATGCCTCTATTGGATATTAGAAGGGGGCAACAGACACCTGATGTAGTAGTAAGATGCCTAGTGGGAACGGGCAAACCCCAGGAGACACACCCAATCGTTGGGGGAGAGTCGGTACCGAACGGGCATATACACTTACACCAAATACCCCTTGATTAATGTGTATCCCAAGTCCAAAATTAGATAAGAAGGTTGTTCCAATAGATTATTTAGACATTTTAAACATTTTTTACATTTTTTAAATAAAACTATTTTTAAAGGGTTGTTGAATATTTCTAGGTGATTACTGGGGCAATGAAGGTAAAAGCGCAGCTAATGTGGACTAAAAAAGAAGAGAAATACATGCCATTACGTGCAGAAAATAAACCCGTTCAGCATGCAAATACATTGAGCAGGAGTGGAGGATTTGCACTTACGTTACAATTATGGAAATATAGATTTTTTCTTATTTGTATTTTGCAAGGGAAAAAAGATTTTTTAAGTTTTTCTCCTTTGGATTTTTATACTTTTATGAACATTTTAATTAAAGGGATTTTCCGAATAATACAAACATCGGTAGAAGTGGGGAGACGCATAATATAAAAAATGGAGTACTAACCAGCATGCTGTTATGCTGAACCCCCACCACAACTCGCCACAGCTCCTGTCTTCTGTTTACTCCCGAATGCAACGATCATGTGGGTTGTTTACCCATGCGACTGCTGCAGCCAATAGAAGGCCCGACAGTGACGTCTCTGGGGGCTTCTATATTAACCCTTTCCAATCCAATTTGTATCCTGGTTTTCCTAGGGGGCTTATTCTTTTTCTGCCGTTATACAACTGCACTATCTGCCACCTAAACCCATTCCTGCATGAGGTGACACGTTAGATAGGCTCCGACAGCATAGAGGCTGGCAACATACAGAAAGAGAACCCCGACGGACGTCTTCCAACATCGGAGCTGTACAGCCTTAAATCGTAATGTCTTAAAACGTCAGACAGTGGATTGTAAAGGGTTAAAAGCTCATGTGATAAGTTTATGGAACATCAGTGATATCACCTGTCAGATGCAGTAGTCCGGACCATGCTGAGTATATTGATTTTATACATTTCTGGGCACATGAGGCTCAAAACTATATAAAAAAATAAATAAAAAAAAGCGCTTTAATATTTAAGTTGAACTGTGACATTCCTCAGTCAAAACATAGAAAAGAAGGACCCACCAGTCTGGACTGTTGAACTGACTTCTTACACTGCAATTCTTCTGTACTGCAGTGCAGTATGCCTATCAGTGCAAAACAAGCAGGCAGCCTATTAGGTCTGCTACATGGCAGACCTGGGGTTATTCTTTCGACACCCTGCAGTTGCATCACAGGGGCATCAATGGGATGACAGAGGGAGCCTCCTTCATCTGCCTAACCACTTAGATATAGTGGTCACTATTGACTGAGGCATCTAAGAGCTTAAACAGCCCAGATTGATGTTTATCTGAGTTATTAGAGTTGTTGTTGTAAGTATCAGCTGCAATTTACATAAGACAATGGGCTGCAGATGGTACAGGAATGGCTTTTGTGCCTGTACCACCTCTGTGCAGTACATTTATGATGGTGGCGCTAACTCCGGGGTGATAAATGTACAGTGCATGTCCATAAGAGATACTATATGTAAAATTACTGTATGTAAATTCTAAGAATGCTATAAGCCAGAAAGACCCTAGGAAATGTTGCAGAAGGGTTTAGTAAAGGGTATATTATATTGCAGAGTCGTATCTTGAAGATTCGTGGCCCCAATGCAAAACCTGTAACAGGGCCCCCAAACTATAATGCTTTATTCATAGTACTGTGCTCCCTATATGGAGAAGAGAGGCCTTATGGACCCCCTAAGGCTCCTGGGCCTAGGTGCAACCGCATCCCCTATAGTTACGCCCCTGATATATTGTATAATTACAGTATAATACACCCGACAGGTTCCACAAAAACTCTTTTTTCGTAGAGGAACAATGAGTTTCATGTAAATCATTGATTGAAGAGGCAAATCATTTTCCACATCACAAAGATGGTTGTTTTTGCTATTGATAATTTATTGTCTTTTGCGCTTTTTTTTTTGGTAATGTCCAATATGGAGGCGCCTTAAATCAGCCTCCATTACACAATCTTGTCAGATAAAAACATTTGATCTGTTCTCTTTTTCCTGCATTTTACTGGCACGAGTTCCCGAGGACATCTAGATTGATTACAGTTGAAAGTCGAGATGTATACTTACCTGGCGAAAAATGTTTTGAAGGCATTGTGTGTTTTCATCTTTCATCTATTTATCCAGTGACCTCATTCAAGACCTGGAGAAATGACTTCTTTCAGGTAAGAACTGCTGCCGTCTCCATGCCGGGTCACTGGAGGTTTCATTCAGGAGGTGAGGTTGATCTCTTACTGTTTTTCTTGGTGGCTGAATGCTTCTTTGCTGTTACACTGCATTGTGTTGCTACATATAATAAATAGGTTTTATATAGAAGATGTATCCATATAATTTTTCATAATTTTTTTTTAGTTTTGATTTCCTTTTATTTTGACTAATCGGGATCATTCCGTGCACTGTATGTCTCATGCAAATGTTTAAAGGAGTTTTCCAACCCTCAAACACATTTTGCCTAAATGTATGAACTCATCACATTTGTTCCCAGGAAATCCTTCAGATACTGGTCATCAGGTCCACACTGATCGCTGCTCCCCAATACATTATACGAGAGTTGTCTCGAAAGTTCTTAGTTTGCCAATGTTGTAATTGACATAGTCATGAAATTTTGTTCAGATTTTTGTCTTCCTGTTGAAGAGCTTCTATTATTAGGCCAACCATATTTGTAATAAAGGTTCCTTGCAGACAGATTCATCACAAAGATTTTTCCCTGCTGAAGTCCCCAAGTGCTTAGTTGTAATCTGTTGGAAAACCTGGCAGTAAGTATTCAATTAGCCTGCAGTGCCCCCACAGGGGAAATGAAGCATTACACTGTGCCTATTGATATCAAAAGGGGTGTTGTCTCACCCTAAGAAGAACACCCGAAATGTGTGTGGCGATACCTATGGGGTGAGTGGGTCGGGGGATAGCATGGTCTCTCTCCAAGGAGAGCACCCAGAAGTAATGTGAGAAGACACCTCTAGACGTGAGTGAGGAGACTTGTAAGGCCATGCATCCTCCTCTGGGTAATTTATGCAAATAAGGAAGATGGAACAATACCTCTGCAGCGCCACCTATTGGATGGCAGCATTCCTGCAAATCAATGTACGACTTTTTAACAATCCAATGGGTGGTGCTGCAGAGGTATTGTTCCATCTTCCTTATTTGCATAAATTACCCAGAGGAGCATGCTTGGCCTTACAAGACTCCTCACTCACCTCTCAGGCGTCTTCTCACACTTCTTCAGGTTGCTCTCCTTGGGGAGAGACGATGCTATCCCCCGACCCACTCACCCCCTCGCTGTCTCCACATACTTTTTGGGTGCTCTCCTTAAGGAGAGATAACACCCCTTTTGAACCACATCACAGGCCTCTCGCCAGCCAAGCCAGAAACCTACTGCACACTGATGAGGGACAATCACCCAGAAACAGCTGTCTGTGTATGAGCTCTGGCTTGGTTTCCTATTCCCAATCATTGTTTTACAGACTTGTTAAAAAGTTGTACATTGATTTGAAGGAATGCTGCCAACCAATAGGTGGCTCTGCAGAGGTATTGTTCCATATTCACATCAATGGATTGTCAGTGCAATGTAGGACATGTCTTCTAGAATGAGAGATGCTCTTTGCAACCACTCTTCACTCTGGCCCAACTATTAAATCCGAATTTCCTAATAAAATGAGTTTCCTAAGCTAGACAATCCCTTTAAGAATGCAAAGAGTTAGCAAACAACAGAAATGAAAGCCCAGCAATTAGCCAGCAATTCATTATGAGGATTGTGATATCATTGGGAACGTCTCTCCCATTAATGTATTGTTAGCACATGAAAATGAGATGCGAGCGCAGGACTATAAATTGCAATCAATATGCCTCAATTTGGCTGCGGAAATGGTATAGTCAAGGGAATGAGAGGAGAGAGCTTAATACTCCACAAAGAAAAAACTATATATATAACCTGCTCTCTCCGATTCCTCTGTTGATGTCTCTTTCTGTACAACTGTCTCCATTGAAGAAATCCAATCCAAGTGTCTTTTGTGGGGTTTAGAAAGGTCTAAATGAGACACTCAGCCCCCTAAGGCTTTGCAAGGTAACCTCCGTGCTCCTTTAGAGAAGCGACACGTGGAGATCTGATTAAGCGACACCTAGGTGCTTCCAATCCTGCTGCAAAAGCGAGGAACGCTGAAAAAGTAGAAGACTGCATCAAATTGAGCTGTTGGATACAAGCGAGAAGCTGAGATTAAACTTGAACGCTGTCAACTACCATGTTAGTGCACTTGGCAACCGCAAAATGTAGACAGAAAAATAATACATTAATAATGACATCATATTCTCTCCTTCAGGGTTTTATGTAGCCGAGTATAAGCAGCGGAGTCTGTGACAAGAGCCTGTCCAACACACGAGTGCACGAGAGAGCCACCTACTGGGCTCTGCTGCAATCACACAGCAATTTAACATGTTTTTATACTGTATTTTGTTTCTTAGAACTTTTTTTATATTTGTCTCATTTTTTTTACTTATTCTTCACGGCTTTCTTTAGCCATTTCAGGATCTGGAGAGGCTGACTATAATGTTCTTATCTTGCATATTCACCGTTTTTAGAAACTCCAGAGGCATTTATATACATATATTTGGATCGTAAGGAAACTTTTGGAACTTTGCTTTTTTTCTGGCCTCCTTCACAAGAGAGTGAAACGCATGCTGTATTACCAGCACATAAAACATTGCAGCTAATAGAACCAATGCGTTGCTATGAAAACGTTCAGATGGGAGAATTTTAGGTGCATAATAATAATAATCTTTATTTGTATTGCACCAACATATTCCACAGCGCTTACAAAGGTAGGGAATACAGAAAGACAAAAGTACAAAAGTTACAGAACCACGGTTACGTTACATAGTAATCAGTTGATGGAAACAATAGGGGTGAGGGTCCTGCTCTAAGGAGCTTACATGCTACAGATAATGGGGTGATACAGAAGGTAAAGGGACTGGAGATGTGCACGGTATGGCGAGGTGGAGAGTGAGGGATGCTATACACAGACAATGGTCAGATGTTCAGCAGTGTGACAGCAGGATCGGTATCACTGCAGGGGTAGTTGATGCTGGGTAGCAAGAATTGCAGTCAGTAGGTCAGGGAGCATGTTATCATGCGGCATACAGAAGGGTTTGGTTTAGGAGATATGGTATGCCTCCCTGAAAAGGTACGTTTTTAGAGCACACCTGAAGTTTTGTGAGTCCTGGATTGCCCGGATAGCCTTTGGTAGTGAATTCCAGAGGGCTGGTGCTGCTCTGGAGAAGTCTTGGAGGCGGGAATGAGAGGTTTGAATTAAAGGGGCGTTCAGTCTGGTTTTGTTAACAGAGCAGAGGGCCCGGGCTGGCTGATGGATTGAGATGAGGGAGGCAATGTAGTATGGCACGGTGCTGTGGAGAGCTTTATGGATGACGCCTGCCCTGGATGACCCGCACTCCAAAGGCAAACAGATCTAATCATTAACCCATTTGGGACCCACGAATTGCTTGTATGTTTTAAACACCAGCTGAACTGACGAAGGGGTTATCTCCGAAATGTGTTTTCATTAGCTGATAACGTACTTTATTAAATAAAAGGAGAAGTTACCCAAACCTTTGGTTACTTCCTATTTCCTATATTTTCATTTCATTGTTTCATTCTTTTCATTGTTCAATAGTTGGGAGTTTTGTGAAGCCTGCACTCTGATTGGTTGCTATGGACAATAAAGACATATTCTGTTAGACAGCTTTCATGAGAGTGTAGTTCAGGCTACTTTTCTGTGCCCCACCCTGTACAAACAATGGTTCTAGTTAAAAATACCTCCCTAATGTGACATTTGATGTGACATTTAATGAAGCATGCCACATAGGGTACTCTTCTATAGGTGTCCTATTACTCTCTGCACAGCCTGGACCTGTACACCAGATGCAGAAAGCCTTAGCATCCCTTCAACCTCCTTAGGGCGCCTACCCACTTGCGATTTTTTTTCCTTTGCATTTTGCGTTTTTTCTGAAGAGCAATTAGGATAGAATGTGCTCCTGTCCACTTAATGCACCCATGAATGTCAATGGAAATTAACTGAAAAGGCGCGAAAAAGCCGCGAAAATGCCGCGAAAAAGCAGCGGAAAACGTGCCAAAAACGCGCGGAAAATGCTGCGTTTTTCATGCACGAAAATCGCAAACGCCAGTGGGTAGACGCCCTTACAGTTGCATTGAAAAACTATCCCAAAAGTGTCACTTAAGTTTTTGGCGCGTTTTTCGCGGCTTTTTCGCGGCATTTTCCGTTAATTTCCATTGACATTCATGGGTGCATTAAGAGAAAAATAAGGACACATATGCAACTGACAGTTCCTATGTTAAAAATTGCAATGGACTGAAAAAAAAAACGCCAGTGGACAGGAGCACATTCTATACTAATTGCTCTAGAGAAAAAATGCAAAACGCAAAGGAAAAAAAAATCGCCAGTGGGTGGGCGCCCTCACTGTGATATTTATGTCTCATGTTAAGTACAGTTGGCACATAATTTGGACCCCTTTAGTGCTTATTAACCCCTCAATAAAATTGATGAATTTGTCCTTACATGAAAATAAAATGTTTGCCCCATGTGTAGTTCAGTTGGACATAACGGGGTTTTTTTTTTTTCATCCATGTAAGATCTTATTTTTGCAAAACAAGCTGCAAACTTTTTAGGAACCATTTTCATGATGCTGAGAAGGAGCTAGACTTTTCACCACCAGCAGCAAAGAATCAGCTTGGTGATTTCCCCACTTCCTGGAAACTTTAGTCTTCACTTCCAGGTGAAGGGAACACCCCAACCCCACTCTGCATCAGACATGCCAGCTGTGAATTCAGTACTCTCACCCCCCCCCCCCCCACACACACACACACTTCAAATGTCTGTAGCACTAGTTCTTTAAGTGCAATGGACAACAGGATGGCTTTTAAAAGATACCAAAAGCATGTTGGTAACACTGATAGAAGTGGAGCTACAGCCATTTGAACAAGAACAAGCTCAGTTTGCCCAGATTAGTAATTCTTTATCCTAAAGAACCAACTCTCTTCTGGTAAACTGTAGGGGGTTAAAGTGGTAGGTTGGTGCCCCCCCCCCCTTTGGTCTTGACTGCACCCAGGGCACTTGCCCCACCTGCCTCCTGCTAGTTACACCCCTGTCATAATGTATACAGCATTCCATTTGTTTTATGAGCAAATAGCATAATGTCACAAAGAAGAACTAAATGTTTCCCTCAGAGTTTGTGTGTGTTACTTGCTTAGTAAAGAAAATTAGCTTCTCTATTTGTACACTTTGTTGCATTTTATTTACTGGAGAAGCAGGGGATTTGAACTCACAAGCAAGGAGAATCAAGCAGCAAGAAGGAAGAAAACAGGGAGATGCAAACAGGGGAGTTCAGGTGAAGAGGACAAAATACACTGCAGGATGAGGCAGAGAGGGCAGGAAACATTCAAATACATTTTTACCACAATTATATGCTGGTGTCACACAGAGATTTTTTTTGCAAAAACACCACAATTATACAAAAAATGTTGCATCTTGATGTTTACTGCAGGTCAGCAATAAATTATGAAATGCCCTACAAATATTGGGCGATATTAATTAGAGGGGATTTCCAGGCAAACACTATTGATGATCTATATTCAGGATAGGTCATCAATAGTTGATTCCTGAGAACCTGATGCTCGGGATCCCCAGTGACCAGCTGATTGCATAGGCCTTTGTCAGCGCAGTGAGGTGGGATGTCGTTATCGTCGTTGGAGAAGGAAGCATCATAGAGGACTTAATTCGCCTTGAAATCAATGGGGGCTGAAGACTCCTGTTACACCTGATTGATATCAATGGAAATTAAGCCCTCTATTGTGTGTCTGCCTCCTTGCCCAATTACAACCCCCGGCCTTGCTGCACTGCCAGCGGCTAGGCATTCAGCCTTGAAATCCATCAGCAGGTTTTTGGCTATCAACTATTGATGATCCATCCTGAAGATAGGTCATCAATAGTATTTGCCCAGAAGACCCCTTTAAGAAGTTTTGTATGTCAGATTTCGAGTGTGCAAAAGTTACAACTTATTACATATGCCATCAATAGCAACTTTTGGCTTTTTAACTGTGTCGGCTTTCATAACTTTTCTAAAAGTGGGTGGGGCTAGTAAAAAAAGGGGTATAACCTAACGTAAATATTGGATTTTCTATAATTTACACCACAAATTGAGGTGAATAATAGCTGACAATTTTCAGTGTGTCACATGAAGGCATCAGCAGATGCAAAAATGTGTTCAGAGGACTGGGTTGGGTTTACTCCAGCGCAAGCTATACTTGGACCAATGTATGAAACACCACTCTAAGAGGTGAGGTGTTGGGCTAGAGAGGGGGTGGAGCTAGAGGGACATAGTGACTATGAGAACCCCTCTAGCCACGCCCCCTCTCTAGCCCCCCTTCCTCGTCGCTGCTCTTCGGGAAGCCCTGGGGAAGTCCTCTAGCCCCACCACCTATCTCTCCAAATATGGGCGGCTATGTAAGAGATCACCTGCAGCTCCACCCCCTCTTTCTCCCTTCAAGGGGGGATTCCACAGCTCTTTTGCGATCTTCTCCCACTGAAAATAATGCGCAATATCGCAGATTTTCTTGTAGCAACTTGCAGTGAGTGAAAACATCACAATTGAGAATGAAACCATTGAAAATCATTGGTTTCAAACTCATGTGTTTTCACTTACTCTCACATCCCTGGAACATCCTATCGCCAGTGGGGGGTGGGGGGACCTCTAGGTAAATTTGCACTAGTATTTTGTAGGTCCTTGATTTTTTTGCAAAATGCAGCATGGTCTGGATTCAGCATTTTTTCAGGCATTTTTCCATAGGTTTCTCTCTTAAAAAAAAAACAAAAACAAAAATATAGGAAACAAAAAGTTCCAAAATAACTAAAAAAAAAAAGCAGACCTCATACAAGAAATGTACCCAACTGTTTCTTTTTTCAAAAAAGAGATTATGTGTGAACGAGGCCTTACTGCTGTTTTTGTAGTGATTTTGCCCCGACTGATTGTTCTGTTAGTTCCATAGACTTTGCATGGAGCGGTACGGTAGCGGTTGACTGCGGCTTCATTCAAGCTTCTCCTCAGTGTAAAGGAATGGTGGGACTCTGGATCCCTGTTCTGATCGAGGAACAGCAATCAGATAATTATCATCTATCCTGAAAAAGGTTCAATGTGGGAAAATTTCTTTAGGACGGATTCACACGCGTGTATTTGCACACGCAATACGCAGAAAATAGACCCCATGCATATTAATGGGTTTGTTCACATAAGCGTATTTTGTACAAACATTTCGTTTGTGCAAAGCAATACGCAGCATGCTCTATTTTCTTGCGCATTTGTGCAGGGAAAGAGCACATATTGGATTAATTACATTAATTGCCCATTTCAATGAGTGTAAGCATGGCTGAATGTCTTTTTGTGCTCGCAAACGCGTACGATTTGCGCTTGCAAAAAACACAGTAAAATACGCCAGTGTGCATGCCAATACTCAAGGATATTTTCACAAAAACGTAGCGCAAATACGCTTACACTCATGTGAATCCGGCCTTATAGAACATAATCTACTACAACAGAAAGGCATCAGTAAAGACGTCCATAAGTAATTCTCTTTTGTGAAAAGTTCCATTCACTTTGTTTCTTAGTTACATCTGTTTACGGACTAGCCACGTGACAAGAAAATTGTCTGCCATTATAGATTAGACTGCGACTGTCAGTCATTGCTGAGCATTGAATACCAAATCTACTTCACTATGCAGCAATATCGATAGAGGGATATATCAGTACATAGCCTGCAAAATCAGGAGCCTGGAAGACAAGGATGATTTATACTGTTAAAGCTGATAGACAGATAGATAGATAGATAGATAGATAGATAGATAGATAGATAGATAGATAGATAGATAGATAGATAGATAGATAGATAGATAGATAGATAGATAGATAGATATGAGAGAGAAATGGATAGATAGATAGATAGATAGATAGATAGATAGATAGATAGATAGATAGATAGATAGATAGATAGATAGATAGATAGATTAGATAGATATGAGATAGATAGATAGATAGATAGATAGATAGATAGATATTAGATAGATAGATAGATATGAGAGAGAGAGATGGATAGATAGATAGATAGATAGATAGATAGATAGATAGATAGATAAGTAGATAGATATTACATAGATAGATATAAGAGAGAGATGGATAGATAGATAGATAGATAGATAGATAGATAGATAGATAGATAGATAGATAGATAGATAGATAGATATTAGATAGATAGATATAAGAGAGAGATGGATAGATAGATAGATAGATATTAGATAGATAGATAGATATGAGAGAGATGGATAGATAGATAAATAGATGATAGATAGATAAGAGATAGATATGAGATAGATAGATAGATAAATATGAGATAGATAGATAGATAGATAGATAGGAGATAGATAGATAGATAGATAGATAGATAGGAGATAAATAGATAAATAGATATGAGATAGATAGATAGATAGATAGATATGAGATAGATAGATAAATAGATAGATATGAGATAGATAGATAGATAGATAGATAGATAGATAGATAGATAGATAGATAGATATGAGAGATAGATATGAGAGATAGATATGAGATAGATAGATAGATAAATATGAGATAGATAGATAGATAGGAGATAGATAGATAGATAGATAGATAGATAGGAGATAAATAGATAAATAGATATGAGATAGATAGATAGATATGATAGATAGATAGATAGATATGAGATAGATAGATATGAGATAGATAGATAGATAGATAGATAGATAGATATGAGATAGATAGATAAATAGATAGATAGATAGATAGATATGATAGATAGATAGATAGATAGATAGATAGATAGATAGATAGATAGATATGAGATAGATAGATAAATAGATAGATATGAGATAGATAGATAGATAGATAGATATAGATAGATAGATAGATATAGATAGATATGAGAGATAGATATGAGATAGATAGATAGATAAATATGAGATAGATAGATAGATAGATAGATAGATAGATAGATAGATAGATAGATAGGAGATAGATAGATAGATAGATAGATAGATAGATAGATAGGAGATAAATAGATATGAGATAGATAGATAGATAGATATGATAGATAGATAGATAGATAGATAGATAGATAGATAGATAGATAGATAGATATGAGATAGATAGATAAATAGATAGATATGAGATAGATAGATAGATAGATAGATAGATAGATAGATAGATAGATAGATAGATAGATAGATAGATATAGATAGATATGAGAGATAGACAGATAGATTTGAAAAGTTCCCTCATCAATAATTTTGCGGTAAACATTGCATTAAAATTAGAAATTAGTATGCAAAAGAAGATTGTTCATAGCAAAAGAGGAACATTAAAGGTGACCTTATAAACAGTTGCAGAAGAGTCTGACAATGTAGAATTGTTGAGCGACAGTGGATATAAAAAGTCTGCACACCCCTGTTAAAATGCCAGGTTTTTGTCATGTTAAAAATTCCGACAAAAATGAGTCATTTCAGATTTATTCCCATCTTCCATGTGACCCGTTATCTGTACAATTCCATCGGAAAAAACTGAAATAATTTAGGAAAGAAAAACAAAAAAACCCCCAAAATAATATGGTTGCATAAATGTGAACACCCTCTTATATTCGGGATGAAGTTGTGTTCAGAATAGCCAATCACATTTAAACTCATGATAAATAGTAGCCAGCATTCCGCTGCCACTATGTAAAGTGATTCTGATTTACCCCATATCAAGTTCAGTTGTTTTAGGACAGTGATGGTGAACCTTTTAGAGACCGAGTGCCCAAACTGCAACCCAAAACCCACTTATTTATCGCAAAGTGCCAACATGTCAGGGGGCGGGGCTTATCACGAAGTACGATTTTTCCCCCATCGTTCTAAAAAAGGATAGTGCTGTTTCAAAATAGACTGCTTTTTAGATGCGGAAATGCTGTAGAATGTCCTCAGCGCAAATTTCTGTGGAAAATTCTGCAGCATTTCTGCATCCAAAAAGCAGTCAAAATCTGCACCTGGTCTATTTTGAAATAGCACTGCCCATTTCCACCACATGTAAACATCCCCCAATGGTAATAGTGACCCCCCAGCGGCCGCCAGCATAGCAGTGACAAACCACAGCGGCCCTCAGCATAGTAGTGACAAACCACAGCGGCCCCCAGCATAGTAGTGACACCCCACAGCGCCCCCCTGGTGTAATAGTGACACCCCACAGCAGCCCCCCACGTAATAGTGACACCCTACAGCGTCTCAACGCGTGCTAGTGACACCACACAGCGCTCCTCCGCGTACTAGTGACACCCCACAGCAGCCCCCCGTGTACTAGTGACACCCCACAGCGGCCCCCAGCGTACTACTGACACCCCACAGCGGCCCCTAGGGTACTAGTGACACCCCCCAGCGGCCCCCAGCATACTAGTGACACCCCACAGCGGCCCCCAGCGTACTAGTGACACACCACAGCGGCCCCACTGTCTGTGCTGCAGCTGCTCGATGTCCTGCTCTCCAGCTGCTGCCGCTGCTCCCTCCGGCCTCCACTGGCAGTGGCTGTGCTCATGTCACCAGCGCTCTGTCTCTTGCTGCCAGCGCCGCTCCCTCCAGAGACCCTACTGCTGCTGCCAGCGCTGCCACTGATCTCTCTGTTTAGTCCACCGCTGCTCCATCTGCTGCTGATTCCTTCACCGCCAACGCTTACCCTGCTAAGGCCACACGCACACCCAGCCTATCAGAAGATGGGGGCGTTACAATATGTCAAACCCCTGTATTATGTCACCACCCTTAACTTCCGGTGGCGACATAATACAAGAATACCGGGGAGCCGTGGCCCCTGCCGTCATTCACAAGTGGTGAGCGGCTGATGGCAGCCCGTACCAGCAGGGAGGGCTCTGCGTGCCATAGGTTCACCACCACTGTTCTAGGAGGTTTTTCCTGCCATTTTCTTAAATATAGTTTTCAGTAGATCTTACAACACATTAAAAGAGATCTGATTGGTGGAAGTTGTCAGTCATGAGAAGGGGGCCCAAGCATTCCCAAGCATTACATATACCAGGAACACAGGGAAGACGTCAGAAAGAAGTAGATTACATTTGGCACAACATTAACATTACCAAAAACTAGACGTCCCTCAAAAATTGACATAAAGACCAGAAGAAAATCAGTCTGGAAGGCTGCCAAGAGGCCTACAGCAACATTAAAGGAGCTGCAGGATTTTCTGGCAGGTACTGGTTGTGTAGTGCATAGGAAAACCATCTCCTGAATTCTTCATATGTTTTGACTGGGGGGGGGGGGGGGCAAAATCTTCAGTACATCATTTCTGATAAAAGTCTGTGGGAGAGCGTGTTATAGTCTGATGAAACCAAGGTTGAACTTTTTGGCTATAATTCCAAAAGATATCTTTGGTGCAAAGCCAACACCGCGCATCATCAAACAAACCCCATGCCCCTAGTGAAGATGGTGGAGGCAGCGTTTTGGAAATTTCTCTCACTCTCCCCTCCGCCACCCCCTGCCGTCCCCCACTCACCTCACTGCCCCCAGAGCCTGCTCGGACCAGTAAGCAGTTACTCGAGAAGAGCGATGCTCGCTCGAGTAACTGCTTTATCCGAGCCTGCTCGCTCATCTCTAAACATGACGTCACAAGCCTGAGAAAGGCCATGGTGCTCATCTGAGAGCTATGACATCTTCAAACATCTGATCACCTGAAGACCCAAGCAGTGGACCCCACCGATATGATATTAATGAACTATTTTGGGGATAGATAATCAATATCCGAGTTCTGGAAGACCTTTTTAAAATAAATTCAGCTATACAATTTGATGTATGTAAAAATGTCATAAATCGATATAAAACCGCTCTTTTACGATAAGCTGTTTATATAAGCTCAGGAAACAAACTCTGACTTGTGAAGATGTTTCCTTTCCTCAGTTGAATGACCATCATTAGATTTTAGAGTTTACTGTCACAGGGGTATGGAACAGAGCAGGAAAATATGAAGAAAGGATTTAATGCCTCCCATGCAAGAAACGGTATATATAGTAAAACATTGACATCACATAATGTAAAAGCTCTTAATTCATGGAACTGCTATACACGCCTTTCAACAACTAGGCCATGAAGGACTTGTGTCTATGAATCTACAGTATAGTCTATAGACAGTACAATACCAGAAGCTTTGTCCTTGAGAACAGAATAGCGGCCCCGGTTTAATAAACTGGTAGTTCAGTAAGTCTGAAAAGCAACAATATAACAAAGTGGTCCTCAAGTCAGCAATTTACAGTCCTAAAATTGTGAATCGGGCTAAACGTTCTGTGTCACATCATTTCGAAACATTTGTGACCTTTTGCGACTTAGTGACAAAGATGAAAGCTGTCATTGGAGATCAGTCTGAGACCCGTGTATGCAGTTCTCAAATGTAGCTATACTCCACAGAGACCTTATTTTTAGCAGGTACCATTTGAAAGCTTAGCAATATGACTTTCCATTGATCCTTAGGTGCATGGTGCTGGCTTTTTTAACCCTCTTACTGCTAAAATAGCTGAAACTAAACTAATCTATCCATCTATCTATCTCATATCTATCTATATATAATATCTGTCTATCTAATATCTATATTGAATATCTATCTATCCATCTATCTCTTCTCTATCTCATATCTATCTATCTATCTATCTATCTATCTATCTATCTATCTATCTATCTATCTATCTATCTATCTATCTATCTATCTCATATCTATCTATCTATTCATCTATCTATCTATCTATCTATCTATCTGTCTATCTATCTATCTATCATCTATCTATCTATCTATCTATCTATCTATCTCACATCTATCTATCTATCTATCTATCTATCTATCTATCACTTTATTAAAAATGCCGTAAAAAAGTATTTGCTATCCTTCCGATTCCAATTTTATTTATCTGGACTTATAAAACTGTTATTAGGCTTGTTAATTCTTATTATTATGCGAACATACAATGGGTTTATTCACATTTCCAATGTTTCCCTGAATGGTACTGCATTGTAAGTCTATGCAGGGAAAAAAAATCGCAGCATGTCTTTTCTTTTTGCGATATCACCCCTTGGTTTTCAATGGAGCCAGCAGCAGCAGAGCCGGCCCCATTGAAAACAATGGGAGGACAGCACGATCCCCTGCCACAGCTGTGAGGCTGCCACGTGCCCTCCTTTTGGCTGAGCAATTAGTGCACATTAATGGGATTCACACACAGCAGCTTTGCACACACTCACAAGCGGCTTGCCACTCGACTCCATTGGCCGCAGCGCTACACATTCTCAAGTGGTGACTGTCATGCAGTTGGATCAGAGTTTAGCATGACTCCTTCTCCTGATGTTACAAAGTGAACAGGAAATGGGAGGAAGAGTTAGGCTATGCAGCGGCCTGGGTTGATACTGCAATCCTAACCCGGACCACTACACTTTGGTCAGCGCTTTCTACTTCCTGACAGAAGTGACAGCAGCGCCAGGAATCAGCTGATTGGCTGGGATCTGAGTGACCAGTACCCACCAACCACCAAAAATAAGAAAAGTCTTAGCATACCCCTTTAAAAGGGGACAGGGGGGCTGTATTACTTTAAAAGAGCACAGGGGTCTCTTTTATAGGGGCACAGTGAGATTTTATGACTTTGAAGGGGTTGTCAAAGTTAAATTTAAAAAAGCCTGCCTCCCATGTATAAATATAATAACTAGTGGCATACTCACCTCTCCCAAGTCCCCACAGCTGCAGCGCCACATGCTCCGGTCTCCACTATGACACTATATTGACAGCCTGTAGTCAGCCTGTGTAAAGGATATCACAGGCTGCTGCAGCCAATCATAGACCTCAATGTTCAAGCACTGACACCTCTGATTGGCTGAAGGAGCCTGTGGCATCCCATAAAAAGACCTACTACAGCCTATCAACACAGTCCAGGTGGAGAGAATGGAGCTGCTGTGGGCAGCTGGGAGGAGTGAGTATATGATTGTTTATTTTTATACATGGGCAGCAGAAAAAAAAAAAAAAAAAAAGGCCGCCTGCACACGAGCGGAAATTCCGCGGCGGGATTTCCAGCGGAATATTCCCCCCTGGAAGCTGCCATAGGATTGCGTTAACAAACGCAATCCTATGCAGACGGTCGTGATTTGGCCGCACGAAATCTCGCGCGGCAAACAAATCGTGGCACACTCTATTTCTGTGCGGGGCTGAAACGTCATGCGCCGGTTGCCCAGCAGCCAACACATGAAAGAGCTGGGGCCGCGGGCGAGGTGAGTGCCCGCGGTGCTCTCTGCAGACGCTCGGGTCGGGTCCCGCTGCGAGAATTCTCGCAGCCGGATCCGACCCAGCTGTCTGCAGGCGGCCTAACTTGAACATAAATGTTCATGGCTGTCTGGACCAAATAGAGAAAAGAAAAAGCAGATGACACCAGAGATGATGTCACGTGTGATGATTGGAAGTAACTGTACTGTAATCACTATCACTGTGTAGAACTGATATCTATTACATGGTGACTGCACTATTTAGAGGTCACTAGAGCTGAAGCTTTGTGTGTGTATATATATATATTTACAGTTTTTTGGGGGGAGGACCAACGGGCAAAGTAGCTGCGGTAGAGGGGCAGTGGAGGGCCTAAGCTGAACTTTTGCACCTTGGCCCCAGAGCCCATAGCTACACCTCTGGGCCCTTTCACTGTTGTTTGACGTCACAAGGATGCTTTGGGCTACGTAACTGTGCAGGGAACTGCAAGTGGCCCCCGAGTGCCACTGTTGCCCCCACTGCTGCAGCTGGCTCAGGTAGCCCTTTCATATTCATGACTGGCGATGGACTCAGAACTCATAACCCCTCGAATCATAAAGTGATGGTATATCCTATCATTATGCCATCATTTTTTGAGATGCGAAGACCCTTTTAACTTGTTGCACCTTTCTAGCAGCAATTATTGAGACCAAATACCTACAGTAGTTGTTCTTTCACATTTTTCACAATACAATTTTCAGAGATGACACTTAAAACAAGGATGAATTTTTGCACAAGGGGGACTGGCTGCAAGGCATCCTGATCAATTCCTTTAGGGAGTCAAAAAATATCCCAGAAGAACATGAGTCTCCAATAAGAAGGAAACTGGTCAAAAATTTGGGTTCAAGGACATTAATGCTCATCTTACAATTGTAGAAACACCTGAATGATTTCCACATACTTTGGTGTAATGTTCTTGGGACAGATAGATGCAAAGTGGAGCTTTCTCTTCATTCCACATTCCAGTTTGCCTTATATATAGCAAACCTATGTTATTATGGCAGTATAGGCTTCCTACATAATGGAGGACATGGGTCATGACATAGCTGGCAGAAATGCTGAACAGCAAGGCCCCATTGAGGACCTAAAGGTGGTCATACCTATTAGATGACTGTTGGCCAAACCTGGTAATGTCACTGAAACTAGCAACCAATCTAATGTGTATGGTGGTGTTAAAACGGGGTTATTGGGATCAGTCTGAACTTGAGCAAAGTCAGAAACATGAATGACCGACAGGACCATTTTTCGGCCTGGGAACAGGGGGGTATTTGCGCAAGAATGGATTGCTTATGCAGGGTTGCCTGTACGTCATCTGACTTGTAATTACATAGGGGCAAAGTACACTGAGAAGTATTCATTGTGTACGTCCTCCTCCTCACTGTAGAGTGTTCCTAGCACTTTCCTCCACCTTCTGACCTTTCCTGATTGCTGCAGCTCCTCATACTGCTTCCTCTCTCCTTCACCTCCAACAACCAAGTCCTCCTTCACTTCCTGCAACTTTCCCACACTTTTTCTCTTACTATGACACACTTCCTCCTCCACCCTGCTCACTTTCCCGGGCTTGGCTAGACTCCTCCCATTCCACCAATCAGAAGTTTTACTGACAAGCAGCCAATCAAAAAGAATGGTTGCAGGGCAGACTAACCTCAGCCCGATCTCTGCGATAGACAGTGTCTTCCCCCTGAATGACACCTACTATGTCTCTAGAAGAGCTCACAGCCCGGTATTAAGGACTTTGCTGACTATTCGCCTACCCTGTAGTATCCTCTGGGTCACCACATATGCTTGGTTGAACACATTGTTTATTTGTGTGGATGGGTCTGGTGAAACAGCTGCTCGCCATACGACCATTCATCTGACGGCTATCTAAAGTATAAAGCTAGCTTAAAGAGGACCTGTCATGGGATAAAATCAGTGGCGCTGAATGTATGGCTTTGCAGCCATGGCCTTTATCTCCATTTTTTATCATACTCACCTCCCTTTGCCCAGACAGGTTCTTCTTAGATCTAGCTTCTGGTGTTGTCAATGTGTCACTTGGGCAAATCCCACCCCTCACTGTCAATGGGTGACGTTGGACTGTCAATGAAATCCAACCCATTGTGAGTGAGCGCTGGAGATCGCCCTCTAGACACATTGACAGCATCGGGAGCTGGACCTAAGGTAAGCCCATCCAGGTGAATGGGAACGAGTCAATGGGTCTGCAGCTGCACAACCATGCAACCACCCCTCCAGATGTTATCTCATAACAGGTCTTCTTTAGGTCATGTGGATCAGCTAAAGAATGTTAGGCAAAATTATATTTTTGGCTTTGTCTGGAATAAGCCATAAAACAAAACAAAAAACATGACGGATGGACTTGAAAATAAACATTGGAAATATAGATATTGTGTACCAGACATACTTCACTTTATTTCAAGTTATTTGCGTGTGGCCTTCTTAGAGCCTGAAGAAGACTTCTGCTGTGGAGTCGGACAGCTCTGGAGATTGTTAATTTGGTTTGTTATTGTTATGCTACAAGGGATTAGGACACCCCGGTGGCTTCAACACTCTTGATGTTTTTTTTTTTCCTTCCTGCTTTAGTCAGCTTATTTTGTTTTCCCGGTACGTAACATTGATTTTGCCCTTCAGCTTCTCATTCCTTGTGTCCATATAAATAAACAAGAAATCATCTAACATGGTGATTTACTTGCGCTGCAGTTTTTAAAGGTTTTATATACAGATTTAATAAAACATATTCCTCCAGTGTATTTGGCTTGACTTAAAGGTTTTCAAATAAAACCGGGAGCCCATTTCATAAACGCGCTGATGGTCTGGTGGAATTAAATGTATTATATCACATAATTCTCCATGGTTTATGTGAAAAAAAAAGAAAAAAGATTCTCAATCGGAAACGTCTACTTTCTTGACACATCACTTCGAAGACCCATTGAGGCTCTGTAGGGCAATTACATTGTCAGAGATATTCTTACGGTATGATATAGAGTGATTCTTGTAATCAGGTAATTTCACTGAGAAATTTGAAAATTATAATCACAGCTCAAGGACAATGTAAAACTGTGGTGATGAATTAAGGCCCCAGACATCATAGTTCTGATGTATCCCTAATTTATGTGAGATGGGTAGATGGTACGTGATGGTGCAGTGGGGACAGACGGAGGTGGAGACAACTCGTTCTGTCAAAATAAACTTTACTGAATAAAATATTCTTACATTTTTCCATAGGAGGGTTCATGGACTTAAGCATTGCATAATAACATCACACAGCATTACAGATTGTAGCATCTTCATTCTCTTAAAGAGAAAGTAGCCAAACTTTGTTTATAATATTAACATAATCTACCGGTGCATACATCGCGTCTCAATCCCTTCAAATTGGCAGCAGCAAGGCACAAATTGGTTTGGGCCGTCAATAAATACACCCGATCGAAAAAAATCTCAATGAAATAGCTTTGATCCACATACATGTGGGGAAACTCCACTTTAAGGCACACTCAGCACATTATAAGTGTAATATCCCTTTTCATTGGAGCAGAGGCGAAACTTGAAACTGCTGGGCCCCAATGCAAAATCTACAACAGGACCCTCAACTATAATGCTTTATTCAAAGTACTGGGCTTCCTATATGGAGAAAAGAAGCCTTATGGGACCTCTAAGGCACCTGGGCCTACATGCAACCGCATCCCCTGTATCCCCTATAGTTACGCCCCTGTATTGGACCTTTCAGGGATTATCCACTGAGTGAGCCATTACAACCGCAATAAACATATGAAATTACATCATCTTATGTAATAACTATTAAATACATAAGCAAGGCCTTGCAATTAAATGGTGCCATAATGTATGCATATACTTTAGTGTTTTTGGATTATCCCAGTGAGTCCACAACCCTTCAACCTGGTCAGGGATTTACATATAGCCATCATGGCAGCAAGCGTACACTCACATCTGAAGCTGGCATCTCCTTCGCCAAACATGGCCTCTCCATGGTGGTTGTTCTTATTCCTGGTTTTCACCTTCAACACCCCCGCCTTGATGTTGGGAATTGGCATAGAGGGAGGCTCCCTCTTCTTCCATACACTTCAGGGTTCTTGGTCTTAGTAGTGGCCTGGTGTGAATCTCTTAGGTTGCCATCCTTCCCTTGCTTGGCCCATTTCTCTCAGGCTCCTGGCATCTCTGTGTTCCTCTCGCTGCTCCCCAGTATGGGGACAGTGTTGCATCTCCAGCTTGTGCCACTGCTTACATGGTATCCACCACTTTAACCCTCTCCAATCCACTGTCTGACATCTAAAGACATTATGATTTAAGATTGTACAGCTCCGATGTTGGAAGACGTCCGTTGGGGTTCTCTTACTGCATATTGCCAGCCTCTCTGTTGTCGGAGCCTATCCAATGTGTCACCTCATGCAGTACTGGCTTTAGCCAGCAGATAGCGCCTTTGTATAACAGCAAAAAAGAGTAAGCCCCCAAGGAAAACCAGAATACATATTGGATTGGAAAGGGTTAAATTATGCTGCATTCTCCCTGTTGCTCCAGGGGTCTAGCTTACCCTGTGTTGCAGAATATTTCTATTTCTATAGAGCGCCCTTTTGGCGCTAGAAGATTCAGGCTGTTTCTTGGCTGGTTATCCCTTTTCTCTCTGGCCCTGTATGGGGGCTCCCTCTAGGTGGTGATGTACCAACTGCATCACCACCAACATGAGCCACTCTCCTGGTGCTAGCAGTGGTCCTGGCTGGTGGTGGGGCTTAATAGTGTGGATTTGCCATGGATTGCCAAGAGTGTGTACAAAAATTATGATGCGAGCGCAAATCTACCTCAAAAACCTTGTACATGGAGTAAATGCATTGCGCTGAAGCATACGCAATCACATATGGCCATCTGAAACTGCTACTGTAGTTAATACTACATACAAGAAAGATAGGGCAGGACCTACCTTCCCACTTTTTATTTTAAACTCGCACTCTATAGCATGGAGTTTGGATGGTCCGGAAAAAAGAACAACCTGCTTCCTGCGAACTACGCTTGTATTCCTTGCGCATACACCCATCTGAGGAAGCCCTTTAACAACACAGCGCACACTTTTTGATGAATATGACATAGCAATTAGAACCGTATGCAATTTCCAAGAAACCCTTTTTTAACACTGAAAGTACAGATGTAGCAGCTGTTTAGCATGGCCGTTCACTTTGAACAGCGGCCAAGCTGCGCAATTAGCGCAACTATTTAACGAAGTAGTGCGGTAACGCAGCATGCATTCAAGCTGCTACTTCTGTATCTATGCTTTGAACTCAGTTTTTGTACTAGGTCTTTGTAGTAGGCTTGGTTCTGGCCCCATATCTATATTATAATCTTGGTTTTTGTATTGTATTTATGCAATAAGCTTGGTTCTGTTACCATATCTATGTAGCAAGTTTGGTTTTGTTCTCATATCTATGTAGTAAGCTCGATTCGGTTTTTATATTTATGTGGTAAGCTGGATTCTGTTACCATATCAATACAGTAAGGCTGCTTTCAGACGGACGAGAAAAGCACAAGAAATTTGTGTGTTACGAGATTCACAATCTCGCACAAATATGAACCCCATTCTTTTGGTGTGGTGCAGGAAAAAAAAATCACAGCATGTCCTATCTTTGGGCATTCCCTCGGAATGCCTCGCCCATTGTTTTCAATGGGGCCGGGAAAAACATTGCACGGCGAGCAGGTTTACACACGATACAAGATTTCCCATTGAAAAATTGCGCTGGAGGACCGCTAATCCCGTGAAGTGGTGCAAGACGTTTTTGACACAAAAACGCCTCACATACGCAGGGAAATCCCATGCTGCTGATGCAATATTGGGCTGAGTTTCACGGCCCGATAGCACGTTCGCTCATGTGAAATTAGCCTAAGCATGGTTCTTGCACCACATCTACGTAGCAAGCTTGGTTCTGGTACAGTATACATGTAATAAACGTCAGATCATATTTTTTAATCTGGACTGGAGGTGGAAGAGAAGTTGCACATGCGACGGTGGGGGCCCAAGCTAACCCTCTGCACCCGGGCCCATGAGTCTACACCCCTGGTAAATTCAAAAAGCTGCAATGCTGTTTTTCTGCAAGCCAGGCTTGCTGCAAAATTTGCAACATTCCTGCAGCAATTTTCTATTTCTAATATCCCCCATGATGTTTCGTATGGATAATTTAAAGCTCCTAGGGGCCCAATGCAAAATCTGTACCAGTGGACCACATCCACTATGTACTATAACTGTTGCTTCTCTACATTGCAGAAGGAGTTTTTCGGTTTCTCGAGGTATAAAAGTATATTTAAAGGGGTTTCACAGTTGTAAACTATCTATCTTTTGGATAGACCATCAAAAGCAGATTGGTGAGGGTCCAACCCCTGGGCCCTCCACTGATTAGCTGTTCAACAGACAAGTGCTCTCATGCACTGAGCTGATTTCTATAGGAAGCAGACAGCTCCGTTCTCACTGTAGTGGCCAAGCTTGGCATCACAGACAGTGTCCCATTTACGTCAATGTGAATTTTGTGTGTAATACCAAGCCTAGCCACTGTAGTGGGAATGGAGATGTCTGCTTCCTGCAGAAATTAATTCAGTGACCACTTGAAAAGCAGGAGTTCTGGGTGGCAGATCTCCACCAATATACTATTGATAGTCTAATCTGAGAATAGGCCAACAATAATTTGCAACTGCACAACCCCTTTAATATCTTGCATAACAATATTAAAAAGGTGTTCAGTTAACATAGTTGATTATTGTGTCCTCTAGTGAGATTGCATTGAATGCACATTACTCTTTGATTGCAGCGAGACCGAAACCCTGTTATTTAAAGGGGAAATTCACTTACAATACCAGACCAGGCCACTGCAGAAAGAATGGAGCTGTCTGCTTCATGCAAAGATCAGCTCAGGGCACAAGTACACTGGCCCAGTGAACAGCTGGTCACCGGCGTGCCTGGCAACTAATCCTCACCAATCTACTATTCATGGCCTATTGTAATGGCATATGTCACAATGCTCTTTTTTATGGGTGAATGTCAGATCAAGATTTATTAGTAAACCAAGGCAGACGGTAACACTTCCCAACCGTCTCCTCAGTGTCCATTCACCTATTTTCACATCAGCTTTAACAATAAAGTACAACCATCATAGTCAATCCCCTTGTAATCAAATATACTGTATATAGACTTATAGAGTTATTAACTACATTCACAGGAATGAATGTTGACCTTTAAGGAGCTTGTTATGATTCAAGACATTGTGACTTTGAGTTTGTATCGTAGGTTGGATGTATTTTTTTTTCTAGTACATACTGGCAATGTCTAAATCTAGTAAGTTATAATCAGTTTTATAACAATTTCTCTCTGCTTGAAGTGAGTGAATTCATAATACACATAATTACAATGCAAAGCTCTAGTGGAGCTGGAAACAATCCTGCAAGTTTAACCCAAGATCATCTCCTAGGAGACTTCGGCCCTATGACGTGTTTCTGTCTACATCGACACAGGTGTGTGGATGGAAATAATGCTGGGATCTTACTTCAAAGATAAAATAGCTTACTCCTCAAGGTGAGGACGATTGCTTCTTGAGCCATTTATTTCTTTCGGCTACATCTGAGAGACTCTACTGTTCAATAATCCAGCTGTAAAAGACACACATGGATCAGTAATACATAAAATTATAGAATGGTAGAGTTGGAAGGGACCTCCAGGGTCATCGGGTCCAACCCCCTGCTCAGTGCAGGATCACTAAATCATCCCAGACAGATATTTGTCCAGCCTTTGTTTGAACACTTCTATTGAAGGAGAACTCACCACCTCCTGTGGTAACCTGTTCCACTCATTGATCACCCTCACTGTCAGAAAAGTGTCTTCTATAATGTGTGACTCCTCCCTTTCAGTTTCATCCCATTGCTTCTAGTCTTTCCTTGTGCAGATGAGAATAGGGCTGATCCCTCTGCACTGTGACAGCCCTTCAGATATTTGTAGACAGCTATTAAGTCTCCTCTCAGCCTTCTTTTTTGCAAACTAAACATTCCTTAATCTTTAACGTTCCTCATAGGACATGATTTGTAGACCACTCACCATCTTGGTAACTCTTCTCTGAACGTGCTCCAGTTTGTCTATGTCTTTTTTAAAGTGGGCTGCCCAGAACTGGACACGGTATTCCAGATGAGGTCTGACTAAGGAAGAGTAGAGGGGGATAATTACCTCACGTCATCTAGACTCTATGCTTCCCTTAATACATCCCAGAATTGTGTTTGCCCTTTTTGGCTGCTGCATCACATTGTTCACTCATGTTCAGTCTATGATCTATTAGTATTCTAAGTCTTTTTCACATGTGCTGCTGCTTAGCCCAATTCCTCCCATTCTGTATGTGCTTTCTTCATTTTTCTTGCCCAGATGTAGGACTTGGTCAATACCATTCTCTTAGTTGCTGCCCACTGTGCAAGCTTTTCTAGACCTTTTTGAATCCTCTCTCTCCTCCCTAGTGTTAGCTATCCCTCCTACCTTTGTGTCGTCGGCAAATTTGATGAGTTTCCCCTCAATTCCCTCCTCCAGATCATTTATAAAAATGTTGAACAACACTGAGCCTAGGACAGAGCCTTGTGTTACCCCACTTGACACACTATTCTACTTGGATGTGCAGCCATTTATGACCACTCTTTGAGTATGATCACTCAGCCAGCTGGGAATCCACCTAACAGTTGCCTTGTCAATCCCAAATTTGGTCATTTTCCAATAAGTATGGCATGAGATACTTTGCCAAATGCTTTACTAGGTGAAGATAAACTATATCCACCGCATTTCCCTGATCAACCCAGGTGGTGAGACTGTCATAGAAGGACATTAGATTAGTCTGGCATGACTTGTTTGTTGCCAACCCATGCTGGCTCTGGTTTATTACTCCATTTTCATCAAAGTCCTTGCATACATGCTGTTTAATACATTGTTCAAACATCTTTCCCGTTATAGAAGTCAGGCTCACAGGCCTGTAGTTTCCTGGATCCACCGTCTTCCATTTTTGTTGTATCTCTTTCTACTCTGCTCTTTGTGTGTAGAGTTATTTCTTGCTGTACCACTTTCTCATTCTGCTCAGGAACTAGTACCAGATCCCCCTGAGTGAGATCCTCGTACCAGTTCCTGAGCAGTATGGGTGCTCCTGATCCTCCTGCTTCTCTGGGTCATTGCTTCCATTCCTCTGCTTCTGCAGGTACACTAGACATTTCTTTTCCATCAACATTTTGAAGACTTTCTTCTACTCTGTCAAGGAAATCTTCCCTAATATGTTTCAATGTAGCTATTCTCTCCTGACGACTACGCACCTTTTCCTACAGTAGAGACACAAGCTTTCATGTCTGGCAGGTAAAGTTTAGCTTTTCCTTAGGTAGGTCTGTAAACATATAGCATGCATTGCAACTCACCAAATGGCTCCTCTCTTTTTCCATGTTGTCAGTTTATGTCCACTTCCAAACTTCTGAAAGTCAAGAAGTATAGTGAAGATATATAACCTGTACAATACTACTAAGTGTACAATTTCTGGCGTGTGGTTTGGCGATGTCCTCCAAGCAGCTAGACCCGGCTAATCCCAGCAATCTTCCCAGAATGCACAGAGAATATGCAAATGATATTCCTGTAGCTCCAATCTCTGGTTTGGCGATGTCCTCTGAGCAGCTAGATCTGGGTAATCCCAGCAACCTTCCCGCTTACAGTGATTTTTTACTCTTCCCAGAATGCACAGGGAATATGCAAATGATCTTCCTGCAGCTCCTATCTCTAATAATATTCTGTGAATCTTACTTGTGCCTCCAAAACAGCTTTGACCCTTCAAGGCATGTACTTCACAAGATCTCTGAAGGTGTCCTGTGGTATCTGGCACCAAGATACTAGCAGCAGATGAAAAAAATCACAGAAAGCGGCCATACCCACTGATATATTCATACAAGAGGGCTGGCATATAAACCATATATCCCTAAAACATGCAGAGGCCAGACTGCTATATGGAGGAGCCAAAAACAGACACATGTGAGGACACTGATGAGACAACCACTCACAAACCCTCTTTATAATGAGGAGGGAGGTTGCTTAGTTTAATTACTACACAAGAAAGTCAAATATAGGATGCCAGACCACATCATAGTGTAGTGCACCTTGCAGGATTTCAGCCTATTAATGTCACCGGATTTGAAACCAGGGTGCTGCCCTGCACTCTATAGGTACACCCCAATGGCACTGACACCCTGGGCTCCCCCAACAGTCAAAGCCACACTGTATGTTATATATAAGTGTTCTCAGTGAGTTCAAGGGGATCCCATTGCTTAACTTTCCAGATACTGATCTCTTCTTACACTCAGAGATACGCCCCACACCGTCCTCCAGTACTGGCAGCTGATACTCAGCAAACAATTCCTTTTGTAGTCTAGTCTGTGCATGCTCTCTTGGGCATGCTCAATTGAAATTGTAGCAAAAATTCTTACACGGCATGATTTTTTGCAAAATTGTCCAAGACTACTTTCATAGTGACTAGTTGACCCTTTTTGGGCAGCCATTTACAATTCATCAAACCAGTCCACTTTCTTTCTTTACTCCATGGTCTGAGGCTCACGTGACCACTGTAGGCATTTAACGGTGGAAATGGATCACCATGGGTGGCCTGATCTGTCAGTGACTACACACTGTCCAAAATGCTGGGAAAAAAAGCGTAGCATTCTGCACTATTTTTTAAATAAAATAACAAAACACATGACAAAACTGGACGGAACCCAACTAATGTCAATGGATTCCATCAAGTGCTGCCAGGTTCCATCACTTCAACAGACCCTTCCGGCCATTTTATTTTTGTTCTTCTGTTACATAATGGAACACAAAAACAGGAAATCTGGACCGAGCCTTAATATAGCAACTGTCTTACTAATGAATTTAGCATAATTGTTATTATTATTATTTCTATATTGTTAATATCACTTTTATTACTTTTATCCTAGCAGATCCCTACATTTAATATGCATGAATAACACAGCAAAGAAAAGACTCGAATATAATATTCTCTTGTATTCTAGCTACTTCACATTCTAGTAAAGAACATGCTGATATAAATTGTCTGCTACTGCTACATGAAAATGTTTGAAGTAGAGCCGCCTGATTGTACCGTGGGTTTTTTTTCTCTTGTCCTTGCCGATAAACTGAAAGTGAATTAGAAGAAGATGATCTTTACTCTGGTTTCTATGTCTTAGAGACAAATAAAACACATTGCTCACTTTAAAGCACTACTATATACCGCCTTGCTATCCGCATTAAAATAGTAAATATAAAAAAAGGATTAGAATAATATTACAACTTCTCCTGCTACAAACAGCAGCAATAATCCGACTATAGAGATATACATATATAGAAGAAGCCTGCGTATAGCGCAGACACCTTATCGTGATGAGGACCTGTGCACCTTTGAAAAGATAAAACCCATTTTCTCCATAAAGTTTCCATCAACATGTCAAATTTTGGAATTCGGCAACATATGTACCAAAGGGTCACAGTGCCTAGGAAAGTGCCAAAAGCTGAAAAATAATAATAATAACACTAACAAAGCATAAACAGCACCATCTAAAGTCTGTAATAGAGGATAATTCTCCCTCGTAAAGAGGGAAGACTAGGACTTGTTCACATAATGAACTTAGACTACAAACAAATACAGACACTGCAAAAGTTCTTTTACAGAGAACAAGAGACATCAGAGATACATAAAGTAGGGACTCCAGCAACAACACAACACTAAACTTACACTTCTGTAACCTAGACATTGCACAACACACCAACCCCATTAAGCAATGATGGGCCAAGAAGGAGCTCCATAGTAGACATATCTTTGATCTCAGTCAGGATCATGTTACACCAACCCCATTAAGCAATGATGGGCCAAGAAGGAGCTCCATAGTAGACATATCTTTGATCTCAGTCGGGATCATGTTACACCAACCCCATTAAGCAATGATGGGCCAAGAAGAAGCTCCATAGTAGACATATCTTTGATCTCAGTCGGGATCATGTTACACCAACCCCAGAGGGGTTCATGATGGCCCTACACAATTCACAGGGACAGACACAGTCCAAAGTAATTAAAGCCCTTGACCAAGAGGACGTGTACTTCTAAAACTAAATTTTATTATTTTTGCCCTAGAATACTAGAACAGACACAATGATCAGACACAAACCTCAGGTTGTGTCAAAAAAGTAGAACAAAGAGTAAAGAGTGAAAAATAAAAATTATGTAGCCCGTGAGATTAGATTCGGAGATGGGTTAATGATAGTAAGTAGTCCCCTATTGTCCCCAAGTGATTGGAAACACCTCTCCAGGACTACATAAATGGAGTAGAGTCCCCTTGGGGTTGATAGTCAACTAATGGAACAGCCAGGGAAAAGTAATTGATCGCAATATGTCGCTGCCAATTTGATGGAATAATGGTAATCAGGTCTTGCAGCACCAATGCCCCAAACCGGTTATAGTGTGCCCTGATTAGGCTATAATCTTGATAATACAGTTTTGGACAATTGGAGTTCATACGGTTCAATGCGTTTCCCTGTAAGTTGTACAGTTCATCAGGAACCTTTAATTCATCAGAAACCTTTATGATTGCCCTACAGGATCAAGTCATAAACACAGAAAAACTACAGAAAGCACATCCTAAAAGACATCACAATTACTGATGACACTTGGAGAAAATGCCACATGGTGCCAGAATCAATACAACTCATCACCTCCGGCTGCTTTTGGCACCGACAGATTATTTAGACAGACCTAATCAAATCGCAAATATCATCCACTAAGAGTTTGTAGACAAGCACCAACTATCACAAGCACCAACTATAAAACACTCATATTCCATACTACAAGTATACTGCGCAAACATCCTAGAAAACAACATGTGTACTACAACAGCCATAGTCACAGACAATACAATCTACCACAACAGACCAGATATCACACTCATGGACAGACATAACAAAACCACATCCATCGTAGACTAATCTATCCCAAACATCGTTCTAAACAGCTGTGAGTAGTATTCAGCAGCCGGGGAATTAAAATCCCCGCCTGCTGAATGAGATGCCTCTGATTGGTCACAGCCTGACCAATCAGAGGCATCCCTCACTCACACCCATTCATGAATTCATGAATGGGTGAGTGAGGGCTGCCTCTGATTGGCTCAGCGCAGGGACAGCTGAGAGCTGCCCCTGAGCCAATCAGAGGCAGCCCTCACTCACCCATTCATGAATTCATGAATGGGTGTGAGTGAGGGATGCCTCTGATTGGTCAGGCTGTGACCAATCAGAGGCATCTCATTCAGCAGGCGGGGATTTTAAATCCCCGGCTGCTGAATACTACTCACAGCTGTTTAGAGCAGTTCAGGAGAACTGCAGCCTGCCGCGCTGAACTCCGTCTGCCGGGACCAGGTAAGTATATATATATTTTTTATTTTTACACATTTCTGGATGAATTGCAGGGAAGGGCTTATATATTTAACCCCTTCCTGACAATTCATCCCGCGATCGCCGGCAGCCCATTGCTTTCAATGGAGTCGGCTGTATTGCCGGCTCCATTGAATTCAATGGGCTAACATCGTTCTGCCGGGACCAGGTGAGTATATATATATTTTTTATTTTTACACATTTCTAGATGAATTGCAGGGAAGGGTATATATATTCAAGCTCTTCCCGACAATTCATCCCGCGTACGCCGGCAGCCCATTGCTTTCAATAGAGCCGGCTGTATTGCCGGCTCCATTGAATTCAATGGTCAGTGCTCGTTTAATGGAGACGAGTACTGTGTGGTGCTCGTCTCGAGTAACGAGCATCTCGAGCACCCTAATACTCGAACGAGCATCAAGCTCGGACGAGTATGCTCGCTCATCTCTAATAATAATACAGACAAAGTCTTGGCCCACGGCAAAACCAATTTGACTTTTCTTTGAAAAGAAAAGGATGCATCTCATTAACATTACTATACCCGGTGATGGCAAGGTCAATGAGAAACAACAACACAATAGGGCCAAACCTGAAGATTTGAAAGTCAAAATACAGTGTATCTGGCACAAGCCGGCAGTGGTGGTCCCGATGTCGTGCCTCAAGACGTTGACCAGCACTTGAAACAACTCAATATTGCTAAAAGTAATATCTGTTATCTACAAAAGCCTACACTGCTGGGCTCTGCGTGCATCTTAAGCCAATACATAATGTATCCTAGGTTCTTGGGTGGATCTCGATGCACTATGAAGATGAACTACCAAGCTGGGATTTCATGGAATATTTGCTAGTTGGTATGTTTTCAGGTGGCCATATTCAAAAAGTTAATGCTAGAGGAACCTTATAAATGACACACAGCATTGAATGTGATAGAAAGTCATCTGTTTTATTAGTTAATAATAAGCAGAGGAATTTATATAGTTTTTAGACAGACATCTGAAACAAGACTAGAAGACACCTCACTTGTGAACATGCCTAATCTATTATAATTCATTTATTTGGTTATTGAAAACTCAGCACGTGCAGTGACGTCTTTTTTAAGGCAAGACTTCTCTAAGGCCAATTGCATTCCTGTGATTGTTTTCTATCATAATATCTGAATATGTGCTAAGGAAAGAAATGGCGAAGAAGAGCAGGATACAAAACAAAATGGCGGATAGAAAATATTACGGCTTCTCTCACAGCACCAATATATTTCACAGCACTTTACAAGTTAGAGGGAACATGGACAAAATAATATATAACAGTGGTAAACTAACAGATGATTTGAACAGTAAGGATGAAGGTGCTGCTCCCAAGAGCTTAAAATCCATGAGGAAATAGTGGTGACACAAGAGGTACAAATACTTGTTCTGTATAATGCTCCAGTCATCTTTTAAATCAATAGGATGCTATACAAATAGCTGTACGAACCAGACAGCAGCCAATATCTGCATGTCTTTAACTGTTTTTCTAAATGGATAGCCTATAGAGATGAGCGAGCATACTCGCTAAGGACAATTGCTCGATCGAGCATTGTCCTTAGCGAGTACCTCCCCCGCTCGGAAGAAAAGGTTCGGCTGCCGGCGCGGGTGAGGTGAGTTGCGGCAGTGAGCAGGGGGTGGCGGGGGTGGGGGGGAAAGAGGGAGAGAGGGATCTCCCCTCCGTTCCTCCCCGCTCTCCCCCGCCCGCCGCCGGCAGCCGAATCTTTTCTTCCAAGCGGGCAGGTACTCGCTAAGGGCAATGCTCGATCGAGCAATTGTCCTTAGTGAGTATGCTCGCTCATCTCTAATAGCCTATTAAAAAAATTCAGCCCATCTAACCAAAGTCAAGAATTAATCTTGATGCTATAGTCCTATATCTAAATACCATGGACAAGGCAAAATGTATTGCTGGCATCCTGAGCAAACAATCCCTGCCAGCTCTTCCCTGGCTGTACTACTTATTAATGTAGTTTACCACAACATAAAACGTGCTGGGGACTTCACTGCAAAGTGAGGAGAAAGGAAAGGCTTCAATTCTGGAATTGGGAATTTTAGAGACCTAGCCAGTACCTGGGGCAATAATTTAGTTGGGGGATCCCATAGTCATGGTACTACCTTTGTGGCCCTGAGCAGTAATAATAGTGCTACCCTTGTGACCCTCAATAGTAATAGTGTTCCACATGTGGTCTTCAGTAGTAATAGTGCTCCCTATATGCCCCCCTGTAGTAATATTCCCCACATGGCTCTCAATAGTAATAGTGCCCTCCCTACCACCATCCGCAATGGGAATTACATTAAAGGGGTTGTCCCGAGCCGAAACGGTTTATTTTTTTTTTCAATAGGCCCCCCATTCGGCGCGAGACAAACCCAATGCATGTGTTAAAAAAAAAAATGTTTAGTACTTACCCGAATCCCCGCGCTGCGGCGACTTCTTCCTTACCTTACTAAGATGGCCGCCGGGATCTTCACCCACGATGCACCGCGGGTCTTCTCCCATGGTGCAACGTAGGCTCTGTGCGGTCCATTGCCGATTCCAGCCTCCTGATTGGCTGGAATCGGCACACGTGACGGGGCGGAGCTATGAGGCCCAGCTCTCCGGCACGAGCGGCCCCATTCACCAGGGAGAAGACCGGACTGCGCAAGCGCGTCTAATCGGGCGATTAGACGCTGAAATTAGATGGCACCATGGCGACGGGGACGCTAGCAACGGAACAGGTAAGTGAATAACTTCTGTTTGGCTCATAATTAATGCACAATGTACATTACAAAGTGCATTAATATGGCCATACAGAAGTGTATAGACCCACTTGCTTTTGTGGGACAACCCCTTTAATGATCTCACACAGCTCCTTGTCTTTTTCCTCACACCAAAAGGCCAGCACAAGATGCATCTTCAGTCCTCTGCTTCTTCTGTCATTTATTCTTTAGTTCCTCCTGCTCTGAGGTGCAAGAGACAGCTGAAGAGGATGGCAGATGCATCCAGTCCCAGCCTGGCGACATCATTGACATAATTTACAGAGCGGCAAACAGTAACGAGTTGAGTATGGAGCAGAGTAGGCAGGCCCAGGTTCACAGCGGCCCAGCTAGGACAGTGTAGTAAGGTGTGGCTGCCCCTGCCAAGCACAGAATGCATCTGCCAGGTGGTTGCTACTTACACAGGCACTATATACTAATGTAGCAGTGCTAACTCATGCTGTGTTAGCACGCTACTAAGATAATAAATTGTGCCGAGCAGCGACTAAGCACGGCTACACTAATTGCTGTTGCGTAATGAAGCTGCCAAAGTAAATGGCAGAGACCACGTTATGCAATTAGGATAGTGCAGCTTAAAGGCGCCAGGTGATCTGCTCTGAAAATGTAGAACACCATCCTTCAAAGATGGCGCTGCTACATTGGTATGTTCAGTATGGTCTGCAGCAGTCATTTAATTTCTAACTGCTCTAATTGTACCCGGGGCAAATGCCCCACCTGCTCCCCCAGCTATGCTCCTGGGGAATAAGCAGGTTAGCCCATTTTAACTTTCACTCTCTATTGACCTCGTATTCATACCAGATTTTCCACTAGTTGAAGAAAATGCATTTGTCCTATTAATATGTCGAAAAGGTAACAAAACAGACAGAATAATAGGTGCTGTCATCAATTACTGTTTAACATCTTTTTCTGAGATGCCCAATGATCCTCCCCATGTCTTTAAGAGGACACAAGAGTCATTTCCAGATGTGACCGGCATAAGTAAAAGTGAAGTTTTCTCCCTTTGTTTGTTTTTGTGTCTCCATAAAATTATTTCATGCATTTTTACTACAGAGCAGCGACCCGGCATACGAGTCAGGGCTAGAATCTATTTGCTTGTTGTATTGACAGCTAGACAAATGAATGGCAGCTTGACGTGTTACAATATAAATGTTTCATAATGCATGGAGTGTTTATCCTGACCTTCAAACATATCCAGGCTGACAGCACTCATTGAAAAGAACAGGCCTAATATATGCCTATGTCATACCGGCAATGGGGCAAAGAGGAAAAAATATACAAATGTAACTATGACTAATTTATTTCTGTATGTGTTATGTTATTTTAATGTATGTTTAATGCACATCACTGCACATTTTTCATTGACTCTGTAAATAATAATGGTATAAATATCACATCCAATGTCAGCATCTGATTATTCAAAGATTATATCAGTGCCCTAGGCAGATGTGGCAAATGCCCCCCCCCCTCTCCTCCCCCAATCCCAATTCAAAACTACCTTGTTTACTAATAGATATTTAAACACATTTTAAAAGCCACAAATAAAGTCAGAATAAATATCAAACAACAAAATTACTACAGACACTCAGACTGTACAACAGGATTAACCCTTTCCAATCCACTGTCTGACGTCTAAAGACATTCTGATTGATGGCTGTACAGCTCCAATGTCAGAAGATGTCCAGCAGGGTATTCTTACTATAGGTTTCTGGACGCTTTGTTGTCAGGGGCCTCTCCAGCATGTCACATACTGCAGTACTGGCTCTAGCCAGCAGATAGTGCCATTGTATAGTGGCAGAAAGAGAAAGCCCCCTAGGAAACCCTGAATCCAAAATTGGATTGCAAAGGGTTAATACATACCCCCAGATCAGACCCCAAAATGAATATGGAAATCCAGACCGGACACCAAAATTAATACAGACACCAAAATAGGCCCCTAAAATGAATGCAGAACCCCAGACCAGACCCCAAAATTAATACAGCCCTCCAGATCAAACTTTAGGCTAATACACCACTTTCACCCCATCCCTTCTGGCACCCTCTCAGTGACACCACTTGGCAGTCCCCCAATTCTACCTCTTCCTCTCCTCAACCAGTTGGACTAAATCTGAGGCCAGGTCTCCTGGGAGGCTCCTAGACCATACACCTGTACATCCATAATGACCAATGAGCATTTTCCTCCTAATGCCAGCACTAATTGGTGCATTTATTGGCCAATGGATGCTTCTGACATTAGGGAAAGGAAAAGTGCTTATTGGCCAGGTGACTTATGTATTATTGTGCTTCCTGTAATTTGCTGATGCCTGCTCTGCACCCCAACACTTCAAGGTAATACTGGATGGGCGTGCAGGCAGAGCCAGCTTGTAAGCCCTGTGACTGGCATTAATTACTAGGCTGTATGTGCCACTGCCAACTGCTACCCTTTACTATAGTGTCAAGCAGCCATGGCCCAACAGCAACCACTGCTGAACTTTAAAGTGCTGTTACTGCCTAATGTGGTGTTTGGTGACTTATGACACCTGGGGGGTATGGAGTTGTTGGTGACTTAAGGGATAAACATGAGTCGTGCAATGAAGCAAAAGTTAGGGTCAACTTCAGATTTTTTTCTCTATTAAATATGCACTCACTAACACCCCATACCTGATAAGAGATAGTGCTCTACATAGTCACCTGCTCCTGCCTACCTATCATCCTGGTCCTGCTATAGGTAGGGTTGCCATCCAGCCGGTACACCACTGGCCCAGGCAGTAATTCATTATGAAGGCCGGTATTTATTTTTTAGCAGCCATATTAATGGCCAGTAAAAAAAAATAATTACATTCTGTGACCACCTCTAGCTGGGCAGCACCCCTGTCATCAAGTAACTAACTGTGTAGCTATGGATGGACAGGATGCCGCTGCAGTGCTCACAGAAGATCCTGACTCCTCCCCCTTTGTGCAGTGCAGATACTCGGGGGAGGAGTGAGGATCTTCTGTGATCACTGCAGTGGCATCCTGTCCAACCACAGCTACACATTGAGTTACCTGATGACAGGGTTGCCGCTCAGCCAGTTGGGAGGGCACCAAGAGGGAGCGCTATTATTACTGGGCTCACTACTATTACTTGGGTGCCTATAGGGTTCACTATTACAATTGAGGAAACTTCTATATACCTCTATGAGGCTGTCTTTACATGTTGGAAGCAGCCAAAACCAAGCAAACATAAAGGAGGGGGCACAGCACTCGGGCGAGCGTTGCAACTATCTCATTCTAGTGATCAGCAGGGGTCTCAGCAGTGGGACTCCCACTGAGCCATACTTTTGACATGTCAAAAGTGTTCTGAAAGTACAGATGCACTTTAATTCTCTTTATTTAATTCAGTGTGAAGCAGGTGGATGGTATGTGATGGCGTGATGGTGCCAGACAGAGGAGGAGACACTTTTAATGCAGCTAAAGTTCTACTAAACCAAAAATTATAATGAAGGTTAAAGGGGTGGTCTCGCGAAAGCAAGTGGGTCTATACACTTCTGTATGGCCATATTAATGCACTTTGTAATATACATCGTGCATTAAATATGAGCCATACAGAAGTTATTCACTTACCTGCTCCGTTGCTAGCGTCCCCGTTGCCATGGTTCCGTCTAACTTCGGTGTCTTCTTGCTTTTTTAGACGCGCTTGCGCAGATGCATCTTCTCCCTTCGGCTGGTCTTGGAAGCATCGGAGTTTTGGCTCCGCCCCCTTTTCGCGTCATCGCGTAGCTCCGCCCCCGTCATGTGCCGATTCCAGCCAATCAGGAGGCTGGAACCGGCACACGTCATGGGGCGGAGCTACGCGATGATGCGTACAAGGGGGCGGAGCCAAAATGCCGATGCTGCCGAGCGGAGCCGAAGGGAGAAGAAGGGAGAAGACGGATCTGCGCAAGCGCGTCTAAAAAGGCAAGAAGACACCGAAGTTAGACGGAACCATGGCAACGGGGACGCTAGCAACGGAGCAGGTAAGTGAATAACTTCTGTATGGCTCATATTTAATGCACGATGTATATTACAAAGTGCATTAATATGGCCATACAGAAGTGTATAGACCCACTTGCTTTCGCGAGACCACCCCTTTAAGCACTCCATTACTTAAACACCGCAAATAGAGACACAGTCCCAAACCTTACCATGTAGACCTAACGCCCATCAACAGGCAGTATTTTTATAACTCAGGCTTACTACTGCCCAAAGAGGATACAGTCTTTTAAGCCTTTTAGTCCGGTTGAGTTCCCCCTGCTACAGGGGCTGACCAGAATCCCCTCTATTCATGGTGCCGTTCACTTATGTAAATTCTGTAACAGCTTCTATTCCCAAAGCATTCAACTCTTCTGGTGGAGCTTCAACACACTCTGGCAATGACTTGGTCCTCAATAGGGATATTTCCACAATGCCCCTTTGTCTGCTTACTTGCCCATGCTATCACAACAACCTCCTCGGCACTGGACCTGCGTGAGCACTATATTAGCTCCTCTGCATCTCATGCCAAATACTGCGCAGCTATGTTGGAGTCCCATCCTTCATTTCAGTTGCCTGGTCCTCACCATGCCACCACCTTCCTGATCTGAAACATCACTGGTCATCTCACAGTACACCAGGGAGAGACTCCCTCTCCTCCCACACAGTGGTGCTCTCTTGCTCAGGCCCTATTTGGACAGTCATCATAGCCAACCTATACTGGACCCTCTAGTCTACCAGGGCCCTTGTTCTGCTAGGCTACTCACTCATGGTCTATACTCTCACAAGCCTCTCAAATGCTGGCTCCACTTCTTCCTCTGGCCCATGAACCTCCATCTTCTGTGGCTGCTTGGTTGGCCCTGCAACTGGCACTAACACTGCTAAAGACATTGGGGTCTCTCCCAGCTACTCCCTTGACACGGAACTCGGCCTTCGCCGCTTCTATTAGCATGTGACCTCCGCCACTTTAATTATAGTCTCTTCTCCTCTCCTACTGTTGTGCCATACCCTTCCTGCAAGCAAAACCTCCCCTCTTGTAATGCAGGTAAAAAAACTCACAGATCCTTCAGCTACATAGCTAAACAAAGGCTGAATCAGCTCTTAGTGGCTCCAGGGCTGTGATGTTGTCACCCAAAGTCCTTCTTTCAATGTATCAGTCCAGTTTATATAGTAACGATTCACACATCTGTATCTGCAATTAAAATGATTTAACCAACAGACCTCAATCAAGAATGTTTGTTACTGGACGATACTCTCATTTAGTATTCGATATCTGTGCAGTACGGAGAACAATACTATGGTTATAGGCAGTGTATAATACCCTGTAACGGAACACAGTCTAGCTTGTGGATGCTCTTAAAGAGGAACACACACCTTTATCAAAGAGAAGAGTCTGACTCCTTACAAGCGGCAAATGCATTTTGAGGCAAAATAGCCTATTTTTTTTATTTTTTTTTAGTAAGCTGGGGGTGTATACTAGAGTCAGTAAAAATGTTCAGCAGTAGTACCTGATTGTAGAGAAATGGCCAGCCATTACTCTACCAGCAGATCTACTAATGCTGCTGCTACTACCATTAGTACTACTACTGCTGTTATTACTGATACTTATATTAGTGGTGCTACTACTACTGGTGCTATTGCTTTTACTGCTATTACTGTACTACTTCTGCTACTACAACTGCTGCTGCTACTCCTGCTATTGCTGCTGCTACTACCATTACTGATACTACTATTACTGGTGCTACTACTACCAGTGCTATTGCTATTACTGCTACTACTATATCACTTCTGCTGCAACTACTACTACTACTGCTGCTGCCACTATACTACTACTACTACTACTGTAGCTGCTACTACTACTATACTACTACCACTGCTGCTGCTACTACTATACTACTACTACTGCTGTTGCTGCTATTACTACTATAATTCCTGCTGCTGCTACTGCTGCTGGTTTTACTGCTACTATACTACTACTGCTGCTACTACTTCTGCTGATACTGCTACCGGTACTACTACTGCTGCTGATACTACTACAGGGGCTGGACAAAAATATAGAAACACCATACAAAATGCATGATTTAAACCATTAGCACTGAGCTGCCGTTCTGACCCCTGCCTGGCTGGGATCTTTTCAGACAAATTTGTGTTTACCTCACCTCTTGCCCTGCTCTGGGTGGTTTTGGGAGCCAGCTGATAACAGGTGCTGAGTGTCTCAAGCCCCTAACCAATGGAACATTGTTGCTCAGGCAGATGTTCACTTCTGAACATCTGTATAATATTACCTCTACTCAAGTAGATGGAATTATAAAACATATTTCAATAAGACATGTAGAGATCAGTTTTAAGGCATGCATTTTGTACAGCGTTTCCATATTTTTGTCCACCCACTGTACTACCGCTGCAGCTAATACTATTTCTGCTGCTTCTGCTTCTTCTACTGTGGCTGATATTACTACTACTGGTGCTGCAACTATTACTACCACTACTACTATTGCTACTACTATTTTTAACATTACCACTGCTACTTTTGCTGCTACTACTACTACTATTTCAGCTGCTATTACTGCTACTATTACAACTATAAAACTATTGCTGCTGCTACCACTACAGCTAATACTATTACTAAAGCCTGCTGCTGATACTACTATTACTACTACTACTGCTACTATTACTACTATTACTAATGCTGCAACTATTTCTACTATTACTGGTATAACTACCTCTGCCACTATTACTATTGCTGCTATTACTACCACTGCCAATACATAACTAGTACTCTTCTAATACTGCTACTACTATTTCTACAACTTCTGCCGATACCATTATTGCTACTACTATTGCTCCTGCTACTGCTGCTACTATTATTACTGCTGCCGCTATTACTACTGTTACTATTACTACTTTTGCTACTATTACCACTACTACTCTACTATTACTACTACTGCTGCTACTATTTCTAATGCTGCTACTACTACTAGTACTACTGCTGCTACTGTTACTATTGCTGCTAAAACCACTACTACTACTGCTGCTACTATTTCTACTACTACTGCTGCTACTATTATTATGGCTGCTACCACCACTACTAATACTACTGCTGCCACAACTACTACTACTACTGCTGCTAGTATTACTACTGCTGTTACCACTACTATCACTACTACTACTGCTGCTACTACTATTATTACTGTGGCTACTACTACTACTGCTACTACTATTACCACTACTACTGCTGCTACCACTACTACTTCTACTACTACTGCTACTACCACTGACACTGCTATTATTACTACTGCTGTTAATACTACTACTGTTGTTGTTAGCCGTTTTAGTCGTTTATGACCCTCGGCGACCCTAAAGGCGAGCTCCCTCAATGTTGTTTGGTTTTGTACTGCTTCTTTCAGTTGTATGATATCTATTCCAGTATCAGCTTTGATAGTATTTGACTACTATTACTACTACTGCTACTATTGCTACTACTACTGCTATTATTACTATTACTGCTGCTACTACTACTTCTGCTGCTACTATTTTTACTACTGCTGCTACTATTTCTACTACCACTGTTGTGGCTACTTCTACAACTAGTGCTACTACCAGTGGCGTAACTAAAGGCTCAGGGGCCCTGATGCAAAATGTGAGCTGCCTCCCCCCCTCTATCTGTATCTGTACCCATACCCATACCCATACCTAAACCATGCTGCACAGTGACATAACTTGAAGCTTCTGGGCCCCAATGCAAAACCTGTAACAGGGCCCCGAACTATAATGCTTTATTCATAGTACTGGGCTCCCTATATGGAGAAGAGAGGCCTTATGGGCCCCCTAAGGATCCAGGGCCTGGGTGCAACCGCATCCCCTGCACCCTCTATAGTTACGCCCATGGCTACTACTATTACTACTGCTAATATTATTTCTGCTGCTACTATTACTACTACTACTGCTGCTACTATTAGTATGGCTACTGCTACTACTACTGCTACCACTACTACTACTATTACTACTACTACTGCTACTATTACTACTGATGCTGTTACTGTTACTACTGCTGCTACTACCACTACTACTACTGCTCCTGCTATCACTAGTACTACTGCTGCCACAACTATTACTATAACTGATGCTACTACTACTGCTGCTAGCACTGCTACTGCTACTATTACTACTACTACTATTGCTAATGCTACTACTACTACTGCTTCCAGCCAGGCTGTTGTGGCTACTACTACAACTAGTGCTGCTATTATTACTTCTACTGCTACTATTAGTTCGGCTACTACCACTACTACTGCTCCCACAACTACTACTACCACTACTACTGCTATTGCTACCACTACTACTACTATTACTACTACTACTGCTGCTACTATTACTACTGCTGCTACTACTACTGCTGCTACTACTGCTGCTGCTACTACCACTACTACTACTGCTCCTGCTTCTGCTACCACTACTACTATTGCTGACACAACTATTACTATAACTGATGCTACTACTACTGCTGCTATCACTGCTACTATTACTACTACTGCTAATGCTACTACTACTACTGCTTCGATTACTACTACGTCTGCTGCTACTATTACTACTGCTGCTACTACCAATGCTACTACTATTATTTTCACTACTGCTGCTACTACTACTTTTGTTGTGAGCTGTTTAGTTATCCATGACCCTCAGCAACCCTAAAGGCCAGCTCCTCCATGTTTTTCGGTTTTGCACTGCTTCTTTCAGTTTTGTGATATCCATGCCAGTATCAGCTTTGACAGTATTTGACTACTATTACTGCTACTATTACTACTACTGCTGCTACAACTACTATTGGTACTACAACTGCTACTACTACTACTGCTATTATTACTATTACTGCTACTACTACTTCTGCTACTATTTCTACTATCCCTGTTGTGGCTACTTCTACTATTACTGCTGCTACTATTTCTACTACTGCTTCTACTAGTACTACTGCTGCTACTATTTCTGCTACTGATGCTACTATTTCTACTAACACTGCTGTGGCTCATTCTACAACTAGTGCTCCTACTATTACTACTACTACTATTACTTCTTCTGCTACTATTACTCTGGCTACTACCACTACTACTACAACTTCAACTACTCCCACAACTACTACTGCTGCTCCCACTACTACTACTGCTGCTATTGTTACTACTACTGCTACTACTACTGCTATTACTACTGCTACTACAACTGATATTACTACCACTATTGCAACTGCTGCTACTACTACTACTACTACCACTACTACTACTGCTGCTACTACTACTACTGTTACCACTACTACTTCTGCTGCCACAACTATTCTCTAACTGATGCTACCACAACTACTACTGCTGCTCCCACTATTACTACTGCTATTACTACTGCTACTACAACTGATATTACTACCACTATTGCAACTGCTGCTGCTACTACTACTACTGCTACCACTACTACTTCTGCTGCCACAACCATTCTCTAACTGATGCTACCACTACTACTGCTATTACTACTAGTACTGCTGCTCAGGGGCGTAACTGTAGAGGATGCAGGGGATGCAGTTGCACCCGGGCCCAGGAGCCTTAGGGGGCCCATAAGGCCTCTCTTCTCCATATAGGGAGCCCAGTACTATGAATAAAGCATTATAGTTGGGGGCCCCATTACAGGTTTTGCATTGGGGCCCGGGAGCTTCAAGTTACGCCTCTGCTGCTGCTACTACTAGTACTATTACTACTGCTGCTGATATTGCTACTATTACTACTGCTGCTATTACTACTACTGCTACTACCATACTACTACTGCTGCTACTACTACTATTACTACTATTGCTACTATTACTACTACTACTACTACTACTACTACTGCTATTATTACTACTACTTCTGCTACTACTACTGCTACTATTTATACTACCACTGTTGTGGCTACTACTACAACTTGTGCTGCTACTATTACTACTGCTATTATTACTTCCACTGTTACTATTACTACTACTTCTGATGCTACTATTACTGCTGCTGTGACTATTACTACTGTGGCTACTACTACTATTACTACTCCTGCAGCTAGTAATATTACTGCTGCTACCACTACTACTGCTGCTGCTACTACCACTGTTGCTGCAACTACTACCACTGGTACTGCTACTACTACTGTTACTATTACTGCTGCTGCTACAATTTCTACTACTGCTACTACCACTACTACTGGTGCTGCTACTATCACCACCGGTGCTGCTACTACTACCATTGGTACTGCTACTACTACTGCTGTTACTATTACTAATGATGGGTGCTTTCGCAAATATGCTCTCCACTAAGGAAGGTATTTGTGCATGAAAGAGTCAAAAATAACACCCTGTCTTATATTAATATTAATTTTGCCCCAAATATATTTCCAGGGGACGTCTTATCATACTTACCTATCAGGCGCCATCCGGGTCCCTCCCAATGGTCTCTGTAGTTCCAGCAGGCTTCCTTGCAGTTCTCAGCACCGACAGAAGATTGCTTGCTGGTAACGAGGTTTGTAAATGCAATGGTTGTGATTGGTTTATTGAGCGCTGCAGGGATTGGCTGAGTCGCTCCATTCAAAAACTAATTAGAGCAATCGCTTGCTGGAGGCAGGGTTTACAAACCCTGTTACCAGTAAGAAATCTTCTGTCGGTGCTGAGAACTGCAAGGAAGCCTCCTGGAACTGCGGAGAGCAGCGGGAGGGACAGCGTCTACTAGGTAAGTATTGCTTGTATTTTTTTTATGTAGTTTAGCTAGAACTTATTTTTGGGGTAGGACTTATATTTCAAGCCCCCCCCCCCCAAAAAAAAAAATAAGGGTAGGACTTATTTTACGGGTAGGTCTTACTTTTAGGGAAGCACGGTAGTATGTGCGAGAAAAGATAGGACTTGCCCTATTTTTCTTGCATGTACATAGTCGATACTATGTCTGAAAAAGATAGGGCAGGACCTTTCTTTCTGCTTTTTTTTAAACTCATGGGTATTAGCGTGGGGTCTCAAGGTCCGAAAAAACTCCGTTGCGCATATGCCCATCTGGAGAAGTCCTTAGAAGGTGACTTAGTTGTGCTTGTGTGAAAGCGTAGAGTTTTATGTCGCCCATGTACATGAGGTGTGATAACGTAACTTGTGATGTTTTGTTGTGATTCATATTGTATCCGGAATTTGCAATTTGCATAATCTGTTGGATAATGGGTTTAGGACTAAACAGAACCATGGTGGCTCAAGGAGTCTCCTTGGAAGATCCCTCACCTAACGAGCCTTTGATTTGTTTTCACGGATATGCGAGGAAGTGTGAGATGTATTATTGTTATTATTGTTATTATCTGTACTTTCCATAATATTCCCTCTTCATTTCAGCCTCCTTCATGCTTCCGCTACAACATAAGGTTCGTTCTTCGGGGAAATATCACAATGGGAGGTAATCTGCACTTTAATCCAGCGACAGCACGCTCTCTGCCCGCTATTAGCATATCCCTTCTTGTCCTGCGATGCTCTTGTTAGACCTCCTATCATGGCTGGGACTAATTCTTATCACAGGCAACAATTTTGTAAGGACTAGAATCTGCTGCAGTGGCATGTACAGCCAACGGCAAATCCATTACATGGATAGTAATGCAGGATTGAACCTGTCAGTCATGTTTAACCTCTATGGAGATAGTATATGTATGACATGCATATGTAAACAGGTATGCCGGGACTTGTCTGTATACAAGAATACTTGCTTCAAAGTACAAAAATGGTCATGGAGATGGGAGCATTTGTCATGTCGTTCCAGGCATAACGATTCTTTTATTGCACACTGTATTAGTAATTATCATTATTAACGTGACGCAAAAAAACATATTTATTCTTTATTCTGAAGCAAATACCATAAATTCCACATGAGGTTTTTTAGGGTGCCTGACTTACCAGTTACAGAATCAGGGCTTGAACAGATGGGCATATTTTTGCCCCAGCATGAAAATCACGTCCGCCAAACGGGACAAAACCATTCTTTTCAATAGTTTCCTTTTTTACTAGCGGGATTCTCATGCGCTAATATTACGCACAAGAAACAATATGACTTGCCCTATCTTTCTTAAATGTAGTTCTTCCACATGCGAGAAAGATAGGGCAGACCTGTCATTCCGCCTTTTTTCCAAACTCGCGTGGAACTCGCGTGGAAAAAAAAACGTATTAATGCATACACACGTCTGTTTAAGCCTTTTAAGGGAATACACTAGAGATGAGCGAGCACGCTCGGATAAGGCAGTTACTCGAGCGAGCATCGCTGTTTTCGAGTAATTGCATTCTTGTCCGAGCAGGCTCGGGGGGTGGGGGTGGGGTGGAGGGGAGGAGAGAGATCTCTCTCTCTCTTACTCTCCCCCTCGCTCACCCCCGCCACCCCCCCGAGCCTGCTCGGACAAGAATGCAGTTACTCGAAAAGAGCGATGCTCGCTCGAGTAACTGCCTTATCCGAGCATGCTCGCTCATCTCTAGAATATACCTCTATATGACTGATTGACTGACTCACCACTAATTCCCTAACTTCCTGGTGTTGTACAGACATGAAATTTAGCAAGACCATTCTTTAGATCCTAAATAGGAAAATTAAAGGGGTTGAAACTTGATTATTCAATTCTAAGTGCAAAAGCAAGTGCCCCCCCTCTCCCCCCTCCCATGTTATGTATCTAATCTAATTCTCTAACTTCTGGTTGGCGTACAAACTTGAAATTTGGCACAGCCATTCTTTAGGTCGTAAATAGGAAAAATAAAGGGGTCACAATTTGATTATTCAAGTCTAGGGGAAAAGGTAAGTGACCCCCCTATGTAATCTAACTAATAACACAAATCTGAACCTCACAAACATGAAATTTGCCACAACCATTCTTTAAGTCCTAATAGGAAAAGTAAAGGGGTTGCAACTTCAATATTTAATTCTAAGCATGAAAAACTGAAAATCCTTGATACATGACATAGTTCTGAGGCTAAGGGCAATTACTCGAGCGAGTATTGCCTTTTGCGAGTACCTGCCCGCTTGTCTCAAAAGATTCGGGTGGCGGCAGGGGCGGGGAGAGGCGGGGGAGAGCGGGGAGGAACGGGGGGGGGGGGGGGAGATCTCCCCCCTGCTCACTCCCACAACTCACCGCTCACCCCCGCCAGCACCCGAATCTTTTGAGACAAGCGGGCAGGTACTCGCAAAAGGCAATACTCGCTCGAGTATTTGCCCTTAACGAGTACGTTCGCTCATCTCTACTCAGAAACCATAAAGCCTAGGGAAATGATTTGTATAGTGAGGAGAATGTACCTCACCTCTGTGTGTGTATATACTGAGAAGAATCTAACTGACCTCAATGTGTATATACTGAGGAGAATCTAACTGACCTCAATGTGTATATACTGAGGAGAATCTAACTGACCTCTATGTATATATACTGAGGAGAATCTAACTGAACTCAATATGTATATACTGAGGAGAATCTAACTGACCTCAATGTGTATATACTGAGGAGACTCTAACTGACCTCAATGTGTATATACTGAGGAGACTCTAACTGACCTCAATGTGTATATACTGAGGAGACTCTAACTGACCTCTATGTATATATACTGAGGAGAATCTAACTGACCTCAATGTGTATATACTGAGGAGACTCTAACTGACCTCAATGTGTATATACTGAGGAGAATCTACCATGGACTGCAAGGATGAAGCATGCCTTTAAGGCTAAGAACGGGTTGCAACCTCCAGTCTAGGGTTAAATTTGAATAAAAAGGGGCGTTGCCTTTAAGAGTAAAGTGAGGAGCATAGGAGTGACTATGATTCTCTTTCTCCAATGCTACACAGAGCACCATTCTTTTTGGTATACTTTCCCATCTGAATTCAGTAAGACTCTTCTATTTATTTCTATGAGCCTCTGAGGGGTATATTTTGATCCAGACCTGATTTTTACACTAATGTAGTTTTAGAGATATCAAATAAATGTTATGTTTTATTAATCTTTTCGTTCTTTTGCTGCTTTTGCTATAGATTCAATGATGAGAAATTTAACTGACCTTTATATGGTGATTGCTGCTGATTTGCTTTGTTAAGTGTTAGAAGTATCCCCCAAATATAAGCTGATCATGGGATCCCTCACTGCAGAAACCTCCAGCAATCTAAGGGGAGACCAGTCAACAAGTGTTCAATTCCCGGGCAGCGCCACCATAGGGGAAATAAAGCATTACAATATGCTCATTGAAATCAATGGGTTGATTATGTAGTAAACACATGTGTAAGTCTTTCAAAGTACATGTATCCACCCTTTGCTCCAACTAATTGTAAGAAATCCGAAACAAAGAGCCATTTCCTATTAAGTCAGAATCCTCTAATAGTGTATTTAACATGTTTAAAGGCAATGCGTCATCAGAAAATGGCTTATTGTATAACTCAGGTTTTTGTCAAGTCTATTTTTTAATGTAAATAAATAAATAAAAATAAAAATCTAAAATACTCTAATTTCACAGTGACCACTATTAGTTTGACACTTCCTGTTTTGTGAAAACTTTTCAGCAGCCACCTGTATATTGTCACAGGCAGGTTACAATGAAAAGTACCACTTATATGTAGATAACACATGATCCGCTATTTAGAGTAGATAATGGTCACAGGTCACCTCCTCCTCTGCACAATGACCTCTGCACATGTCACAGAGCATGCCTGCAACACTTTCATTGCGTGCACCGCCAATGAATGCTGTGAACTGCACCTGAGGGTAAAAATATGCACAACTATGCTCACCGATACAAAACGTAGTTGCGCATGAACGTTTTTTATTTTTCCTTCTAAGGGTGCTTAAACTCCGCACCATAGTGCTGGGTTTGGAAAAAAAATATCGGGAGGATAGGTCCTGCCTAGAGATGAGCAAACGTACTCATTAAGGACAGATACTCAAGCGAGTATCGTCCTTTTCGAGTACCTGCCTGCTCGCCTGCAAAGATTCGAGTGCCGGAGGGTGCGGAGGGGGGTGGGGGAGAGCGAGGGGGAGCATCTCTCTCTCCCCCTCCCCCCTGCTCACTTCTGCAACCCACCGCTCACCCCAGCCGGCACTCGAATCTTTGCGGGCGAGCAGGCAGGTACTTGAAAAGGACGATACTCGCTCGAAATCCCGACCGGTTAGCTGAGCGGGTGCATGCTGTCAGCACCACAAATACACAGAGTTCGGAGTAGAAGCAGCGGAACTCTCCTGGCCAACCTCTGTGTAGTGGCCAGCATTTGTAACTGCAGCTATGGCTGGCGTTGGTTTCAATGAGAGCCGTGCCTGCAGTTACAAGCACTGGCCACTACATGGAGGTCGTCGCAGAAGCTTCCACTCCGACCTCTGTGTATTTGCGCTGCTGACAGCATGCGCCCGCTCAGCTGATCGGTCGGGGGCCTGAGCGGCGGACCTAGGTCGATCAACTATTGATGACCTATCCTAATGCAACGTCACCAACAGTATTCTGCCTGGAAAACCCCTTTAAAGATAGCCATATTGGTTAATATGCTACTTTTCTATTAGAAAAAAATAATAAATTTTGGGCGCAACTTGCATTGAACAGGACACAGACACTCCGTCCGTGTGTTATGCGATGTCCGGGAGACCGCACCTCTGCATGTTTTATTCTCATGCAAGAATCGCCCGAAAATAGAACATGCTGCAACTTTTCCATCTCACAGCATTGCAGCAAGGGAAATATTGCCCATGTAAATAGACCCATTGAAAAGAATGGGTTCTATTTAGAGATGAGCGAGTATACTCGCTAAAGGCAATTGCTCGAGTAAGCATTGCCTTTAGCGAGTATCTGCCCGCTTGAGACGGAAGTTTCGGGTGCCGGCGGCGGGCAGGGAGCTGCAGGGGAGAGCGGGGCGGAATGGAGAGGAGATCTCTCTCTCCCTCTCTCCCCCCCGCTCCCTCCTGCTGACTGACGCTACTCACCGCTCCCCTGCGCCAGCATCCGAACCTTCCGTCTCGAGCGGGGAGATACTCGCTAAAGGCAATGCTCGCTCGAGCAATTGCCTTTAGCAAGTATACTCGCTCATCTCTAGTTCTATTTCATGCAAGTTTTGCGCATCTCGCAATGCATAAAAATGGTCCGATTTTATCGCCCTTCTGTAAAGGCAAAACAGACAAAACCGATCTATCTTAATGAGCACATAATATGAGTGGAAAAGGGATTATAACTCTCAGTGCATGAGATTCATCAAAATCTATACATAGACAATGAATTAGCTCACTTTAACTGCCCCTTTAATAACATTGACTAAATGGTTAATGCGTGTAAAATTCTAACTCTTTATAATCAACATATTTGGTGTTTTCATTTTTCAATTTATTTTTACTCTGCTGAGCAAATGTGTTGCAAACTGGAAACCATCAACAAGCAGGTTAGTTTCTGTGGATGGATGTCAAGGTGGCTTTATTTTTATTTTTCTCATAGTTTGTATCAATATTCAACAGTCTTGGTTTATTTCTGAAGAGATTCACAAAGTAGGTGAAGCGTGGGTATCTTGATGTAACTTCTTTATTTCTTACTTATTATTTCTATTGTAGTCCGCTCCAGGGACTTTATCTTTGACTCATGGTTCTTTCACATGAGCGTATATCAGCCGCCGTTTTCAAGGCCAGCTGATATACACTACCATCTGAGGCGTAAAAACTCGTGAACATATATGCCAAGGCCACCGAGCCATTGCCCCTTCCCTCCCCCTCACTGTCTCACTCCCTCTCCCCTCCTATCTGGCTGTTTGCAATAGGAGGAGACAGGGCAGGGGCGGAGCTAAGCCCCCCCCCTCCCTGACCCATTGTCTGCAGCCAGCAACGGGAGGAGGTGGGACAGGGCAGTGCTTAGCTCCACCCCCATCCCGCCCCTTCCTAGTGCAATCAGCCGGAGGGCAGGAGAGAATAGGGAGGAAGTATAGCAGTTACGCTGCTAAACTCCCTCCCACCTCCTTTCTCCAGCCACTGTCACTGGCTCCCATAGGAGCCCATGCAGTGGTCGACATATACCGCCCCAGAAGATAGTTCCAGGACTATCTTTTGGGCCTGACATAAAAGCGCCCGGCACTATATTGGCCCGGCTGGGCACTTTTACGTCGGGGTAATACGGCCATGTGATCTGATGCATTGGAAGCCAATGCATCAGATCATAGCGTGTATCGTCCGACCGTGAAAATGGCGGCCGATATACGCTCCTGAGAAAGAGCCCTTAGACTGTTTGAAATAGTCTGTTATGCTGGTTAAACTTTTTCAGCTTTGTATGTATACTGGTGCTTTTGTAATATATGGGGATCACATCTGTGTAAATCATTTGTACTGAGGGCTAGGTATGAAAATTTTACTTTCCATGGTGCTTTCTGTACTCCCATCAGTAAATGTATGCTATAGTTTGGGTTACATTTAGGCGTTATTCACACGACCGTATTTACGCAGGTATTTAGCCGCATTAAAAAAAAAAAATCACCCATTCGAAGCATTGGATTCCAATGTATTCATTCAGATGAACGCTTTTTGGGCGCGTAAAACAATTATGTCTGGAAAAACCGCACGTGTTTATAGTTGCCATGTAAAAACAGGGTAGTTTTTGTCTACTTTGATGAATAAAAACACTTGAATATAAGTGAAAACTTCAGAACATAATAAATACGTATTAAAAATATACTGGAAGAAGCTGTGTAGACTGGAGGCAGTGTCAGCAGTCACCTCATTCTCATCAAGATTACAAGAGAAGTTAAAGCTGGAGGCAGATAATACAGAATCACAACACTCCACAGCAGAAGATAAATAGAGCTCAGCTCCTCCTCCCCCTCCCTGCACATTAACCAGCACACATTTTACAGAGCATGCCCACTACACTCTCCTATAGAAGTCAGCAAGTCATTGTCTTACTTAGCTTACTTACATCTAGATACCTGCTCTGTATTATCTGACAACTAGAGATTTACTATATAGTCACACCACTCACAATAGGTGATGAATACAGCTTATGTCATCCTCCCCTCCTTACACAGTAACCAGCACACATTTTACAGAGCATGCCCACTACACTCTCCCATAGAAGTCAGCAAGTCATTTTCTGACTTATCATATTTACATCTAGGTACCTGCTCTATAGTAAATCTCTAGTTGGCAAATAATACAGAGATGTACCAATGAAAATAGGTAGTATTTGACAAAGACCCTGCAACATTTGGGTTGAAACGTTGCTACAGGTTGTGGTGTGCAATAAAGGACACATCTGACATGGGTGTTTTTTTAACTGCACCAACTGATGCTGCCATGGACTTCATTTTCCTTGGGTCTGACAACAGCTAATAAATAGAGCTCAGCTCTTCCTCCCCCTCCATGCATAGTAACTAGAGATGAGCGAACACCAAAATGTTCGGGTGTTCGTTATCCGGAACGAACTTCCCGCGATGTCCGGGTGTTCGTTTCGAATAACGAACCCCATTGAAGTCAATGGGCGACCAGAACATTTTTGTATTTCGCCGATGCTCGCTAAGGTTTTCATGTGTGAAAATCTGGGCAATTCAAGAAAGTGATGGGAACGACACAGTGACGGATAGGGCAGGCGAGGGGCTACATGTTGGGCTGCATCTCAAGTTCACAGGTCCCACTATTAAGCCAAAATAGCGGCAAGAGTGCCCCCCCCCCCACTGTCAGCATAAAGATCGTTCTCCTCTGCCACAGCTGTAACAGCTGTAGCAGAGAAGAACGATGTTTGCCCATTGAATTCAATGGAGCGGCAATACAGCAGGTTCCACTGAATGCAATGGGCTGCCGGCGATCGCAGGATGAATGGTCGGAAAGGGGTTAAATATATAACCCCTTTCCTGCAATTCATCCAGAAATGTGTTACACTAAAAATATATACCGGCGTATAAGGCGACCGGGCGTATAAGATGACCCCCCAACTGTCACCTTATACGCCGGTAATACAGTGGAGCAAAGAATAAAAAGCATTACTTACGTTTTTAGATGATCTGCGGCGCTCCTGCAGGCTGTCACTCCCTCCTAATCCACGGCAGACAAGCTTTCTCTATGAAAGGCTTTAAATCCCTGCCTCCAGAAAGACACGTGCCTTCAGCCAATCACAGCCAATGACAATGATGTCATTGAATGGCTGTGATTGGCTGTGTTTCTGGAGGCGGGGATTTCAAGCCTTTCGTGGAGAAAGGAATACTTTGCCATGGATTAGGAGGGAGCAACAGCCTGCAGGAGCGCCGCAGATCATCTAAAAACGTAAGTAATGATTTTTATTCTTTGCTCCACTGTATTGCCGGCGTATAAGGTGACAGTTGGGGGGTCGTCTTATACGCCCCGTCGCCTTATACGCCGGTATATATTTTTAGTGTAACACATTTCTGGATGAATTGCAGGAAAGGGGTTATATATTTAACCCCTTTCCGACCATTCATCCTGCGATCGCCGGCAGCCCATTGCATTCAGTGGAACATGCTGTATTGCCGCTCCATTGAATTCAATGGGCAAACATCGTTCTTCTCTGCTACAGCTGTTACAGCTGTGCCAGAGAAGAAGGATTTGTCTTCTATATGTTCTCAATGGGGTCAGCGCTGCTGCCGCTGGCCCCATTGAGCGCATATAGAATGCATCCATAGCGAACCGCGGGAGGGGCAGACTTTTATATCAGGCGGACACCTGATCTCGCCAGCCACTCACTGCAGGGGGGTGGTATAGGGCTTAAACGTTGCAGGGGGAAGTTGTAATGCCTTCCCTGTCTCTATATTGGCCAAAAAAAAGCGCTAACGTCTCAGGGAAGAAAGTTAAAGTAACCCGGACACCGCATGGTGTTCGTTACGGATAACGAACATACCGAACACAGTAATATTCGCACGAATATCAAGCTCGGACGAACACGTTCGCTCATCTCTAATAGTAACCAGCACACATTTTACAGAGCATGCCCACTACACTCTCCCATAGATGTCAGCAAGTAATTTTCTGACATAGCTTGCTTATATCCAGGTACCTGCTCTACAGTAAGTCTCTAGTTGGCAGATAATACAGATTCGTACCACTAGCAATAGATGATGAGTACAGCTAAGGCCCTCCTTCCTCCTCCTTGCATAGTAACCTGTACACATTTCACAGAGCATGCTCACTGCACTCTCCCATAGAAGTCAATGGGGCATATCTATTATTCCTGTATACCAGGTGTACAAAAGTAGCAATTTGACATACTCACCAAATTGTGACTTTTTGGGTTGCGACTCTTTTTCAAAAAGCGGGTGGGATCTAGCATTAGGGGTTGTGGCCGCGGCCCAATATATTCAGTAGAGTACGCCAGAATATGGTGTACATTACACTAGAGACCTCCTCCAGCTCACAGTTCACATTGGTTTCCATCTGGCACATGGAGATGCTGTCAGATGAGACAAATATTTTGAGAGGCTCGTGCCTCTGAATACATTTGCCGCTCGTAGCTGGGTGCCCAGTTTCCGTAGTGTAGGAAATGCCGAACTGTATAAATGGTATCTTTTCCCCAATACCAAAGTCTTATTTGAATTGTACACCTTGTAAAAGCAAGACATATCTTCTCTAGTCCTGCAGCCCAAATTTATGGATATTGCCCTAAATATAAAATATACATAAACAAAGCTCTAAGAACTATACATCTATGTTCTCACCTACAAATCTGATTTATAAACTATTCATTTGTGAATTGTAATCCCAAGAACATTATTTATTAGTTCCAATGCGTCAGTGGTGAACAGAACAGCGCTAAGACAAAGCAAATGCAAATGATGCATCATCCCAATGCTTTAAAGCGCATCAATAAATTCCCACTAGGACAGAGACACTCAGCTGCGATCACATGGGTACTGAGTAGTAAGGAATCGATGTGCTTCTTTTATTTTTGTCTTTACCTTGTCTATTGCGCATTATGCAAATAATTATTGTTATTATTATTATTGTTATTTTATTAGTAGTCGTTTCTTGTTTTTAGTAACACAACTATAAAAAAAAATACAGGGCATAAATATAATGTCCTAACTGGATGGTTATACAAACAATATGCTAACTCGGATAATACAAAATATACATAAGAAAACCAAAAAGTGTGGAAAAAAGGGAAATTTAACCGTAACCTACTAATGGAAGAGAGTCCTGACTATAATAAAGGCAATCGCCCTAAGGATGGTAACTAGAGATGAGCGAGCACCAAAATGCTCGGGTGCTCGTTACTCGGGACGAAATTTTCGCGATGCTCGAGGGTTCGTTTCGAGTAACGAACCCCATTGAAGTCAATGGGCGACTCGAGCATTTTTGTATTTCGCCGATGCTCACTAAGGTTTCCATTTGTGAAAATCTGGGCAATTCAAGAAAGTGATGGGAACGACACAGCAACGGATAGGGCAGGCGAGGGGCTACATGTTGGGCTGCATCTCAAGTTCACAGGTCCCACTATTAAGCCACAATAGCGGCAAGAGTGGGCCCCCCCCCTCCCAACAACTTTTACTTCTGAAAAGCCCTCATTAGCAATTCATACCTTAGCTAAGCACCACACTACCTCCAACTAAGCACAATCACTGCCTGCATGACACTCCGCTGCCACTTTTCCTGGGTTACATGCTGCCAACCTCCCCTCCCCCCCCGCGCGCCCGACGCAGTGTCCACAGTGCACACCAAAGTGTCCCTGCGCAGCCTTCAGCTGCCCTCATGCCACACCACCCTCATGTCTATTTAGAAGTGCGTCTGCCATGAGGAGGAACCGCAGGCACACACTGCAGAGGGTTGGCACGGCTAGGCAGCGACCCTCTTTAAAAGGGGCGGGGCGATAGCCCACAATGCTGTACAGAAGCAATGAGAAATATAATCCTGTGCCACCGCCATCAGGAGCTGCACACGTGGGTATAGCAATGGGGAACCTATGTGCCACACACTATTCATTCTGTCAAGGTGTCTGCATGCCCCATTCAGACCGCGTTTTTTTATAAATAGTCACAGGCATGTACAACTCCGCAATGGGAATTCCGTGTGCACCCACAGCATGGGTGGCTCCCTGGAACCCACCGGCGGTACATAAATATATCCCATTGCATTGCCCATCACAGCTGAGGTAATGTCATGTTTAATGCAGGTGGGCTTGGGCCCACACTGCATGCCCCAGTCAGACTGGGGTTCTTTAGAAGTGGACACATGCAGTTACAACTCTGTGTGGACCGACAGCATGGGTGGGTGCCAGGAAGCCACTGGCGGTACATAAATATATCCCATTGCAGTGCCCATCACAGCTGAGGTAACGTCCGATTAAATGCAGGTGGGCTTCGGCCCACACTGCATGCCCCAGTCAGACTGGGGTTCTGTAGAAGTAGACACATGCAGTTACAACTCCCTGTGGACCCACAGCATGGGTGGCTCCCTGGAACCCACCGGCGGTACATAAATATATCCCATTGCAGTGCCCAGCACAGCTGATGTAACGTCAGCTTTAATGCAGGTGGGCAAAAAATTAATTGGATTACACTGTAGGCGAGGGTCCCAAAAAATTGGTGTACCAACAGTACTAATGTTCGTCAGAAAAATTGCCCATGCCCAACAAAGAGGGCAGGTGAAACCCATTAATCGCTTTGGTTAATGTGACTTAATTTGTAACTAGGCCTGGAGGCAGCCCAGTTAAAATAAAAATTGGTTCAGGTGCAAGTTTCAACGCTTTAATGAGCATTGAAACGTATAAAAATTGTTTACAAAAATTATATGACTGAGCCTTGTGGGCCTAATAAAAATAGCCCGCTCGGCGTGATTACGTGAGGTTTCAGGAGGAGGAGCAGGAGGATGAATATTATACACAGATTGATGAAGCTAAAAGGTCCACGTTTTTGATGGTGATAGAGAACGATGCTTCCATCCGCGGCTGCAGCCTACCTATTGCTTAGGTATCGCTGCTGTCCGCTGGTGGAGAAGAGAAGTCTGGGGAAATCCAGGCTTTGTTCATCTTGATGAGTGTAAGCCTGTCGGCACTGTCGGTTTACAGGCGGGTATGCTTATCTGTGATGATTCCCCCAGCCACACTAAACACCCTCTCTGACAAGACGCTAGCCGCAGGACAAGCAAGCACCTCCAGGGCATACAGCGCTAGTTCAGGCCACGTGTACAGCTTCGACACCCAGTAGTTGTAGGGGGCAGAGGCGTCACGGAGGATGGTCGTGCGATCGGCTACGTACTCCCTCACCATCCTTTTACAGTGCTCCTGCCGACTCAGCCCTGACTGGGGAGCGGTGACACAGTCTAGCTGGGGAGCCAGAAAGCTGTCAAAGGCCTTAGAGAGTGTTCCCCTGCCTGTGCTGTACATGCTGCCTGATCTCTGCGCCTCCCCTGCTACCTGGCCCTCGGAACTGCGCCTTCGGCCACTAGCGCTGTCGGATGGGAATTTTACCATCAGTTTGTCCGCCAGGGTCCTGTGGTATAGCATCACTCTCGAACCGCTTTCCTCTTCGGGTATGAGAGTGGAAAGGTTCTCCTTATACCGTGGGTCGAGCAGTGTGTACACCCAGTAATCCGTAGTGGCCAGAATGCGTGTAACGCGAGGGTCACGAGAAAGGCATCCTAACATGAAGTCAGCCATGTGTGCCAGGGTACCTGTACGCAACACATGGCTGTCCGCACTAGGAAGATCACTTTAAGGATCCTCCTCCTCCTCCTCAGGCCATACACGCTGAAAGGATGACAGGCAAGCAGCATGGGTACCCTCAGCATTGGGCCAAGCTGTCTCTTCCCCCTCCTCCTCATGCTCCTCCTCCTCAACGCGCTGAGATATAGACAGGAAGGTGCTCTGACTATCCAGCGACATACTGTCTTCCCCCGCCTCTGTTTCCGAGTGCAAAGCGTCTGCCTTTATGCTTTGCAGGGAACTTCTCAAGAGGCATAGCAGAGGAATGGTGATGCTAATGATTGCAGCATCGCCACTCACCATCTGGGTAGACTCCTCAAAGTTTCCAAGGACCTGGCAGATGTCTGCCAACCAGGCTCACTCTTCTGTAAAGAATTGAGGAGGCTGACTCCCACTGCGCCGCCCATGTTGGAGTTGGTATTCCACTATAGCTCTACGCTGCTCATAGAACCTGGCCAACATGTGGAGTGTAGAGTTCCACCGTGTGGGCACGTCGCACAGCAGTCGGTGCACTGGCAGATGAAACCGATGTTGCAGGGTGCGCAGGGTGGCAGCGTCCGTGTGGGACTTGCGGAAATGTGCGCAGAGCCGGCGCACCTTTCCGAGCAGGTCTGACAAGCGTGGGTAGCTTTTCAGAAAGCGCTGAACCAACAAATTAAAGACGTGGGCCAGGCATGGCACATGCGTGAGGCTGCCGAGCTGCAGAGCCGCCACCAGGTTACGGCCGTTGTCACACACGACCATGCCCGGTTGGAGGCTCAGCGGCGCAAGCCAGCCGTTCTCTCTGCTCTGTCAGACCCTGCAGCAGTTCGTGGGCCGTGTGCCTCTTCTCTCCTAAGCTGAGTAGTTTCAGCACGGCCTGCTGACGCTTGCCCACCGCTGTGCTGCCACGCCGCGCGACACCGAGACAGAGGTTGCGTAGGAGGAGGAGGAGGAGGGTGGTTTAGTGGAGGAAGCATACACCGCCGCAGATACCACCACCGAGCTGGGTCCGGCAATTCTGGGGGTGGGTAGGACGTGAGCGGTCCCAGGCTCTGACTCTGTCCCAGCTTCCACTAAATTCACCCAATGTGCCGTCAGGGAGATATAGTGGCCCTGCCCGCCTGTGCTTGTCCACGTGTCCGTTGTTAAGTGGACCTTGGCAATAACCGCGTTGGTGAGGGCGCGTACAATGTTGCGGGAGACGTGGTCGTGCAGGGCTGGGACGGCACATCGGGAAAAGTAGTGGCGACTGGGAACTGAGTAGCGCAGGGCCACCGCCACCATCATGCCTTTGAAAGCCTCAGTTTCCACAACCCTATACGGCAGCATCTCCAGGCTGATAAATTTGGCTATGTGCACGTTTAACGCTTGAGCGTGCGGGTGCGTGGCGGCGTACTTGCGCTAGCGACGGCTGGACGGTGCGCTGAGAGACATTGGTGGATGGGGCCGAGCACAGCGGAGGTGAGGGTGTGGGTGCAGGCCAGGAGACGGTAGTGCCTGTGTCCTGAGAGGGGGGTTGGATCTCAGTGGCAGGTTGGGGCACAGGGGGAGAGGCAGCGGTGCAAACCGGAGGCGGTGAACGGCCTTCATCCCACCTAGTGGGGTGCTTGGCCATCATATGTCTGCGCATGCTAGTGGTGGTGGCTCCCCGGCTAATCTTGGCGCGACAAAGGTTGCACACCACTGTTCGTCGGTCATCTGCACTCTCAGTGAAAAACTGCCAGACCTTTGAGCACCTTGGCCTCTGCAGGGTGGCATGGCACGAGGGGGCGCTTTGGGAAGCAGTTTTTGGATTATTCGGTCTGGCCCTGCCACTACCCCTGGCCACCGCACTGCCTCTTCCAACCTGCCCTGCTGCTACACTTGCCTCCCCCTCTGAAGACCTGTCCTCAGTAGGCGTAGCAAACCAGGTGGGGTCAGTCACCTCATAGTCCTGCTGCTCTTCCTCCGAATCCTCTGTGCGCTCCTCCCTCGGACTTACTGCAATTACTACTACCTGAGTGATAGACAACTGTGTCTCATCATCATCGTCCTCCTCACCCACTGAAAGCTCTTGAGACAGTTGCCGGAAGTCCCCAGCCTCATCCCCCGGACCCCAGGAACTTTCCAAAGGTTGGGCATCGGTCACGACAAACTCCTCCGGTGGGAGAGGAACCATTGCTGGCCATTCTGGGCAAGGGCCCGGGAACAGTTCCTGGGAGTCTGCCTGCTCCTCAGAATGTGTCATTGTAATGGAGCGAGGAGGCTGGGAGGAAGGAGGAGCGGCAGCCAAAGGATTCAGAGTTGCAGCAGTGGACGGCGCAGAACTCTGGGTGGTCGATAGATTGCTGGATGCATTTTCTGCCATCCACGACAGGACCTGCTCACACTGCTCATTTTCTAATAAAGGTCTACCGCATGGACCCATTAATTGTGAGATGAATGTGGGGACAACCAGAAACGTGCCTTTCTCTTAATCCCGCAGCAGTCGGCTGCGATACACCTGGATCAGGAGCTCGGCCTGTGCCCACACCCTGACTTGGGCCTCCGCGTCCTCGGCCGCGTCCACGTCCTCTAGGCCTACCCCTACCCCTCAGCATGCTGTATTACCAGTAGTGCAGAAACAGAACGCTGTAATTAAATGTGTCGCTTATTGGCCTGTGGTTGGAGGCTGACTTCCCTTACGGAACGCACAGCAGAGCCAGGAAACAATTTTGTGCACGCCTGTAGTGAGACGTAGGTGCGTATGACTGAGCTAGTGGAATTCACAGCGCAGAGGTAGTCAAGTGGCCAAAGGCCAGTAGAAGGCCTTAAGTATTTTGCTTCTATTTTTTTAAGATGCTGAGCTGATACAGCAGACATGTACTGTAGGCAGCGTATAATATTATGTATACTGTTTCCCTCTGGCGGGATGACGGCGATCATGTAACAGAGACAGCAGTTCCAGGAAACAATTTTGCGCAAGCCTGCTGTAACGCTTAGCTGCGTATTAATTAGGACTACTACCCCCAGCAGATAGATACTGTAGGCAGCGTATAATATTATGTATACTGTTTCCCTCTGGCGGGATGACGGCGATCAATTTTTTGGAAAAAGCCCACTGCCTATATAGCCTGAATATCTCTTTACCTGCCTCACCAGTACCGGCTTTATACTCTGTACAATGCTTGCAGACTGCGGACGCAATGCTCTGCACGGCCGATATACAAAAAGTAAATTGTGCAACACTGCTAAAAGCAGCCTCAACAGTACTGCACACGGTCAGATGTGGCCCTAAGAAGGACCGTTGGGGTTCTTGAAGCCTAAAATAACTCCTAACGCTCTCCCTATAGCAGCTCCGGCACCAGCAGCACTTTCCCTGATCTCTGTCAGAACGCATCTGTGGCGAGCCGCGGGAGGGGCCGATTTATATACTCGGGTGACACCTGATCTCGCCAGCCACTCACTGCAGGGGGGTGGTATAGGGCTTGAATGTTGCAGGGGGAAGTTGTAATGCCTTCCCTGTCTTTCTATTGGCCAGAAAAGCGCGCTAACGTCTCAGAGATGAAAGTGAAAGTAACTCGAACATCACGTGGTACTCGCCTCTAGTAACGAGCATCTCGAACACACTAATACTCGAATGAGTATCAAGCTCGGACGAGTACGTTCGCTCATCTCTAATGGTAACCCCACGTTAGGAATCTGGGGTGATCCTGACTTTCCCTGGATGGTAACAGTGAATGTGGTAAAGGTTATATGGAATAAAAATGTATAAACCACAGATGCACATAGAAAAGATATAGCCACACTCCAAATAAAGTAATCACCAGGCAGACTTAAACCCCTTTCACACGGGCTGAAAATTGCACGAACAGGAGAAAACCACGACCTAGTCTTGGTTAAATCTCCAGTTTTCTCGCTTCTTCACACAGCCGGACTGCGGCGCTGCTAAAGTCTCACAGCCCTTCTTTGCCGGCTGATAGCGGCAATAGAAGCTCCCATAGAAGCCTATGGGAGCTGTCAGCAAGGGGACGGACTTTAGCAATGTGATCTGCTGCTAAACTCCCTCCTCCTTCCTTTTTCTGACAGCTATCATAGGCTCCCGTAGGAGTCTATGGGAATGGCCGGCATATTCCCACAAAAGATAGGACAAGTCTGATCTTTTTCGTGGGCACGTAAAAGCGACCGGCCAGAATGCGCACTGCATGAGCTATCTTTTCCGGCAAGCCAATTTTACACAACGGAAAATCGTCCATCTGAACAAATGCATTGAAATCCAATGCTTCAGATAGTCGTGATTTTCGGCCGGCCTTTTATCACGGCAACGTAGCCACGATAAAACGCTCTTGTGAAAGAAGCCATATGTTGATAAATATACAGGTTATAATCGGAAACCACTGACAGAATAAGGAACCACTTCAGGCAAAGGGTTTTCAGACAGGAATCATACAGAAGTCAGCCAAGAGACAGACAGGAGTCAGACAGAAGTCAGACGGGTGTCAGACAGGAGTCAGACAGGTTTTCAATGGAGACCTCAGACAGCAGGTTTGGCCAGACCAACTGAGGCAGGAGTATAACCACCACCCTCTAAGAGGAGGGTTCAAAATAAATATACATCGACAAACGGTCATTGACTGGCTAGGCAGTTCCACATCCCAGCCAACCAATCTGCTCAGAAGCAACAGGAAATGTGTCACTGCTGTTACTTTGCACCAAAATGATAGGGAGCGTGTGCCAGTAGGAGGATGATGTGGGTTTGGGGCCTAACTCTCACTCCGTAACAATATTTATTTATTTCATTATATTACTGCTATTTTTATATGTACAGTTGACTCCAGAACACAAGTAAAGTAAATCATCTAAGTACTGACCTTAACCCTATGGCAAACCTGTGCCTGGACCTGAAGAAGGCTGTGCTTGCAAGGCATTCCAGAAATATTGATGAAGTAAAACACATTTGCAGGGGGTATTGGTCCAAAATTCCTCTTCAATGTGTAAATCCTTGTTTGCAGCTACAGAGAACATTTGGTGGAAGTGATCACTACTAAAGGGGGGACTACAGGTTCAGGTTCTTAAATTCAAGAGTTCCTGACCCGCGGCACACCCGCAGCTGTTTTTGTGCTGTGCTGCGGGTCCGCAGGAGAGCAGGAGATTTTTAAAAAAGTGTGCTGAGCACATCCGCCGTGCTGAAGAAAGAAGATCCAGCCGTGACGGAGGGGACACCCGCAGTGTCCGATCAGGTGAGTATGCTGTCATTTTTGGCCTAATGGCTGCGGGCATGGGTGGAAACCGCTGCAGAACTGGACTGTGCGTGCCCACGGACATGAGGCCTTAGATTGTGTTTGTTTATAAATGTGTATATTGTTGAGTGAACTGAAACAGTTGATTCCCAGGGTCCTAGGTTCAAGTCTGACCAAGGAAAACACATCTGCATGGAGTTTGTATGTTCTCCCTGTGTTTCGTGGGTTTCTTCTTCATAATAATCACCTTTATTTATATAGAAAATACTTTTATTAAGGCCATTGATGAAGAAGCAGCATAGTTGCTCAGCACTTAGCACTGTTGCCTTGCAGTGCTGGGGTCCTAGGTTCAAATCTGACCAAGAGCAACATCTGCATGGGGTTATCTGGGGACATAGTACTCGGTAAACTTTGATCAGCTTGCAGTATTAAAATATTAGAATACATATGCACCAATCCACGCTCCGCTTCTGGCTCTTTGGTCCCTACAGGTACAGGGAGCCAGTGATCACAACAGGGCCCTGTGTGCCCATGATCATTATTGGTGAAGGTTTGGTTCAAAATAATTTGTACTAAACCAAACCTTTTTACAAAATTTGAAGAGCCAGCTTAACCAAAGTTTTCAAAAGTTCACTCATCCCTTTTTATGAGTAGTAAAGACAGAAATCCAGGTACTTCGAAAGGATTCACTTACTTTTCTCTTGCGACTCTATTTATAATTTTATTTCAAGTATATTGAATATATGAGGTCCATTAATTCATTCAGTCTGGTTCCTCAAATTCAATCTTTAAGGTGAATACTTTAGGTTCTTAACACCACAGGCAATGAAAAAATGGATACTTATGACTGGGCCGTACAAGAGTAGTTGCCAAAATGTTCCCTCTTTTACATTAGTTCCTGCTCTGCTGCTGTGGGCTGAAGCTACATAACACAGCTTTCTGCTCTCATTGCCACCTGCAATCACTCTAGAAATAACAATGAGCTACTTGCTCTTATTTTCTGACCTAAAATTTGGAGAAAGCAGCTAAATTAGAGCAAAGAGCTCTCAATATGCCCGGTATTATATAAAAAGAACAAGAAGTCTGTGGGGTGCACCCCTAGCCAATAGCTGCAGAGCAGGAAGTCAGAGAGGGGGCAATGTTTTGGCAACTTCTGCTCTACTGCCTAGTAACTAACCTGTATGAGTAGTTGTTATTGTCTTTGCTGTTATGGACCTATAGTGTACAGAGTACCTTGGAAACTTGGATTTTGGGGACTATAGTGAACAAATTAATGGTACTATTTTATATCCCGAGTAGCTGCATTTTGCTAATTGCAAAAATTTACCTGGAGTTTAAGTGATTGACCAGAACTAGAAAGAAGTGGAAATCATAGGAAATTTGCAAGTAAGACATACGCAGAGCAAATTGTCCTTCATTATGCAAATATGCATTTGAGTAGGTGGCTTTAGATAATGTTGGGGGTGTTATCATAGGACCCCTTTCCCTGCTAGGCCATATAGCAGTAAGGAAAGCTATGTTGTGATGGGTCTTAAGTGGGAAACATCTTTAATTACATACATTTTTTTAAATTGATGCAACTGGTCCACCACTTTGCGGAAAGCAAAAGTTAAAGGGCTGAGGCTCTCCAAATAATTGGCTGCATACAGCCAAATTCCACCCGCATGTGCAACCAATGGCAAGATCTTGCAAGCATTGTCTGCCAAGGGTGGACGTGATTTGGCAGCATGTGGTCAGCTGGGCGATATGTCCTCAGTCTTTTCAGTCTAAGAACATAATAATAATAGTAACATATATGCAAACATGAGCTGTTATATATGTTACTTGTGGTCACACAGGACACCAGTCACCAGCTTGTAGGGAGGGTTCCAGGCCTGGGGCAAATCACCCACCCACCCTTAGGTCCACCTGGCCAGATGGCCTTCATCTGTGCAGCAGTGTCTTGTGGAGTTACGTAAATCCTCCTCCTGGCTCTGTCTCCTCCTCTCTGATGTTTGAAGGCACTACTATCAACTCTTCAGCGTCCCCCACAACACAATCACTTAGTTTTGTTACTGTGTTTATGTTATGAGCTTGGTTCTAGGGCTATATTTTTGTTATGAGTTTGGTTCCGGTGTTGTTTCTATGTACTGAGGTTGGGTTGTGTTGTGTTTATAGACTGAGTCTTGCACTGTTGCTGTATTTATGTTATGAGCACGGTTCTGGTATTGCATCTTTGTGCTGTATTCATGTCATGAGCTGGCTTCTGGTGCTGTATTTATATTATGAGCTTGGTTCTGGTACTGTATTTATATTATGAGCTTGATTCTGGGGTTATATTTATGTTATGGGATTAGTTTTAGTACTGTATTTACATTATGAGCTTGGTTCTTGGGCTGTATTTACATTATGAGCTTGGTTCTGGGGCTGTATTTACATTATGAGCTTGGTTCTGGGGATATATTTATGTTATGAGATTGGTTTTAGTACTGTATTTACATTATGAGCTTGGTTCTGGGGCTGTATTTATGTTATGAGATTTGTTCTGGTATGGTAGGAGCTGCTCAGGTATGGGTATGCTGCTATCCTACTGCTTTCTGCACAAGCAGAATACAGGCAAAGGGATGCCAAAAATTCTAGACAGGGTGCGACCTAACCTGAGGCCAGCATTGGTCATATAGCACATCTAATTGAGAATTTGTTACCCTTTCATTATATGCGCAACTCTGGTTGAACTATGCAGTACTTGCTTTTTAGCTATTTAAGGTATGTTCGCGAGAAGCAGAATCACCTGACCAGCGGCCCGTCACTCATATTAGGCTGCGGTGGGGCTTACGACAGGGTACGTTGATAACTTTATGTATTCCCAGGCAAGGGGGAGCAATATAACATCAGCTGATTCCTGGTCAAAATTTGCAGGTACTGTGTGGATTTCAATGCAGGTTTTTATGCGGAAATGCTGCAAAATTTTCTAAGACATTTTCGGCAGCGTTTCCTCCCCGTGTGAACATCCCCATACCTGGTTTTCCTCTTGTTTGTCAACTAATAAACTTGCTTTATAACATGGCTGTGCATTTTTATTTTTGTGCTTCTTTCCTCTCTTTGCAGCTTCCATTTGATTGTGATATCACATCAAGTCCTTCTTGTTTTCCATAGGATTGCAGGTTATTTCACTGCATAATCCCAGAGTGTGATCAGCATCCAAGAGTTAAATGATTCATTCAGCTCTACTACATCTTTATGGTAAAACAGATTGTATCCTTACTAACATTAACATAAGCAGCAAATGTGAATGCTGATAACACAGGTTGACTATATATTTTCCAACCTTTCATTGAATGCAACTGAGATCATTAGCATTCAATATGTGCTGGGAATAGTATAAGGCTTCAGATGATAATAACTATCCTGCAGTACTTACAATCAAAGAAGATTTGAGCACATTTGCCCTGTAAAGGCCTATTTATATGAAATGATCTCTTGTTAGATACCATGTCTGATCCGGGTAACTTGCACCCACCTGAGGAGATGATTCGGAGGTCCGACCTTCTAGCTGTACACAAGTACATGTGCATTTTTAACCTCATTGTAAACTCTGTCGTCAATATTATTGCACACAGCAGTAATATCAGTAAGGTAGTGGATTGCCCCAAAAAATTGACATCCTAGTGGTACATGACCTTCTCCGCAGTCAGCTTCAAGTGGACCTGGGTGAAGGTTGGAAATAAATTGCTGTCTACTACAAAGAGCAAACAGCAGAATTTGGAAAGCAGCTGTGTGTATGAAGGGGAATAGGACATGAAAAAGTGAGCGTCAAGGAAAACAAAAGTGTTTGCAAAGTTACTTAGATCTAAAGTTCCTGTTCGGACCTGTAGCAGGACTGCCAGAGAGGTGCATAAAGCCTCATGTGATTTCATAGGGAGCATTCAGAGAATTTTTGGGGGGACTCCATATGATGTTGACATGCCATACTCCATTGAATGCCATCTATGTAGAAATATTTGAAAGGAGATTGCTATGTACATACGATACAGTACACAGAGGCTATATAGCTTGGCTTTGTATATGTTTAACAAGGTGAAAAGCTGCAGGGGACACCCTGTTGGAAGAAAGAATGCGCTGGAGGGAAGCCTCAACCGGGTCCTTAGCTTTGTTAGTCTCAAAATTTTTCTTTGATAGCACTGACCGGTTGGTTGGGCCAATGAAGCGGGGGAGCTGCAGGGATCCAGCCTCTTTGGAGCATAATAATTGTCAGATTGACACCACATTGTACTGTCAGGATTTAAACCTACAACCTTCTGCAATCATAGCAGGATGCCTACCCATTGAGCTATTTCAGCATGCTGAATAGTGGTCCTGAATCCTAGTTCTTTGTCCTTGTCTCCTATTCCATGTTCAGGTTTCCCTGTCTAGTCTTTTACCTTCCCCAATTAGCCTCCTATATAAACCTGGCCCTGTTCCCTTCTTCCTTGCGTGTTTATTCTGCTTTGTTTCTATAATCAAGCTTCCTCCCTGCATACCTGCTTCTCTACCAACTGATTATCCTCCCATATTTCCAGACCTCGGCTACCTCCTGACTACTCTTCTGCCTGAACCCATTGTACCGCACCACCATCTTGTCATCTTGTGTACCAGACCCCGGCTACTCATTGACTTCGCTACTCTCCAGTAGTGGCTACAACAGAAGATTCCAGTCCCGCGCCAGACCTGTGATGTGCTATGCCATGGCTTTATTTGCAACAACAGTTTGGCAAAGTCATGGCAGTGACTCAGCGGCTCAGCAGGATCCCGGACAGGTGGATTTTAATTTCCTTCTCTTAATTCCCTTAGAATACTCTGGTTACAGACTGCAGTCCACAGTTGTAGCCTGCACCAGTAGATTTTGCAGTCCTCTATTGCGTTCTACATGCAGAAGTAAAGCTCACTTTGACCCATCCTCTTACTATCCTGTTAACTTTCATACTGTGCCAATACAAGATGGGGCCGGACATCCTCCTTTCAGGTTCCTCTGAGCCCCTCGTAGTCACCTGATCCTTAAAGAAATAAACACTCAAAATGTATTAAAGGAAACAATAAAAGAAAAAACAATAAAAAAAAGAAACATAACTCACTTATTCAATCCCCCACCATTGCAGTTTTTCTAGATAGTCTTTGTTTCTGGCACTGTAGCTATAACATACTCAACTTCCCAAAGGACCACTAAAGCCAACCACTGGCCTCTGTGGTCGTATGGGGAGTCAAGCATGCCATCATTACAGCACCAGGTGGGTGTGGAGCAGCAGGAATGACGGGGGATTGAATAGGTGAATTGTTGTTCTTTTATAACAGTCCCTGCTTTCAACTAACATTTTTAGGGTCTCGGAAAGGCAGCTTGTTTCTCCATTGCTACATCTCTAACCCGTTGAATTTTACTAGAAGACATCCCCTATATGGAGTTCCTGCAGCCAGGAAGGTAGATTACTGATCTCTCGTTGGGCAGACAGTGCTTTCTGCTGAACATCAGCAGGGATTTGGGGCAACTACCGGAGCATTGGCGACTGCTTGTTGGTTGCCGGAGACCTTATCCTCGTTGTCACACATTTTGCAACAATCTTTCGACTCTTTGAAGTGGTTGCAGGCAAGGCTTGCATTAACACAACCTTGTCAATATGTCCTGTTTCTGACACTAAAGAGGAGGGTATACAGTTTCCAAGTAAGAAGTGGTCTCCCCCACTTTGGCACAGGGATTGCAAGATGGGTGTCATGGGTGGCTCTTCAATCTCTCCCAGCAATGGTGGGAAAGGTGTCCCACTTGGTCAGAGCACAGTGGCACAAAATGAACACAATTTAACTGCTAAGATGAACGGTGGTTTATCACGTGACAGCAGCACTGCATCCAGGACTATGGTAGTCAATGGTGGGAAATAATTTGATACGAGTCCTGGTAACTGTTTTTTTAGCAAACCGGAAGTGCATAGTTTACTTCAGTATTTTAAAGTAGTTGAAATATGGTACAATTTACAATTGCAGTCTTGCAAGATGATAGCAGATCAGTTATATAATACAGTTGAATCACTTGTAGAGATGAGGGAGCACGCTCAGTAAGATGAGTTACTGGAGCGACCCTCGCTCATCTCGAGTAACTGCTTTCTCCTCTGAGCGTGCTCGGGGGATCAGCAGGGGTGAGCGGTGGGCGGCAGTGAGTAGTGGGGGGAAAGAGAGAGATCTCTCTCTCACTCTCCCCCCACTCCCCTCCACTCTCCCCCGCTGCCCCCACCGAGCACGTTCGGACGAGAAGGCAGTTACTCGAAATGAGCGAGGCTCGCTCGAGTAACTCACCTTACCGAGCGTGCTAGCTCATCTCTAATCACTTGTAAACACAATTCTCCTCTTCAATGCTCCCTCTCTCTATTACTCCGTATGACTTCTTACAGGCTTAGTTATCTGTTAGGCTACTGGAAGTAGATTAGGAAACTGTTAGAACCTAGAGCTAAGATGTCCGCTTTACTATTCCTGGCTTTGAATTCACCGGGTTTGTGTACCTCAGTGTTTAGTGGAACAGCTTCAATCTCACTCCTCTACACTGCTGGTAAGAATTGGGAACTGGTAAATCCTGGCTTTCCTGAAGATAAACACTTGATTTGCAGCTCAAACTGCAGACCTCCTCCCTGCCCGACCTCCTTTGATGACTCCCTCTGCAGACTGACCTTTGAAGACTGCTCTGATTCCTCCTTCACTTCCTGCCTTTTTCCTGCTCTTTCTCTCCTCTCATCCCCCTCAACATAGAGTCTCACTGCGTAGTTTCCCACTCTGAACTTTTACTGCCACCCCTCTACCAATCAGTGAGGCATAGACAAAGAGGCGTAACTTAAAGCTCCTGGGCCCCAGTGCAAACCTGTAACAGGGCCCCCAACTATAATGCTTTATTCACAGAACTGGGCTCCCTATATGGAGATTAGAGGCCTTATGGGCCCCCTAAGGCTCCTGGGCCCGGGTGCAGCTGCATCCCCTGCATCCTCTATAGTTATGCGCCTGGCTTGACATCCAGCCAATAAGTAACCAGCTGTTTGCCAAGCTTTTAGCTTAGGAAGGGAGAACAGAGTTTTTCTGATGTAAGGCACATAGGCAGGTGTGACAGGACAAACATTGTGTGACTACTCTGGAAGACTCTTTTGAACACTACACTTAGAATCATTTTACCCTTGCTGCAATGGACGTTATCTCAAAATGTACTGACTAAGCACTGATTATGTGGTGGGCTTGTGCTTATACACAGAAGCCAATTTGAAGAATTAGAGCTGCAGAAAGGGAAAGCACAAAAACCAGGGCTACAGATGAGGCAAGAGATGCATTGGCCTTCATAGAAGACAGGGAGCTCAAAGCAACAATGAAAATTAGGCTTCTGTCAAATTCTGATGGACACCATCACGTTCTTATCAGGTGAAACAGGAGATCCATTAGCCATCACAGTTTAATGACATTTCTTTACTTCCTTCCTTATCTGCTAACATTGCAGCACCTATGAAGACCAGAGCCAGTCTGTTGGACCGTTGAGACACTTGCATTAGGAGCTTACTATTGTGTTCGAGCAATGGCCTTCTGGAAGATCCTTTGGCACTTTATTGCCCTGGTTTGACCTTGGAAGATCACACCCTTGTGCAGACCTGGAATAGGTCCATTTTGGTCCATGTACTGTATCCTGGAAACAGTCACATGATAGAGAAGATGGCACTTACTAATGGGTCGGTGAATTGAGAGGCATACGACTGATCTGGTATCACCTTCAGACTTCCTAACTTCACCCCCTTAGTAGCTTAAAGACAAGGGTTTGCTTAAAGTCAAGTAAAATGGTGCCATTTGCTCATAAATACAAGCCGTTCTCACACCAGCATCTTGGTCTTATTTATTTTAAGATACCATCACATCACACATCAGTTGTCACCTGTTGAAGCTATTTACTAGACGGGACCCAAGTAAAAGGCTAAGCAGAGCATTCCTTAAATTGTGCGGTTTGAGAATCGATTAAAAGTGACAGCAAAGGAGCCTCTGAATTGGTGAACAGCCTGATTATACCTCATTCTTTATTCCCTATTGACTTTGGTTATGCCATACCTTTCTATTTCCCGGGGAAATAAATTAAAAGTCAGAAGTAATTTACTTGATGGAGGATACAGGTGGAACTTAACAAGGAAAAAAATTTGCACACACTAGGATCTATTTTAACCCCTTTGTAGGGGGAGAGCTGTTTTCCATTGTTGACAGCTCGGTGGCATCTAGATACCAGAATACTGATTAAATAGAAGCAGTGAGAAATTGAGGTCTTGTTCTAACAGGGAGAGGATCAAGGCCCCTAATCTTATCTCCTAGAACACTGAGATGAACTTAGGATGCCAATGAGGAGATAAGAAAATCTGTGCCTGAGCAATAGAAAACTGCTATAGGGAGACAGCCTTTTATTTTGCCCTTTTTTAAGTCTGTAATTAAGGTTATTGATATATGAAAGGGCTAGAAATTTTTAATTCAGGAGTACACACCAAAATAATTAAAAACAAACAAACAAAAAAACGCTTGCCCAGTGATAAGATGATTGCCATCAATAATTTAGCTTTTCTTATCCTTGGAGATTAGTTGAAATTCAGGAGTTTGGGAAAGTTGGGTCGCAATCTTTATGGCAGTTGTACTGGCAGCTATATTAGTTGTCATATAGCTTTAATTTTTGGTCTGTTTTGCTAAAGTGCTGTCTTGTACATAAACCCCATTCTAAATACCATTTTTGGTAATTCTGGGTTGTTAAAGGGGTATCTCCAGACGGTATCATTGTATCTTGATGCCACCAGGATGAACTGGTGAGGTCAAGTTTGATGGGCTAGACATCTGTCTTGGGTGCAGGTTCTGCCAGCCCAGTAAGGTGATAGTGTAGCTGCAATGCAGACTGTCCAGCACCTCCGTTGCTTCCCACCCCCCACTCCAGCTGCGTATTGGTCCACCTTGAACCCCTTCCCCGAGCGGCAGCCAGAAGCCAGCACTGCGGCAGGGGGTGCACAAAATCACACACGCCATCCTACCACAGCAGCAGAACTGTTACAGTTTGTAACATTAGGACAACATGGAGCCTACAGGGGCACTGACAGTTATAGACACCGGGCAAAACACAGCTGAAGCAGCAGGACAGCTGGGAGGCCGGGGGACAAGAGCTTAGGTGCTGAAATGGAGCGCCGACTAACACACATGGAGGCACTTTACCTCCTTCCAGGACCTTCACCTCTTCAGCCATTTGGAACCTAGAAGTGTGACGGGGCGTTCTTCCTGTCAAACCCCTAGCTTCCTGTGGCATCAAAATACAATAATACCTCTCCCCCCTACAGGACTTTCATCTATAAGGGTTTATTCACATGAGCGTGTTTGTATGTGCAATATGCAGAGACTATATCCCACTGTTTTCAATGGATTCATTCTCACTTTTGCTTTTCCATACGCATTTCACACACTCAGAGAAAAAAAATGCAACATGTTCTATTTTGGTTTTGCATTTGCATACCAAAGGCACCAGAGGAGTCTATGGGGGTGCACAAATGCGCACCCAATTCCCGCACAATTGCACAATGAACTGTGCAATCTTGCGGGGAAATCAACACAGCAAGGACTAATTAGGGCTGCACAGCTGTTTAAATCAGTAAGCCCTGCACCGATGTGAATGGTCCTCAGCAACTCAAAAAATACAGTAAAAAGCACAGATACGCGCACGGTAGCGCGACCTTCATTGCACAAAAGGTTGCACTATCACAAATGTTTTGGCACTTTCGCTCATCTAAAGGAGCTCTTAACGTTCAGATTCTTGTAAGATCGTGAGAATATGAGCAATAATCGTTAATGTTTAAAAGCTGTCAGCGACTGAGTGAAGACTACAGATGAGCGAGCACCAAAATGCTCGAGTGCTCGTTACTCGAGTCGAACTTTCAGTGATGCTCGAGAGTTCGTTTCGCGTAACGAACCCCATTGAAGTCAATGGGCGACTCGAGCATTTTTGTATATGACTGGTGCTCTGCTAAGGTTTTCATTTGTGAAAATCTTAGCAAATCACCAAAGTCATGTAAAAAGCACAGAAATGGATAGGGCAGGCGAGGAGCAACATGCAGGGCTGCATTTCAGGCTCCGAGGTCTCACTATTAAGCCACAATAGTGGCAAGAGTGAGACCCCTCCCCCCCCCGCACTGTCAGCATAACGATCGTTCTCCTCTGCCACAGCTGTAACAGCTGTGGCAGAGAAGAACAATGTTAGCCCATTGAATTCAATGGAGCCGGCAATACAGCCGGCTCTATTGAAAGCAATGGGCTGCCGGCGAGCGCGGGATGAATTTTCGGGAAGGGCTTAAAAATATAAGCCTTTACCTGAAAAAGAAAGATTTTAGTGTAAAAAAGAATAAAAATGCAGGCATTCTCTTCAATGGAGCCGCTGCTGCTGCCGGTGACTCCATTGAAGACAATGGTCCGCTGGCACACCTGAATTCTTTTTCAGGGAAGGGCTTTACATATAAGCCATTCCCTGGAAATGAATTAAAAGTGATTTAAAAAACAAAAAAAATAGATACTCACCTCCCTTCAGCTGCCGGGGCACAGCCGTGTCTTCTCCTGCTGTCCCCTGCACTGTGGTGCTGAACTGCTGTCATTCAGCTGAGAGCTGCCCTGAGCCAATCAGAGGCAGCATTCACTCACCCATTCATGAATTCATGAATGGGTGTGAGTTAGATCTGCCTCTAATTGGTCAGGCTGTGACCAATCAGAGGCAGCTCATTCAGCAGGCGGGGATTTTAAATCCCGGGCTGCTGAATACTACAGAGAGCAGTTCAGGAGAACTGCCAGCTGGCCGCAGCTGAACTCTGTCTGCCGGGAGCAGGTGAGTATATATATATTTTTTTATTTTTACACATTTCTGGATGAATTGCAGGGAAGGGCTTATATATTTAAGCCCTTTCCGAAAATTCATTGTGCGATCGCCGGCAGCCCATTGGGCTGCCGGGACAAGGTGAGTATATATATTTTTTTACTTTTTACACATTTTAGGATGATTTTCAGGTAAGGGCTTATATTTTTAAGCCCTTCCCGAAAATTCATCCCGCGCTAGCCGGCAGCCCATTGCTTTCAATGGAGCCGGCTGTATTGCCAGCTCCATTGAATTCAATGGTCAGTGCTCGTTTAATCGAGACGAGTACCGCGTGGTGCACGTCTCGAGTAACAAGCATCTCGAGCACCCTAATACTCGAACGAGCATCAAGCTCGGGCGAGTATGCTCGCTCATCTCTAGTGACGAACGATAACTTATTCGCTTATTAATCTGTGCAGGCTTAAAAATCAAACAAGGATCAGTCCTTGTAAACAGGCAGTCATTCATTTATGAACAACTACCTCTTTACTGTGAATGGAGGTGTGCAGCTGGGGATCTCCGGCCCGCTCCACCTCCATTATCTGGACAATCATTGCCCATAAGTGAAAGCATAGGAGTGATAATTGTTTGGATGACTTTCAATCATCCCATATAAAGGGACTCCAAGACTGGGTTCACATGGAACAGAATTGCCGCGGAATTTCCGTGCGGCAATTCCGCCCGCGGCTCCTAATCCTGGGATTAGCCAGCCATGTGGACAAGATTTAGCAAAAGTCTCGTCCACACGAGGCAGCCAATCCGTTGTGGCAAAGCTGGGTGGAAGCAGACATACGGCACTTAATTCAATTCCACAGCATGTCAATTCTTTTCTGGTTTCCGCTGCGGCCTCACTCTTCTCCATGGGGAGAGAAAGCCGAAGTGGAATGCCGGTGGTCAAAAATTGCAACAAAATGCCTCGGGTTTTGAAGCTATGTCTCTCCCGTGGAAATCTTGCGGCTTTTCGGTGCGGCTGAGCTGCGAGATTTGCGTCCCGTATGAACCCAGCCTAAGGATCGTTCTCAGTGAAAGGTCTTGTTCAAAGTGGAAAACCCCATTAAATAATAACTAAACCTTGAAAAAAATGTTTGACATATCATAGTGACATATCAGAACATTTGATCAGTGGGCGTCCGGGTGTTGAGACCCAAAGGACAGATGCGCTCAGTTGAGTAATGTGTCCGATTGATTATTTCCTTCACTTCTCAAAGCAGAGAATGGGATCCATAGAGTCTATGAGTTTGTACACTACTTGCCAATCAAAGCCGAAGCAGTACAGTATTAGGCTAAGCTTTTCTAACTATTTGTTTTAGCCATCGGTGGGGGGGCCCCTGCAGGCGGACTTCCACTGGTAAAAACACCCGGCATATCACTATTAAGAGTATTTAAGGTTTACTTATGCTTTATGGTACTGGTAAATATATTTCTTGAGTTGTCCTCTTCAGTTATTATAATTATTCTTAGACTGTGTCTTAGTTACAGATGCAGCACGTCACATCTTGAATTTTTCAGCATGCTACGTTGTTAACATAGCACGCCTACACTTTTTACGCCTACACTATCTGCATAGTTCAACAGTCATTTAACTGTATTAGCTAAGCGAATAGTGTAAAACGCCGAACTGTGGTTCGGTGCAATAAATAAGCAGATCAGAATCCTACTGCCCACTGATGAGGGGCAAAACCCGAAACAGCTGTCTGTGTATGGATTCTGGCTTGGTTTTTAATTCCCTTCTATTGCTCTTACAGACCTGTATAAAGGGTCAAGCACTGATTTGAAGAAATTATGCCATCCAATAGGTGGCGCTGCAGATGTATTGTTCCATCGTCCTCATTTGCATATTACCCAGAGGAGTGTGCCTGGCCTTATAAGTGTCCTCACTCACCTTCTTGGTGCTCACCCTAAGGAAAGATGATAGGCCTCCCAATAAACAGATCTGGGTCAGAAGGGGTGTTGTTTCTCCTTAAGGAGAGCACTGAGAAGGTGTGTGGAGACACCTAGTAGGTGAGTGGGTTGGGCAAGGGGTGGGTGGGGGGATTCATTGATTTGAAGGAATGCTGCCATACAATAGGTGGCGCTGCAGAGGTATTGTTCCATGTTCCTTATTTTCACGATAAACTGATCTTGCATGACAAACATTAGCTTGATGCATGCCAGCTCTGTACATCTATTTCTGAGAAAACTGAGTAAGGGGGGGTCTCACACAAACAGATTCCAATTGTGGGATCCGCCATTGGAGTTCATGCATGCGACAAACTGTAGGCATTGAAAGTCATGAATTTTTGCTTTTTCCTCCACACTCGCAAATACGAATGGCGAATTCCGCAAATGGAAGAAAAATCGCAGCATGCTCTATTTTGCCACGGACAACATGCGGACAACTTCATTGAAGTTAATAAAGCTGTCTGACCCACTGCCCATACGCAATTAACATTGCGTATGGGCTGCAGCTGCCCGCGCCGTTGCTTATCCACAGCATGGGAAATACGAACATTAAAAAAAATAAAACTGTACTGCGCATTACCAATAGTAAGCCGTCATGGCCATCCACAATACAGAAAAATCAGGTATGCAGGGTGACCAGCCGGGCTCACAGCCACAATCTGCTGCAGGCCTCCCGCATGCAGAATTCGACACGTTTGTGTGAGCCCGGCCTAACAAAAAAAAAATCACTGCCAGCAACCATAACTACTGGCATACTGATATAGAGATACAAGGGCAGGTATAGACACTAGTTCCCAATGGCTTTCAGACAGGCAAATTGCAATATAGAGTAGCTTGCACAGGGGCAAAATAGTAACCAACAACCACTTACCAACCTACCATATATTGGGCTGGGCTGCTTAATATTATACTGGCACATAGCTAAGGCATAAAGAGGGTGTCAGTCCAACCGATACGTGTGCCCCATGTAGGCTTACAGCTTATTAATGACGCCCCATGCAATAAAGCCCAGTGGGCCTCCCTGTACCTCATAAGTGACCCACTCTAGTATTGACTCCGAGGGCGCCCCAGAAAAGTTAGGCTTCATGTCCACGGCATAAATTGATTTTCAAAATCCGTGCGGGTCTCCCACACGTGCGATCCGCTCCCATAGGAAATCATTGGGCACCCGCAGGTAATTAAATTCCTATGGATGTCATTTTTCCCTGGCCTGCGGATTGCAAGCCCGGGGAAACATCCGGAGCATGCTCCATTTTTGTGCCGTTTTCCCACACGAACGGCTCCCGCAGCTTCCATTGATCCGTGCGGCGGACCGCGGGAAAGCAGGAGTTTAAAAAAAAAAAAAGACAGAACAGTGAAGAATAGAGATGAGCGAGCGTACTCGGATAAGCACTACTCGCTCGAGTAATTGGCTTTATCCGAGTATCGCTGTGCTCGGGGCTAAAGATTCGGGTGCCGCTGCGGCTGACAGGTGAGTCGCAGCGGGGAGCAGAGGAGAGCGGGCGGGAGAGAAGGAGAGAAAGATCTTACCTCCGTTCCTCCCCGCTCTCCCCTGCAGCTCCCCGCTCCGTGCCGACACCCGAATCTTTAGCCCCGAGCACAGCGGTACTCGGATAAAGCCAATTACTCGAGCGAGTAGTGCTTATCCGAGTAAGCTCGCTCATCTCTAGTGAAGAAGAATGAAGATCTGGCCTGCATGGAGGAGAGCCCCGCAGCGTCCGGACAGGTGAGTATAATGTATTCTCATGTCTACGAGCCGGTGGAATCCGCTGCAGGATTCTGCATGGGGAAACCGGACATGAGGCCTTAGACCTGGACTTCTGTAACAGCTGATGTCACTACTGAAAAGTAGCCAGGCATGACGTAAGTAAATGGCTGTAGAGAACTTTTAACAACTTGAAAGAAGAAGACAACTTATGGATTTATCCACTGAGTGATTTTCATACTTTAAGGTGGGGTGGGGGCTTGTTCTAAAAAACAAAGTTGTAAATTACAGAATGCAGTAAATTATCAGAGCTCCAAGATTTAAGGACAACTGAAAAAAAGAAGAAAAAAAAACTTTTTCCTGTCATTTAAGGTAATGAAGTTTTTCCCTTCCGATCTTAAGCAAGCAATTTATTATTGTTGTCAATAAATGTCATATTGGTCTATTTGGCAGTCTATGAAATATAAATATTAAAGAGTGTTTAAAGGGTAGATTTACATACTTTTGTAATGCTGCTAACCTTCCAAAGTGCTCTGTCTGTCCTGATGCTAGAGAGACACTGAGATAATATTATCACAGGGCTATAAATATACAGTACGATGAAATATGGACGCGGCTGGAGGAAGACGCTAATACAATTCATATATTATATATTTAATGGAGGTGGCCTCATTTTTCTCTATCCAGACAGGGCAAGTTGCCAGGGAAAACAATCGAGCACTTGATAACTTGATAAATGAATCCATCTCATGTCATTTGAAGATCTCAAAGTTGTTTCTTGTTAGAACAACAGCCCCCCAAATGTAGCCTAATCTTCGTCTTCTTCCTAGCATCAGACATGTTATTGAGGGGATCTGGAATGATTGACTCTTGCAAAGTAAATTTTTAGTCTTAGTCTCACACTCGCACCAATTTGCAGAATTAAGGCGCCACAGCATTATTTAATTTCCATGTATTTTCCCTGCATAGCAGCACTGTGAGCGCCAATTCCTTAGACTGGTAAGTAATAAGCTGCTCACGCATCATACATGCCTTAAACTGAGGGAGATACAATATATTATTTATAGTATTGAGTGAGCTGAAACAGTTGAACCTTGTTTTAGGTACTTTGTTTTTGTCACTGCCAAAGCCACTACTTCTTTTGCTCCTGCTCCTTAATATATTTCTGCACTATGGAAAAAAGGGTGATATTTATGAAAACAAGGTCCACAGAGAACATACAAAGTCCATGTAGAGGTTGCCTTTAGTCAGATTTGAACCAAGGACCCCCAAGCTGCAAGGTATTAATGCTAAACACGGAGCCACTTTGTATCTTCCTTCTTCCTAATAGAATCATAGAATGGTAGAGTTGGAAGGGACCTCCAGGGTCATCGGGTCCAACCCCCTGCTCAATGCAGGATTCACTAAATCATCCCAGACAGATGTCTGTCCAGCCTCTGTTTGAAGACTTCCATTGAAGGAGAACTCACCACCTCCTGTGGCAACCTGCTCCACTCATTGATCACCCTCACTGTCTAATATATAATCTGTGTCTCCTCTTTTTCAGTTTGATCCCATTGATTCTAGTCTTTTCTTGTGCAGATGAGAATAGGGCTGATCCCTCTGCACTGTGAAAGCCCTTCAGATATTTGTAGACAGCTATTAAGTCTCCTCTCAGCCTTCTTTTTTGCAAGCTAAGCATTTCCAGATCATTCAATCGTTCCTCATAGGACATGATTTGCAGACTGCTCACCATCTTGGTAACTCTTCTCTGAACTTGCTCCAGTTTGTCTATGTCTTTTTTAAAGTGGGGTGCCCAGAACTGGACACAGTATTCCTGATGAGGTCTGACAAAGGAATAGTAGAAGGGAATAATTGCCTCATGTGATCTAGACTCTATGCCTCTATTAATTCATCCCAGAATTGTGTTTGCCTGTTTTGCTACTGCATCACACTGTTGACTCAATCCTGCTCCACGTTCTTCTTCCTTTAATTTGTTCCTGAGAAGAAGGATGAAGAAGAAGCATGGCTCAGTGGTTAGCATTGTGGACTTGTAGTGCTAGGGTCCTCAGTTCAGAGCTAACCAAGGACAACATCTGCATGGTGTTTGTATGTTCTCCCTGTATTTGTACGAGTTTCTTCTTCATAATAATAATCACGCTTATTTATATAGTGCATACATTTTTTTATGGAGGAGGAAGAAGAATACCTTTTATTGATGAAGCTCTGATTCGGTTCAAAATAATTTGGACCAAACCAAACTTTTGGCTCAAGTTCATAGAACTGGACAAAGTGAACTTTTCAAAAGTTCCCTCAACACTAATTAAATAGCAATCACTAAAGTCAACAAATGGTGGTGCTTAGTTCTCCAGACTTACTCTGTCCAGTTAGTGGGAAAGTTACCTCTGGAACATTCAACTGCACTAGCAGGCTACTGAAGGATGGGAATGGAGCTGATCTGTGGCACAAACCACATAAGATGTAGGTGGCATACACATTTTATTCAACAAGGAAACAATATATTTCAGGTCTGGAATGGACTCTTCCTCAGTTAAGATTGGTATACTTACCTGACAAAGGGTTCATTATGGAATATAAAAAGGTTACCTTGCAAAATGAAACTGCTCTATTGATGAAAAGATTAAAAAAGGTTCTGGGTCTCAGAATTTGTGATGGAAAGTAATTTACGGTTTCAAAAAGTTTCTTTACTTTTTAAAAGTAGTAAAACATCAAAAAAATATATAAATTTGCTATTGCTGTAATCATGATGACCCACAGAATACAGTTCATACATCAATTTGATTGCATTGTTAATGCCATATAAACTAACCAAATATGGTGCAATTACATTCTTTTCATTTCACCCCACTTAACATTTTTAACAGCTTTTCAGTAGAATGTACTGTACATTCTTTTCTAAAAAAAAAAAAGAAGCACCTAGATGTAGTTTTTATTTTGCTGCAAAACTCATCAGGCAGATATGCAAATGATTAGAGTTGTGGTGTGATTAGATGAATGGTCTTATCACCTGAGACTCTAAAAATGCTTCTACCCTTTGACCAACAGACATGTCTTTTTGACGCACTTGAAGAGATTTGGTCCAGTTAACAGAGTTAGAGGGGTGGGTGGTGGGAATATTATTGGAATGTGAGATGCTGAATGGTCATATCGACAAATTGACTGCCACATGGGTCATGCTGACCAGAATATTAGGAGGTGTTGGGATCAGTGGATATGTGAGGGCACATAATGCAACCGGGCTCAGGATGCCCTCAACAGACCATCAGTAGAGAGGATTGTCTGATTATCCAACAAACCTAAGCAGCTCTCACTGTTTCATTGTTCTCCAACCAGAGATAGGTGGTGCCATCATTGCACCTCTATGTCTATCAGAACCATTTAAAGGTGCTTGGCCGAAGGACATTTGGTCTCATGGCACCCATTGCATGTAGTGCCTTTGACACCCACCCACCTTTACCTCCATTTGCAGTGGTGTCATGAGCGATGAAATTGGACTGCTACAGAATAGAACCAGGTTGTCTTCGGTGACAAATCCAGGTTTTGTTTTTGCACTGACGGCCATGTTTATGTCTAGAGACCTCAGGTGAGCACTTTAATGCTATCTTTGCTGTGGAGTGGCACTCTGCCCCCCTGCTGATGTGGTAGTCTGGGGAGCATCGCATACAACAGTCAGTCACCCCTAGTAGGGGTACGAGGGACAATGACAGCTCAGTGATATGTTCAGGACATCCTGTAAGCACATGTGTTCCTCTCATGGCGGCTTCTAAGAGACATTTTCCAGCAGAGTAATGCTCAGCCGCACACACAAGGGGGTCACAGGAATGTCTCCACAACATTGTCACACTCCCGTGGCTGCCCGGTCATCAGATTTATCACCAATAGAACACGCATGGGACTATCTAGGATGCCAACTTCGAAAACCTATGAGTTTGCATGATCTAGAGGCTCAGTTACAGCAAATGTGGACCGATATGCTGCAGGATACCATACAGAATCTGTATGCCTTGAAAGCAAGTGGGGTGCACTTGCCTGCGGATCGCAAACTCTCAAACCGGAATGGGCACCGACCACGTAGAAGTACTCTTTAACAAAAACATAAAAGTCCACATACACACCCAACCTGGGTGTTAAGGTCAAGGTGGTCACCCCTGTCGGACTCTGGCCTGCCTTAGGCCACCGGCCTGCAGCAGCTTAGCTCTGCTGCGCAGGTCCGCTCTGGCTCTCTCAGCCAACATCTCCCTGGGTGTAGCAGGAATGTACCCTTATATCCAACTTCCTGACCAAATTCCCTTTTCTTAGGCACTAGAATGCCTGTCTGTTGCCCCCTACAGGCCATTCTCTGTAGTGCACCTCTACATGCTCCCCCCCCCCCCCTTTGATAAAGGCCGTAGGCCGTATCACACTTTTCTCTTTTGGCCCTCCAAGGTCAAAACTCCACGCTCGGGGGTCTCTTTCTATTTTTACTTGTCTGACAAGTTCTCTCTTCTTGTCTTCACTTGGATCATCACATCCTTGCAGATCTTTCTCAGACTGTGCCCTCCCAGCTTGCAGGTTGACTTCCAAGTGCAACTTTGTATCCTCTGTGGCTTGTAACTCATCTTCAAGTTCCTCTAACTGAATCTTGCTTTCTTCTACTTCTTTAGACTTTTCTAGTTCATGTTCACCGATGGGTTGGGCCTTGGAGCCAGCATCCCTGTGATAGGTTTCTACCACCTGGACAACCTGTTTCTTCACTTTCTGGGTTTGCTTTTTGAGGTCATCATACTCTTGCTGCAGTTCTTCCAAGATTGCTGCTGCCACTTCTGGGACCTTCTCAGCTTCAGTAGCCTCACTTTCTGCCTTCTGCTTGGCCTCTTGTACTTCAGAGGTCTGTTCCGTCTGCATCTTTTGCTCAGCTCTCACCTTAATGACTTTTCTTTTCTTTACAGAAGTGATTTATTTCCTCCAGACTGTCCCAGTCTTTACAAACTGTTCACCTGGAGTGCCCAGGTCACCTTCACCTAATTTGGTATGCTTCTGCACTTGTGTCTTATTTTTACAATTCTTCATTCCTGCCACCGGTTGTTGGACCACGCCCTTGTGTTTTCTTTGTACCAGAGTTCGCTTTTCAGCATCATTATCGGGAATTTTTCACAAGCCCTTCTTCTCTTTTACTTGCTGTTTGAACTGGGCCCTAGACCACACTAGTCTCTGAACCCTCTTTTCAGCAACATGACACGGTGCTGCCCAGCATTTCATCTTCACGATTGAATTCTTGGTGAACTTTTGGAACACCCCCTTTTTCTCTGACATCATTTTCAGGGTGCATGTCAAAGTTAACCCTTCAGTGTTTTTCATACAGACCCTTTCTTCAGCACGCTCACATTCAGTGACATATTTTGCAGACCTGATTTTCTCTTCTGTAAGCTGCTGTTCACACTTTTTCTGCGTCTTTCTCAGTATGGACACAAGCTCTTTTTGTAGACCTGGCTCCACAGAAACATCTTCTATCTCTTGCTGAAGACTTACTTTAACCTTCTCAAGCTTATCACAGGCAGCTGTCTTCTCTTCATACTGCTGCCTTGTAGCTTCTAACTCCTCTTGTATTTCTCTTTTCTGCTCTTCCACAGAATCCAAGCACACAGCACTAGAGATGAGCGAGCACCAAAATGCTCGGGTGCTCGTTACTCGAGTCGAACTTTCAGTGATGCTCGAGAGTTCGTTTCCAGTAACGAACCCCATTGAAGTCAATGGGCGACTCGAGCATTTTTGTATATCGCCGATGCTCGCTAAGGTTTTCATTTGTGAAAACCTGGGAAATTCAAGAAAGTGATGGGAACGACACAGAAACAGATAGGGCAGGCGAGGGGCTACATGTTGGGCTGCATCTCAAGTTCCCAGGTCCCACTATTAAGCCACAATAGCGGCAAGAGTGGGCCCCCCCTCCCCCGCACTGTCAGCATAAAGATCATTCTCCTCTGCCACAGCTGTAACAGCTGTGGCAGAGAAGAACGATGTTAGCTCATTGAATTCAATGGAGCCGGCAATACAGCTGGCTCCATTGAAAGCAATGGGCTGCCGGCGATCGCGGGATGAATTGTTGGGAAGGGCTTAAATATATAAGCCCTTCCCTGCAATTCATCCAGAAATGTGTAAAAATTAAAAAAATATATACTCACCTTGTCCCGGCAGAACGATGTTAGCCCATTGAATTCAATGGAGCCGGCAATACAGCTGGCTCCATTGAAAGCAATGGGCTGCCGGCGATCGCGGGATGAATTGTCGGGAAGGGGTTAAATATATAAGCCCTTCCCTGCAATTCATCCAGAAATGTGTAAAAATAAAAAATATATATATACTCACCTGGTCCCGGCAGACGGAGTTCAGCGCGGCCAGCGGCAGTCCTCCTGAATTGCTCTGAACAGCTGTGAGTAGTATTCAGCAGCCGGGGATTTAAAATCCCCGCCTGCTGAATGAGCTGCCTCTAATTGGTCACAGCCTGACCAATCAGAGGCAGATTCCACTCACACACCCATTCATGAATTTATGAATGGGTGAGTGACTGCTGCCTCTCATCTGATTGGTCCCGCTGAGCCAATCAGAGGCAGCAGTCACACACCCAATCATAAATTCATGAATGGGTGTGTGAGTGGAATCTGCCTCTGATTGGATTTAAATCCCCGGCTGCTGAATACTACTCACAGCTGTTCAGAGCAGTTCAGGAGGACTGCCGCTGGCCGCGCTGAACTCCGTCTGCCGGGACCAGGTGAGTATATATATATTTTTTATTTTTACACATTTCTGGATGAATTGCAGGGAAGGGCTTATATATTTAACCCCTTCCTGACAATTCATCCCGCGATCGCCGGCAGCCCATTGCTTTCTATGGAGCTGGCTGTATTGCCGGCTCCATTGAATTCAATGGGCTAACATCGTTCTGCCGGGACAAGGTGAGTATATATATATTTTTTTTACACATTTCTGGATGAATTGCAGGGAAGGGCTTATATATTTAAGCCCTTCCCGACAATTCACCCGCGCTCGCCGGCAGGCCATTGCTTTCAATGGAGCGGCTGTATTGCCGATTCCATTGAATTCAATGGTCAGTGCTCGTTTACTCGAGACGAGTACCGCGCGGTGCTCGTCTCGAGTAACGAGCATCTCGAGCACCCTAATACTCGAACGAGCATCAAGCTCGGACGAGTATGCTCGCTCATCTCTACACAGCACTCTTCTCCAGTCTATATTCTTGGTCAGACACCTCAGCTTGAAGTGTTGCAACCTGCTCTGACAGGTTTCTCTTAGCTTCTGCATTTTCCTCTACCTGCTTGAGGAACACATCTTTCTCATCTTGCATTGTCTTCAGGTGTGCACTGAGACCAATCCTCTGCTGCGTCTCTTCCTGTAGCAACTTCTGTGACTCTTCACTCTGAGCTTCCAGCTCCACCTGCAGCCTGCTCACCTGCTCAGACAATGCTGTCTGCACGCGGTCACCTTTAGTTATCTTTATTTGTAGCTCTTGAAGCTGCATGTCTACTGTATTTTTCTTGCATTCAGACTCAGACAAAAGGACCGTCAGCTTATGGGTAAGCTCAGTACACTTGCTTTGCACAGCCTGTTTGACCTTTTCCAAGGTTTCATTCATCTTTTCAGCTTGCTCTAACCGTTGGGACAGTTCCTTCATAGCTAGCGCATAGGTCTGATTAAGGTCCTGAATCTGGGCTTCATATTCTTCAGCTTCCTTATCCAGGCTCCTCTGTAGCTGGGACAACAGACTCTCATGCAATGCCTCCTGGTTTTCCTTGTAACCCAGTAAGTCTTTCAAGATCTCTGCTTGTTTCTCTGCCTGACTGCAAGCAGCTTTCTCTAGTGCCAGCTCTTCCTTGAGCTGACTTATTTGGCACTCCAAGTCACCATTTGTCTTTGCTAACTGCATTTTCAACTCTGCAACCTGATTCTGCAAACCTGTAGTTTGATTACGTGCATCTGTAGAAGCTCTTTCTAACTTGCAACACATCATTTCCAACTCTTGGGTTTTCATTTGCAGTTTCTTACAGTCCTGTTCATACTGCACAGATTGTGCCTCCAGACATACTCTGCGATGAGCCTCATCTCTGGCTACATCTCTGAGGTCTTGTATCTCTTCATGGGCTTGCATTGGTGCAAATCCCTTCTGAATTTTAAACAAGCGTTCTCTTGCTGTCTCACCCTGGACCTCAGGATCTGTATTGACAACCTCACTTGTCTCACTAGCAGCAGCCTTTTTCTTCTTTTTTCTCTTTTTTGCACATTTAGTACGATCTATCCTTTCTCTCTCTAAAGGCATAGTACTACTCACTCAAGCATTTCTAGTCTTACACATTCTATCTTCATTATTACTTCTCTCTGACTCCCACATGGGCGTTGGCTGCACTCCTCATTGCAACCTGTTCACACCCTGACTTCATTTGCTGAACATTACTACACATATACACAGAAAACATCCCACCATCCCCCAGACCCATTTCAAGGTTAGTGGAATTTTTCTGCAACACATTATCCACAGTACAGTTTTTGGACTTCTTTTCACCCAATGCACATACTGCCGTTTTCCCGACACCCTACTGTAAGGAAAACATTCTGTTATGCAACATTTTAACCACATTGTCATCAATTTGTTCACCGTCAAGTCCATATCGCACAGAACACACAGTCTTTTTAGTGGTCTCACCACTGCATGGATTGTTATCACAGACCTTTGGCGGGGACACCTCCTGTTGTGCCCTCAAAGCTCTGTAGTCAGCCTCCAATATAGACCAGTGGGGTTTTACTGGCCACTTTGCCACTGGACACCCGTACATACATAAGTCCATTTGTAGACACCCCCAGCATGGCTCTTTTTGGTTGCCTCCTGCAACGGCCGCCATCTTGACTGCACAGTCCACAATGAATAAATAAAGCAACAAGTTCACCAACTTGCCTCGAAGTCTCGTCCGTTGTTGCTCCCACAGCAACCACAATTTTTCGGCCTCCTGGCCCTTTACATGCTGCTCCAGCAGCAACTGTACACTTGGCCTCCTGGTCCTTTAAACTGCCTCCAGCAGACGTTTGTCACCACTAAGGCAACCGCAAATTCAGCCTCCTGGTTCTTTAAATGCTGCTTTGTGCACCACTCCACCTGTGCCCGCGTCCTCCACCATATGTAAGCAAGCGGGGTGCACTTGCCTGCGGATCTCCAACTCTCAGACCGAAATGGGCACCGACCACGTAGAAGTACTCTCTGGAGACAGGGATTTCCTTTAAACCTGGCTCCTTATTCACAGTACAATCAACATAAACAGAGTCCATATAACGTTCTTCAACAAAAACATAAAAGTCCACATACACACCCCACCTGGGTGTTAAGGTCAAGGTGGTCACCCCTGTCGGACTCTGGCCTGTCGTAGGCCACTGGCCTGCAGCAGCTTAGCTCTGCTGCACAGGTCCGCTCTGGCTCTCTCAGCCAACATCTCCCTGGGTGTAGCAGGAATGTACCCTTACATCCAACTTCCTGACCACACCTATGGGTGTTTTCCCTTTTCTCAGGCACCAGAATGCCTGTCTGTTGCCCCCTACGGGCCATTCTCTGTAGTGCACCTCTACAGCCTCCAAGCTTGCCCATATCACATCTTGGATCTAAGTTACAGGTAGCCCATCAGGGTACTAGATCCTCCATGGCCACCGGTATCACATCTTGTATCCAAGATAGAGGTGGTACAACAGGGTACTAGAGCCTCCATGCCCATCTGTATAACATCTTGTATCCAAGCTAAAGGTGGTACAGCAGGGTATTAGAGCTTCCATGCCCACCCGTATCACATTTTGTATCCAAACTAGAGGTGGTACAACAGGGTACTAGAACCTCCCTACAAGGGGTTAGTTTTCCACAATATTGCACTGACATTGTAATCGCTTACTTATATCAACATTGCAATCACACAGAGAAAGTTTCATTTGATTCCGACAACTCCTTCTAGGTGCTTCATTTTTTTTGACAATGGGTGTACATGAAATGGTGCCATTAAAAAGCACAACTTGTCCCATAAAAAACAAGCACTCTTATAGCTATGTCAACGGAATAAAAAAAAAGTTATGGCTCTTGGAAGTTGGAGAGGAAAAAACAAAGGGAAACAAAAAAAGAACTCAAGAACTTTGAAGGAGTTAAAAAGATGATGTGAGAAAAAAAAGCATACAGCCTTACTACAACTGTGTCCAGAAACAAATGTGTTAAATGCTATATTCTATACACTAAGGTGCAATAACAGTCTCCTTTTGCAATCACTGCTTTGTCATTGTGGAGTCACCATCATTGCCAATTAGCATCCCTTAATAACCTTTCATATAATGGTAGCTGTTAATGTCACTTACACAATTATGTGCATAATGTGACTGTCAAAGCCGTCACGTCCTACGTCCAAATATGTAATCAAGGTAGATGGGAAATTTCAATATTAGCGTGATTTCTAGTCAAGCAAAATATTCATTTTGGTGGTTAATGGCTATGAAGACTGCAGCAACCACTTTTTTCATTGCTCTACTGCACTTAAGACAAAAAAAAAACGAAAGCAATTGAGTGAATAGTCTTGATTTACATATCCTACTATTATGTGTATACAGCTTCTATATAGACTTATATGTCACCGTGGTTACAAAGTACAAAATTTTACCAAAATGTGTGCAAAAAATGTATGAATTAAACGAGGCTCCTTTTATGATTAAAGGGCTTGTGTGGTTATTAGAAGAAATTTTACTTAGTAAAGAATAACAAATCTAGAGGTACTTATTCATCCTCAGACTCGGCGATCCAGCGCTGCAGCCCTGCTATCCTTCCCTTAGTTGTGAAACAGACAATACGGGACTGCTGTAACATCAGTACCCACATTTGGTGGAGGGAAGTTAGAGATGGGTTTACCTGTTGGATTACATGGAACCATAATCATTATGGTACTTCTTTATGGCATCGTATTAATATATTACAGACGTATTCTTCATTATGAGTGATGCTTGTACAGGTCTTATTTTCAGGGAAACAGGTAATATCTCTGAAATATGCCATCCAATGGAAAACAGCCCTCAGATTCCTACAGGTGCCATATTACAGATCTGTCCAACTCAAAGCTTGTAGAGGGCCATAATATGGTCACAAGGTCTTTAAGGGATATTCCTATCTCAGCATATCATGGCCAAGATGAGAATATCTCTCTGTATGTGATGGCCACGTTCAGAAACAACCAACCGGGCTGTGCTACACTCTTTCCATTACTCTCATAGAAGTGAATGGGAGTTACAGAGCACAGCCTACTTGGGTGTCTCCATACTCCTGGCCTCTGGGCCGCTGCCTATAAAGGGGTTTTCTCATCTAGGCCATGATGTGTTGACATGAGAATACCAGTTTAAGGCCTAGTGCTCACAGTTACATTGCAGGGGGGCAGGAAGGCTTAGTCCTGGAGTGAGAGGCAAGTCTCAGAGGGATGTTTATGGCACAGGTATTACCTGGTGGATATGCCATACTAGTCTCAGTGAGAAGACCCATATAACCTAAAGACACTGAACTTTGCATCATCTAAACTGAAGGTAATGCTATCCGACAACGACTATGTTTGGTCAAGTTCTGAAAACTGGAAATCTCTATTTAGAATATTGAAGAAGAATGTCATATCCATAGATGTGAGGATTAAGATTTGTGCTCTTATTTTCCATTGCACGGCAATGCAACTGTATTACTAGATCACATACATTATTTCTCCTTTAACTTTAGAAGTATTTGTAAGTATGCAGCAACATCATAAGTTATTATCCTTTCATCTTAACTCTCTAAGGTTTGTACTGCCGCCTTCCCAACGCCAATTTATTTTATAAGACTGGAATAGTGATGATTGAGAATGTCTCTTCCTGCTTGTCGAAAGTCTCCACTATCTTGGTTAATTGTCAGACTTCTTAGAGTAGTAAGTACATTTACTCACAGCCAACAATAATAGCAATAATTTACACATTCGTTTCAGGTATCCACGCCTGTCCGGTTCTGAACAATAGTGGCAGGACGTTATGGTGCGATTCTCTGACATCGAATACTTCTGATGCTTTTGCAATTGTTTATCTTCCAGGAATGGTGAAAAGCTAGGCTCTGGTTGCCCAGCCGTATATTCCGAGTCCTGTAGGCCATTGGTCGTTGAATGTCCATGGACTACAACACTCGATGTAGTCTTTGTTGACCCAGGTGACAACTGATCTGGTATGATTCAAGAGTGAGCAGGACATTGCCTCAAAAAGTATATAGCAATAAAACAGAAAAAAAAAAAAAAACGTTGAAAAGGGGGAAAAACAAGAAAAGGACTTACTGGTGCAAGCGAGGAGATCCGTGGAAGGGACCAGACAGCTAGCACTTGAAGTTCTGGCAAACTTTGAAACCAACAATCCTTATGTCCCACAGGGCATCCACACCGTAGGAGAGCAACAGAAGAAGATCCAACATTGTAATGGAATAAGGTCACTTGCATGAGGAGGATGGGGTAGGTGAACAATTGTAATGGAAACAGGCTCCCTACCCCCTCCTCCTCATGTAAGTGACCTTATTGCATTACAATTGTTCACCAAACCTTATGAGGGCAGAGATTTTTTTATTGATTTTCTTCAACTGATCTGGTATGGAATTTTTATTTTTTCGCTTTTCCATAGCAATGGGTAGATGAGCACCATTAGTCTGACTCCTCAGTTGGAACCAATCTGACATGTGAAGCTTTACTGGTGGTATACATCACCGTATGCACAGTTCTCAATGTCATCAGAGGACTACACATGTGATTACGGTGCTCATGGGGGCAAGGAATCAATGGTGTCAGGCCGTTTTCATCAAACATTGCTTAACATTCAGTGCTGTGTGGGCAAACAGGAGACTACTTCTTCCAGGTGCATTCCTCCAGATAGTCCTGTTTGATGCAATAAACTGCTTAGACGCGATCGAAGGGTGCCAATGGGCTAACATGGCAAACCAGTGCCTACTGAAGGCTCCCAGAGCTGCCTTGCATTTGATAGGCAACATAAAAATCGCTATGTATTACAATACTGAAGATGATTGATGAGAATGATTAAATGATCGCAAGCTGAAGTCTCCCGGGGTTGTCTAAATAAAACTGGGAAGAAAGATTTAATAAAGTAAAAAAAATATACTGTATGTACTCAAGTATAAGCCAACCCGAATATCAGCCGAAGCACCTAGGTTTACCACAAAAAACTGGGAAAACTTAGGTACCTCGAGTATAAGCTGGCACCCCCCACAGTGATTTTCGGGGAAGGGCTTTAAATATAAGCCCTTCCCTGTAAATCATCCCTAGTTGTAGTAAAAAATAAAAAAAATTCTATACTTACCTCTCCACCGCTGCCTAGGCAAAGGCACGTCTAGCTGCTTGGGTCCCAGCACCCCCCAAAGTGATTTTCGGGGGAAGAGCTTTAAATATAAGCCTTTCCCTGAAAATCATACCTAGTTGTAGTAAAAAAAAAATTATGACATCTATACTTACCTCTCCGCCGCTGCCAGGGCTCAAGTGCATCTAGCCGCTTGGGTCTTATCACTGTAATGAAGTTCTTTTAGCAGATGGGGAATTAAAATACCCGCCTGCGGAAAAGACTGCGTCTGATCGACTGAGCGCTCAGTCAATCACAGGCAGCGCTCAGCCATTCATTGAATGACAGCTGAGTGCTGCCTGTGATTGGTCACAGCACTCAGCCAACCACAGGCAAAGCTTGGCCATTCAATGAATTCAATGAAAGAACTTCATTACAGTGATGGGACCCAAGCAGCTAGACGCGCCGAGCCCCGACAGCAGCGGAGAGGTAAGTATAGATTTTTTTTTTTCTTTTTCCGGACCCTCGCTCGAGTATAAGCCAAGGGGGGCTTTTTCAGCATAAAAAATGTGCTGAAAAGTCGGCTTATACTCGAGCATATACGGTATATTAAAAGTTAAGAAAAAAAAACGTTACCCATTTTTCCGATAAAAAAATATATTAGAAAAGCCCACATATTTTATATTGTTATGTACATAAAATTCTGAACTATTGAAATATTACAATATTTATCCTGCAGGGTGAAGGCCATGGAAAAGAAAAAAAAAGATGGGACAGCAGAATTGGGATTTTTTTCTTTAAATCTGGCCCCCCAATTTTTTTAATAAAAAGTAATCAAAAAGATGTATGCACCCCAAAATTGTATTATTAAAAACTACAGCTCACAAAGCACAATTGACAGAAATCTAAAAAACTTTTAGGTCTCAGAATATGGCTGCCTGTCCACGGGCGTTTTTGCATTGCGATCCCCGCAGCGATAATCCGGCCGTGGGGACACGAGCCCCCCTGTCCACGAGCAGAGAATCATAGCGATTCTCCACTCGCGGGCGGCAAATCGCAGAATTCTGCGGATTGCCGCGATTCTCCGCGGTGAACCTATCTGTCAGATAGGCTCACCACGGAGATCCATCTGCTGGCTCCTGCTTCGGATATCGCAATGCCCGTGGACAGTCAGCCTATGGCGACGGAAAGCAATTTTTATTTAAGAATTTTTTTAAAAAACTTTTTAAAAATAGAACATTAAAAAACTATATAAAGCTGATATCCTCGTAATCATACTGACTAGAGATGAGCGAACGTACTCGTCCGAGCTTGATGCTTGGGCGAATATTAGGGTGTTCGGGATGCTCGTTACTCGTAACGAGTACCACGCGATGTTCGGGTTACTTTCACTTTCCTCTCTGAGACGTTAGCGCGCTTTTCTGGCCAATTGAAAGACAGGGAAGGCATTACAACTTCCCCCTGCGTCGTTCAAGCCCTATACCACCCCCCTGCTGTGAGTGGCTGGGGAGATTAGGTGTCACCCGAGTATAAAAATCGGCCCCTCCCGCGGCTCGCCTCAGATTCGTTGTGACAGAGATCAGGGACAGTGGTATCGTGTTGGAGCTGCTGTAGGGGGAGTGTTAGGAGTTAGTGTAGGCTTCAAGAACCCCAACGGTCCTTCTTAGGGCCACATCTAACCATGTGCAGTACTGTGGAGGCTGCTGTTAGCAGTGTTGCACAGTTTTGTTTTTTTTCCAAATCGGCCGTGCAGAGCATTGCGCCCTGCAGTAATACTCCAGGGACAGAATTGTGTAGGCAGGGCCAGAAGACATATTTTATTGATTGAATATAGTCAGTGGGCCTTTCCTTTAAAAAAAAAGGGCAAAAAGTTCTATTTGGCCTGCCTCTGACAGTCCTCAGCATTCTGGGTACGTGTGTGCTGGGTGGAGAACTTAAAAAAAATCATACGCAGCCAGCTAAGTTTAACAGCAGGCTTGCGCCAATTTATTTCCTGGCTGGGAAATCACCGCTCTGCTGCAGTTAATAACAGTGCAAGACTGCAGTTCTGTGACACACTGCAGGGCCACAACACATTTATTATTGATTGAATATAGTCAGTGGGCCTTTCCTTTAAAAAAAAAGGGCAAAAATTCTATTTGGCCTGCAGGCTTGCGGCAATTTATTTCCTGGCTGGGAAATCACCGCTCTGCTGCAGTTAATAACAGTGCAAGACTGCAGTTCTGTGACACACTGCAGGGCCACAACACATTTATTATTGATTGAATATAGGCAGTGGGCCTTTCCTTTAAAAAAAAGGGAAAAAATTCTATTTGGCCTGCCTCTGACAGTCCTCAGCGTTCTGGGTACGTGTGTGCTGGGTGGAGAACTTAAACAAAAATCTTACGTTGCCAGCTAAGTTTAACAGCAGGCTTGCGCCAATTTATTTCCTGGCTGGGAAATCAAATCACTGGTAATACACCATGCTGAGGGGTAGGGGTAGGCCTATAGGACGTGGATGCGGGCGAGGACGCGGAGGCCCAAGTCAGGGTGTGGGCACAGGCCGAACCAGTGCGGTGGCCAGGGGTAGAGGCAGGGCCAGACCGAATAATCCACCAACTGGTTCCCAAAGCGCCCCCTCGCGCCATGCCACCCTGCAGAGGTCAAGGTGCTCTACGGTGTGGCAGTTTTTCACAGAGACGCCTGACGACCGACGAATAGTGGTGTGCAACCTTTGTCGCGCCAAGATCAGCTGGGGAGGCACCACCACCAGCATGCGCAGGCATATGATGGCCAAGCACCCCACAAGGTGGGACGATGCCCGTTCACCGCCTCCGGTTTGCACCACTGCCTCTCCCCCTGTGCCCCAACCTGCCACTGAGATCCAACCCCCCTCTGAGGACACAGGCAATACCGTCTCCTGGCCTGCACCCACACCCTCACCTCCGCTGTCCTCGGCCCCATCCAGCAATGTCTCTCAGCGTAGCGTCCAGACGTCGCTAGTGCCACAGTTTGAGCGCAAGCGCAAGTACGACGCCACGCACCCGCACGCTCAAGCGTTAAACGTGCACATTGCAAAATTGATCAGCCTGGAGATGCTGCCGTATAGGCTTGTGGAAACGGAGGCTTTCAAAAGCATGATGGCGGCAGCGGCCCCGCGCTACTCGGTTCCCAGTTGCCACTACTTTTCCCGATGTGCCGTCCCAGGCCTGCACGACCACGTCTCCCGCAACATTGTACGCGCCCTCACCACCGCGGTTACTGCCAAGGTCCACTTAACAACAGACACGTGGACAAGCACAGGCGGGCAGGGCCACTATATCTCCCTGACGGCACATTGGGTGAATTTAGTGGAGGCTGGGACAGAGTCAGAGCCTGGGACCGCTCACGTCCTACCCACCCCCCGAATTGCGTGCCCCAGCTCGTTGGTGGTATCTGCGGGGGTGTATCCTTCCTCCACTAAACCACCCTCCTCCTCCTCCTACGCAACCTCTGTCTCGCAATCAAGATGTGTCAGCAGCAGCAGCACGTTGCCAGCAGTCGGTGTCACGCGGCGTGGCAGCACAGCGGTGGGCAAGCGTCAGCAGGCCGTGCTGAAACTACTCAGCTTAGGAGATAAGAGGCACACGGCCCACGAACTGCTGCAGGGTCTGACAGAGCAGACCGACCGCTGGCTTGCGCCGCTGAGCCTCCAACCGGGCATGGTCGTGTGTGACAACGGCCGTAAGCTGGTGGCGGCTCTGCAGCTCGGCAGCCTCACGCACGTGCCATGCCTGGCCCATGTCTTTAATTTGGTGGTTCAGCGCTTTCTGAAAAGCTACCCCCACTTGTCATACCTGCTCGGAAAGGTGTGCCAGCTCTGCGCACATTTCCGCAAATCCCACACGCACGCTGCCACCCTGCGGACCCTGCAACATCGGTTTAATCTGCCAGTGCACCGACTGCTGTGCGACGTGCCCACACAGTGGAACTCTACGCTCCACATGTTGGCCAGACTCTATGAGCAGCGTAGAGCTATAGTGGAATACCAACTCCAACTTGCGCAGCGCAGTGGGAGTCAGCCTCCTCAATTATTTACAGAAGAGTGGGCCTGGTTGGCAGCCATCTGCCAGGTCCTTGGAAAATTTGAGGAGTCTACCCAGATGCTGAGCGGGGATGCTGCAATCATTAGCGTCACCATTCCTCTGCTATGCCTCTTGAGAAGTTCCCTGCAAAGCATAAAGGCAGATGCTTTGGAATCAGAAACGGAGGCGGGGAAGACAGTATGTCGCTGGATAGTCAGAGCAACCTCATGTCTATATCTCAGCGCATTGAGGAGGAGGGGGAGGAGCATGAGGAGGAGGGGGAAGAGACAGCTTGGCCCACTGCTGAGGGGACAGATGCTGCTTGCCTGTCATCCTTTCAGCGTGTATGGCCAGAGGAGGAGGAGGATGAGGAGGGGGAGGAGCATGAGGAGGAGGGGGAAGAGACAGCTTGGCCCACTGCTGAGGGTACAGATGCAGCTTGCCTGTCATCCTTTCAGCGTGTATGGCCAGAGGAGGAGGAGGATGAGGAGGGGGAGGAGCATGAGGAGGAGGGGGAAGAGACAGCTTGGCCCACTGCTGAGGGGACAGATGCTGCTTGCCTGTCATCCTTTCAGCGTGTATGGCCAGAGGAGGAGGAGGAGGAGGATCCTGAAAGTGATCTTCCGAGTGAGGACAGCCATGTGTTGCGTACAGGTACCCTGGCACACATGGCTGACTTCATGTTAGGATGCCTTTCTCGTGACCCTCGCGTTACACGCATTCTGGCCACTACGGATTACTGGGTGTACACACTGCTCGATCCACGGTATAAGGAGAGCCTTTGCACTCTCATTCCCGAAGAGGAAAGGGGTTCGAGAATGATGCTATACCACAGGGCGCTGGTGGACAAACTGATGGTAAACTTCCCATCCGACAGCGCTAGTGGCCGAAGGCGCATTTTCGCGGCCCAGGTAGCAGGGGAGGCGCAGAGATCAGGCAGCATGTACAGCGCAGGCAGGGGAACACTCTCTAAGGCCTTTGACAGCTTTATGGCTCCCCAGCAAGACTGTGTCACCGGTCCCCAGTCAAGGCTGAGTTGGCGGGAGCACTGTAAAAGGATGGTGAGGGAGTACGTAGCCGATTGCAGCACCGTCCTCGGTGACGCCTCCGCCCCCTACAACTACTGGGTGTTGAAGCTGGACACGTGGCCTGAACTCGCGCTGTATGCCCTGGAGGTGCTTGCTTGTCCTGCGGCTAGCGTCTTGTCAGAGAGTGTGTTTAGTGTGGCTGGGGGAATCATCACGGATAAGCGTACCCACCTGTCAACCGACAGTGCCGACAGGCTTACACTAAGCAAGATGAACAAAGCCTGAATTTCACCAGACTTCTCTTCTCCACCAGCGGACAGCAGCGATACCTAAGCAATACGTAGGCTGCACCCGCGGATGGAAGCATCGTTCTCTATCACCATCAAAAACGTGGACCTTTTAGCTTCATCAATCTGTGTATAATATTCATCCTCCTCCTCCTGCTCCTCCTCCTGAAACCTCACGTAATCACGCCGAACGGGCAATTTTTCTTAGGCCTACAAGGCTCAGTCATATAATTGTTCTAAACAATTTTTATACGTTTCAATGCTCATTAAAGCGTTGAAACTTTCACCTGAACCAATTTTTATTTTAACTGGGCTGCCTCCAGGCCTAGTTACCAATTAAGCCACATTAACCAAAGCCATTAATGGGTTTCACCTGCCCTCTCGGTTGGGCATGGGCAATTTTTCTCAGGTACATTAGTACTGTTGGTACACCAATTTTTGTGGGCTCTCGCCTACAGTGTAATCCAATAAATTTTTGGCCCACCTGCATTACAGCTGACATAACATCAGTTGTGATGGGCAATGCAATGGGATATATTTATGTACCGCCGGTGGCTTCCTGGCACTCACCCATGCTGTGAGTCCACAGGGAGTTGTTACTACATCTGTCCACTTGTAAAGAACCCCAGTCTGACTGGGGCATGCAGTGTGGGCCGAAGCCCACCTGCCTTAACCACGACATTACCTCAGCTGTGATGGGCAATGCAATGGGATATTTTTATGTACCACCGGTGGGTTCCAGGGAGCCACCCATGCTGTAGGTGCACACGGAGTTTAACCTACATCTGTCCACTTGTAAAGAACCCCAGTCAGACTGGGGCATGCAGTGTGGGCCGAAGCCCACCTGCATTAACCACGACATTACCTCAGCTGTGATGGGCAAGGCAATGGGATTTATTTATGTACCGCCGGTGGCTTCCTGGCACCCACCCATGCTGTGTTGTCCACAGGGAGTTGTTACTACATCTGTTCACTTGTAAAGAACCCCAGTCTGACTGGGGCATGCAGTGTGGGCCGAAGCCCACCTGCATTACCCACGACATTACCTCAGCTGTGATGGGCAATGCAATGGGATATTTTTATGTACCACCGGTGGGTTCCAGGGAGCCACCCATGCTGTAGGTGCACACGGAGTTTAACCTACATCTATCCACTTGTAAAGAACCCCAGTCTGACTGGGGCATGCAGTGTGGGCCGAAGCCCACCTGCATTACCCACGACATTACCTCAGCTGTGATGGGCAATGCAATGGGATTTATTTATGTACCGCCGGTGGCTTCCTGGCACCCACCCATGCTGTGGGTCCACAGGGAGTTGTTACTACATCTGTCCACTTGTAAAGAACCCCAGTCTGACTGGGGCATGCATTTGGGCTGAAGCCCACCTGCATTAACCACGACATTACCTCAGCTGTGATGGGCAATGCAATGGGATATTTTTATGTACCACCGGTGGGTTCCAGGGAGCCACCCATGCTGTAGGTGCACACGGAGTTTAACCTACATCTGTCCACTTGTAAAGAACCCCAGTCAGACTGGGGCATGCAGTGTGGGCCAAATCCCACCTGTATTAAGCACAACATTACCTCAGCTGTGATGGGCAATGCAATGGGATATTTTTATGTACCGCCGGTGGGTTCCAGGGAGCCACCCATGCTGTGGGAGCACACGGAATTCCCATTGCGGAGTTGGACTTAGCTGTGACTCTTTATAAAAAACCGTGGTCTGACTGGGGCATGCAGACACCTTGACAGAATAAATAGTGTGTGGCACATAGGTTCCCCATTGCTATGCCCACGTGTGCAGCTCCAGATGGAGGTGGCACAGGATTGGATTTCTCATTGCTTCTGTACAGCATTGTGGACTATCGGCCCGCCCCTTTTATGGGGGGGTCGCTGCCTAGCCGTGCCAACCCTCTGCAGTGTGTGCCTGCTTTTCCTGTGGCAGATGCACTTATAAATAGACATGAGGGTGGCGTGGCATGAGGGCAGCTGAAGGCTGGGCAGGGACAATTTGGTGTACGCTGTGGACACTGTCATGCGGGGGGGGGGGGGGATTGGGCAGCATGTAACCCAGGAGAAGTGGCAGCGGAGTGTCATGCAGGCAGTGATTGTGCTTTGTTGGAGGTAGTGTGGTGCTTAGCTAAGGTATGCATTGCTAATAAGGGCTTTTCAGAAGTAAAAGTTGTTGGGAGGGGGGGGGGGCCCACTCTTGCCGGTATTGTGGGACCTGTGAACTTCAGATGCAGCCCAACATGTAGCCCCTCGCCTGCCCTATCCGTTGCTGTGTCGTTCCCATCACTTTCTTGAATTGCCCAGATTTTCACACGTGAAAACCTTAGCGAGCATCGGCGAAATACAAAAATGCTCGGGTCGCCCATTGACTTCAATGGGGTTCGTTACTCGAAACGAACCCTCGAGCATCGCGATAATTTCGTCCCGAGTAACGAGCACCCGAGCATTTTGGTGCTTGCTCATCTCTAATACTGACCCTTCAAACAAAGTTTATATGTCATTTTTACTGCTCTGTGAACTCTGTAAAAACTTAACTCACCAAAAATGGTGTATTTCCTTTTTTTTTATTTTTTCCCACTTTTAATTTTTAAAAGTTTTCCCATACATTATATCATACAATAAATGGTACCATTAAAAAATATAACTTGTTACACAAAAATACAAACCCTCACACTGACATGTCAATGGAAAAATGTAAAGGTTATAGCTCTTGGAAGAAAGGAAGCGAAAAAATGGAAATAAAAAGAAGTGATAAATCTCTGGCACCAAAGTGGTTAAATCCAACACATCAAATGGGGAGAATGAAATCCTTCCAATGTGCAGACTATAATAGAGAGTATCCTTGTTCTAGGAAGCTGTAAAGGACAGAAGCCGGCGGGTGGTTGCTATCCATCTTTTGTAAAAGATGTTTTAACTATTAACAGATCAACGTGTTCCTATTTCGGAGATCTACAGCGCTCCGTCCTCCTTGCCCAGCCGCCTTTCTCCCAATCTCCATGCCCAATATAGAGGACTAGTAATAGTTTTGCCTCACTGTTTGTCATTGCTAAATAGCACTGTCTCCCGCACAATGAATGTCATTTTTCAAGTGACATAATACACGCATCCAGCGCAGAGCAATGCTCTACGAGCCTGGATGTATGATGACAATGCAAAAAAAATGTATCAGTATTTTTATCTCTGACATGGAGATTGATGTCCGGTACTGAGAGTAACATATCACTTGACTAACATTCTTAAGGATAAACATAAGACCTCAGATGGTGAGTTATAAAATGTATTGTAGGTTTTATGGGGAGGAAAAAAATGTCCTTTTCTTGTACAATTCAGCAAGTTACAGGTTTAAACGCGGAAAATATTTTGCATCTGGGCTGATCCGTGTAGCAGAGGGGAATTTGTAATTTGTCTTACTTTAAAATAATAAATAATAATCTTTATGGTGGACGCTCAATGTTTTTTTTTTTCTTTCTTGCGCTGCAAGAGCACGAGAAAACTCTCGCCTCGCAGCGCAAGAAAGACGCCGGTATAGAACCGGCATATCGCTAGTGGTTTCAATGGGGCCAGCGGCAGCAGCGCTAGCCCCATTGAAAACATAGGGAGAATGCTGCGGAATTCTGCCACAGCTGTGACAGCTGTGGCAGAGGATTCCTTCATCCCCGCGGTCCCTGCGGGGATGAAGGAAACTCCTGTGACAGCTGTGGCAGATGTCACCGGCATTCTCCATGTCTTTTCAATGGGGCTAGCGCTGCTGCCACTGGCCCCATTGAAAAGACTGGCAATATGCCGGCGTGATGCCGATATCCCGGCGTCATGCCGTTTTTTCTCTCGCACTGCGTTGCAAGACTTTAACTTTACTCTCGCAGCGCAGTGGAGAAAAAAACGCCAGTGGGTGTCCACCTTTATGTGTATAGCGCCAACTTATTCCGCAGCGCTTTCAAGCACGGGAGAACACAGACAATCCAACAATTACATGTGATATACAATGAGTTTGAAACAAATGGTGTGGGGGGGGGGGGGGTACAGGAGGTACAAGGGGGGGGGGGGGTGATGAGGCATGGGGAATATAGGCAGAACAGGAATTACATGTGGAAATCAGTTATTAGGAAGCAAACAGGGTGGGGTGGTAAGTAGGTGAAGGGGTAGAGGTCATATACAGTAAGCAGGGCAGAAGCTGTGGGGAGCCATAGGGAGGGGCAGGGGGACTAGGTCAGGAGATTTGGTATGCCTTCCTAAAGAGGTGAGTTTTAAGGCACATCTGAAATTTCGCGCATTGGGAATTGTCTGGATGCCTTGTGGTAGAGCGCTTCAAAGGATTGGTGAAGTCCTGTAGTTGGGCGTGTGAGGTTTGTATTATAGAGGGTTGTTTAGTTTGATGTGTTAGCGGATCGGAGTGTATGGGCTGGGTGGCGTACGGACAGGAGAAAGGAGATGTATGGTGGTGCAGCACCATGGAAAGCTTTGTGAGTGAGGAAGAGGAGTGTAAATTTAGTTCTGCAGTGAATAGGCAGCCAATACAGTGACTGGCATAGTGGAGAGGTGTCTGAGTAACGGCTGGATAGAAAAATGAGCCTAGCTGCCGCATTTAATATGGATTGGAGGGGAGTGAGTCTGGTGCGGGGGAGGCCGATGAATAGCGAGTTGTAGTAGTCTAGTCGGGAGTGGATGAGGGCGACAACGAGTGTCTTTTGCGTGTCCGTAGTGAGGAATGGAAAGATTTTAGCTTTACTTCTGAGGTGTTAGTGGCATGTTTGGGCCAGAGATTGGATGTGTGAGGTAAAGGAGAGGTCAGAGTCCAGTGTGATTCTAAGGCAGCGGGCATGCTGTCTGGGGGTTATGATGGTGCCAGACACTGGAATGGAGATGTTGAGGGAAGGTTGGTTGGAAGGTGGAAAGACGAGAAGGTCAGTTTTAGAGAGGTTAAGTTAGAGAAAAGGGGAGTACATAGTATTAGAGACAGCGGACACATAGTCAGTGATATTTTGGAGGAAGGGTTCAGAGATCTCACGGGAAGAAGTGTATAGTTGGGTGTCATCACCGTAGAGATGGTATTGGAAGCCAAATTTGAGGATGGTTTGTTCAATTGGAGCTGTGTAGATAGAGAAGAGGACCAAGGGCCAAGCCCTGGGGTACCCTGACAGCGAGAGAAAGTGGAGAGGAGATAGAGCCAGCGAAGAAGATGCTGAAAGAGCAGTCAGAGAGATAGTGGGAGAACCAGAAGAGAGCAGTGTCCTTTAGGCTGATAGAGTGGAGCATAGTGAGAAGGAGGTCATGGTCAACAGTGTCAAATGCATCAGAGAGTTCAAGGAGGATTAGTAGGGAGTAGTCGCCTCTCGACTTTGCCGCCATCAGGTCATTTGATATTTTTGTGAGAGCATTTTCGGTCAAGTATGAAGAGTGGAAAGCAGACTAGAGGAGGTTGAGGAGAGAGTTGTCAGAGAGAAAGTGTGTGAGGCGGGAGTAGACCAGGCGTTCTAGTAATTTGGAGATGAAAGGGAGGTTTGAGACTGGTCAGTAGTTGGCGGCATCGGTCGGATTAAGGGTTGGTTTTTTAAACAGAGGGGATATGATGCAGTGTTTAAATGAGGAGGGGAAGGTGCCAGATGTTAGGGAGAGGTTGCAGATGGTGGTGAGGTGGGTAGTAAGAGCTGGGGAGAGGGATCGGAGAAGGGGAGAGGGTCGCCAGCGCAGGTGGTGGGGCGAGTAGCGGAAAGCAGCCTGGAGACTTCTTCCTTTGTCGTTGGTTCTAACATAGAAAGTAAGTGGGTGCTGGATGCAGTGCTGAGGAGACTGGGATTGGGGCTAGCTGTGCAGTTTTTGGAGGTTTCTTTTCGGATGTTGTTGATTTTTTCTTTGAAATAGGCATCTAGTTCTCCAGTACTGGGATGAAGAGGTTTATTGCCCTCTTTAAATAAAAAAAATGTGCCCACCTACACTAAGATGAGACAGAGGAAAGGGAAAGCTATTGGGGGAGGTGATAGGGAAAAATACATGTGGTAACAAGTAGAATTTACTGTGCATGCTGAATGCCATAAAAATGGAATCCAAAAAGCTATTTCTTTCTTTAGTTATACAATACGTTATATATACCTTAAAATGACGCCATTAATAAACACAAAATGTGACCAAGAAACTAAAAAAGTGCATAACGCTAGACACCCAGGTTGGGGATAGCGACAAAGACACTGCTTGTTGTCAACCCAGAAATTGTGTTATGTTGCAGTGAATATACAGTATGCTGATGCTGTAAACCTTTGCTTTGTACCAAAAATCTGGCAGAAGCCAGAGTTTAAAGAAATCTGATTGTCCATAGTATCTCTTAGAGTGGCCCCAATCATTTTAGATGGAGAATATGGCGTTACCCGTGAGTGAGTAACCCCCAAGTTTTAACACTTGGTGGAGATGTGCTGGCAAGGAATGGCGCAAAGTTGCAGTTAAAAAGCCGGGAAGGCTGAATGTGTGTTGCTGCAGTGTGCAGAAATTTAAAGGGCCAGAGGCCAGAAAGTGTGGTTGCTGTGGGCAAAAAAAGTGGCGTGCAGCAGAGGACAACTGCAAAACCAAGTCGGTGAACTTTGTTGTTTGTCTCGGTGTCACAGTATGGAGCACTGTGCTTGCAAGTGTCCTATGGTCAGGTGGCCAGCAAAGTTTGCTATGAGGACATGGGATCTTGATTCCAAGCAGGCGGTGTCTATGATCATGCCGAACGTTTTGACATTTCTTGTGACAGGTATGGAGATAAGCAAGGCAGTACAAATCAGTATTGAAACTATGTTATTTAAACTTGAAAAGTGTGAAGCTCTGCAAGTGGAGCTGGTACTAGACAGAGACTTTCCCGATTTTTGACAGTTGTGGGATGGAGAGTCTCACACACAACCTGACGTTCATCAGTCTGAACAAGTCAGTAAACAGTTGCTGGTTGGAGTCATTGTAACTGGTAATGTGAACTGTGTTCATAGAGCTTCATCAGGGTGTATTGAGAAGTTGGATTTAAAAAAGACTGATGTTGCAAAAGTTTTGCAGGAAATCTCTGGTTCCAAAGTTCATGATGATAATGATAAGATGAAATCAGAGGAATTGCATTATGTATTTTCCTTGCAGGTTGGTGTGGCGGGAACTGCACAGTGTGCACTGGCATTTAGGAGTGATGTGTCTGGAGAGTGCACTGACAAAAATGTAACTGAAATGTTGCATGATATGTTTTCCTTGCAGGATGGTGCAGTGAAAGCTGCACAGTGTGCATTAATGTCTAATGAATAGAGATGAGCGAGTATACTCGCTAAAGGCAATTGCTCGAGCGAGCATTGCCTTTAGCGAGTATCTCCCCGCTCAAGACTGGGGATTTCGCTCAAGGTTCGGGTGCCGGCGCGGGGGAGCGGTGAGTAGCGGCAGTCAGCAGGGAGCGGGGGGGGGGGGGGGGGGGGGGAAGGGAGAGAGAGATCTCCCCTCCGTTCCGCCCTGCTCTCCCCCGCAGCTCCCTGCCCGCTGCCGGCACCCGAACCTTCAGTCTCGAGCCGGGAGATACTCGCTAAAGGCAATGCTTGCTCGAGCAATAGCCTTTAGCGAGTATACTCGCTCATCTCTACTAATGAAAATATATCTGAAACCCGTATTGCTAAAAATGTGTTGCTCAAAAAGTTTTTATTGACACAAAAGCCTCATGTGAGAAGGACTGGGAAATGTTTGGTTCTGTCTATGAAATGTCTAGATTTTAGAGAAGTATTCCCCACAGTATTCTACACAGGTGAAAGCAGAGTATGAACAGGGTGGTACAGGGTGTTCAACCACCACTGATGTGGGAATTACCTGAAATGTGCCTTTAGTGCTAGAGAGGAGAAATAATGAAAATAATGCATATAATACTATAAGTGAAGGGAAACTAGAGGGAGGTGTTGCCAGTATAGTTTCCAGTGAAACTCAGATAGTTGCCAGTGCATGTAGTAATGAACGTGAAGGCAAACTAGAGACAAGTGTTGCCAATGTAGTTTCCAGTGAAACTGAGGTAGTTGCTAGCAGCAACCAAATGTCCACTGGAACTATAGATTGGAGAAAAATGTTTGCCGCCAGATGGAAAAACAAATAAGGAACTGCTTTTTATTACATTTTTTCTTGGAGACAGTGTGACAAAATAACAAAAATTCTGGCATCATTATGTTTTGTTTTTTGACAATGTTTACTGTGCGGGATAAATAATGTGTTACTTTAATAGATCAAACTTTTACGGATGCAGCTATACCAAATATGTATTTTTGTTACTTGTATATTTGTTTGTATTTTTTATTATAAATATGGCAAAAGTTTTTTTGTTAACTTTTGTTGCCTTTTTTTTATTTAATAACTTTTTAAAACTAATTTTTGCAGGTTTTTTTAGTCCCCATAAGGGACAAGAACTTGCGAATGCTTTGATCGCTCCTGCAGTATGATGTAATGCCATAGTATTACATTATACCGTGGTCTGACAGACAATCTATTAGGCCACCCCACAGGCATGGCTTGGTAGGCAATCTAGTATGGCAGCCTTAGGGCCTTACAGAAGGCCCCCCTTGCTGCAATGCTAACCCCGTGGCAACCTGCAAACATCGATCAAACATTTAAATGCCACTGTCAGAATTGGCAGAGGCATTTAAAAGGTTAACAGCTATCATTCCCGCCTCTGTCCAATTACTCACGGATCGACTATTCCAAGTGCACTCGCCACTACCAACCATCATGGCAGAGCCTTGATCGATCACTCTTGCAGTATTGCAAGCTTGGAATCATTAGAATACAGGCTAATTTGTACCCCCATTTCCTAGGCTTCTGAATGCATGCGTAGCGAAAGGTCAAATCATCCACCTGTCCATTCTAGCGCACTCCAGAGCTCTACAATGCCCACACAAATACATGCTACCACCACCAGTTTGTTACAGCTAAACTGGAACCCTTCAGAGTTTATGAGTCGTTTTAAAACGGACAAAGATTAAATGATAAATTGTTAATTTATTCTAGAAAAGGTCTATCAGTGCAAAACAGTGATATGTACAAAGATATGCAAAAAAGATTGTTTCACAGGAATATAAGGAAATACCATATTAATACATAAGAAGCAATATTGGCGGAGTTTCAGAAACCAAGGGACAGTCGATATGCTGCAGCATATCTCATCGGATTGACAATTTGGATAAAGAACCCACTTAGTTTTAAAGCCTCCGCAAACCCCCTCTGCCTGGGCCTTTTTCTAACGTCAGCAAGGCGGGTTGAGTATATGCCGGGAAAATCTGTAGGAAACCCAGATTTAATATTTAGGCCATATTTCCCCGGGAGGTGCTCCAATGGGGAAGATATGGCTGCCATGTTTAATATCAGGAATTTACCAGTCCATAGATACTAAGCAGGATATGTAAGTGAGGCCCTGGTATGAAGAAATGCTATTTGGGGTGTTCTGGGCCTCGGACCTTAATGTGTGTGGATGCATTTTATTCAGCTGGGCCGCCAGATTCAGAAAAATATATTTCATATTGAGCTAGGCCCTTTAGATGACCCAATAACTTTTATTAGAAGATTCTCTTAATAAAAATCTTGGCACCGATTTGTCTATGTGAACTAGCCTAGGTGTCACAATTTCTTGGTAGGGGGTAATTTACATCACAGAAGGGGAAATCAAGAATTAATTAATTCTTGATTTCCTCTTCTGTGATGCATTTATATTAGTGTAGGGACCCACTACAACGCAAGGAACCGTGAAGTGGTTAGTGGGCTCCTGTATCTTGGCCAACATCCAACCAATGCCTTGCATTTATTATCTATCATTCACATGCAGTGTGGCATTAAGACTCCAGGGGGAGCCCAGAGTGGCAGTACCAATGTGGTTCACTGATGGATATGCAGGGCAACCCGCCGAATTATCATGGCGTCATTAATAGGTTGCTGGTCTGCATGGTGAACTACATATATCAGAATGGTCTGGCACCCTGTATCCACTATGTGTGGGAGTATACGCCAAGCATCCACCCCCCTCATTATCAGGAGGCAGTGTGAGTGGGTGTTTCATCGGTGTCTTGCACAGGTGTTATTGGCTCCTCCATTTGGTAGTCAGCTACCTGCATGGTGAGAGGAGGATGCATCTATATGCACTCCTCAGTCAGTAAGTAACGGCCATTTTTCTGTAGGGGGTAATTTAGCAGTTCCGTGTTAATGGCTAGTTTTATTGCCAGTGGAACAGAATTCTCTGGCCTCTTGTACATCAAAAGACCTGGCAGATGCAAGGGAGAGGGGAGTGAGATTAGAACATTGAACTCATCATTCCCCGTATCCTGGGCAGCAAATTGCTATGGATAGTTGGGGACACTTTATCAATATCTCTATATCACAGATATGAAAATGCCCAAAAAGCCAGAAGATCAAGACGAAACCATTATTTATATGATTACACAATTTTATATTGTTCCATTTTCATCAGTTCATATCATAATGAGTTGCTCCAAATAAGAAACTCAACATCTTTCCTAATCTTTCCATAGATTTTAAGGCTATCCATACACATAAGGTAGCTGTTGGCTGAATGCTCATTTGGCCTACAACTATCTTGTCCAATACCTTCACAAACATGCACCTTTATTCATCCAAACATCAATGTGCTCTTAAAGCAGAGACGAAAGGAAACTGCTGCCAAACAGGCTTACCTTCCAAGGAATTTAAGAATTGGGTGTTGAAATCCAACTGCTTGATCTTTATCTTCCCTAACATCTGTCATAGGGGAAGAGCTGTGAGGCCACGACATATTTTGGATGATCGGCCAAAGCCAACGAAATTGGTGGGTTTTACCAATCAAAATCTAGTGTGTATGATCAACCTGTTTCATTGTGTTTCATAATTTTTCTTTTCCTTGTTTAATAGTATGGCCAGAGGTTTAGCAGAGCTATCCATTCCTGTATTTAAATACACCAGCCAAGACGGAGTGGCTTGTTGGTTCCCCTCCTGACATCAGCGCCTTGGACACATGTTCCTGTCTCCCCAGTTATTCCATTCACATCTGCATCGGAGGTTGTGTTTAGAAACTTTGGAGCAGATCTGATAGAAAACTCTTGGCAACATGGCACAGAATGTAGTGCCATTTCAACCGGTAAAATGTCGATTGGAATGCCAGAAACCAGATGGACCTCGTTTAGCTTCGGCACATATGCCAGATACATTGGCTTCAGCGTTTTCACTGTTTGAACAACGGATATATGCAGGAGTCCCCTGAAGGGGACGTATCCCATTGGCCGGTAAGTCATAAAATGCCAGGATTAGAATAGACTGTTATAGGCTAAGTATACATTTCCCCTGTATAAATGGAAATTCAATACTAATCATTGTTTTTCAAGTGACAGTTGTTAATATTTTATGTAAACTGCTGTGCCAACCTCTGCCTCAACTAAGGACATCAGTCATATAATAAGACTCTTACCCCTCTTTTTATTGGTGTTCAGGTGCTTCAAATTGCACCAAACAATTTTGAGGAACCTGTCATAAGTAAAAAAAACTAAGTACAGCAAAATAAAGCAAAAGAATCAGCTTTTCAGTATGAGACAATAATGACTTAAAATGTTATATAGAAAGAACCCCAGGGATTGTGGCTGGCACCTAAGAAGTGGAAATTATTGTAAATACAAGAAAATCTCTGTCCTAAGTATCTATTAAATTATATTTTACGCCGCAGTGTCATTTCTCCATCGTTCATTTCCACATTTTGTAAATCTCCTTTTTGAAGGCGCTCGTAAAAAAAAAAAATCTTCTATTTTCCGGTGATATGCAGCTGTCAGTGAAGTTTGTAATTGCATAAAAAAAACCCACCAAAACAACACAAGTTGTTCAAGATGTAACTCAAGTAATATTTCTTAATAACCCCCGAAACTCATTGGAAAAATAGAAAAAGGAAATCTTGTTAGGTATTCAGAGCAAGATTAGAGGAGGCATTTCAAAGGACATACTTGTAGATATTTATCTAATATATCCTGCGGATAATCATATAAAAATACACATAAGACCAAGGCTAAGCTGATTATGTTTCCGTAATGGAAGTGTAATTTTCTTTTGTTCCAACTACAGAAATGCTTAGTGTTTTTATTTTTTTTTGCCTTGCCAAAATTATATGATTATCATAAAAGGCCAATATTACAAGTTGGAAAAAGTTGCAATAAACTTTGTTACATTTTTTTTTTTTCGTTCTGGATAGGATTTGAGATTGATGGTGATGCCGTCTCCCAGCAGGCGGCTTGCTAAGAGTGTTTAGAAAGTAAAATGGACAGATAGTTATTGACCTAAAGTTTTTGAGTATACATAATAGGTTTTTGTTTAGCTTATAGGCAAACATAAATTTTAATTTAAAGGGGTTGTTCAAGAGTTCTAAAGAAACCCCAAAAACCAGTAAATGTCCTAAAATAGAATAGCGAAAAAAATAAAGACAGTATATTCTGCTTTTCAATCTCCCACCGATCTAGTGCAGATGCCTGCCAGTCTTTGCTTACAGGCTGTCAGCGGCATGTGATTACTGCAACCAATCGCTGCCTTCAGGGTTCATGTGCCGTATTTTCTGGCGTCAACATTGAGAATTTTTGTTGGACTCCTGAATAACACATTTAGGCCATATTAACATGGCCAATAGGGATTTGCTCCCAAGATTCTTGAGCGCAACTTGCATCGCACAGCACACGGACAACCCATCCGCTTACCGTGGAATGGGCAAGACACCGCACATTATAGGTGCTATTCTCGCGCGAAAAATCACTGAAAACGGCCATATACTTACTGATACAGAAGGGCAAATATGTGCCCTACCTCAGCATGCAGGCAGCCATACTGCCAAATTAGGGAGCCAGTTACACCTGTGGAGGACACCGATGAGACAGCTACTCACGCAACCTCCTATGTAGAGGGGGGTGGCTGCTTGGTGTATACTCCTGCACAGAGTAGAAACAAAGTGTCAGACTATTCTGATACATGTAGTCCACCATGCAAACTAGCAACCTATTAATGATGCCATGATAGTTTGGCGGGCTGCCCTGCACCTTAAAAAGTGAACCACATTGGTACTGCCACCCTGGGCTCCCTCGGCGTTTAAAGCCACACTGCATGTGAATAATACATAATAAATGCAAGGTATTAGTTGGATTTTGGCCAAAATACTTGAGCTCACAAGCCAATCGTCAAGGCTCCTCGCGTTTTGTGAGCCCCAACACTAATATAAATGTATCACAGAAAGGGAAATATAAAAGCAAACAATCACTGAAAACGGCCATATACTTACTGACACAGGAGACATGAGCAACCCATCCATGTACTGTGTAATGTGCGAGACACCGCACATTATAGGTCCTATTCTCGTGCAATGCTCACACTAAAATAGGACTTACTTCAGTTTGTCCATCTTATGTTATCAGTCATTATGCTGTAAATTCCACCCCTTAGGGTATGTTCACATGTTTTGGATTGTGGTGTGTATAAAGGGTTGATTTGAAGGAATGCTGCCATCCAATAGGTGGCGCTGCAGAGGTATTATTCCATTTTCCTTATTTGCATAAATTACCCAGAGGAGCATGCATGACCATGTAAGTCTCCTCACTCACTTTTCAGGTGTCTTTTCTTCTTGGTGCTCTCCTTGGAATCTGTTGGAAAATCTGGTAGTAAGTATTCAATTTGCCTGCAGTGCCCCCACAGGAGAAATGAAGCATTACACTGTGCCTATTCACTTAAAGAGGGGTGTTGTCTCTCCTTAAGGAGAGCACCCACAAAGTGTGTGGAGACACATACGGGGTGAGTGGGTTGGGGGATAGCATTATGGGTGCCTGCACACGAGCAGAATTTCAAGCGCGTGATTTAAGGCACATAATCCGCCCCAGACCGCAGCCAATATACTCCTATGAGGATCCGCAGTTGTCCCCAGACGGACGGATGTGTATCGCGTTTTTTCACGCGAGTGAAAAAATCTGCGACCTGTTCTAATTTTGGTCGGATCATGCGCGTGAAGCCTCCAATACAAGTGAATGGGTGCGTTTTTTCACGCAGTACATCCGCAGTGCAGCTGCGGATGGAGTCACTGGTTGCTATGACTACAGGAAGTAGGCATGGTAGGAGGCGTCCCAACACACAGCACAGAGCTTCACAGGCACATTTCAACTGCAGATCTGTCCTTTCAGTCCCCTCATCTACCAGAGAGCAGCCAGCAGACACCAGCCAGGGTGCACCCAGTACCTCCTTTTTTTCCTGGGGGGCTCTTCCTCCTCCGTTACCGCAGTACGTCCGAAAAAAGTTACATGGATCAACCATGCCCACAAAGACATCTGCTCACCGGGTGAAAGCATGTTGCCAGAATAATTTAACGGTGCTCGCACAAGCAAGAGGGACAAAACAGAATCTGGGTGTTGGTTTTTAAGCTGTTTTCCAGGGAATGGGCAGTTCTCTAGGGGTTGGGTTTACAATAAGGGTGTCTTCCGGATTTTTCTGCGCGTTTTTTTCCGCAACCCATCCGCGTATATCCGCGCGTGATTTTTCACGCATCCGCAGCTATCCGCAAGCACATTTAGGTACCATACGCGCGTGAAAATCCGCGAGTGGAATCCGGAACGCTCGTGTGCAGGCGGCCTATCTCTCCCCAAGAAGAGCACCCAAAAAGGGTGCAAGAAGATACCTCTAGACGTGATTGAGGAGACTTGTAAGGCCATGCAACCTCCTCTGGGTAATTTATCCAAATAAGGAGGATGGAACAATACCTCTGCAGCGCCACCTATTGAATAGCAGCATTCCCGCAAATCAATGTACGACTTTTTAACAAGTCTGTAAAACAATCCAATAGGTGGCGCTGCAGAGGTATTGTTCCATCTTCCTTATTTGCATAAATTACCCAAAGGTGCATGCAGGGTCTTACAAGACTCCCCACTCACCTCTCAGGTGTGTTCTCACACTCTTTCTGGGTGCTCTCCTTGAGAAGAGATGATGCCATCCCCTGACCCACTCAACCCCTAGGTGTCTCCATACACTTTTCGGGTGCTCCCTTTAAGGAGAGATGACACCCCTCTTGACCCTCTGCACCAAAAACCACACCAAAATTGCACCATTTGATGCAGAGTTTGATGCGGTTTTTGTGGATCCACAGCAGATCACATCCTTTCAATTAAACGTGTGGATTCTGCTGTGGATCTGCACAAAAATTTACATCAAAACAGGCAGCAATTTCCCCTATGTGTGAACGTATTGTTAAAGAGATATTAAAAATGTAGAGATTTAAAAATAATCGGAAGGTAGTTGCTCAGTGTAAAGGTAAATAGAGGTAAGTGACTTGGGACATACACTAATACCCATAATGTAGGGCCCCAGATGTTAGTTATGGGCTGCATCCACTGTGTTTAGAGAAATAGATAGTTGTGAGGGGGCTGTTGGGTATTGTAGACAAACACCAATGAAAAGCCGGTGGAGATCAGAAACAGACAAGTCAGAATTGTTGCCCTAAGTGAAAGCATGTCTACTAGAGATGAGCGAGCATACTCGTCCGAGCTTGATGCTCGTTCGAGTATTAGGGTGCTCGAGATGCTCGTTACTCGAGACGAGCACCACGCGGTACTCGTCTCGATTAAAAGAGCACTGACCATTGAATTCAATGGAGCCGGCAATACAGCCGACTCCATAGAAAGCAATGGGCTGCCGGCGATCGCGGGATGAATTGTCGGGAAGGGCTTAAATATATAAGCCCTTCCGTTCAATTCATCCAGAAATGTGTAAAAATAAAAAAAATATATACTCACCTTGTCCCGGCAGAACGATGTTAGCCCATTGAATGACATTCAGCTGAGAGCTGCCCCTGAGCCAATCAGAGGCAGCACTCACTCACCCATTCATGAATTCATGAATGGGTGTGAGTGAGACCTGCCTCTGATTGGCTCAGCGCTGAGCCAATCAGGGGCAGGTCTGACTCACGCCCCCTTCACACCCACTGCTGGCCGGCCGCGCTGAACTCCGGCTGCCGGGACAAGGTGAGCATATATATTTTTTTTATTTTTACACATTTCTGAATTGCAGGGAAGGGCTTATATATTTAAGCCCTTCCCGACAATTCATCCTGCGATCACCGGCAGCCCATTGCTTTCAATGGGCTAACATCGTTCTGCCGGGACAAGGAGAGTATATATTTTTTTTTATTTTTACACATTTCTGGATGAATTGCAGGGAAGGGCTTATACATTTAAGCCCTTCCCGACAATTCATCCCGCGATCGCCGGCAGCCCATTGCTTTCTATGGAGCCGGCTGTATTGCCGGCTCCGATAAATTCAATGGGCTAACATCGTTCTTCTCTGCCACAGCTGTTACAGCTGTGGCAGAGGAGAACGATCTTTACGCTGACAGTGCGCGCGCGGGGGGGTGGGGGTCTCACTCTTGCCATTATTGTGGCTTAATAGTGGGACCTGGGAACTTGAGATGCAGCCCAACATGTAGCCCCTCGCCTGCCCTACCCATTTCTGTGTCGTTCCCATCACTTTCTTGAATTTCCCAGGTTTTCACAAATGAAAACCTTAGCGAGCATTGGCGATATACAAAAATGCTCGAGTCGCTCATTGACTTTAATGGGGTTCGTTACTCGAAACGAACTCTCGAGCATCACTGAAAGTTCGACTCGAGTAACAAGCACTCGAGCATTTTGGTGCTCGCCCATCTCTAATGTCTACCTATGCCTCTGTCAATAGTATTGGAATCTCTTTGGAATTGCCATATACAATTGCCTGTTAAGTGTGTATATTTATATTTGACATTGTGCCTATGTGTAAAATGTGTGTATATGTATGCACTGTAAATATATATACTGTATGTAAAATATATGCGCTTGTCTATGTATATGTATATGTTTAACATTGTGAATGTCTATTTTTAAGGGGCCAACCATACTGTCTTTTTTGGATCTGTTTTTGCCCTCTTGTACGGAAGTATGTAAGTGTATTCCAGCCTGACCTCTGGTCTCCTGATCGGAACTCTAGGCATTACCCACTCCTATGATGCTTGTAGTTACAGTTAGCAGACCCCCAGAGTTGGGCCAGGACATAGACTTACTTTTTATCTTTCAGGGTACATTTACACGTAACGTAAATGTTGCAGATTTTCTACAGAATTATATACAGAGAATTCTTAGAATTTTACAATACAAGTCATGTGGATGAGATTTCAAGAAATCTCATCCATAAACTAATTAAAAATCCGGCCTGTGGTCAATTTAGGCTGCAGATTTTCTGAAAATGCGTTGCGGGTTTTCCACTGGAAACTCTACCTCAAGTGGCTGTACCCTAATGAAACTACACAGTTTTTGAGAACAGCACGATATTTTTAAGAAATACTTTTTCCCAACACTTTGAAAGTACACATGTAGTAATGCCATCTGTAGAGCAGCCAGCACATTGCCTTTAAGCCAGGACACACTAACTGCCAAGTCGCAGCTTAGCAAGACTCATTAACTAAGTAGCTCGCTAACACAAGATGTGTTAGAGCCGCTACATCTGTATCTATGGTTTCAGGACATTTCGTCCAATTTTCTTCATCCAACCCAAATCTCGTCTAATCTATAGATTTTATCCATTGCTTTCCTTCTCCCTAGGACATTTCATCCAATCCACACTTTGTCCAACCGCTTTCCTTGTCCAGTAAGACATTTGACATTTTGCCATTGATACTTTATGCCATACTTAAGAAAAGAGACGTGTGTTCTTCTCTCGAACATATAGTCTATATGAAATCACTGTTTGTAGGACAATTTTGGACATCGCCACCTCTTGACCTAATACTGTAGTAAAAAAGTTGTAATTTCAAAAATTTTAAACTGATCACATGACGGTGACATCATCACAGGTCCTGTAGTGCAAGCGCTGAAGGGCCTATGATGACGTCAATTAAGCACAGATCATTTTAAATGAAGAAAAAAACAATGAGACCCAGCCACGACAAGGTTCACTAAGTAACTGATGTCCAACAAAGGCTGGACAAATATCTGTCTGGGATGATTTAGTGATCCTGCACTGAGCAGGGGGTTGGAACCAATGACCATGGAGGTCCCTTCCAACTCTACCATTCTATGATTCTATGATTCTACTGTACATCTGTGATATTCGATTCTCATAAACACCTGTAGTGTCCCAAAACCAGAGTTCGTATCACAACCTAGTGCAAATGTTGCGAAGTGTTTGTGGATCCACTGCGTCATCCTACAGTGTGAAACCACCCGGCAGGATAGACAGCTGACACCAAGGCCAAGACTGCGCAAAGGCTGGAACTCGGTACAATAGACGAGAAGGTACCTTACCCTGAACTCAGATGGGCTAAAATATATCCCTTACCTGGAGGTACCCCTGAAGGTCTAGAGATCCAGGGTGCCTTTCCTATCCCTGACTCCTAGTCTTCCCTACCTAACTAGTGAGGATAGTAATCGAGAGTCCGTTGCACCGACCCGTGCAGATATGGAGAAGTGGACGCAAGGTGAGAACAGGAGGCAGTCCTATACAGAGACCACAGATACAGGGCATAGACAGGCAAACACGAAACCAGCAGCAAAAATGACAGAAAGCTGGATAGACCCAAATACACAGTATAAACTAGCTAAGCATATGCAGGGAACTGAATACTTACAAGATAGCTGCACCAGCAGCTCAAATGCAGTCATACAAGGAAATGAACACCACCAAGCATTCTAGGAAAGGTCTAGGACAGAGATGGACAACCTTTTGAGCTTGAGGTGTGTCAGCTCCCTGCTCCGGCGGCCGGTAGTGAGGTCAGCGTTCTAACCGGAAGTCCCAGAACTAGACGCTCTGTGCCGGAGTTCTGTTGTTTTGGCCTACAGACCTCCGGCACAGAGTGTCTACAGCAATGTTTTATCCTTGGCTACTGCACCTGGCCGTGCAGGAGCCGAGGATGAAACATCCTTCTCGGTTCTCGGCATGCAGCCCCATACTTCTCTGTATGCGGCCGCGTGTCAGCGAAAATGGCTACGCATGTCAGTGCTGACACGCGTGTCATAAGTTCGCCATCACGGGTCTAGGAGGTTAAATAGGAGCATAATTGCAAATCCCCACCAGCTGGGTGGAGAAGTCACTGCCTACTTACAGTCCTGTGATTGGGGCACTATCAAAGACAAAGGGAACTTAAGTCTACAATGTAGGAGGTTAGTGAACCTATTCCCATGCCAGAACTGCTGCCAAGTTGGTCAGAAAGGCTGCAACAAGACGGCCTTTGGTTACCCAATCCATCAGGATCCAGGTGATGGTCCCTTTGGCAGTAGGTCCTCCATGTCTCTTCCTACCCAATGGCCGCAAGATACCCGAGGACCCTTTCTTGAGATCCATGCACACATGGGAGCACATACAAACTTCATGCAGATGTTAACCCTGGTCCGATTCAAACCTAGTAGCTCAGTGCAGTTAGGCTGCAGAACTACCACCGAGCCAGCTTGTGCTTTGATTTAAAAAAGCCGATATAGTGTCCATATAAAAAGTGAATGATGTTTCTCTACTGCTACTTAACTCCAGCCAGCATCATAGCTCTCTGTATCTCTATGAGTGTATATTGCCTCTGGTTTATTTTCAATACAGAGTTAATGTTTCCATGACTGATCTAGAATCTACATTGACATTGGCCCTTCAAAGTAATCATATACTTTACATTTCTGTTTTCTGCTATGGAATTTGTAAATAAAATTTCAGATTAGTTTAAATTACGTGTCAATTTGAAGGATGACTGCAAATGTAAAAATTCCCACATTTCTACCGTTGTCATAGACTTTTTTAAATGAAACACATTTTCCGCTGGCACCATGGGAATGAAACCTTAGGTGTTTATACAGGAGACACTTACATAATGTACTGTGCCGGATCACATAAGCTGCAAAGACGCATGTCATCTACATTTACCATTGATGAGTTCAATTTCTCTCAATTACAGTGTAGCACTATGTGGGATTCAGTGTATCAAACTCACGAAAAAAGATGTTGACATATTGTCAGCGATGTACTGTATATAAATACAAAATAGGTTTTTTTTTCCATTGCACTAACGTTACACACATTTTCCAATTACTGTAGCTGGATTTTTGGTGCAATTAGCTTTTACAGGCGCATTAAAATAGTTACATAAGGTTATAAAACTGTGTTTTTCTCCTAGAAACAGCGTCACTCTGACTTTTGGTTGGGTTTTTTAGTTAAGTAGTCTCTTAGTATACATGAGGCCGGTTTCACAGCTGTGTTGGATCCTCCGGTTGGAGGTTACATCATAGATCCGGCTCCAGAGACGGAGCTGTTCAGCCACCCCTTTCCTGCTCGCCAAACGAAGCAGGAAAGCGGAACCCCAAGTGCAGATGGCAAACAACCCATTAGTCAATGGGGTCCATCCGGCGCTGTTCGGTTCTGTCCACAGATGGAGTCGTTCAGCTATGGGGATTCCTCTCTTCTCCTTCCCGAATGCAACAGTAAAGCAGAACCCAAAGCTCAGATGGGAAACGACCCATTATAGTTAACGGGGTTCTTCCAGCACTGTTCAGTTCAATCCAGAGATGGAGCTATTCAGCCGCAAGGATTCCCCTTTCCTCCGAATGGTGCAGGAAAGCAGAACCCCGAGTGCAGATGTGAAACCAACCTGTTAGCTAGTATTACCTTGGTTAGTTATTCCTTTCTAACTGAAACGTCTTGGAGTCTTTCTCCTCACGTGGTCATGTGATCTCATTCCAACCACCTGAAATTTCCATATTTTTATGTTCACTCAAGATGTCAGTTTTTCAGTCAGTGTAACTCCTATGTGATGATATTCCATGGACTCTACCATACAAGCTCTTCATGGGGGAAAAACAGAGACTCATATCACAGTTTCTATAACTAATAGTTATAATGAAGGAGATCACAGCTCATCCTCTTGACGGTATAATTATGGTCTCTGCTTGATTTAAGTGAATATAGAGTACAGAGATGCCACTTATTAGAATTAGAAGGCAGCGTTCCTGCAAGTCAATGTCTGACTTTTAATTATGCCTATTAACAATGGCTGGGAATGTAAGTTAAAACCAGAGTCTTCTCAAGAAGTAAAGCTGATCATGTATGGACAGATGCTTCGGGTTTTTGACCCTCATCAGTGTACAGTAGGTTGGTGACTGGATGGGTGAGAGGCCTATAATAAAGGTCAGAAGGGATACATTTTCTCCTTAGGGGAGCACCTAGTGGGTGTGAGGAGACTTAAGACCATCCAATGCTACTCTGAGGGATTTATATGCAAATCAAAAGACACTAACTTGCTACGGAGCATATAAGTGCATGAACCGGGTTTTCGTTTTGACTATACAAACTCTGTGCTAGTGTGCGCAAGTTTGAAAAAAAAAGGTAAAATAGGGCAGGACCTATCTTTCTCTCACATAGTATTTGTAGTGGCCCATAGTTTGGGGTCCCCTCTAGCACCTCAGAATACATGTTTTATGTTTGTTTTGTATTACTGTCTTAAATGTGAAATGCATCAGATTTATGCATATTGGAGCTTGCAGGCATGAAAGGGTTAATGTCTGGTGTTGTCTGGAAAATGTATCTATCTGTCTAACTGTCTATTGATCTGTGTCCATATGATGTGATGAGTTGGGTGAGAGGTTCTGAAGTGAGTTGTGGTGGAAAAAGGAGAAGAGAGAGGAGTTGAGAGAGGAGAGGGAGAGATGGAGGAAGCGGAGAGATTGTCTGCTGCTCATGCCAGAGCCCAGCCATACCAGGAACCCTCCTTCTAGAAGTTGCCCTTAAGGGGTATGAAAGCCCAGACATGGTGGGAATGTAGTGTAAGAACTGCATGTACCCGGAGAGAGAGATACCCCCAGTGTGCGAGAAAAAGTGAGTGCCTGGCAGTAGAGAGACAGTTTTCTGGGAGAAAGATCCTACAGATAACTAAGACTGTGGATATACAATGCCCCAAGAATCCTCACTGCTTCAACACTGTACACGTTGTTTTGTGAAATGACTGTTCATTGTTACTTCATTGAGAGTTTAAGTAAGCGGACAGGATCGAATGTTCCAGTTCTTGTTAAGAAAATACCCTCTGTGTGTGGACTACTTTATTCTATCGGGGTTATCCGTCACAGAAGATGGAACATTGGAATCATAGTGACAAACAGGATGAAAAGATAACTCAGGTTACTGAGTGTGATCTTCCCCAGTAGTAACGAGGTTGGATTCCTAGCCATCCATAGTGAGGAGATGGTAGAGCCCCGTGACAAGGTTATTTCTCTACCCCGCTGCCTCCTCGGCTGAGGGTCTGCTCCTCGGACGCTGCATATTAATCCCAATAGTAGAAAGAAAAAACATTGAAATCAAAGGTCTAGTTTTGTCCAGTTATGCGGACGTGATTATCATGGCTGCATAAAAAGACTAAAACACTCCTATGCATTTAAACCCTCAAACAGGTCTTTTCCTTCAGGTACTCCAGGATACCATCTATTTGAAACCCTTTGAACATTTTACCGACAATAGAAATAAGACTTACTGGTCTGTAGTTTCCAGGGTCACTTTTTAACCCCTTTTTGAATATTCGCACCACATTAGTGATGCACCAATCCAGTAGAACAGTCCCTGTCACTATAGGGTCCTTAAATATAGACTGTGTAAGGGTGAAATGACCTAAATTGTTACACTGGGTGATGGGGCCTATTACTGTGTTCAGTTTATGTATGGGAGCTTTACAGCACATACACTGAGCATAAAGAATAAATGAGATGTGAACAGCCTTCCACCCTGATTCAATCAGTTTAGTACATTTTTGGCTGTGCTGAATATGTATGTAATGTCTGTGCATAATGTATATAGATATACGTACGATTGTGTCACACCAATGCATAAATCTTACTCTTGGCTACAGTGGGTTCCTATTACAGAGTAGAATTCTATTCTTGTGTGACACATACTGTTTCTTCGCCATTAAAGGGGTTATCTACTTGTAAACTAGATTTACTGTAAAAAAAATCAAACACCTAGAAGGACTGTCGAAATCAAATGAAACTTTTGCTATAAGTAAGTGATTACAATATCAGAGCAACATGATAATTTATTGCGGAAAACTAAATATTTGCAGGGAAACTCTAGAACCTTGTTAGGCCGCCTCTAGCTTGGATGCAGGATGTGATACAAGTGGGCATGGAGGCTCTAGTACCCTGTTGTACTGCCTCTAGCTTGGATGTAAGATGTGATATGGGCAGGCATGGAGGCTCTAGTAGCCTGTTGTACTGCCTCTAGCTTGGATGTAAGATGTGATATGGGCAGGCATGGAGACTCTAGTACCCTGCTGGGTCAACTTTAGCTTGGATGCAAGATGTGATATGGGTGAGCATGGAGGCATAGAGATTCTGCATGGTATCCTGCACCCCATTTGGTGTAACTGTGCCTCTAAATTGTGCAAACTTGTAGGCTGCTGAAGTTGGCATCCCAGATGGTCTCATGCATGTTCTATTGGTGACAAATTTGGCAACTGGGCCAGCCACAGAAGCGGGTCAATATTGTGGAGTCATTCCTGTGACACTATTGCTCTGAAGAAAGCCAAGCATTATCCTGTTGGAAAATGCCCCTTGGAAGCTGCCATAAGAGGCAACATATGTCGCTGCAGGATGTCCTAAACATATTGCTGAGCTGTTTTTGCCCCTTATACCGCTACTAGTGGTGACCGATGGTGGGTTTCAAGGACAGTACACGTAATGGGCATTGTTATACCGAATGTCTTTCAGCCAAGCCCCTGGACATAGTTCTAACAGACACAGGAGCCTGTAACAATGGTGCCACCTGTCTCTGGATGGCAAACAACAAAACAGTTGCAGTCCCTAGTGCTCTTCAAACGATCAGACAATCCTCTTTATTAGTGTTCTGTCAAGGGCATCTTGAGCCCGGTCATGTGTACGTGCCCTCATGCATCCACTGGTCCCAACACCTCCCAATAGTCTGATCAGAGTAGCCAAGGTGGCGGTCAATTAATTGATACGACCATCCAGCTTCTAGCATTCCATTAATGCCCACATTTCTCAAACTCTGTTAACCGGGCCTAATCTCTTTGATTGCATCGTAGAGGCATCTAGTGGTCAACAAGCTCTACACAAGCGGAAGAGGAGGTCACTACACACAAGGAGCCTCTGGGAGCCTCTTGTAGGCCAAGGATGGAACCACTTTTAGAGCCGCAGGTGACAAGATCATTCATTTAATCATGAATATATTGTGAAATTGCCCTAGGAATACCCTGGGCCATATAAACACAATTCTAATTGCCAAAGGCAAAAAATACCCATAGGTAATATTCCCTTAAATATATTCTAAATACTTAATTGTTCAAAAAGACAAAGACAACATCGAATAATATTAAACATAAAGGAGCAAATGGTGGTAGCAAATGAGATGTGACCAGCAGTCATCAGTTAGTATCATGTGTGGAATTGTGTATATACATACTAAAACAGAGTCCTGGGTGGCCAACTTCCAAAGGCCTATGTAGAAATTAATAATTCAGCAGCACCAAAACCCTGTTAAAATCTAATCTATAGCCACCCCGACATGTTTCGCCTTGTGGCGTCCTCGGGGGAAACAACAACCAGGGCTATAGTGATTGTCTGTAGGAAGTAGACTGCTCCATTCCCATTGCAGTGGTCAAGCTTGGTATTACAGGCAAATTTACCATTTGCTTCAATTGAAACTTAATCTGCAATACCAAGCCTGGCCACTGCAGTGAGATTAGACCTATTTGCTTTCTGCATGAATCAACTCAATTCATGAGCACACCAGCTGCACGAATAGTCGATGATCGGAGATCCCAGTTGCAGACGTTTGTTGATCTACTAATAATGACCTATCCTGCACACAGACCATCAAGTGGACAACCCCTTTAAGCACTTACCTTTAGTGCTGAAGCATTATCAGCTCAAACACAAAATACCAATACATTTTTAGATTTTTTTTTTAAGCGGACATGTCAGTTCTCTTGACATGACTATTTTAGCAAATACTTGTATTTTTCATGTTCATCTTAACATCTTTTCTTAGAACGTTTCGCTGTATCATTACTCTGTTTTTCCTCCTAGACTCCTGGGTGTTTCCAGTTGGAGGGGGGGGGGGGGGGGGGCTGTACAATCTGACAATCTAGTAGCCTGTTGTACTGCCTCTAGCTTGGATGTAAGATGTGATATGGGTGGGCATGGAGGCTCTGGTACCATATTGAGCCACCTCTAGCTTGGATTCAAAATGTGATGTAGGAGGGCATGGAGGCTCTAGTACCCTGTTGTACCGGGTGCCCCTGTACAATCTGACATTGCCCAATCAGTGCTGACTCTGTAAGGGCACGCTCCTTTAACAAGAGGAACAGCAACAACCACTTATCAATTTATTCATAAACATCCAAGAGGAAAAGTAATGGAAAGGCATAACACAGAGTTATATGAAAAGATGCTCCATAATTGTTATTTCATGGGGAATGCAAGTATTTATTCAAACAGACGTGAGGAGAGGTGACAGGTCCTGTTTAAAATTGTAAGATGTGGCATTTGCGCCTCTTTAGGCAGCGACCTACTCTGCCTACCCCTTGTCCTGAATGTGACAACTACCTTTGTACCGCATACAGATTCACCACACAGTATAGCACCAGTTAGCATGTACAGTTGCAATCAAAATTATTCAACCCCCATTGCAAATTAGCTTTCTCTGTGGAATTTAGCAACCTTGAGCTATTTGCAAAGAAAATCAATCAAACAAATAGCTCAAAACCAAACTAATATAATAAGTACTTTCTCCAAATTTAACAAACAGTTTTAATGACTACTGCAGTCTCAGAATTATTCAAGCATCTGAATAGAATCCTTTAGAAGAGCACACATTAGCAAATCAGATGTTATCTCAAGCACACCTGATGGCACTAATCAAGGATTCCATTAGTTCCATCAGGTGTGTTTGAAATAAAGCACATCAAATACATAGACTAGCTATGGCTTCAATTAATGCATTATAATTATATATGATCTTTTTAATTTTAGGAAATGTAACCATTTGAAAGTTCTACTTTTGGTTTTTGAGCAAATGTTTGGGGCTGTACTTGTCCTTCTGTAAATTCTCCTCAATCTTCTTCTAAGCTGCAGTTGGGTCTTGTGCTGGCCATGATAACCAGATAGGAAAGCACAAAAAAAATCTGAAATCTCTCCCATAATAGAAAGTTGGCAGTCACTGGCATATACTATAACAAGACTGTAGATGTGGCAGAACTATGTTTGTCGCTATATCACAAGTATTACAATGCAGCCCCATAGACGGGAATTCAGCTCTCCCTGTATATAAATTACACCTTTATCTGCATAGTTACAATGTAACATCTATAAATAACATAAAATAAATAAAATGGACCAATTTCCAATAAGGCATATAATAAATCTCTAATGCGATAAATAACAAGCAAAAAATAAAAAATTACTGCTTCTGCTCATCTCTCCTTATTGGCAAACTGTCCCCGGCCTGAGTAGCCGCCAGTGACCACAAATCTCGAGCTGTTGTCTGACATGATTTTACTCTATGTATTTAAATTTATTACAAGCCATTAAGTTGATCTACTCAACATAATTAAATCCCGGCATTGGTAAACTTCCCATTTTGATTTAAATTGAATTTGTCAAGATGCATCAACAGGAAGACTTTGCTCATTTCTCTTCTCGATACATCTGCCATTAGATTTAAAGCACTTTATGTAGGAACGAAAAATTTCATCCCTTGACAAGTCAAGGTTCATCTATTTGTCCTGCGCTTACATTATAAGAGATTTCATCACAGCCGGACAGACTTCTATGCTGACATCTATGGATGGCTATTAAAGAAAAATAGCTGAGTTATAAAGTTACTGGTTGGCTCATTCATCAATATCAGGTCTCTGCTCTTCCTAAGACAATGCTTAATTGTTTTAATTGCAACCCAGAATATTAATTATTATGAACATTACCTGTATAGTGTCTCTAGCAGGACATGATGTAACTGTCACTCCAAAGGCCCCATGTACACAAAGCCTCTATGGTGGCCTTATTAAATGGGTTGTCTGGGAAGATCTATGGCCAGCCAGGCATTGCCCCTCCAGTGCCCTGCTCAAACTCTGCCAGAATGCAAGTGGCACTGTTCTGGCTCACAGGAGGAGGAGGGAGTGGCGGTGGTCCTTCAATGGTTGGAACTGTTTCGTTGCAATGCTGGAGCCCTAGGTTCAAATCTTACCAACGGCAACATTTATAAGGAATTGTCCATTTCCATGCAATGTGTGAGTAAGACTTATCAAAATCCATCCACAATGCTTTTACTGTAAAGGCTGCAAATGTTTTGCAGCTAATTCTGCTGTGGAAAATTTGCAGTATTTCCGCCCCCTTTGGAAATACCCTGAAAAGTGTTTTACAGCTGAAGACATTTATCCGCTATCCACAGGATAAGAGGTACATTTCTGGTTGCCTGGAATCTGACCAATGCCAGCCGCAGGTTCGATGGCACCCTGTGTGGATTTTTTTTTGGTACCCCCTCCTATATTTTATATACACACTGTTTGGGAGGAAAAAAATCCAGCCTTTAGAAGAAGTTGTTACATCTCAGGTAGATATACAAATCGTTAGAGCTGTGGTGTAATTACATGAACAGCTTTGCCACCTGAGGCCCTAAAAGTGGTTCCACCCTTGGCCTATAAAAAGGCTCTTAAAGGATACTTCTGTGTAGTGGCCTTTTTTTCCACTCGTGTAGCGTTTGTTGACCACTAGACATGCTTCTACGATGCAATCAAAGAGGTTTTGCCCAGTGAAGAGAGTTTGAGAGGGGCACATTATTGGAATGCGAGAAGCTGGATGGTTGTATCAATGATATGCTGACTAGGCAGTTCCAACCAGATTGTTAGGAAGTGTCAGGACCAGTGGATATATGAGGGCAGGGTGGCCAAACGTACTGAGCCCTCAACAGACCACCAATAGAGAGGATTTTCTGATTGTCCAACAAGCACAAGCCGCTCAAAGTGTTTTATTGTCCACCATTCAGAGACAAGTAGCACCATTGTTACAGGCCCCTATGTCTGGTGGAACAATTTACAGGCATTTGGCTCAAGGACATTTGGTCTCACAGCACCCACTGCATGTAATATCTTTACCACTCATCCATCGTCACCTCCATTTCCAGTGGTGCTGTGAAAGATGAAAATGAACTGCTATGGAGTGTAACCAGTGTGGCTTCAGTGACAAATCCAGGTGTAGTTAGGGCATTGATGTTGGCCTTGTTCGTGTCTGGAGACCTCGCGGTGAGCGCCTTAAACCTGCCTTTGCTGTGGAGTGGCACACTGTTCCCACTGCTGGTGTGATGGTCTGCCTAGTCATCACTTATGACAGTCTGTCACCCCTAGTAGTGGTTCGAGAGACAATGACAGCTCAGCAATTTGTTCAGGATATCCTGCAGTCGCTTGTGTTTCCTCTCATGGCGGCTTCCAAGAGGCATTTTCCATTAGGATAATGCTTGGCTGTACACAGCAAGGGCATCACAGGAATGTCTCCACAACATTGTCACACTTCCGTGGCTGCCCCGTCACCAGATGTATTGTCAAGAGAGCACCTGGTTTGCTGCCATACTTTCTTTTGTATACTTGGATGACCTAGGAAATTACTTGGATCAAATTTCCCTGTGGCGATTGCAACTGACCGATTCATCCCTTATTGGGTCAAGGTGGTGCTGTCTGCAACTCTGTTTGTCTATATTGTATTGTCAAGAGAGCATGTATGGAACCATCTGGGATGCCAACTTCGACAGCTTACAAGTTTGCATGGCAGAAAATGTGGACCGATATGCCGCAGAATACTATATGAAATCTGTATGCCTCCATACCGGCCCATATAACATCTTGCATCCAAGCTAGAGGAGGTACAACAGGTAATAGAGCCTCCATGCCCGCCCGTATCATATATTGTATCAAAGCTAGAGGTAGTACAACAGGGTTCTAGGGCCTTCATTAGAGATGAGCGAGTATACTCGCTAAGGCACATTAGTCGAGCGAGTAGTGCCTTAGCCGAGTATCTCCCCGCTCGTCTCTAAAGATTTGGGGGCCGGCGGGGGAGAGCGGGGGGGAATGTAGGGAAGATCTCCCTCTCTCCCCCCCGCTCCCCGCCACAACTCACCTGTCACCCGCGCCGGCCCCCGAACCTTTAGAGACGAGCAGGGAAATACTCGGCTAAGGCACTACTCGCTCGAGTAATGTGCCTTAGCGAGTATACTCGCTCATCTCTAGTCTTCATGTCACTCGCATCACATCTTGTATCCAAGCTAGAAGTGGTACAACAGGGTACTACAGCCTCAATGTCACTCGTATCACATATTGTATCCAAGCTAGAGGTGGTACAGCAGGGTATTAGAGCCTTCATGCCCACCCCTATCACATATTGCATCCAAGCTAGAGGTGGTACAACAGGGTACTAAAGCCTCCATGCCAGCCATATCACATCTTGTATCCAAGCTAAAGGCGGTACAACAGGGTACTAGAACCTCCATGCCCACCCGTATCACATCTTGTATCCAAGCTAGAGGTGGTACAACAGGGTACTAGAGCCTCCATACCTGCCCATATCACATCTTGTATCCAAGCTAGAATTGGTACAACAAGGTACTAGAGCCTCCATGCACTCTCGTATCACATCTTGCATCCAAGCTAGAGGTGGTACAACAGGGTACTAGAACCTCCATGCCCCCCCGTATCACATCTTGCATCCAAGCTAGAGGTGGCCAACTTCACAATTATGCAACCATATTATTTTAGTTTTGTTATTTTTACTTTTCCATCCTACATTATTTGAGTAGTTTTTCAATACAATTGTACAGATAACGGGTCACATTGAAGGTGGAAAATAAATCAGAAATGATTTAGCTTTGTTTTTGTCATGTTGACAAATCTGACAAAGATACAATAGCAGAACAAAGCTCATAACAAAAATAGAGCTCCACAGCAAAACTCATAATATAAATACAATATTAGAACCAATTTCATAACATAAATACAGTATGAACCAACCTCAATATATAAAAACAATACCAGAACCAAGCTCATAACACGAATACAGCCCCAGAACCAATTTCATATATATAAATAACATAAATAGAGTAGTTTAACTAAGCAATTGTGTTGCAGGGTTATCGATACTGCATTCTGGCAGGTAGTCTATCAAGATGGTGGTGAGCTCTCCTTCAATGGAAGTCTTCAAACAAAGGCTGGACAGATATCTGTCTGGGACAATTTAGTGAATCCTGCACCGAGCAGGGGGTTGGACCCAATGACCCTGGTGGTCCCTTCTAACTCAACCATTCTAAGATGTTCCACAGACATGTCTTGATAGGTAATAAGACATGTCAGCTCTGAGGCCTTCAAAAGCACCTAGACTGCCATAGCAGCAGAATGACAGCATACAATCTCAATTGACAGTGGCATTTAAAGGCTCTTTAAAGGGTTGCATGCAAATATCAGCTATCCCGATCCCGCTCTATACAAATCCTGTGTGTTCAGGACCTAACTGTATGCCCTGGAGTGTGAAGGGGTTAAGGAGAACATTATGAAAAAAGTGGGGAATTCCTATTTTTACAATATTATGCAGTGCCTCAAAATGTGCAGTTTCACTCTTTTTACAGTGATTCCCTGACTTCTGATGTCATTGAGCTATTAAGTAGCTATTTCTACTTAACATGTCAATGACATCCTCACCCCTCACCCATCTAGTTGTTAGCGGGCCATTTAAAGTAGCAGTTTAGCGAAAGGAGATGAATTTTAATTTGCGCCGCCAGTTTAGCTGTAATAAAAACGTGTACTCCAGCTGTGAAAAAAATCATACGACACAGCTTGTTTTAGCGTTATTTACAGAATATTTTATGGCACGCCAGGCTCAGATCATCATGTTTCTATCCACATCATAAACTTCGGAATCTGTATGGAACCAAAGATGCATGTAATATATGTGTATGGGAATGCACATTTTATGCCGCGGTCTACACTGCATATCAAATCTCAATTTGTTTTACAAACGGCAATTTTTGCGTACCCTAGTGATGTATTCAGATGTCTGCTTTCTTGTATATCAGCTTTTGATGTACATTTCTATTTGCCGGGGATGATGGGTAACAACAAATAAGGCTTACAGATGTTTTGCCTGGAAAAGCATAGATTATTATAGGGCCCTACCAGCGCAGGTATATAAATTGCTTGCTGTGTCTGAGGAGCACAATACATATACAGGGTATCCAGGGCTTGGAAAAATGTGCTAAACGCTTGGAGATTAGGATGATTTGATTGTCACAACCGTTCCGGCTGATATGGAAAGTCACAGACTGTCTACAAGGCTGAAAATTTGCCAGGGGGGGGGGGGGGGGGGGGATTGTCGTAAATAATTCATAGGATTTTTTTTTTCACTTAAGTCATGTGAGAAAAGTTTTCATAGTTATAGCTTGTAAAATCACAATTACTTCTGCTGTCAGCTTGACACTTTTTGTATCCAATGTATTAGAAAACATAAAAAAGTTAAGGCTGGAGTTAGTTCCGGAGATAAGGACTTGCTTTATAAGCATAGGGTAAGGGATGAGGCCCGTTGCCTCAAATTAGAGTTGGTTTCATGTACCGACCCTCGTTGAAGACTATAAAACGTATAGCTTGGGGAGACCAGCATTACATTGGAGCTCCTTTGGCCCATTGGAGAAAATGATTCTGAGGGTCTGAAACAAGTGGTGAATATGACGCCATGCATGGAGAAGTTGTAGACAGGTTCAAAGAACAAACAATTTTTTACTTAGGGCAAAGGGTTAAACATCTAAATTATATTTAGAACGGTTGTAAATGGCGTATGTAGTTTTTTATTGTTTGCATAACAATAAAAATGAGTCTATTCCCTTAGTACTCATTTTCACAGAGGGCCACATCAGACTTATGGTTGTCTTCAAAGGGCCGATTGTAGTTGTAATACTGTATTGTAATTTTGACCCACCATAGTGGCTCCAGTAATAAAAGTGACCCCCATAATGATCCCAGTAATAATAGTGACCTCAGTAGCATTAGGGTTACCATCGTTACCCTAGTAGTAAGTGACCTCCAGTAATAATAGGGATCACCATAATGGCCTCAGTGGGAATTGGGTCCACCCAGGAGCCCCAGTAGTGTTAGTGACCCCCATAGTGGCCCCAGTAGTAATATTGCCCTCCATAGTGGCCCCAGTAGTAAAAGTGACCCCCATAATGACCCCAGTAATAATAGGGACCTCAGTAGCATTAGGGTTACCATAGTTGCCTCGGTAGTAAGTGACACCCAGTAATAATAGTATTCACCATAATGGCCTTAGTGGTAATTGGGTCCACCCAGGAGCCCCAGTAGTGTTAGTGACCCCCATAGTGGCCTCAGTAGTAATAGTGCCCCCTGTAGTGGCCCCATTAGTAATAATGCCTCCAGTAGTAATTGAGTCTCCTATATGGGTCCTAGTAGAAGGGACCCTCATAGTGACAGGATGGCGCACACAGACACCGTGGGTGGGAGAGAAAGGTCAGTACCAACCCTGGCCACTGCACAATTTACGGAGCTGTCGCAAAACATCTAGAAGTGGGACAGCCCCTTTAAGAATAAGAACAAGGGGAATGGCCCACTTTTTCAAGCCGTCATATCACCTGCATAAACAACTTATATGGCACTAATACCCTCGATTTTCCCTTGTTACCATAAGCTAGTATTTTTACTAACTGAATGTCACCAACACAACATATAATGCACTAAATGTTCAAATATTCACTGTAATTAATGATAATGCCAGGGGTCACTAAATTAATATGTATACTCTAACCTCAAATTTCCAAATTAGCAGTGTTGCACTCATTTCATTGTCAATTTATGAGAATATATTGAATTTATATTTAAAGCAAAGGGATCAGGGCTGTGGACAGCACGATGCAATTATTGGTTTAATTAGATTGCTCCAGTGATTAGGAGCTGTTAGTATTAGATTTACATGACACCGCCCATAGAAATAGATGCAACAAGCACTATAGGGGACGCGATGTGACTCCTGTGCAGATTTAACCTTGGAGCAGTGAGCTGTCCAAGCTCTCTAATACAGGGAGCCAGATCTAGTTAGAATGAAGCTCGTCAGCCTGGCACAATATTATCCGCATACTCATTTACATCACAAATATGATTGTATTTAGACCAGTTTTAGAGATTATCAGCCCCGTAGTGGCAACCGGATCATCAGATGTAGGAAGCAGCTCATTTACTTGATATTAATTAAATGTGGCATGATATTGCAAGCCAGTGGTCTCCAACCTGCGGCTGTTGCAAGACTACAATTCCCTGCATTCGCTGATAATGGCAGGGTGTACAGCCTCCGATACAAGACCACTGTTGTTGCAAGCTTTCCTGGGTCCTTACTACAGAGTGGACCACCGAAAAGTACCCTGGAACCACACTCTTATGAAAGCTGTCTAAAAGTTAATTTGTCTTATTTGCCCATAGCGACCAATCACAGAACATGTACAGAAGTCAATGTACCAAACTTTCTGGATGTTTCTGAGTGATCTATGTTGTCTTGCGCTTATGTGTTGTCAATGTGTTCCATGTGAGGAAATATGATGTGTATTGCATTGCTGCAGCACTGAATGGGTTACTGTCTGGGTCATGTCTGGAAATGTATCTTTTGTATGTCATGTGACCTTGTCATTTATATGTGATTGCAAGGTGCATGAGTGAGGTCTTTTTGGTATTTTCCATCAGTCTTCGGTCAGACCTTTGCTGTCCAGTCAGGAGCCTGTTGGCACACAGATACCTTCAGTCTGTGGGCCAAGAAGATGGAAGAGGCGGAGAGGATGCTGTGTGAGTCCAGGGCCTAGCTTATCGAGTCCCTATGCAGAACATCAACAGGAACCGCAAGACTGTGTGAATCGACTGTGTAGCGCTGAGTGCAATCCCTAAAACGTGCCTGGGTACCGGTAGAGAGTTGGCAAGTGGAAGTGGCAGTGTGGCAGGGAATAGAGAGCCACAGAAAACTTGGCCTGTGAGAATCTCTCTGGCCTCCCATGTTTCCTCCCTGACACACCACGTGTTCTCCTATGTTTTACCAGTGGATCTAAAGTTGTTCTGGACTGTTCTAAGTTTTCAAAGTTGTGTTCCAAGTAAACGGCTATACCGACTGTTCCCTGTTCTGCCTTTAAAACTCAACTCTGCATGTGTGGACTCTTTATTTCATCATCAAGAATTCACAGCAGAGAATGGAACAGTGGCGTCACACGTGACAAAGGACTACAGGTAAACCACTGTTGGGTTTCCTATTTAACAGCCTGCCCTCAGCCCCTTGGACGTGTCCCTAGTTAGCCTCCGGGTGGGATACGGTTGAGCCACTGTGACAAGACCCAAACTCTACCCCGCCATCTCCTAGGCTGGGGCCCGATCCTCGGACACTGCCCAGCTTTTATTTATCTCAGCATAATAAGAAATTAAAGCTGTGCTGTGATTGGTTGCAATCACATGGGTCATACATAGTTAAGGCCGGTCATGTGTACCATAATGGTTGGTGGGCCCTATTATGGATTTTACATGCAAAATCACGTTAGTGAGCCCGATATTAGGCCCAATATCGCACTCTGCGTGTGAAGTTAGCCTAAGGCTAATTTCACACGATGGAGCGTCATATCAGGCCGTGAAACTTGACCCGATATTGCGCTCGGGAATGTGCATTTTCCCAGTGGATACAAGGCGTTTTTGACGCAAGGGAAGTAGCGATCCTCCAGTGCGGCTGTTTTTAATGGGAAACCTTGCATTGCGTGCGTCTCGATGGAACACCCAAAGATAGGAAATGTCGCAAAAAATCGCTCATGTATATGACTTCATTCTAAAGAATGGGGTTCGTATTCATGAGAGATTTGTGCATCTCGCAATGCACAATTTTTTTGGCCATACGAAAGCAGCCAAAAGCGAAAAAGTGAAACATCTTCCCAATAATGTGCTTGCGGATGCAGTAATGTGACAAGAAGTTTGCAAGAATAGCGGTGCTGAGCCTGACATATAAGGGGGCATGCACATCCTAGAATATTTTGGCATATCACTAGGCTAGATCATAAGATTACAATTAGTGAGATTACCCCCCCCCCCCCCCCGGCCCCCCACCAACCCCCTCTAAATTCAAGAATAAAGGAAACAAAGTTCCTCAAATGAGTGGATAAAAATGTCACTGTGCAGGAAAAAACGCGGTTAGGATCATTTAACTAGTGTTGCGATGCCTTCATTCTGGGAATCAGTAGGGGTCCCCACCTATCAGGACGTGATGGCATAACCTAGCAAAATATAGTACCATCTCTGAAAAAAAGTCTTTTGACTCAACTCATTGAAGTTTTCTATAGAACTGCAGGTAGATCATGCTGCATGAACCCTTCAATGAATGACAAGTTCATGCCTGCTGCCTCTGTGTGGTCTGCTCAAGCACTTCTCTCTTCTTCTGACTAAACTTCATGTGCTTTTTCTTTCATAACTCATATGTGAGAATTAAACTTTTCATTCAAATGTTTTGCAACTTGTAACTCTTTTTTAGAACATTGCTCTTATCCGCTTGTGACTGCTGCCTATCACCAGTAGGGGCAGTAGAGCAATGGCCCTTGAGCAGCAGGAGATTTGGGGGGTGAATGATACTTGTTAGTCTCTCACATTTATTTTTTGCTAGATTTTTAAACTTCCCAGACAACCCCTTTAACAATTACCAATCCATTACCACTATTAACCCCCTACTGCTTGCCTGGAGCTCAGTTTGTTCTACAGGAGAAGCACGCTGCAGTTTTGGCCGAACAGCGTTCCTTCTACTTCAAACAGATGTAGTTCCAGTTTTATCAGAGATACCAACATGCTTTTGGTGTCATTTTAAAGCCAAGGTTCTTGGACTTAAAATGACACAAACTTGTCTGATAGAACTGGAGCTACGGCCATTTATCGCATTTCAGTACTTTATGTGCAGAGAAGGAGGGGGGCGCTGTGGGAATCGATCTGGGATTCTGCTGTCTGTCCCAGGGAAGGGTAACATGGATTTTTGTTTATACAATCATACCCTGCTTATTAATTTTATCAGTCAGAGAACATAACATTTGTATCACAGCATGCTGCCCCTGAGGCTGCAGTCAGGTGTCTCTGTTATTCACGGTCTAGCTCAGCATGACTCTTTGACTCTTCTCTGCCCACTACACTTAGGCTTCTGCCCATGGCACTCACACGTGCTGCTGGCATTCATTTTAAAGGGCCAGCGCACGCTCCCCTAATCTGTTCCCCTCCAATCACATTCTTGCACCTGCATCTTAGCCCCCCCCCCCCTCCTCCTTACCATTGTGACAAAGCCTCGGTTTGTGTATTCCTGGTTCTGACCCATGATAGTTCTGACTGTTGGGCTCCCTGACCTCGGCTCTGGATCTTGGACTCTGCTTTGTCTGCCCTAACCTACATCCTGGACCTTGTTTATGCACCTGTGCTACCAGCTCTGACTCGTCTGTCCTTTTACTACGTGCCTGTTTAGACCTTCCGGCTCTGTGCCTTGGTCAAGTGCAGTGTCGGCAATCGTGCAACTTGGACTGTGTGTGTGTGTAATGGCTTGGGGACCCCGTAATAAAGCCAGCATCTTGCTTGGAGGGGTTAAGTGTAAAAACCAGGGTTCCCCAGATGCGGAGTCTTCAGTTAGCCCATAGCCAAACTGCTGTTTAGCAGCCCCAGCAGCTGGTAAGCAGCGGCAGCATACTGGGATACAAATGTCATGTTTTCTGATTGCTAAGACTGATACATCTGACAACTTGCAGATGCTTCAGCTATTGTTTAAACTATATGTTTAAAAAAATGTTTTTTCCCCACTTATACAGTTTTTTAAAATATTGAAAAAATAAAAAAAAACGGAAAAGACTACACAAAATTGGTAGCACCATATCTATAACATCCTGTACTATGAAACTGTTACAATCGTGTGGGCTAACAAAGCACGGGGCCCACACGATCTTGACAAAAGAGAACGGATATGCACAGGTTTCGGGCAAACTGGCCCAGTGCTACAGGGGAGGATGACATGGTCCTACCTGAGCAGGGACATCGCCCTGATAAAGGGCGGCCCAGTGGTCTTCGGAACTGGGCCCTAACTGCTCCTAGGAACCACGCCACCAGAACAGGAAACATATACATGCCACATGACAGGGACAGAACAACAGGACACACAGAGCCAGAAAACACAGCATACAACAGTCAAAATGCAACCACTAGTAACAGGTGATAAGCTATACATAAATAGCAGGTATTAGTTAACATTTTGATCAAAACGTGGAAGCTAGCAGGCCACGTTACGGCTGCTGGCTATACCGCTAGTCCTTACACTAACCAGAAGTCTAGCAGCACCGGACATAGTTCACACTGCAAGCTGCAACAACACAGACAGAAGAACACAAGTCACACAGCAAGCTGCAACAACACCTTTCTTGCAGCCACCACACATAGAACCTGTTCACACCACAAACAGAAACAGAATGAGCACTGCACAGGACTGCACATACCAGACTACAACAGGTAGTGCATACAGCACAGACTCCACCCAGAGCTCACATGCACACAGATGAAACTCCACAGCAAGTCAACAAGTGTCCTCATACCAGGGGAATAGACAGTCAGCCATCGTGCTGACATAGGGAACTGTATCAGGGATCCACCAACTGACACACAGTCGAGACATAAGACGTTTGGAGGCCGCACCTGTCAGGGGAAGGGAAGAGGGGATCTGCATATGATACAGACAAGGACTACATGTGTCCAAACCATCTTTGGGAAGCAGAGAGACAACAGACCTACATGCAAACACAGATCTGAGTGGGCACACAACAGATACATCCAAACAGTACAAGACCAGCAGCAGCTACTTACAGGAGCTGGGTTTATATGTGCTGCAGGCTAAAGGAGATTGGCTGCTGAGGAATACCACACCCAGCCAGCTCAAATAACCCCAATCTGTGGAGCTGTGCTGCTAGGAACTTTAGTACCACAGATCCCAGCAGCACACGTAACAGAAACTTTACACTATTTATGCAGCACAGTAAATTACATTTTTTTAAAAAATGCTAAAATAACCATTTTCTGTTAATCTCGCTTCTCCAAAACGTCAATAAAAAGTAACCCAAAGAGTCATACATTAACAAAAAACTACAAGTCATCCTGCAAAAAACAAGCCCTCATACAGCTCTGTCAATGGAAAAATAAAAATGATGCGGTCCTGGAATGTCGTGACACACAAAAAGTCTTCTTGTAAAAAAAAAAGTCCTAATATAGTGGTAAAACAGAATAAAACCTCTATAAATTTAATGTCATAATTCTAATGACTCATGGAATAAAGTGAACATAACATTTATACAACATGGGGGACACTGTAAAATAAATAGCAAAATACTATGTTGAAATTGATTAATTCTACATCGCCGTCGAGCAAAAAAGTTATTCAATCCATTATATTACCTGAATTTGGGTTGTATAAAAACTAGAACTCTTCCCGCAAAATACAATGTTTTTACAATAGACCTTCTCTGACAAAAAGATGCAGAAAAAAAGTGGGTGGAGCAATCCCAAATTGATGCCTGATAGTGTTATTGGGGCTCAAACAGAACTGAAAGATTGAACTGGCAAAGGAAGTCTAAGGAGGTGCTGCCAACCAGGTAGACACCTCACCTGGGCAGGTTGGCATGGATGTCTATGTGTGTCAACAGTACTGAAAGAACCTTCTAATAGAAATCCTTATGACTAACCCCTATTGGTCAATGCTTATCATTTTATAAGACACCAGCAATAAACGCGTTTCGAGGCAAGTGGCCTCTTCATCAATAGACCTGAGATTGAGGCAATGGGGACCACATTTATGGGAAAATCAGAGCATACAGGCACCAATAGTGCTGAGAGTGCCAGTTTAGTGAGGGCAGGTCAGCGCTGTACTGTTCAAGAGGCTACTCGCATCGAAACATGTTTATTGCTAGTGTTTTATTAAATAAAGAGCATTGACCAATACAGATTTATCATAAGGCTGCGCCGTTTACCAGGTTCTTTCTCTGCTTTCGACACACAAAAAAACCCGAAAAAGTTATGGTTACTGAAACGCGAAGTGGGAAACAATTTACTGGTTCTTAGCCTGGGTTCACACGGGGCAGAATCCCGTCGGAAATCTCGCGGTTTGGCCGCAGCAAAAAACGTGAGATTTCCGCCGGGAGAACCGCCGCGGAAAAAGCCACGGCAGCTTTGAAGCAGTCCGGCCGCTCGCTCTTTCGCTGTGGCCAGCGCTCCCATAGAGGAGAGCGTGGCCGCTGCGGAATGAAAAAAGAATGGACATGCTGCATATTCTGAAACTGCGGCTGCGGCCGCCGCAGCCGCGGTTCCAGCCGGACTTACCGCAGCGGATTGGCCATCCTGTGTGGCCGAGATTTCTGAAAAATCTCGTCCACATGGCTGGCTAATCCCAAGATTAGCGGCCGCGGGCACACGGATCCGCGCCCCATAGGGATGCATTGGACACCTGCAGGTAGTTAAATACCTGCGGATGTCATTTTTCCCCTCAGGCGCAGATCCGCGTGCGGGAAAAAATCTGGACATGCTCCATTTTAGTGCGGGTCTCCCGCAGGGATGGGAAGCCGTCCGGATCCGCGCAACACCCGTACCATAATTAAAACTCCCCTTTCCTGGACGCTGCAGGTCTCTCTTCCTTCCCGGACGGATCTTCTTTCTTCGGCCCAGCGGATGTGCCCCGCGCATGCGCGCGGCACGCTGCCGGCGTGCCGCACACATCCGCTGGGCCGAAGAAAGAAGATCCGGCCAAGAAAGAAGGAAGAACAGCAGCGTGCAGAGTGGTAAGTTTATTCTTATTTTTTGGCCTCATGTCCGCTGGGCAGAAGGGACCCGCTACGGATTGTCCATGAAAAATCTTCGGCGGGCCTGATGTTCCCCGTGGACATGAGGCCTAAGGAATTAAAAATGGACTTAAGTTGACCGAGTTCTGCACCAAATATATTTACATGAGACAGAAATTCAAAGCCTACAATAAGAAAGTGACATTTTCAGGAAGATGTTTCAAATGTTAATGTAACTGCGAGGGGGTTAATCGATGACCGCAGGGGTTGTTCCCTTGGAACCCTCTGTAAACATCTTCGACCTTAGTCACCCGTGCCCCTCCAATGGTAAATAAATGTTACCTTAGAGAATTATTTACAGCGTCATCTATTTCAGAGGCACATCAGTTCTATTAAACTATAAATTAATAATCTCCAAACGCTGTAGTTAAAACAACTCTTGTGCCTAATTGCCGGCTCTTGGTATGCAGAGTCATGAGCCGTTTGTACTGTTTGCTCCAGGCTTCTCTTTATACTAGGACGATCTCATAAATAACCATAGTCTTAAACATCAGAGAGGTACTGAGAATTTGAACATCAATTATTGCCACTCCAGTAGTCTTTGATAAATCCCTCCTAATAATAATGATAAATCTGTAGTGTCACATATAACTAGCTATTAAAAAGCCTTGTTTGTCTAGGAATTCACGCTGAATGGATGTTAGAAGGCAGCGGTATAATGAACAGGGTATGGGGGCGGATACCTATAGAATGACACACATGGTTTAATACTGTCGCTATGACATACAGGATAGCAGGAAAACAATTCTGGTAGCTTTATGGCAGTTTAAAGTTAGAGTTCATGCACTGACTGGAGAGAGCAAATCGCGGTCACTCTCTACGGTGTCATTAATAAGACTTCCTAGTCTTTCGAGTTGATGTTTTTGTAGGACACAAAGGAAGTCACATATACAGAATAATAACAGTGGCAAATCCCATGGTGCCCAATTAAACCTGCCAACTTGTACATGGAGTGGCAAGTTTGTTCTACTGCTTTGGAGTTATGGGTTCAAATCTCACCAAAACGTCATCGACAAGGGGTTTCCATGTACTTACAGTGCCTACTTCCAATTAATTCCATACTGAAGTACATGTTCATAGACTTGCTTGCTAATAGTGAATGCGGAAGTTTAGGAAAATTAGATTATAGGTCTCACCAGGAACATAAATCAACATGTGTTCATTCTCTGTAGAGCATAGCAGAATATGGTTGGGTTTCTGGGCAAAAGAAGTAAATGGGTCACGCTTTATTTTGCTTCATCCTGATACCTAAAGACTACTATGCTCCAAAATGTAGATGTTTTGTCTCAGTAGGGTTGTACTCCGCTAAGCAGAGTGTGGTTTCTAAGGTTACTTCCTATTCTTTACCTTTAATTCATTCAGAGTAAGGGTCCTTTTATTCTTGGCCCAATGTAAGGGAATGTGAGCAACAACCATGCAAATCCATGCTCACTTGCTTTAGTTTTACATGGAACAGGAACTGTTACTATGAGGCAAATGATCATTAGTACAATTGTTCATCCCCATCTATATATATAAAGACGAAAGCCCTCACTGACTCACTGACTCGCCACCCATTCTCCAACTTCCCGATGTCATAGAAATGTGAAATTGGGCACAAGCATAGATTATCTCCAAAATAGGAAAAATAAAGGAGTCCCAACTCGATTATTCAATTCTAGCACAAAAAAAAATTAGCACCCAAATTTTACGTACGTAATCTAATTCTCTTACTTCCCAATGTCAAAGAAATGTGAAATTTGGCACAAGCATTGATTATGTCATAAATAGGAAAAGTTAATGAGTCCCAACTCGATTATTCAATTCTAAGTGCAAAAGAATTAGCGTCCAAATTTTACGTATGGAATCTAATTCTCTCACTTCCTGTTGTCATTTTATATAAAGGAAACGTCGCATGTTTACCACATGGTGTTTCCTGGGTAACGCAGAGAACTATGCAAAATGGTGAACATATTTTTTTCCTCGATATCTCTAAAGTAACCACGACTTCATAAGAGTTTCCGTGTGAACACCAGATAAACACCAGTACCAAATTAACTCGGGCGAAGCCGGGTATATCAGCTAGTAAGCCCATATACATCTTCCTGTTCACACGAGGAGATATACAGGTGTTCAGCAAGCATTTTTGATTTTGCTGAAAATTGATGAACAGCCGATGGATGAGCATTCACTTGTTTGTCAGCTAATTGTTGGCCCTTTTACACAGTCCGATTATCAAGTCAACCATAGAAGAGTCTTAAGAGTTCTATGTTATGGACCCGGAAGTAGACCCCAATAAGTGATGGATTTTAAGCAGGAAGACATTCAAAGCAAAGTCCAGAATTGAAAGGCAAAGTGACAGACCATCATAATCATTGTCAGGATGGGTAAAGCTCATGCAGTTTGAAACACATGTCTGGGGTGTTGAAGAAATTCACCCAAACATCAAGAGAAAAACATAACAGTACATAGAAACCCAAGAACGCTCATTGTCAGGCCTAGACAATAATAAAAAGAGCATATAGAAGGAGTGTAATGGCCTGGGGTCCAGATCAGAGTAAAGTTGCTGTAATAGTTGTAGACAGTAACAGGTAGAATTCAGGAACAAGCCACAATTCAGTGCACATATATAAACAATAGAGAGACTAGAGGAGCTTTGCAGAGATAGAGTTGTAGATTCAAATCTGACCAAGGGCAACATCTGGATGGTGATTTTCAAAGCCCATGCAGATGTTATCCTTTGATGGGATTTGAACCTAGGACCCAGGCACTGAAAGGCAACAGTGCTAATATTCCCATGGATTTTTAGTGGGAGTCAGAATTGGCCATCCTGAGTTCCAGTTATTTCCAATTATTAACCAAAATATTTCAATTATCGGTCAACACTAGTTCTATTCATGAAAACAAGACATGGAACTCAAGAGGCAAGGACCTAAACAATGGAATTCTCAAAGGAGTTGTCAAGCTTGGGATATAGTAGTCCTTGGGTGTATATCCTACATGGACACAGCTGATCTCTTCCTAGTGAAGCATTGGATATAGTAATGGCAGGACTCTCATCTAATAGCCAGAACAGGTACAGGACTGGATATGTGCATGGCTTATACATGTTAGGCTGTAATTAGCTAAAATGTTATGTTTGTATACTAGTATTCTGTGAATAACACTGGAGTTTTGGTCAAATAATGTTTATTTTGACGCAAGGCTGGCAATTTAGTGATGGCACAGAGGTGTAGTGAGAAATTCCGTGCAGCAAAGGAGGGGCGGAGTTAAAAAAAGTGTTGTGAGTGTGATGTCAGGCCATTGGAGTATGTAGTACGCACCTAGCTGTTGACCAAGCTAGAGAGGAAAGCATTACATGGCAGTGCCAACCATGATGGGTATCTTGTTTCTAGTGAGTCCTTAAAGACCTTTTTGGATCTGCTGGGTGGAAAGCTCAAGAAAATGTGTGCTAGGTCTGACCTGAACAACAAAAACACCTCAAGCTCAGATGTAATAGTTGTCCCAAAAGAGGAATATACAAACTGTAATAAAACTCAAAGAACAAAACTAAATAACATAAAAAAGGGAATCTCACCCTATACACTAATACACAAAATGCCTGACTAAACGCAGGACAATCGCTCTGATGAGGGCAGCCTCATATCCAGAACTTCGGGGCTACCTAGACTGTCCTTAGGTGGTAAAGGGGGATGGCAAATTTTAAAGGGGTTGTCCAGCATTAGAGAAACATGCCTGCTTTCTTCTAAATACAACACCACCCTTTTGCATTGTGTCTGGCATAGCAGCCATTCACTTCCATTGTGTCTGGTATTTGCCATTCACTTCAATGGAGCTGAGCTGTAATACCTCCCACAACCCTATGGACAAGGCTCATGTTTCGAAGAAAGCAGCCATGTTTATATAACCTTGGACAACCCCTTTAGTATAAAAAAATCACAGCAGAACTAGGTAGCAGATGTAACACCAAATAAATAGCATAAAGTTCGGGGACTTAACTGATACAGGGAACCACCAGAAGGACATGGGCTGGACTAGAACTCCACCTTTCTGAGTTATAACAGTCTTAGAGGAGTGAGTCACAATTTATACTACAAAAAAGGCTAATTGGTTGACTGGGGAAATGAATTTCCCTCCAAACAATCAAGCCCCGCAGCAGCATATTTCAGAGCGTCCAAGGATAGGGAGCATGCGCCCATGCCAGGGTCACGTGGGTTGATGTTGCAGTTGGAGTGCCACAGATGTGTGAGAGATGGCTAAGTGACATAAAGATCAGAATAGTAAGCAGAAGTCTTTCACAGCTGGTTCTTCCAGTGACTTTTTTATTTCCCCATAAGGAAAAGTGTTGAAGTAGAAATACTGACTGCCAGCCACATTGCCATCGCTATGTCAAAACTTCAAGTTCAATCTAGAAAGTCTGAACAGTGTGAGTAAAGTCATTGAAAGCGCTCATTGTCCAGTGATGCCATGTTGAGCCAAGAGGACTGCAGCTACTTTGAATGCTCATCCAGGTCCAGCGGCCATCCTACACAAAGACCATGCAATTATTTACAATAGAACTGTGTAATTTTTCTTTTTCCCTGTGGTGGCATTACAGGAAATTGAACACTTACAACAAAATTGTTCACAGATAAAAGCTGATTGCTGTCGGTCCCATCCACAAGACACTCAGCGGTTTGCTGATCGTCAAGGGACCCTTCTAACAAAGTGGTTTCATTAAAAGAGGAAAAGCTTTAATAAACTGCTTTCTTCCAAGGTACGAAGGATATGATTGGAGAATACAGTTTCAAGATGGTAAACAACATTTCAAAGACCATGACCATGAGGATGGAAAGTTGGTCCATTACAACACTATATAGGATTCTCAAGTTGAAGTTAAAGCAACATTTTTACTAATCCTCTCTATATAATTTGTGACTGTTTTAATTTACCTACCTTTAATCGACCAGCACCGAATGAAGTGTTTGTTGATGAAAAGAGCCTGTTTTAGTCTCCGCATTGGAAAAAAAAAGAGAAAAAAAACAAAATAGAAAAAAAAAATCCATTGGTAATGTATAAAGGCATTGAAAGTTTTACAATTGCCTTGAGCTGAGAGGCAGCCAAAACATTTTAATTATGTTTACAAAAGCCTTAGAGAGAGACCAAAACCGCAGGACTCCGAAATCTAAAAGTCCTTACTCAAAATAAATACATTGAAAATAGACAATGTACTCGGTTTGGCAGTAGTAAATTCTTGGACTATTGTATGCATTTTGGAAAGGGAATGTAAGAAACGTACATTGGTGTTTTAAGTGCTCGCCATTCATTCATTCATACAGTATCAATGCCTACGGCACTGCGTAGTAACTCCAAGTCCTGAACGATATGCAGACTGCTTTGTGCCAGAGATTTCTATAAAGGATGTTAATCCTGAAAAGAGAGAGGCGGAACTTGAACCTACTGAGCACCAATAAACAATTTGTAATGAGGCCTGCTGCCTACCATTTATTATACTGGTCTCTTATTTTCTTATATGGGGAGCGTCTGGGCAGAAAAAAATTGAATTTACATCTTCTTAGTATTTTATAAAAACATCTAAAAAAGGCATACTCACCTTACCTGGGGTCTCCATTCCGACAGTGCCTGCCTCCCCGCTACACTTTTTTGGGGGGCTGCAGCGATGATATTCCTTCACAGAGAGATGTGGCCATTACAGCCAATTACCAGCTGTATGTGACTCAGGTAAGGTATACTACTTATGAATAAACCCCATTTAGCTTGATTTTTTGTAAGATTTTCTGCTTCAAATTTTTTAAGTAAGAGGGTATCTTAAAGGGGTTGTCCCGCGCCGAAACGGGTTTTTTTTTTTTCAAACACCCCCCCCCCCCCCCCCCCCCGTTCGGCGCGAGACAACCCCGATGCAGGGGTTAAAAAAGAACACCGGACAGCGCTTACCTTAATCCCCGCGCTCCGGTGACTTCTTACTTACCCGGTGAAGATGGCCTCCGGGATCTTCTACCTCCATGGACCGCAGCTTTTCTGTGCGGTCCATTGCCGATTCCAGTCTCCTGATTGGCTGGAATCGGCACGTGACCGGGCGGAGCTACACGGAGCTACACTGAGCCCCATTGAGAAGAGAAGAAGACCCGGACTGCGCAAGCGCGTCTAATTTGGCCATTAGATGGCGAAAATTAGACGGCAACCATGGAGACGAGGACGCCAGCAACGGAGCAGGTAAGTGAATAACTTTTGATAACTTCTGTATGGCTCATAATTAATCCACAATGTACATTACAAAGTGCATTAATATGGCCATACAGAAGTGTATAGACCCACTTGCTGCCGCGGGACAACCCCTTTAAGTTTGGAAGATGATCAATGAAAATTGGGGGAAGTAAAGGGTGAATCCACTCATGCAACCGGACCATTGGCCATAGCATGCACCAACGGGGGTAGATTGTGTCCCTTTATCTCTGTTCCATCTGTTTGGTGGCTGGAATAGAAAAAGACTATGTAAGTATACCCTGCAGTTACCACAAAAACTGTTCAACATGAAGAAGGCCCTGTAACCAGATAGGTTTGTCCAAGGGCTGGAGTTCCAGCCCGGACAGGAAGAGGATAGCTAGTGTCTCCCTGCTAGAGATATGTATGTGCAAAACAGAAGGGGAGGGATCTAGTGTCTTCAAAGTTGGGTGGTGTGATCCAGCTGCCAAGTGTCCCAATAAAAGCACCAGAACTGCGTCACCAGAAAAGCCACAACACAGAGTAATACTGTAGACTATGACCCAGCCAGATCAGTGACTAGAATCAATGTGTGCAGCATCAGAGCAGAGACAAAATGTAATCTGTCCCAAAAGACATCTCAGATAAGGACAAGGGCACCTGGTGTATGTTGCCAATTATCCAAGGATATACAAAGACTATTCTGAGACCGTATTTTGCATTTAATGCCAAATAATAGTCAGCAAATACTTAGCAGTCCTGTGCACCATCTTGTATTATACTCCAGAGCTGCATTCACTATTCTGCTGGCGCAGTATAATTCTTCACTCAGCAAATAGCATCAGTACCAATGCCCTCCCAATAAGAAAGATGCACAATATATCAAAATAGATCAGTCCATATCCATCCACAAATAGGAAAATAAAGATGGACATCATTACTCCATGCGGCAAATGTTTATTAATCAAGCAGAGAGTACACCCGTCGTATGGGGGTAGTGGTGCAGAACAGGTTCTGCATGTCATGGCGATGACAAACGGAGGCAGAATGCCATATTTTTTTACATATAAAAATAACTTTTACTGTCCATTTTTTAAATAATAAACATAACTGCACTCCGTAGGAGAGTTCGGTTATTTTAACATTACGTAATAACAGGCATTAAACTTTTAAAGCGGCACTAGTCTTAAAGGGGCAGTATTCTATATCGATGGCAGTTATAATATCCACTGCAATTGAAAATATGTGTCTGGGTCTCATTACATCATGATGCCTCTGTCCTCTCTCTCTTCGACTGCACCGATTGCATTTGTGCATGTCCTGCTCGAACTTCGATTATAACATATCTCTAAACGTCTACATCTACTCCCAACAGATTACATATTATTCAATGCTACTATTAACCCTTTGCAATCCAGTTTTGGATTCAGGGTTTCCTAGGGGACTTTCTCTTTCTGCCATTTTACAATGGCACCATCTCCTGGCTAGAGCCAGTACTGCAGTATGGGACATGCTGGAGAGGCCCCCGACAACAGAGCAGCCAGTAATATACAGTAAGAATACCCTGCCGGACGTCTTCCGACATCGGAGCTGTACAGGCTTCAATCAGAATGTCTTCAGACGTCAGACAGTGGATTGAAGAGGGTTAATTGTAGGCATCCTGCAAGAGTTGAATGACCAATTTACTTAATATCCTGAATATGTAATACATATTCATATTTATATATAAAAGAGGGTGAAGAGAAAAGGGTTTCCAGGACATCCAACGTAAGAAACTGAGAGGAGGTAAAGTCCAATCTTTTTAGATCATCAGCCTGAAAAAGATAATGACAATTTCTTTATTTGGACAAGTAAATTGGAAGATTTGAATAGTTTCAATGAGATGTTGAACAATTGTGTGGATGGAATACGTTTTACTATGGTAGCATCTAGAGAGTCATTACAGCTTTTAAACAGAAAGGTGTATCTGGAAGATAGTAAATTAAAAACGGATTTGTTTGCCAAGTCAAGGGACCGTAATGGCTTCCTGTGCTTTTAAAGTTATTACTCAGACTATATGCTTAACTCCTTATGATCGAGTCAGCTGGTTAGGATCAGTCGAATTGCTGCTGTTGAAAGGTGTTTTGACAAAAGGGCAGATCAGATGTATAAAACATTTTGGGGAGGAAGAAGTCTGCTGCTGAACCACATGTTGGAGATACTGTACCACAAATTTCCTTTGTCTCAAGATCTTTGGAGGATTATTCGAGAGGAATGGCCAAGACTAGGTAAGGGTTGTCCAAATGTTCAAGAATTTCAAATACTTCCTAGAATGGCTTGTAGGAGAGGACACAACCTGAAGGATAAACTCATTCATAAAGATGTTGGCACGTCTAAACTTATCAAACTTATCTCACAACACCAAAGAAAGGTAACTTCCATTGTTTAAATTGTTCGACTATAGTGAAGGGTGATACCTTCCGTCATCTACATACTGGTAAAGTATATAACATCGGATCATTCTATATATGTAGATCGAGTTATGTCATCTACAGTGTCTATGTAGCATGAGGTATGTTGGTGAAATACTGAATTAACAAACATAAAAGTACAATTAAGTGGAAGATATTTTTTGAAGGCCCATCATTCCATTAGCCAGCTAAGATATGGGGTAATGGACCATGTAGCACCCCCTAGGTGAGGGAAAAAAGAAACTGAAATGGATTCATACCTTGGATATATTGTATTCCAAGGGTTTGAGCATGAAAATCAACTTGAGTGTTGTATAGTTTTGTTGATGGAGATGGGGATTTGTACTTTTCCATCCTCAGGGTACTTTCAATATGTAAATGGTCAATTTTGAGATATATATATATATATATATATATATATATATATATATATTCTTATATGCTTTTTAGATTCCTTATTTATTGTATATGGATATTTATCGAAATTTTTGTCTTTTTCAGGTTGCTGATCTGAACGATCGGACTTCACCTCTTTTTGGCTCCTTATGTGGGATGTCCTAGTAAACCCCTTCCTCTTCCCCCTCTTTTACATATAAATATGGATATGTATTGCATACTCGATATATTGAGTAATTTGGCCATTAGACTCTTGTAGAATGTCAGTATTTAATAGTAATATTGAATAGTATCTAATCTGTTGGGAGTAAAAGTAGAAGTTGAGGGTTATATTCTGATCGAACTTTGGGCAGGACATGCACAATTACGATTGGTGTAGTCGAGGAGGGAGAGGGCGGAAGCATCGTGATGTAATGAGACCCAGAAGTAAGTAGAGCGAGTACAAGCATGCGTTGGAGACAGGAGGATGCCGAGACAGTAGCTAAATCCAATTGGATTATGGATTGCAGTTACAATTGGATGTTCGTGTATATTTATCCGGCGACTGTGTTTTATATTATCGTTCGGTGATATGATTAGTTATGCACTTATGATGTATGTTGGTCTGTGCTATATACAGTTCCATTTATGCCCTTGCTTACTTCTTAAGAAAGGCTCAGTATTGAGCCGAAATGTTGCTAGTTTAGTTTCTGTTTAGACTAATAAAGCTTTGCCACATGGAGTGCTGACATTTTCCTGTTCTGCTGGTGCAGTCACTGTGAACATACATATAAGGGAGATGGAATAATACCTCCACAGTGCCACCTATTGGAAGGCAGCATTCCTTCGAGTCAAAGTTAGACTCTTTATACACGCCTTGTAACAATGACTGGGAGTTAAAAGCAAAGCCAGACTTCATGTACATACATTACATTGCTTACCTGTATCTTGTACTAATGCCGAATCACATCCTGCATTATACTCCACACTTACTATTCTGCTGGTCCTGCTGCATTATAGATATGCAGGACACACTTATATGGGGGACTCCATTGTAAGTAATCAAGGGGTGGGTAATTAGCACCAAGGTTGTCGAATGGATGTGGAGACCCAGACTCTTCTGTCTTGGGTGGCTAAACCATATTAAAGGCTCATTTTCACCTTTCTTCGATCCCCTTTGCCGTTAGAAGAAGCAATACTGTAGTGACTGCAGTGTGGTCCCTTCTGAAATGATGTCAATCATAATGGCATTTCCATATGTTTAGGATAAAAAGTAGACACTCGCTGTTTATAGCCTGTAAAATCTGGTTCACATCAGCTTTGCTGATTCAGTGCTCCGAGAGAACTGTAGAGCTTCTAGACACCTGACTGCTTAATGAGCACAAGGAACAATCTTTGTTTTATGTGCTGCAAGGGGAAGATTCACAGCTGTAAGAAGCTCAGTTGGGGATAAGAAAGTCATCATTAGGGCTTTTCACAGAAAACAACACAAATGTATTATCATCGGGATGTTTTCATTATTATACACTTACTTCAAATGTTTTTTTTCCATGGCTATAATTGTAAGGATGTGGAATAAGTTTGTAGAAGCTTCTGCATTTCTTCAGGAATTATAAGGAGGATCAACAGAAAGTTAGAAACATGAGTAAAGTTTTTTTTAGCTGGCAATCAAGTTTCAAGGCCAGTGCTGGTATTTTTTTTTACTAATGGCTGATAAAAAATAATTGCTCCCTGGGAAAACCTTTGGCTAGGCAGCAAGTAGTTTACTCGATGAAGCAGATCCAGTCATACGGCCACCCTGGTGGCTGTACATAGAGGCCCTACTTCCTCCCCTGTCATCTGTGCTCATACTGTACGTACAAGAACACAGATGCCGGGGGAGGAAGCAGGGTCTCTACGTATGTCAACAGCTGGATTGGACTTGCTTCAGTGGGGAGAATAGCACACTATTACTATTGGGGCAACTAATAGGGACACTGTTACTATTGAGACCACTAAGAGTGTGTACTATTACGATTGGAGCCACTAGGAGGATGCAGGAACAAGGGTGCACTACTACTATTGGGGCCACTAATTGGGCATACTAGTACCACTGGGGGCACTATTAGCATTGGAGAGAGGGAGTGCTGTTATTACAGGGGAGGGTTACAGGTGGCACATTTACTACCAGGGCCACTGAGATGGGGCGCCATTAAATTAGGGGCTACTGGAATAATGGAGGTAAAATTATATGTAGTGATAAATCACACCCATAGACAAGGCAACTTTTAAAATGGCCAGTATTTTTGGTGACAAAGGTGGACATCAACATCAGAAGGTTCAGGATCCGACTCACTGAATTCCCTCCAATCAGCTAAGTCATGGCCTCTTCATTCAGTTCCATGCATTTAGTAGGTGGTGTGCCTTGTGACGATGGGGTGGCCATTTTGCCTAAACTGTACCTAACAGCATTTAAAGGGGTTGTCCCGCGACAGCAAGTGGGGTTATGCACTTCTGTATGGCCATATTAATGCACTTTGTAATATACATCGTGCATTAAATATTGGCCATGCAGAAGTTATACACTTACCCCCTCCTGGTGCTGGCGTCCCCGTCTCCATGGCGACAAGCAAACTGCTTCTCTGGCCGCCGGAACAGTCGCACTTGCGCAGACAGGAATCCCCTTCTGGAAGGTCCTTGCTCACGAGCTGCGTCCTGGCTCCTCCCCCTTCTCAGCGTCATCGCATAGCTCCGCCACCGTCACATGGTGCCGATCAGCCAATGGAGAAGAACATCCACGGTGCACCACGGGAGAAGACCCGCAGTGCACCATGGGAAATGACGGCGGCCATTTTGGAAGAAGAATTTTTATAACTTCATGAAACGATCTAACGGTGAGTAGAAACTCTCTTTAAAATCGCTTTCCACGGGTAGATTATCATGTTTGCTTTAGGAGGGGGACTGGGCAATTTTGCCGCGGGACAACCCCTTTAAATATGTGCTTTACAGCAGTCTCATGGGCCATAGACAAATGTACTGGAGCTGACTTATTGATTTCTGTGGGATAAATTTATTGTCCTGCCCAGTGACTTGTACATGGAGGGGGAGGAGGTGAGTTGTGACTATCACTAATTGACAGTGGTGGATCCTGTGTTATTTATATATAGGTATATCTTAAAAGAAAAAGCTTGCAGCACTCACCACTTAAAAGGTTCCTTTAAAATAAATATGCTCGGGATTCGAGAATCCTGGTATCACAGCAATTCATGATGAAATGTATGTAGATGCAAAAGAATTGTTGCTTTGCTGTGATACCGTGATCCTCAATTCAAGGTGACGATAGTGAGATGTGAGATGACCGCTAAAAAGTTTTTCTCTACATAAATAAAGTGTCCGACTATCATTATGCCTTGTGGTGAGTATGAAAACTGCACGTTCTTAGGATCTTCATTAAAAATATAGATTTTTGATATTGAAAATGTAAAAAAAAATCAAAAATTCTTTAAAAATTTGTTTAACTGCTTCCCAACATGCACTATTTATGTGTGTCACACATCGAGTGCCATTGTAGGGAGCAGGCTCTAATACACGATGGGTGTTGGCTGTCAAGGACAGCCAACACCTGACTGCAGCAGCTGTGATTAGTAATAACTTCAATCACAGCTGTTAACCATTCAAATGCCATTGTTAATTCTGACAGCTTCAGTTAAAAGTCCCAAAAGGCATTTAAGTGTCTCAAACAACTCACCCACAATGTTATTGCATACTTTGTTAAAGGCCCTAAGAGCTTATTCACACGGCCGTTGGCGTTTGTACGCAGGAACGGGTGCACAAACATAGTAACATAGTATGTTAGGCTGAATGAAGATAGTGTCCATCTAGTTCAGCCTATTCCCACCCTCTAGTTGATCCAAAGAAAGGCAAAAACCCCAAGAGGCAGAAGCCAAAGCTAACGTTCAGACAGCCCGGGCCCGGCGCATATACGCCGAGCCCGGAATGCCGTTGGGTGGGGAGAGACAGTTTAGCCCTCACGCAGAGGCGTAACTTGAAGCTTCTGAGCCCCCATACAAAACCTGTAACAGGCCCCCAACTATAATGCTTTATTCATAGTACTCGGCTCCCTATATGGAGAAGAGAGGCCTTATGGGCCCCTCAGGCTCTTGGACCAGGGTGAAACTGCATCCCCTGCATCCCCTATAGTTACACCCTTGCCCTCACGTGTCGCGCTCCCTAGAGAACTCTATAAATTTGGGGGCTAAAACCTTCAGCCGTGAAAAAAGGTAACAAACAGACAGAGTTACTTTTGCATTTATATCATTAGATGGATGCCACGCAAGTTTTACCGTTGATTAATATTCCTATACATTATGTATAACCAAGGACATACATGCGGGAAAATTTGCTTTTATTGCTTTCTTTATATCCATTTTAATAAGCTTTTTTCTTTTACATGATGTAAAATGTAGATTGCAGTGAGAAAAAAAAAAAGTCCTCGCTTCGACATGGCTGGTGATCCTTTTGTGAAAGGATGTAATGCGGAGAGATGAAAGGACTGCATAGCGGGCTTACCTGTCCTAAGCTGCTATGAATCTTATGTTTTCATCAATTTTCTCTAATGATCCTATCTAAGTTTTAAAATCCATGAGCAGAACTCGGTGGCCATTGCCTCCCACTAAGCAACTATATAACAAGTTTAATAGCTCGGCACTGAACAGTTATTACTCATGGATTTCACTCTCAGCTGACATGATTGTTCAAGTTAGCCACTGATAAGATAAAATAAAAATAAGGCTCCTTTTAAATAAAATGTCTGCATGTAGCATAACCCAGCTGATAGCATCTTCGCTGCTGCTGAGCTATTCAAGTCCTCTCTTATATTCTTTGAACTCAGAGGAAGAAAACAATATATATAATAAACTCTAATATGATTTAATATAATATGCAGAGCACAACAAAATATATTACATAAAGTGAAATAATATATTACCTACTGGGAAAATCCTTAAACCCAGCAAATAATAATCTAGAAATGTCTATAAACATAACTGTAATATAATGTGGTCCTTCACAAGATCAGACAAGTAACCAATTAGAATAATCCCTCAATTAAAAAAAAAAAAAGAAGAAAAGAAAAGAAAAAAGTTGCTAAACATTATGGAATATATTTCTAATTATTCTCTCTCTGTTCAAGTGAGTCCATTGTACTTTTTATGACCATCCGATGGGGGGGGGGAGGGAGAGAGGGCTCCCCCCTGTTCCCCGCTGCTACCCCCTGCTCCGCCACGCCTCCCCCCGCCCCCCGGCGCCCCCCGAATCTTTTCACCCGAGCACGGAAGTACTCGAAAATCGCGGTGCTCGATCGAGTAATTACTCGAAACAAGTAGGTTCGCTCATCTCTAACAGTAATCTAATAATAATTTAATTGAACAGAATAATATAGTGCAACGAGTACAATTAGAATACGATATACAGAAAAAACATAATGCTACATCTGCTTCAATATAATCATACCATAAAATAATGTGTCACAAAATATAAATAATTATTTCACCCCATAAAGATAAGGCCTAGTATGGTACTTTTTTTCATTTTAGGTTTTGCCCCTCCCCCCACATATCATTTTTATTTTTATTTTTACATAGCTATATGAGGAAAGAGTTGTGTTTGTTAATGATATTATGTAATGTACCGCATCATTTACTGGGAAAAGTTAAAATTTTTTTAAGTGGAGTGAAATGCAAAAAAAAAAAAGAACTCAATTCCGCCATCTATGGGGACTATTGTTTCTATGGCACACACATTGCAGCAAAAATGACATAACTTTATTCTGTGGGTCAGTACTATCATGATGATACCAAATTTATATAGTTTTTCTTTTACTGTACTACTTTTAAACAATAAAATATTTTTTGGGAAAAAAAAAATATTTTTCTGTCAATGTAGATGTAGAAGCCCAGAACACCATCCTGGTCCCCTACATAAATGTCATACATGTTTTGTCCTATGTAGATGCACTGTGCAAAGCTTGCCTTGTCATATCCAGTGTGTGTGTTGCACAGCTGCGGCACTTGAGAGGTTGACGGTAATAAAATCATTGCCTGCATAAAAATGTATCAGTTTGTCTTGTCATGTGGTACAAGTGAAGGTATAACTGTGAGTGTCTGAGAGTAGAAAGAGGTCTTCCATCTTGTCTGCTAACATAGAGCCATATGGAAGCACCTTCAGCTTCCATGTAGGTGAAGATGGAGGAAGAGGAGTGATACCCCATAGCGTTTGATGTGTAGATGTGAAGGCGTGAGTCCCATCATTAGAAAGAGAGAGGCCTATCAAACGTTCTAAACAGGTACCATTTCACACTACAGGCTTTTCCTGTGCGGCTGTCCATAAGTTAGGATCACCGCACAGAGGTACTTTATTGTGACACCCATGCGCCTGCCGTGTGGGGTGTTTATTGGATAAGCCTTCTTTAGTGATTGGCTGCCAGAGAGTCTGTGGAGTGACCCCTTTCCCCCTTCCTCCTCTAGAGTGCTCCCAATCCAGGACTAGCGACATACAGATAACATGGACTGTAGGACTGTATTCATCTTGTGTATTCTCTCTATCTCTGAGCAATAGCCTGCTAACTTGTTTCTGTGAATTGTACCTGCAATACCTGTTGTAAAGAAGTTATTCCTTTAACTAAAAGTCATACCAGGCCATAACCGTTCCTGGGGACCCGAGGTACTACACACAAGTCTCTGAGTTCATTTCTCCACCGCGTAGCATACCGGTGATAAGGGCCAATAGGGGCTGTAAAGAAATTAATAAATGTCGCTTATCAAAAATAAGTACCGTATATATGCTTATCAATCTATTTTAGCAAAAAGAATATTTTAGCAATATATTGTATGTGTAACAGAAGTCATGACTGCTTTGAGGAAGTACGTCTGATCTAAGTGGAATCAGGAAGCTAAGGCCAGATGTCTTGGAATTTAGCAAAGATGGCCTAACCGCAAAGAAGATTATCAGCAATTTCTTAAAGATGTGTTTGTCTGAGTCATATATCACACGTCTAAAGTTAAATGTCTAAAAGTCATATGAAATCAGCTATTTTCTTTAATGTCATTAAGTCATGTGTTTTTATCAGATGAATGTATGTATCATGAGGTTATTCCTTGTATTACCAGAGGTCGCATCCCTGCGTGGGCGATCTTCTATATAAACTGAGACTATGCCAATAAAGACTTAGAGTTCATTGTTTCACCATATACATTGTGTACTTTGACTCTCAAGGAGCGCTCCTCCTGCTTAGGTCAATTTGGAACCGACAACATAACTGACCAGTCTGTTTGAACAAATTAACCCTCGACAGTTCTTGGCGCCCAACTAAGGGGGCGGGGCTTACCTTTACGGGACATCGCAACCAGTAGACTGAAACAAACTCCTGGCCCGTTGACGTGGATATTGGATCCGGAGACTCCAGACTAAAACACCGGTGTACAGGTAAGAGCTTATCTTACTATTATACAGTCTGGATTCTTTTGATCTGTGTGTCTCTAACGGACTAGAGGTATGTTGTTGCCTGTTTCCTATAATTTCTGCCCCGTCCATATTTTAGAGTGAATAAGTTCATTTAACTGTCCTAGACGGAAGAACTCACTCATTGGGACTTAAAGAGTCATGTTGTCTGTATTGGAGATTGAAATAATTGTTATTGTTATAGTCTCATTTCTGGCAGTCATATTCTTACTCTGGATCTGTTATAATATTACTAAAAGTTCCCTAAGAGGCGAAGTCTGGTCTCCCCTGAATCCTAGTGTTTGAAGTTGACCACGTTTTAGTTCTGTAAATCTATTCCGGGACAGGGAACTGTGTGTTCCCAGATAGTCTCAGTGATTATCTTAGTTTACTGTGTGAAATATACGTCCTGTATACTTAGTGAAGAATAGTTGGAAGTGGTCAAGATGGGGTCTGAACAATCTAAGATATATCAGACTCCTATTGAGATAATTAAAGATAGAGAAGGGGAGGACATTTGCAGACAAGCCTATAAAGTTTACAAACGTATAGGCCTTAAGAAGGCGGGAACATTCAATTATGAATTTTGGTCACAATATGAGGATAAGCATAGAAAGGAAATAAGAAATAAGGGTTTGGAAAAAGGCATGAAGGCCATCCTGGACTGCTCTAAAACAGCAGAAGACGAACACTGGGACTCCGAGTCCCGAGGCGAGGGCATTTTAGTTTATTGTCCTATGCCCCGGCCACCAATAGACGTTCCCATGGAAACCCCTACGGTTCCATTAGTCTCTCCTGTCGTCCCGGCCGTTCCACCAATGTCTCCTAATAATCCCTTTAATTCTCTGTATCCCAATTTGCCGCCGTTGCCTCCTACGTATCCACAGGCTACTGCCCAGATGGATACACCTCCATACAGCCCTCAATCAGGATCCCCGGGCCCTGAAGTAAATAGAGGTCCGGCTTGGGACTGTCCACGTTGTGGTCAACAGAATGCCTGTTTTAAAGAACTCTGTACAGTATGTGGGACTCCACGTCCCAGGGATCAGTGTAGACAACCGATTCCCTTATTCCCAGTTACAACCTCCACTACCCATTATAGAGAACCAAACAGACCGAGTCCACCATTGGGCACGGTCAGACAAGAGGACACTGACAGACCATCGTCTTCTAATGACAGACCTACGGACGCACATAGACCAACTCCCGGGTCTACAGTCACTACATGGCGACCCTGGAGCGCCACAGACCAGATGGCACTGTGTCAGCAACTGCCCGATCCCCAGACAGAGCCAGCAGCTTTCCATAGAAAGTTGGAAGTCATACAGAAAAACTACTCTGCCACTTGGACAGATATGGAATGTCTTATGAATGTAAAATGTCCTCTGGGCCTTTACAATAGTATTGCTCAATTTTGTGGTCTTGAAGATCGCCCAGATGACCCCCAGACATTACCTAGTGGTACTCAATATGTTGACAAGGTTAAAACCTGGTTTAAGGATAAAGCCCAAGAGAGACGTACAGCCCTAACCCAGTGTAGACAGAACAAGGGCGAGTCTATTGAATGTTACTTTGGCCGTTTAGAGGAAGTTGGCAGAGATCTGGGTTTATATGATTGTCCAAAAGCAATACGTAATGCTGCTTTTTGTGAAGCCTTTATGCAAGGAATAGATAAGCGCCTGTCTGAACGCGTTAAAGCATGTACTCCCGATTGGCGACAGGCCAGACCGCGTGATCTATATAAGAAAGCTGTAGGATTTGTCATGGACACAGAAGACCACGCAAAGGGTGTTATGGTTAAACATTACACCATGGAGGGGGACACAGTCCGACTTAACGACCCCAGGCGGGAGACCCGTAAGTGTTATAACTGCGGGAAGACTGGACACTTGGCCCGTAATTGTAGAGCCCCTAAACGCCCTAGACAGAACATGTCAGACGAAAGGGGGCAACAGGGAAGTACGGCCAATACCACATCATCCCGCCCACAGGGAAACAACGGGTATACCAATTACCAATGAAGGTCTGGCACTCCTTCCCCCGTGTCCCTTATAGTTACTGACGCACGTGGGCCACAAATTTTTCAGCCTCTAAAAATCCAGGGGAAGGAGGTGCCCTTTTTAATTGACACAGGGGCTACTAAATCATGTGTCAGTACCTCACAAGTCAATGACCTTAGTATTCCCCTCTCAGACTCCATAGCCATAGCCGTTGGAGTGTCCGGGGAACCAACACCCATGCGTGAGACCGAGCCCATAGAAGTCTCCTTTCAAGGGTCACGAGTCCTCACTCGCTTCCTGGTGTCACCCGCTGGGGATTGCATCATGGGAACCGATGTGATGGGACCCCTGGGGTGCTGTATTCAGCTCCATCCTTCTGGTGAGGCTCATGTCAGTACCTCTGCGGCCGACCACCAAGTATTCTGTCTCATGGCAGCAGACTTGGTCACTCCGCCTCCTTCTTGTACTGTATATGTGTTGACCCCAGAAGATACACAGGTTCTCTCAGCAGTGCCAGAGACCCTTTGGGCAAAAGGGAAGACAGACTTGGGCCATCTCCACGTACCCCCAGTCATGGTATATCTCAAAGATGGGGAAAAAGCCCCCATGATCCGCCAATATCCCCTAGCCATGGCACAGGAAGACGCAATAGCCTCCACTATTACAGAGTTATGTGCCTTGAATGCTTTAAAACCTTGCGTCTCACCCGCTAACACGCCACTCTTCCCGGTTAAAAAGAAAGGGAAGAAAGGTGAACCTGATACCTACCGGATGGTTCACGATCTAAGAGAAATCAATAAGGTGACCATCCTAGAAACACCTTTGGTCCCCAACCCTTACACTCTGTTGTCCACCATACCTTCCGGAACCTGTTGGTACACTCTGATTGATTTAGCCAATGCATTTATGTCCGTCCCGATCCACCCCGATTGCCAGTACCTGTTCGCCTTCACGTTCCGAGGAAAACAGTACTGCTGGACTGTCCTACCACAAGGGGCACAAAACAGCCCAAATCAATTCACCCGATGTATGAGGCTTGTACTTGATGCATGGACGGTCCCACCAGGTGTGGCCCTGCTTCAGTATGTTGATGATCTCCTACTCTGTGCACCGGACAGACCTACCTGTGTTGCGGCCTCACTCAGCCTCCTTTGTTTTCTTGCAGACAGTGGGTGTAAAGCCAGTAAAGACAAATTACAGTTTTGCAAATCTCATGTTGTGTTTCTTGGTCACTGCCTAGGTCCTGGTACAAAACACCTCACGCCAGAACGTACCAAGGTGGTGGAGGACATGCCACTCCCTACCTCCCATGCTCAGTTGCGGACATTTCTGGGGTTAGTTTCATATTGTCGGCCGTGGATTCGCTCTGCCTCCATGACCATGCAGCCTCTGTACGACTGCCTGAGTTCCAAGCCATTTGCTTTGTCTCCGGAAGCCGAGTCAGCTTTCCATCAGCTGAAAATACAGATTACCAGTGCTCCAGCACTGGGTCTGCCAGACTATGATAAACCCTTCCAGATGTTCGTGACTGAGATGGCGGGACATGCTACTGCCGTCCTCACACAAGAGCATGGTGACAAAAAGCGCCCTGTAGCATACTACAGTGCACATCTTGATGCAGTAGCCAGGGGTTCACCCTCCTGTGTAAGAGCAGTTCTGGCTGTACAAGCACTACTTGAGAAAGCTTCTGAGGTGGTCCTAGACTACCCTCTTGTGGTCCTCACGCCCCATGACGTACATGGAATTCTGACACAGGTGAGCCGTAGACATCTTTCTCTTGCTAGACAGGTCAAAATGGAACTTGCAGTACACTCTTCATCCAATGTCTCATTTCAACGTTGCACAACTTTGAATCCGGCCACCTTACTGCCATTAGGTGACACTGATTCAAAAGGGGGAGTAAGCACAGGGGATCAACTTTTTGTCAATTCCCTAGGCGAAGAGGAAGCTTTTGACGCCGAGCACCAGCATGACTGTGCTGCTCTGATGGAGCAGGAGACAGCTGGATTTGCTCATGTCACAGATAAGCCTCTCCTGAACCCCCACCTTGAAATGTTTGTGGATGGATCACGATACCAGAATGAGATGGGCAGATTTGTGACAGGGTTTGCTGTAGTATCAATGAATGAAGTACTGATAGGCCGCGCCATGCCCCCACATATGTCAGCACAGGAAGCGGAGCTGTGCGCTCTGACCGAGGCCTGCAAGTTAGCCCGGGGAGTCACTGCTAATATCTACTCGGACTCCAGGTACGCGTTTGGCGTTGCGCATGACTATGGGCCGATTTGGCGCGCGCGGAGCTTCCTAACAGCTCAAGGCAGACCGATAAAGAATGGTGAGGCAGTAAGTAATTTAATGTCAGCTATCATGCTCCCGAAGCAGGTAGCCATAATAAAGGTAAAGGCACACACCCGAGGGGACTCCTTGGAAAGCAGAGGCAACGAGAAGGCAGACGGAGCAGCAAAGGCTGCAGCCCTGCTGGACTGGAGGGCACCCGTGTGCAGAGTTCAGACCAGGTCCTGCCCAGCGGAGGAGGATCCTGATCCCCCTGCCAAGGACCAGACCCTCTCTGTCCCACCACAGAAGGAGGTGGACCTACTCCCCTCAGGGCAAGAGCAGGAGCGCTGGGCAAGTGCAGGGGCAGTAAAAGGAAATGAAGGTTGGATGATGGGTTCCCGTATGTGTTTACCTGCGGCTGCCTATCCTAGTATGGCCCTTTTGGCTCATGGAAAGGTGCACGCTTCTCGTAATGCCATGGTAGCCCTGGTGGAGAAAATGTGGTACGCTCCGGGATTTGACAGGATGGCAAAGGCATACGTCAAGGCTTGTGAAATCTGTGCACTACACAACCCCGGTCAAGTAGTAAAGACCCCTCGGAAGTGCACTCCGCGACCTTTGTACCCCTTCCAGAGACTACAGATAGATTACATCCAGCTGCCCAGGTCAGGAAGGTATGAGTATGTCCTGGTATGCATTGACCTCTTTTCTGGGTGGGCTGAGGCCTACCCGGTCACGAAGGCCACTGCCCAGGCCACTGCAAAGAAACTTGTGTCAGAGTTAGTGTGCAGATTTGGGGTACCAGAGACCATTGAGAGCGACCGTGGTACTCACTTCACTGGTGAGGTAATGAAGGAAGTCATGTCCGCCTTAGGAGTAGAACAGGCCTTTCACACCCCCTATCATCCGCAGAGCTCCGGAAAAGTAGAAAGGCTCAATGGCACCCTCAAACTTAAGATACAGAAAGCCATGGTTGAAACAGGAAAACCTTGGCCCGAGTGCCTACCTCTGGCACTCTACTCAGTACGAACCACGCCAAATAGGAAAACAGGACTGTCTCCTTATGAGATTCTCTTTGGCTCCGTGCCCAGGTTAGGACTGTATCACCCCCAAGCTCTATCCCTGGGTCATGATAAAGTTACTTCCTTTGTGCAGGATTTATGCCAAAAGCTAAAAATAACACACGACCTAGTCTTCTCTTCTATTCCAGACCCTGATAGTTTGGAAGGATCCCACTCTCTGAATCCCGGAGATTGGGTGGTGGTAAAGAGACACGTCAGAAAGACTTTGGAACCTCGCTTTGACGGACCATACCAAGTGCTGTTAACCACTCCCACCTCGGTCAAGCTAGAAGGCAAACCCACTTGGATCCATGCCTCACACTGCAAGAAAGTTCCAACGCCTCAGCACCACGAGGGGGGTGGAGAGTAAGCCCAACCCAGGGTGGGGGAGGGGGATGGCAACCTGGACACCAGCATTGATAGTCTGGATAGGTGTATTATTTACCCTTTGTTTTCTTGGACTACTTTCTTTTCGGGACAATTCCTCATCAACTGTCGATGTAAGAAGAAGATGGACTGTTTGGGCGGAAGGACACCCCAACATGTGGGAATACTTTGCAAAAGACGTACTGAATATTTCCCACATGTGCATGCCCAACCTGCGGAGTGGGGAAGATATTTTACGGACTTGCTTACTGTCTATCCCCACTCCAATAAAGACACTTCGCGATATATATTCAATAGTGCATAACGATAGTGATGTGGAGGAGAGCAATGTTATTCAGGAAAATACCTTTCTTAATGTATATGAATATTGTTCCATTGTGATGCGGTCAAACATACACTTTATGTTTCACATAAATGATAAGAGATTTGTTTAGATTCATGAGAACAATAATACATTTTAAAAAGTCAGATGTCGGCTGTGATCTTGGGACTTGTTCCGATCGCCATATTTGGGGTCAGGAAGGAATTTTTCCCCTTTTATACCAGGATAATTGGCTTTTTCCTAAAAGGGTTTTCGCCTTCCTCTGGATCAACTCAGCCTCAAAATTCCCCATAATTGTCATTCCTGTGTGTGACTTCCTGATGTCCAAAATGGGGGAATGATAAGGGCCAATAGGGGCTGTAAAGAAATTAATAAATGTCGCTTATCAAAAATAAGTACCGTATATATGCTTATCAATCTATTTTAGCAAAAAGAATATTTTAGCAATATATTGTATGTGTAACAGAAGTCATGACTGCTTTGAGGAAGTACGTCTGATCTAAGTGGAATCAGGAAGCTAAGGCCAGATGTCTTGGAATTTAGCAAGATGGCCTAACCGCAAAGAAGATTATCAGCAATTTCTTAAAGATGTGTTTGTCTGAGTCATATATCACACGTCTAAAGTTAAATGTCTAAAAGTCATATGAAATCAGCTATTTTCTTTAATGTCATTAAGTCATGTGTTTTTATCAGATGAATGTATGTATCATGAGGTTATTCCTTGTATTACCAGAGGTCGCATCCCTGCGTGGGCGATCTTCTATATAAACTGAGACTATGCCAATAAAGACTTAGAGTTCATTGTTTCACCATATACATTGTGTACTTTGACTCTCAAGGAGCGCTCCTCCTGCTTAGGTCAATTTGGAACCGACAACATAACTGACCAGTCTGTTTGAACAAATTAACCCTCGACACCGGTGTGTGGGAATGGTGGCATCATGAGTGATAAGTACTACTACTCCCCCATCCCGTTTATTGGCATTTCCTATCCTAGGGGTGTCGAAGCTGGCCTGTGATACTACACTGGCCTTGGCTGCGTGGCTTCCCTCCGGGATCAGAGCCTGGTAAGTGCCACCGAGACAAGTCAGCAATTATCCCTCCCAGCTCTTCACATTAGCCAGGTGCCCAAGGTCACCCCTCTGGGGTGTTGCATAGATGTGTGAGAGGGTCATTTTTTTGTGGTACGTACTGTAGTTTCAGTTGGAACCAGTTTGGAGTTTGTGTGATTTTTCAATCGCTTTTTATTCATTGTTTTCTTGGAGACAGCGTGACCAAAAATGTGCAATTTTGCGGTTGTTTATTTTTTCTGATAACGTTCATTGTGAGGCTAGCCACGCACAAGCAAGAGCAATATCAGGTTGTGAATCACGGTCTGATATCGCATTTGCCACCATGTGAAAGCCCCATAGACAAGAGGCATTTTCATGTGAAAATGGTAATCCCTTCGGCAGGGATCGCACAATTCACCCATTGCTTTCAATGGGGCTGTGCAACTCAAATTCTTTCTAGGTAACCATAAATGCAAAGAGAGAGAGAGGGTTGAAGTCAAATCTATATTGTGTTATCCAGATACTTCGAGGAACGTTATTTTAGTGCAAAGCAAAACCTCTGCATTTATGTGAACTGTACATGTTGTTCAAACATTATAAATAGCTGAAGTAAACTGTGTACCTTCGGTTTGCAAACAAAGCTACGAGGACTTGGCTAAATTATTTCTTTACTAACAACTGGAGTCCATTACGGAAAAGGTACTGGCGTCACATGACAAACCACCATTTGATAATTGCTACCGATAGCAAACCCTGTGTCACTGTGCGCCACCGAGCCAGGCCCTTTGCCACCATTGTCAGGAGAGTCATCCATGACATCCATCTTGTTTACCCGTGCTCTGACCCCACATTGGCTTGCCTGCGCTCGAGTCATGTTGCACGTGCTGCATGCTTTCAAGGCTTCCATAGGAGCCTATGGGAAACATGCAGCAAAGATAGGACAGGTCCTATCTTTGTGCGCACTTCGGAGCCGGCATGTGAGTTTACACTCGCATGTCCTATCTTTTGTTAGGTGTGCTGATTCAGCGCGTCAAACATTCTCTCATGTGAACGCTTCTATAGGAACTTATTGGTTCCTATTAGAAGCGTGTTCCATGCACTGCTAACAACACTAAAGCAGTGCTTGTCTGAATGAGGCCTTACAAACTCCAAGACTTCTCCAGAGCAGCACTACCAAAGGCTATCCGTGCAATCCATGACTCACAAAACTTCAGGTGTGCTCTAAAAACATACCTCTTCAGGGAGACATACTGTATCTCCTAAACCAATCCCCTCTGTATGCTGCCTGATAACATGCTCCCTGACCTACTGACTGCAATCCCTGCTAGCCACCATCAAGTGTGCCCCTGCAGTCACACCATTTCTGCCATCACATGGCTTAATATCTGACCATTGTCTCTGTGTATAGCATCCCTAACTCTCCACCTCGCCACACCGTGCACATCTCCAGCCCCTTTACCTTCTGTATCACCCCATTACTTGTAGTATGTAAGCTCGTTGGAGCAGGACCCGCACCCCTATTGTTTCCTTCAATTGATTACTATGTAACCGTGGTTCTGTAATGTTTGTATTTTGCTTTCTGTATTCCCCCTGCCTATGTAAGCGCTGTGGAATATGTTGGCGCTATACAAATAAAGATTATTATTATAAAAAGACATTCATTCTCATTATTTAAGCAATTTAAGCCCTCAGGATTTCATTTTACAACCTCCTCTTCACATATATGTATGAGGGTTAACTAATTTTACTTATTTTATTCATTAACAGTTTTCTCTCACATTTGTGTAACTATGTTGTATGCTTGTGCAGTTTTAATATTATGGTTTTATGACTTTTATGTATTTGTGTATCCTTTTTTTTAGTGTCTCGTTTTTTATTTTATTATATTCCATATTTTCAATATGTAAGTAATTTATATTTTTATTGCCATTTTATTGATTTATTTCACTCTAGCTGTATTCATCTTAAGGCTATGCGTATATGGAGTGAAAATGCTGAGGAATGTCCACAGCAGAAATTTAGTGGCAAATTCTGCAGCATTTCCACATCCAAAATAGAGTCAGACTTTGACTCAAAATCAGCTGCGTATCTACAGCTGATTTCAGAAGATTCAGTGCTCCCCTCCGAATTCTTTGACGGGAAGCCGGCGATCTGTAATGAGTGCAGCGCCACTGGTTACCCTGTTTCCCTGAAAATAAGACGTGTCATATTATTTTTTGCTCCCAAATATGCGCTACATCTTATTTTCAGGGGGTGTCTTATTTCGCCGCGGCAAATCCGTCTGTGGCCGCTAATCCCTAAATTGGCCAGCTTTGTGGACGAAATTTCTCAGAAATCTCGTCCACATGGGACAGCAAATCTGTCACGGCAAAGCTGGGAGAAGCCAGTGTTGTGGTGCTGATTCACCGGCCACAGCAACGGAAAAGCGTGCAGCCAGGTCGCTTCAAAACAAGCGGCTGAGTGCCGTGGGTTTTGAAGCAGCTGTTTCCCGGCGGATATCTCGCTGTTTATCGCTGTGGCCAAATCGCAAGATTTCCGCTGGAAAAACGCTCTGTGAGAACCCAGCCTGAAGAATCACACACAGGGTGCCTGACTCACACACAGAGCCATAAAAAAATAAGGGCTGTAAAGTAACGTACCTGTCTGCAGACTTTAATTACCGTTACCGTATCACCGACAGAAGGCTCTGTACCACTTGTATTCAGGGATGGTATTGCAGCTTCCGGCCACCAGGGGGAGCTCATCACAGCAGACATGTACAGTAGGAACAGAACATACAGTATGGCATTTTCCAGCCAGCAGGGGGAGCTCACGACAGCACACTCATACAGCACAGCAGGGACAGGATAATGGCAGCAGGAGAAGGGGTAACGGCAGACTGTCTGCAGATCTACCGATACATCTGGCAGTAGGAGACAACGGGGATGGCAGCAGGGGACGGGCCTCTTGACATGCCTGCACATTTACAAGCGATGGCCGCGGAAGGGAACATCGGGATCGGCAGCAGGTGTCTCTCTTTATGTCCTGCATGCAGCTGCTCTGCAACGGACGGTAAAGGTAGGGGACAGCGGCGGCGGGCTAAAACGCATCACAGCTGCATGCTCTGGTGTTCTGTTTGGCAGGCATGTTTACATACAAACACACTTTACTATGCCTTATTATCAGGGGGTGCCTTATTTTTGGGACTTCTTCAAATGTCTTACTATGTCTTACTTTCAGGGGGTGCCTGATTTTCGGGGAAAAACGGTAGGTGATGCAGAATTGAACAGTGGTACTACGCTCAGTACAGGCTGCTGGGTGCTGAGTGAAGGAGGTGCTGATAGCTGAAGACTTTGGCGCTGATAGCTGAAGGCCAATGGTGCGGATTTTGACTCCGTTTTGGATGTGGAAATGCTGCAGAATTCCACAGCATTTCCATCCCGTGTAAACATACCCAAAACTTCTTTTGCATAGCAGAATTTACATGTGCTATCTACTGATTGTGTATCATAAACCCTCCAATAACATTCTTTTAAAAACATAAGACCGTATAAGGGTGCTATGCCAAAAATATAACTCTGCCACGCTAAGCCAACTTATGGTCTCTGGAGCGAATCTTATTTTGCTAATTGGAATACAATCGTGCATGCTCCCGAATCGCTCCTACTGGTTTCGGTATTTAGAACACAGTTGTGTGTGCTTCCAATACACGGCTCCCATGACCACTGATAACCGCGGCAGTGCAAATCCGATTCAGAAAATGTGGGGACACATGGCCACTCCCTCATCCCTGACCCTGAAAACATCTGAGGGAAATTGAGGTAACTCTCTATTGTGTATATATTCTCTGTGTCTATCCATCATAATTTCTGTATGTGCTCGATAAAGGAGGCTTTATGCTTTTGTCCTCCGAAATGTATTGTACCTATATCTGTTCCTGTATCTTGAATAAATTGGCTTTACTGAACTACTATGGGCTTAGACTCTAAGGACACAATTATAGGTTCTTACATTGGCATACCTGGATTTAGGGGAGTGGGGGCTTTTTCATTTAAGCCATCCATTAAGTAAGTTTTTATATGCATTGATTTTAAACTAATCTTTATCCTGACTTTTTTTGCGTGACTCCTGGAGCGCAAGAATTAATTTTCTGTGGTTCTATACAATTGTGGCTGAGGCCTAAGTCACACGGGCATTTTTTCCCGCGATTTGCGGATCACATAACGGATTTAAAATCCCCGCCTACTGAATGGGCTGCCTCTGATTGGTCACAGCCCTCACCAATCAGAGGCAGCTCTCACTCAGCCATTCATGAATTCATGAATGGATGAGTGAGTGCTGCCTCTGATTGGCTGAGCGCAAGGACCAATCAGAGGCAGCTCTCAGCTGTTATTCAATAGCTGTGGATCTTGAAGCAGCACCACCAATTGTATTCTGGTCTTTACTGTTGGGGCCCCCAAGCCATTACTTGCAGAAGTAGCCTCAATTACGAGGCAGCTGACGATACACAAAACCAACACATGGTACTTAAAGGTATGAATAGAAAAGAAACCAAGAGACTTAGCTGAGTTCAGTGTCAGCAGCATAAACTTTAGTACAGGAGTCAAGCCGCAGCCAACTTCAGTAGCAGCAACAGGAACAGGTGAGCCAAGATGGTGGCCATGATGGTGCAGAACCTTGCAGAACAGGGGCAGATAAACAGTTCAAGTTGGGGTAGGCAGCCGAAAGAGAAATTAATCCAATAAATATAGCCAAGGTCAGGGATGAAAAAGCCAGAATAGCCAGGAAGAAGCAAGAAAGAACCAGAAAACACAAACACAAAAGCTAACTTAAACAACAGGTGGAACCAAATTACGTAGGCATCCACCTTAGGAGTAGAATGCCTAGTATAGTCAGGATTGTTTGGGGAAAGGTTCGGAAAAGACTAGCAAGATGTGCACTGACCCTTTAAGTATGGAGAGTACATGCACGCACCCTATGGGAAGTAGCTAAAGACCAAGAGCTAGGAAGGACATGGCATCTGCTGCATA